>NC_135572.1:230030130-230655130 GCF_965152235.1 Eretmochelys imbricata | reverse complement strand
ACTAAGTAAACATCCCTGGCAGGTATTTGTCCACCTTGGTTTTTAAAAGCTTCCAATGATGGGGACTCCACATCCTGCCTTTAAAGCCAGAGCTTAACTACCCTTATAGTTAGAAAAATTTTCCTGATATCTAACCTAAATCTTCTTTACTGCAGAGTAAGCCCAATTACTTCTTGTCCTACCTTCAGTGGACATGGAGAACAATTAATCACCATCCTTTTTATAACAACCCTTAACATATTGGAAGACTTATTAGTTCTCTCTGTATTCTTTACTCAAAATTAAACAGGACCTGTTTTTTTTTTTTTTTTTAATCTTTCTTTAAAGGTCAAGTTTTCTAATTTTTTTTATCACTTTTGTTGCTCTGCTCTGGACTCTGTCCCATTTGTTCACATCTTTCCAAAATTGTGGTGCCCAGAATTGGACACAGTACTCCAGTTGGGGCCTCACCAGTTGTCCTTGTGCCTCAGTGGGTCACAGCTGAGAATTCTAGATTCAGGACAAACTGCTGAGAAATAAGGCAGACTCACTGGTGGTTATTCTGTCGTAAGAATAGAATAACCTGGGGGGAGCGGGCGGGGAGGGATAGCTCAGTGGTTTGAGCATTGACCTGCTAAACCCAGGGTTGTGAGTTCAGTCCTTGGGGGGGCCATTTAGGGATCTGGGGCAACTATGGGGGATTAGTCCTGCTTTGAGCAGGGGGTTGGACTAGATGACCTCCTGAGGTCCCTTCCAACCCTGATATTCTAAGATTATACCAAGCCAGTAACAAAAGTAAACTTCAGTTTCACCAAACTGGTTAACAAGAAGTCGGAAAAGCAGTCTCCTTAGGCATCTCAGCCCTTGTCTCAGCACCCAGACACTGGACTCTATGATGAGTGGTTACTGACAACCAGTTTAA
Source organism: Eretmochelys imbricata (assembly GCF_965152235.1). NCBI lineage: Eukaryota > Metazoa > Chordata > Testudines > Cheloniidae > Eretmochelys > Eretmochelys imbricata. The sequence goes on along the minus strand of NC_135572.1, from coordinate 230,654,229 downwards.
TCAAATATAAGGTCCTTCTAATCTCAAGAGATCTGCCATTTAGCCAGGTCAATGTATAACTCAGACCTTACCCAATAATCATGCTGCTGCCAGTCCTTTAGTAACTAAAATCTAAAGGTTTATTAATAAAGAGTTAAAAATGGCTAATAGATCATATATATACAATAATGGCAATGTTCTTATATCAGGTTTGTAGCAGTGATGTTATAGAGACCTCTGGCTTGTAAAGTCTTTTGTAACTTCCAAAAGATTGGAAAGTCTTTAGTCCAGTATGCTCCTTACAGGTGTAAATCTACAGTCCAGAGAATCAGAGGAGGAAAGAGGCAAAATGTAGTTATTCCAGGGGTCTTTTATGCCCTTTGCCATGTGTTTGGACATTTTTCATTTCAAACAAACCTCACAGCCAAGTCTGTGAAAAGTTAGAAGCACAAGATGGAGTCCAGAGTCACATGAGCATATCACATGTCCTTACATGTCTTGATGCCTCTGGGGGGTGGGGTAGCCATTGTCCCCTTGCAGGCTGAGGCATCAGCAGGAAGAGATATCTGGGGGAAATGACTTCTCAAGCTCGAAAAGTCCTTTCACAATGTGTGGCTAGACTGGATATAAACTACCTTGTGGCTGTTACCCAAGGAACAAACACAGTGATGATACAGGTATATAGCCAATGAATATTTATAACTTCAGACACAAAAATGATGCATGCATATAAACAGGACAATAAATAATCTTATTTAGCAAATCAAAACTTTTCCATTGACACCTTACATTACATACTTTATACAAGATTTGTTGCAATTGTCTATCAGTGCAGTATCATTGCTATAAATGGTCATATTTCAATCATACAACATCACACCAGTACCGAGAAGAGCAGGACAACTATCTCCTGTCTTACATACAACACTCCTGTTGTTAACCCCAGAGTCATATTAGCCTTCCTTTGCAGCTACATCACACTGATGACTCATGTTCATAAGAACGGCCATATTGGGTGTGATACAGCATGGCCAGAGGGCAGCAGGAGAGTGTTAGAAGGGAGCCTTCTCCCCTGTAGATTAATTAAAGCACCTGAAGCCAATTAGAGCACTTGAAGCCAGTCACCTGATAACCCCCCCCGCCCCCACCCGCTTCAATCAGACCAGAGAAGGAGTTGAAGCAGAGTGGACTGGTGTTGGAGTACAGAGCAATTTAGAGGGAAGTAGAGGAGAGTTTGGAGAAGTGCTGTGCTGGGCTAAGAAGGCCAAGTCCCTAGGTAAAGGGACACCTGGTTTGTGCAGAGGGAGGGCAGGAAGCCCCGCAAGCTGAAGGGCAGGGGAAGGAACTGCTAGTTGAAGCGGTTTACTGCTATCCCTAGGGCCCCTGATCTGGGGCCCGGAGTAGAGGGCGGGCCTGGGTCCCTCCCTCTCCACTCCCCTCCTCTAGGACACTAGTGGGGCAGTTAACACCCCAGTTCAGGTTCGAGAAATGGTGCCCTGAACCCTCCCCAAGAAGAGAGAGCGCGAGACCCATCACAGTAGTGCTGGCAGTTTGCCACATGGGTCAGACCAAAGGTCCATCAAGCCCAGTATCCTGTCCTCTGACAGCGGCCAATGGCAGATGCCCTAAAGGGAATGAACAGGCAGGTTATCATCAGGTGATTCGTGCCCTGTCACCCAATCCTGACTTCTGGCAAATAGAGGCTAGGGACACCGTTGCTGCCCATCCTGGCTAAGCCATTGATAGACCTATTTTCCATGAATCTATTTAGCTCCCTTTTGAACCCGGTTATAGTATTGTCCTTCACAACTCACTCTGGCAAGGAGTTCCGGAGGTTGACAGTGCATTGCATGAAAAAATACTTCCTTGTGTTTGTTTTAAACCTGCTACCTATTCAGTTTGTGGTCCGCTGTAATGCACAGATCCTTTTTAGCAGTACTACCACCTAGCCAGTTAATTCTCATTACCTAGTTTTGCTTTCGAATTTTTCCTTCCTAAGCGAAGTGTACTTTGCACTTGTCTTTACTGAATTTCATCTTGTTGAATTCACACCAATTCTCTAATTTGTCATTGTCATTTTGAATTTTAAACCTGTCCTCCCAAGTGCTTGTGACCCCTCTCAGCTTGGTGTCATCTGAAAATTTTATAAGCATAGTCTCTACTCCATTACCGATCTCATTAATGAAAATATTGAATAGTATCAGACCGAGAATTAATCCTGCGGGGCCCCTTTAGATATATCCTCCCAATTTGACAGCAAACTATTGATAGCTACTGTTTGAGGATGGTCCTTCAACTAGTTGTGCACTCACCTTATAATAATTTCATCCAGACCACGCTTCCCTTGTTTGCTTATGAAAGTGTCATGCAGAACTGTGTCAAAAGCCTTACTAAAACCAAGTTATATCACATCTACTACTTTCCCCCACATCCACAAGGTCAGTAATCCTATCAAAGAAGGAAATTAAGTTGGTTTGGCATGACTTATTCTTGACAAATTCATGCTGACTATGCGTTATAACTGTATTTTCCTCCAGGTGCTTACAAATTGATTGTTTAGTAATTTTCTCATGTATCTTTCCATGTATTGAAGTTAGGCTGATTGGTCTATAATTTCCCAGGTCTGTTTTGTTTCCCTTTTTAAAGATAGGTACTATGATTGTCCTTCTCCAGTCTTCTGTGACCTCTCCTGTCCTCCAGGTGTTCTCAGATAATTACTAATTGTTCTGAGATTGCTTCAGCTAGCTCTTTAAGTACCCTAGGATGAATTTCATCAGGCCCTGTTGTCTTGAATACATTTAATTTACCTAAATATTCTTTAACCCATTCTTTCCTTTTTTGGCTTGCATTCCTTTCTCCATTTGTCCATACTAATTGTGTTGAGTATCTGTCATTAACCCTTTTGGTGAAGACTGAAGTGACATAGGCATTAATTAACTCAGCTTTTTTGGTGTCGTCAGTTTTAGCTCTCCTTCCCTGCTAAATGGAGGACCTACATTTTTCTTCTTTTTTTTTCTTGCTCCGAATATCTTTAAAGAACCTCTTCTTATTCCCTTTATGTCACTTGCAAGGTGTAACTCATTTTGTGCCTTAGAATTTCTGATTTTGTCCCTATATACTTGTGCTGTTCTTTTGTACTCCTCCTTAATAGTTGTCCATGTCTTCACTTTTTGTAGGATTCCTTTCTGGTTTTCACGTAACTAAAAAGCTCCTGATGGTGGCCATATTGGTTTCTTATTGTTCTTACTGTCTTGCGTTTGCATTGGAGCAGTTTGCATTATTCCTTTTTTAATATTGTCTCCTTGAGGAACTGCCAGCTGTCGTGAACTCTTTTCCCTTAGATATATAACTGGGTGTTTACAATAAAAGTTAAGGCTGAAAGATACAACTTAGTTGCCCTTTTTAAATTTGAAAAATGAAAATGCCTTGTATGATTAATGAAAATTAAATGGACAGTGTTCCCTTTTAATGTTTTCTAAGTCTTTTTATCTTTTCATTTTGTAATCTTCTATTAGAAACTAAAAATAGCGAAAAGAATGAGGACTACTTGTGACACACTGGTATTGTGTTTCTGGAGGTTTTATCCAGACAAAATTATAGATGGTTTTGTGGATTCTGCAAAGCCTCATGTATACTACCAGACTTAGACCTAATTCTCCACTGGTGTAGAGCCACTGTTTGTTGCTATGGTGTGGATGACCCTTAGGATTAGGTGTCATGATGGTAAGAACACCCAAGTCTTATCTATGCTACAGCTTCCAGTATTACCACCACCAGTGGAGAACACTGACTATGAATTATATCTTTGGAAGTTAAGCAGAAGCTTGAAGATTAGCTGTATAATGGAGGGAGACATGAAATATAGACCATCTTATTTGGCTTGTGTACATATAAACAAACTATTTTTTGTAAACCTCAATTGTTGTTCTCCCTCCCTAACCTATGTCTGTCCCAGACTGTGAGAACTTGGGCTAGGCAGTTTAAGGAGAGACTGTCCCATCATAGATGCTACCATAATCAAATAGCAAATCTGATAGAGGATAATCTGTCAAGGGCTAAAGAAGATAAAGTTCAACCCTTTGTTCCCTAAGATAAGTTATCCAGACTTCTATCTTATCTAGGCAAGGGAAAAACACTTGCAAAGAAGCTAGCCTACACTTTCGTGTCTGTTTTCAGAAGTGCTCCGTATAACATAAGGATTGGATCCAACTTTAATTTACTTCAGTTGGAGGTGACTGGGACTTGAGACTGTAGTCTAGTACTCCCTTCGAACAGAAATCCAATAGTTCTAAACCTGCTAGTGGCTATGCACCTGGCAGGAGAGGAAAATTATGATCATGGACAGCCAGAAATAAGCGAATGGTTCCTGGCGCAAGGGATAATGGATTAAAGCTTCTAAGTAGTTACAAAATATTGAACTGAGTTTATGCTTCTGAACAGCAAGGTGTTGGTGGTCGACACAGGGAATTATGAAGAACTTTCTCCACTGGGAAAGGAAGCTCATTTGTGCCTTTCCAGCAAAATTTCTGTGCAACCTAAGAGAGTTTGTCCTAATAGCCATCTACTGGAGGAGGCTGATAAGGTTCTCAACTTTGCTAGTACTTTGCTAGCTGGTAGGGGCAGTTTCTATCCGACTGAGATAGACACCTGATAACCCAGAACCAGGGCCAGTATCTACATCACAACCTGGAGCTGTCTTCCTGTCAACATGATAGACATTTAAAAGGTTAGTGTGTTTTTAGAAGTTGGCTGAAGTCTGTTTTGTCTCAAGGTTTGCTGTAGTGCCCATTACTGTTTCATCATACTATTTAGAAGTCCCTAAAAGAGCATATAAACTTGTTTGGTTTTAAATAGGCAAATGTGTGTGTGGATGTGATGTGATGTATAGATGCCATTGCTGAGTCAGGGTTCAGAAAGCATTTGGGGCACTGTGAAGGCACGCCTCCATGGTTCTGTTGCAGAGGGCCTGTAGTAAGGCTTATTTGTAGGTGTTTGAGCCAGAAGAACAGTAGATCATAAGAACGGCCATACTGGGTCAGACCAAAGGTCCATCTAGCTCGGTATCCTGTCTTCCCACAGTGTCCAATGCCAGGTACCCCAGAGGGTATGAACAGAAGAGGTAATCATCAAGTGATCCATTCCCAGCTTCTGGCAAACAGAGGCTAGGGATACCATCCCTGCCCATCCTGGCAAATAGTCATTGATGGACCTATCCTCCATGAATTTATCTAGTTCTTTTTTGTATCCTCTCCTTCCCTATTGGCTGTGGGATTTTTGTGCAGTGCTTTGCCACAATTTAGTCTCTTGTAAAGAATGTAAGTACAGTTTATTAAAGTCAGTTTAGGGATAGGAGAATGACTGGCGAGTAATATGAGAATAACAAGGGAAAATACACCTCAAAACCCTAATTATAATGCTGATTTTGTTTTAAAATCTACCATTTGATATAGTGAAGACTTTTTTCTGTAAAAGACTCTTAATTATCTGAAAATCACACCTTTTTAACTAGTGTTTGGTTTATCACAGAATTGCGATATTCAAATATTTCTAGATATTACTGGGAAAAAGACAATTGGGGACCGATCCAAAGAATGGAAAAATACTTCCATTGATTTGAACAGGCTCTGAATCACTGTTGATTCTGAAGTGTAGCTGTGCTAGTAAATAAGTACTACATAATGGTAGATGATCAGAAACCTAGTTCTTATTTTTCCTTAGAATGTCTGAAAACAGAACAAACAAAGAAATGTATCACCACATTCTAGGAAACAATACAAAATTCCGTCTACTGTTGTTGAAACTTAGCCTCAGCATAATATTTTGTGGTGTTGAATTTTTCTCATGAAATATAGTACTAGTGATTGTTCCATTCAAAGGATGGATACATTGCTAGAACTGATTTCATTAATTTTGGAAAAGAAAATTAGAATAGTATTACCTGTGGATTTGTTTTAATATAGGTTAACTTTATATGGTAAATACTTAATTTCTGAGTTAAAATATCTGGTGTTTATTGTAGGATGCAGAACTGTGGGGTTTTTTAACTTATCAAGAACAGAGTGCGACAGTAAATTTCTTTGCTCTAGGTTTACTGTTACTGCAAAACTTTTTAACAACGCTTTCCTATGTTATAATTTTAGGTTTAGTACATGTGGTAGAGAGAAATAAACTGGAAATCCTGTCTCTGTGGGTTGGAATCTGGTGTAGTTTTTGAAGGAAAACAAAATATTTTAGCGTATACTTGCCAGTTAAGCTTTTAAATGGACTTTCCATAGGATGCAACTTCTAAAATGAAAATAATGCAGAGCTTCTAAAGTGGTTTCTTTGCTGATATACAGACCATGGTCTACTTGCATTTGGTTTTATAAGCTGCTGGTGGTAAAATAAGGATCCTGGCCCAAGAGGACCAAAAAAACCCCCCAAAAACAGTTTCTGGGCACTTCTGACAAATTGGTGCAGAAAGCACTGAATTTTAGTCTCAACTATTGGTTTCTGTGAAGTCTTATGCTTTGTCAAATGTATTGCCAATCTATTTACAGTTTTCTCAGGTTTCTAACTGTTGCAGTGGAAACTTAAAATTATTTTTTCTTTAGACAATATGTTACGCTACTTTACAAGTATATTTTTGTTCTTTTTGGTTAAGATCAGGAATGTTACCCTGAATCAGAATTTAGAAGCACTTAGGCAGATTTAATTACCATTAATTTGCAGTAAGGCTACTCAGTTAATATGGACATGTTTTCAAAAGGTGTAGGAGTTTGTAAAGATCTTCATTTATGGGATATAATCACCTTTAGAATCAGTTATTGTTTTACCTACTTTCTTTCAGTGACACCCAAGACCCCACTCCTGCAAACGCTTATAAATCAATTGATTTCAGTGTAGTTTCAGGCAGGATCAAGGTTTAAGATTACTGTTAGAGAAAAATATATATCTTTTGTGATGTTTGGCTTCTTGACAGCACTTTGTGTGTATTCATTGTCCCTGAATAGTTGCTTAGCCCATGATGCTACAAAATCATGTAACTTTACTTATCTCAGAAGTCTCACAGGATTCATTTGGGCTTCTCACATTAGTAAAACTCCACATATGCTTAAGGAACTGCAGGACTGGGTCTTCACTTTCCTCTGTTGTTCATGTGAGTCTTTCAAATAGCAATAGGGGAAAGGAGTGAGGGGAGGCATAGCTCAGTGGTTTGAGCATTGGCCTGCTAAATCCAAGGTTGTGAGTTCAATCTTTGAGGGGGCCATATAGGGATCTGGGGCAGAAATTGGGGATTGGTCCTGCTTTGAGCAGGGGGTTGGGCCAGATGACCTCTTGAGGTCCCTTCCAACCCTGATATTCTATGAAAGAGAGACTTTTTAAAATGGTTTAATATGATTGTAAAATTAAATAGGTAGGTGTGCAGATTCATAGGCAAGTGAAGGAGCTGAATCTTTTTCATTTTTCTAAAATTACTTTCAAGCTGTTTCCCTTCTAGATTTTAGAATATGTAGATCACCTTTCTTTTACTATCTTACCATATCTATGCTGTAAGACTTGTTTGTTGATTTTGCTGTAATAAGTTTGTTTCCATGCTATAAACAAGCAGGTAAGCAAAGAAAATAATCTTTTCATAATTTAGCAACACTTACTAATGTCAGAATACAGAAAGTTCATGTAATGTACATGGTGAAATCTTGTACAAATATATTTTTATGGTAAGATAAAGCTACTTAATTTCATTTTTTTGAAAAAAAGAAATGCAGCTGAAAGATACCAGGTAGCGGGCACAAGAAAATGAAATATTTTAATAGTTAAGAAGGGGTACAACATGTTCTACAGGCATCAAGATACTGCTATGCCTATGTGTTTTAAAATATTCTGGAGGTACTAAATCTAGGGAACATTTAGAAGGTTAATTCATACCTTTGCCTCCCTTTTTGAGATTGGCAAAGAGTCTGTGGATTGCAATTGTAGTTTTTGTTATGAGGATGTATTTTTATAATGTGAATACCTATTAGAGGAACTGAATGGACAGCACCAGCTTCATATTCAGAAGCCTGAGTGGTCAAAAAATAGTAAGTATTTTGGTCACTACTGATCTACATGGGATATAAAACAGTGACCTAGAAATAAAGCATAATTTGTCCCATGCCTAATCTCCTTTTCTTAAAATAATTTTTAAAAAAATATCAAGGAATCTAAAAGATTGTTATAGAAGTAAAACTCATTTTTATATTAAAGACCTTTATCGGGTAATAGCAGTCCAACAGTCTACTTGACTTTTTCATAAACAGTAAGTTTGTTCATACCACGAAGTGAAATTACAGTTCCTGGTTTAAATTTCTTAAATAATTAATGAGTTATTTTAAAAAGCTTGAAAATATTTTTGATCTATGGAAGAACATTAGATCCTATGGAAGAATACACAGATCTATATTTAACCAGGTTAAACTAAAATGATTATGAAACATCTGGAGTTAGTAAAACTGATGAGGGATAAAATGCTGGCATAACTTTATTGCTGTAGAGGTTACTGTGTAGTTCTTATTAATCGAGTCCTTGTTCCCTCATTAGGTTTGAGTTACAGAACCACAATAATAATAATTAATAGAGAGAAACCCAATAATGTAAATAGCTGAATTTAGCTTTAATCTTTTGGTAGACAGCTCCCATTCAGTACCCTGGTGATGGATATCCAAACTACAGTATGAGCTGGTCTTTTTAAATGGGCTGTGCTTGAATTCCTTTTTCAAAAAGGGCAACATCTTAAAAAGAATTAACATACTTTGGGTATGGGGGAGAAGTAAGTGTGTGTGTGTGTGGTTTTTTTTTTTGTTTGTTTTTAATTCAGCAAGATGTTAATGACTTAAGTTATTTTTGCATGTAAGTTGTGTAGTCAGCAATATTTGTCCATGGAAAGTAGTGGTTTGCTTATGGAAACAGCTCATAATATTACATATGATGATTGAAAGAAAGCAGTTGCAATCTGTTCAAAAAGCTAATATAAATTTTGGTATTTTAGCAAATGAATGGATGTGTCAGTGCTGTCATTTTTAAAAATACATTTGTTAGTTACAGCCTGTACAGAAGAATCATATATTTCCTTTATGTATGGTAATTGTGTGCAACTGATGATTGTTGTGTGTAATGGCTCTTATTATTAGTATCAAGTGTAAATGAAGGGATATTAGTGCTTATTGTTGAAGAATTTAGGCTTTAATCTTGCAGTCTTTATTCAAGCAAAGCTTTCTTTGACTTCAGTGGGAAGTTTGCTGAGTAAAGCCTACAGAATTGCCCTACAATTAACTTAGTGAGGTTAGAAGATGTCGCTCTACTTGTAGTTATTCCCTGGACATTGAATGTTCTATCTGTTTTTCACTATTGCCAAGAGGGATTGCTTTCACTCTATAATTTTAGTGTAATTTCCAGTGGTTCTCTTTAAACAAAGTCTGGCGGTTTCAAATCTGTAAAACTCTGTTAAAGGGAATGACTTGTTAATTTACTTGTGAACTTCTGTGTGATTACATAACATATATAAATAAACTTTTATACTACTCTTCACACTTTTTTTTTTTTTTTTTTCTGTGTGTATATGAAGTTGGCTGCTGCCCCAAAATTCACCAGTGCCCACTGTGGTGGAATTCAGTACAGCTCCTCTGGGATACGGAGGCAGATCAAGATCTGGGAGAATGTCTCAGTGAAGAGTGGGGCAGGGGCTTTACCTCGGCACTCATCCAGGCTAACCCTCTCTGCCGACCCTGGGTATGGTCCTTTCCCAAATTGGGTTGTGCTGGAGTTTGTCATTCTGAAGTTCATGATAGGCAATTGGTGACAGCATGGCTGGATCCTCCACAGTAGAGACAAGCTGTGTTCCTTTTCCTCAGTGGTGACATTGTAGCAGGTATATCAGCTGCATGGGTTTGTGTTCTGGGTCGGAGATGGGCACCTAAGACCAGTGGTCAGGTGGTGGCACAGCTCCCTTCCTTTCCTCATGTTGCTGTTGGAGCCTGTTGCTGAGGTTGACAAAAGCATCTAGGTTGGTCGGGGCCTCCATGTGAGCTATGTCATTCTTAATGTCCTTGTGTAGGTCGAACTGGAATGGGTAGAGCTGGGCCGCTTCATTCCACTGGATGTCAGAGACTAGTTGCTGAAAGTGGGCAGCAGCAGAGAAGGCCGTTCCCTGTCCATGCTGGAATTTGCGCAGAGCTGCCTCCACCGAGTGGGCATGGCGGGGGCCATTGAATATGGCGGAAAATGCCTGGAGGAAGGTATTCCGATCAGATAGATAGTGTTGGGCTTCTCACTTGAGTGGGGAAGAGGTCCAATCCAACGTGTCTCCTGCCAGGAGACTAATAACAAGTCCTACTTTTGCTGGATTGGTCAGATAGGACTGGGGACAGAGCAGAAACAGCAGGAGAGACAGGTAAAGAAACTCCCTGAATTTTTGGTGGTCCCCATTAAAACATTCTGGGACGGGGACTGGTGGCCATGGGTTCGGGTTTGTGGCTTCAGTGCATGCCCGGAGCACAGTGTTGTCATCTCATAGCCATGCCACTTGCTCTGGTTATCTGTGACTTGCTATGCCAGTTGAGCCAGCAGTGCCACATTTTAACCATGACACTGTGTGGATTGCCTACGCAGAGCCTGGTTCTCTGTTGTGAGCTGCGATGCTTGGGCTCGCAGTGTAGGGAGCTCCTCATGGGAGCTGTCAGCCCACTAAGTGCTCTCTGGGGCATGCTGGTTAGGGAGTGGCCTGCTGCCTCCTTGCTCCTACAGGGTAGGCCTTCCCCATGGGCTAGGATGGTCCAGGCAAACTGTCAATATACTGCCGAGTCAGAACCAGTGATCAGAGCAGGGTCAAACCTGAAGCAGTGAGTAGCAGAGGAGTTTGTAGTAAACTTCCAGGCAGAGGTTGACACCAAGAATCGGAATCCAAGTCAGGTTTTAGGGTTGAGGTAAGGTCCAAATCGACATGAAGTCGAAGTAAGGAGCTCATGAGCAGAAAGTAGGAATGGCTCTGGCAACTACAGAAGATCCATGATGTTGTCTGGATGCTTTCTGGAATACCCTTTGCATTTATGTAGGGCAGGGAACCAATCAGGAGCCATGAAGCTACTGCGTGTTGAACCTTGCTGAGTGGCAGAGCATGGAGGTGTTAGCTGTCTAGCAGCTCTGCAGGGCCTTGCAGTTGAGGGTTGTGTTGGCTAGAAATCCTTTCTGTCTCTTACGAAAGAAATTTATAGTGATGGGATCTGGAGAAACCCTGTCTTCTGGACTCTGGAAGGTTTTTATTACTAAAGGTTTGGCAAGCCCCTATTAAATATATCAGCAGGATTTTGCAATTGCAACCACCTCCTCTGCTGAGGGCAGTAAAGGGATCCTCTCCTTTCCAGCAAGGAGGCTCTGCAGACACCGTTCCCCACCCCCCTCATATTCATCTGTCCACAAGATGGTGCTCTTGTGCCTGGAAAACCCAAGTGCAAGTTGACTCTGGACAGATGCTGGGAAGTACTAACAGTTTAAAGTGGAAGATCATCTCTCTTATTCCGAATCCTCCAAAATAGATTTTGCTGTTGCAGCCTGGATAAAGTCTGCTTCCATTCTTCTGGAAGTCAGCATTTGTTATAAATAATGCCCTTTTGCAGAAAATTTAGGGGGCTGATTACTCTGATTTATGAGCTTTAGACTTCAGACTTCAATATGGCCATTTACAGCTTCAACATTTCTAGCTGAAGTCTGAATATTGGACCATAATAAACAGATGACAAGACACTGCATCCTCCAGAAAATTAGAAGAAACATACCCAGATGCCTACTGGTCCCCTACACTAGCAATGACCTGCATCAGAACTTCATAAAACTGCAAACCAGTGCTGAATGTTGTTCAGACTAGGGGAGTGCAATCTGGTTATGCTTTGGAAGCAGAAATATTCCTTGAAGAATTGTATAATGCTTATTTTTAAGATGTGTAAGGTATTTCTACTATTTCCTCTTCCTCACAGAACTTGGAGTAAATTGTTTGGTCCTTGATTTTTAAAGTCCCCGTTTGACTTTAAAATCAGTTTTACCTTGGACTAGGGCAGGGGTTCTCAAACTGGTGGTCTTGACCCCGCAGGGGGTCATGAGGCTATTACGTGGGGGTCACGAGCTGTCAGCATCCACCCCCAAACCCCGCTTTGCCTCCAGCATTTATAATAGGGTTTAGTATATAAAAAAAGTGTTTTTAATTTGTAAGGGGGGGGTCCACACTCAGAGGCTTGCTATATGAAAGGGGTCACCCATACAAAAGTTTGAGAACCACTAGACTAGGGTGACTTTTTTTTTTTAAAGCAACACTTGACCTCGGGGATGTGTCTCCATGTTTCAGTCACAAAAAACATATTGGTGATTCTATTGCTCTAAGTGGAAAAACTCAGCTTATCCTTCACTTTGGAACTGTGAGCAGTGCTTCCAGAATATTGAGAAGTATTTCTTATTCATTGTTTCATCCATAGATGATTTATCAGTATGATGGTGAGGACTGAGGCACTTTGGAGAGAAGTTAACCCATGTCTGCACTGGCTCATCCAGGTTCCTTTAGAGCAGAACACAGTGAGAGTTGTCTATAGATGCATGTAGACTGTTCAAGAACTGGGTCTAGTGATATTGTAGAAATGAACTCTCTACTGAAATAATGGATTCTCTCATTTTGGATCCTTTTATAGGTATAGAAATTAACAAAGTTACTGCCTTCTGAGAAGTGAATCTCTAAGAATGGACAGGCCGACGAGATCCAGGGGCAGGTGAAGGAAGCGCATGACTTTTGTGCTGTCCTGTCAAGAAGTAATCTTCTGGATTTAAATCCATCTCCACCCTTTTACAGTTGTTACTCCTGGCATCAGATATTCCAGCAATCTGAAAACTTGGAACTTCTCAAACCAATTCAGGCCTTTTTCTCTTTATGGCTGAACAGATGAAACGTTCATAAAACTGCCACTGTGGTAGCTCTATAAGCTACTTTATAATAGAATCATAGAATATCAGGGTTGGAAGGGACCCCTGAAGGTCATCTAGTCCAACCCCCTGCTCGAAGCAGGACCAATTCCCAGTTAAATCATCCCAGCCAGGGCTTTGTCAAGCCTGACCTTAAAAACTTCCAAGGAAGGAGATTCCACCACCTCCCTAGGCAACGCATTCCAGTGTTTCACCACCCTCTTAGTGAAAAAGTTTTTCCTAATATCCAATCTAAACCTCCCCCACTGCAACTTGAGGCCATTACTCCTCGTTCTGTCATCTGCTACCATTGAGAACGGTCTAGAGCCATCCTCTTTGGAACCCCCTTTCAGGTAGTTGAAAGCAGCTATCAAATCCCCCCTCATTCTTCTCTTCTGCAGGCTAAACAATCCCAGCTCCCTCAGCCTCTCCTCATAAGTCATGTGTTCTAGACCCTTAATCATTTTTGTTGCCCTTCGCTGGACTCTCTCCAATTTATCCACATCCTTCTTGTAGTGTGGGGCCCAAAACTGGACACAGTACTCCAGATGAGGCCTCACCAATGTCGAATAGAGGGGGACGATCACGTCGCTCGATCTGCTCGCTATGCCCCTATGTATACATCCCAAAATGCCATTGGCCTTCTTGGCAACAAGGGCACACTGCTGACTCATATCCAGCTTCTCGTCCACTGTCACCCCTAGGTCCTTTTCCGCAGAACTGCTGCCTAGCCATTCGGTCCCTAGTCTGTAGCGGTGCATTGGATTCTTCCGTCCTAAGTGCAGGACCCTGCACTTATCCTTATTGAACCTCATCAGATTTCTTTTGGCCCAATCCTCCAATTTGTCTAGGTCCTTCTGTATCCTATCCCTCCCCTCCAGCGTATCTACCACTCCTCCCAGTTTAGTATCGTCCGCAAATTTGCTGAGAGTGCAATCCACACCATCCTCCAGATCATTTATGAAGATATTGAACAAAACCGGCCCCAGGACCGACCCCTGGGGCACTCCACTTGACACCGGCTGCCAACTAGACATGGAGCCATTGATCACTACCCGTTGAGCCCGACAATCTAGCCAGCTTTCTACCCACCCTATAGTGCATTCATCCAGCCCATACTTCCTTAACTTGCTGACAAGAATACTGTGGGAGACCGTGTCAAAAGCTTTGCTAAAGTCAAGAAACAATACATCCACTGCTTTCCCTTCATCCACAGAACCAGTAATCTCATGATAAAAGGCAGGATGCAGGATGTCAGCCTTTGAGTGTTAATGGTTACATGTGGAGTCCCACGTTGGCCAAGGTGTGTGGTCTAGCAGGGGGAGAAAAGTGATATGTGGTTGAGCTGAAGGTGGTTTAGATTGGGGTTCTCAACCTTTTTCTTTCTGCCCCCCTCCCCGCCAACATGCTATTAAAAACTCCACAGCTCACCTGTGCAATAACCACTATTTTTCTGCATATCAAAATTAGGGGTTAGCAAGCAGGGCAATTACCTGGGCCCCCATGAAGCTAAGTTGCTCGGGCTTTGGCTTAAGCCTTGGGTGGTGGGGTTTGGGGCCCCGGACTATGGTTCTGCACAGCTGGGCTTTGGCTTTCTGCCCTGGGCCCTAGCGAGTTTAGTGCCGGTCATCCTTGGCATACCCCCTGAAACCTGCTTGTGGCAGCACAGGGGCCCCAGACACCTGGTTGAGAACCACTGGTTTAGACTGCTTTTCTCTACAAGTTACAACTCTGCCTCAGGAAACACACTCCAAAGTCAAGCACAGCTGTAGCTGCCTCTGTAAACTGCCAATGCAGCATGACAAGATATTGACACAGGGTCCTTTCTTGTCTTCTTATGGGCCAGAAGAAAGATATATTCTCTCTCTCTCTCGGCTCTCCATAGATTTTGATGAGAAAATGAAACATCTGCCTGGTTTACAGCAATGATATTTGGGAGGGGGGGGCGGGGGAAGCAAGAAAAACAATTCTACCCCTTCCTCATATCCTCCTTCGTCTCTTCCTATGAGCTTTATCCCACAATATCCAAATTCCCTCTGCTCTCTTCTACCCCTCTCTCAGACAAGTATGCAAAGTTGCTCCAATGCCTACACTAGTACTTGCCTCTTTGGTTACACCTCATGCACATGCTATAGCTGTGCCCAAGTTCCTGCCCTCAGTAGCACCTCCAGGACCAGCCTCCACAGAAGGCTGAATCTTCTTTGGAGAGCTCCCTGTTCTTAAATGGTTTTTCCTAGTCGTCATATGGAGATGATATCTGTCTTGCAGGGGAGCCAGTATCTGTCCTAGAGGGAGTTATCAGAACCTCTTTCTCCCTTTGCTAAGGTGTGGAAGCAGAACTATTCCTTTTTCCTCTCTCCATGTCAGAAGCAAGGGCAGGAGTGAGAGCAATGTCATTTGAGCTGGCAGAGTGGAATGGATTTACTTTGTCTGTTGGCCCTTGTGATGGGGTGTGCATACCCCGCACTGGACAAGAGGGGGTTAACCCCACACTATTGGCAGCGGAAGTCCCGCCTCTCAGATGGTGCTGAGCATGCTGCAGCTACTGCCTCAGTATAAAAGGGAGCAGGCCAGCTCATTCTAGGCTGACCGCCGGAGGGGAAGGACGTTGGGCGATAACCAGAGCAAGTGGCATGGCTATGAGATGACAACACTGTGCTCCAGGCATGCACTGAAGCCACAAACCCGAACCCATGGCCACCAGTCCCCGTCCCAGAATGTTTTAATGGGGACCACCAAGAATTCAGGGAGTTTCTTAACCTGTGTCTCCTGCTGTTGCCTGTGTAAGACCTGAGATCTATGGCTGGGAAGAAACCCTCCAAGTCAGTGTGGCTCCCAGGGTAGCCTACCCCTTGGTGTTGGAACGAGACTGGCCAGAATTTTGGGAAATCTTGTGAGGCCACGGCTGACAATCTCCAGGAAGAGGAGATGTAGGCTCTGCAAGGGGGGAACTCTTTGGCCACTCCAGGAACCTTGATCCCGGAGAAGGACCGTCTCAACCCCCTGAGCTGCCCGCCGAGTACCCCCCAGGTACAGAGTACCCTGTCGAAGATGCCCAATGGGAATTGAAGCGTGACAGGGACTTCGTACAGGAACAGAGGGAAGACCTCTCTTTAAGGAGAGCCTGTGAGCAGGCAGCGACCCAAGACCAAGAGAGAGACAATACACCACACCCCTCACAAGGACCATGGTTTGAGATTCGAGGGGACTGCCTCTACCAAGTGGTGCAGGAACCCCAAACACAGGAAGTCATCCGACAGCTCTTGGTACCCCAGAGCCTGCACCGGAGCCTTCTGCATTTGGCTCTTGCAGTACCTTGGGCAGGACACTTGGGTAGAGAGAAGACTCTCCAGAGGATAGCCTGCTGGTTTTTCTGGCCTGGCATACACACCAGGAGGTGAGGGATTATTGTGCTTCCTGCCCTGAATGCCAGTGGGCCACACTGAAAGTTGTGGAAGTATCTCAAGTGAATGGCAAAGCCCGATCATTCTAGTCCCAAAACCCAACAGCGTCATCTGCTTTTGCATTAATTTTTGAAAAGTCAGCGCTATCTCCCAGTTTGACGTGTATCCAGTGCTTTGCATCGAAGAACTCCTGGAGCGACTAGGGGGAGCTAAATATTTGTCGACACTAGATCTAACAAAGGGGTATTGGCAGATACCCCGACATGAAACTCCAGGGCAAAGACTGCCTTTTCCACACCATACAGCCTCTTCCAGTTCACAACTATGCCTTTTGGACTGCATGGGGCAGCCGTCACTATTCAGCAGTTGGTGAACAAAGTACTCCAGCCTCATGATTGCTACACAGTAGCATATATAGACGACATTGTGATTTATAGCCGCAAATGGGAGGGCCACCTTTGACACCTAACCAGTATTTTCAAGGCCCTTCAAGAGGCGGGTCTCATGGCCAACCCCGCAAAATGCAATCTTGGGCAGGAAGAGGTGACGTACCTGGGACATACAGTGGGAAGAGATAAGTTACGGCCTCTGATGGGGTATGAGCTAGAGCTTGCACCTTAATGCCGACAATGAAGAAGCAAGTGTGCCAATTCCTGGGATTGGGCGTATATTATCAGTGTTTTGTACCAGACTTCGCAACAATAGCGGCCCTCCACTCTGACCTAACCAAAAGTTCCCAACCCTTGTAGGTGCGGTGGTCCAGTAAGGAGGCCTGAGGAGGCATTCCAGACCCTGAAGAAACGGCTAGTGTAGGAACCAGTCCTCGCACATCCAGACTTCTCAAAGGACTTCATATTGCAAACGGATGCCTTGGAAGTGGGAGTAGAGGCCATCCTGTCCCAGGAAATCAATGGGGAGGAACACCCCATTTTATATCTAAGTCGTAAGTTGTTCCCTAGGGAAACACACTATTCGATGATCAAAAAGGAGGCCTTTGTGGTAAAGTGGGCCATCGGCGCCTTATACTGTTATGTGCTCGGCAGCTCCTTCACATTGCTTACCGATCACACACCACACCAGTGGCTGCACAGCATGAAGGACACTACTCCCAATATGTATTGGTACTTCTCCCTCCAACAGTCTGATTTCCGTGTCTGTCATTGGCCAGTTAAGGCTCTCAGTTAAGGAATGGGTCAGGAAGTAACCACAAACAAAGGGTGAACTCAAGCAGTACTGAGGGTTGATTTATTGCTTCTCTTATTTGCTCAGTTATACTCTCTCACACATCACATTCATGCTGGCAGGTGCGGATGATCTGTGGCTAAGTATAATTTCTGCACATCTTAGCTACCTTGCAGATATCCACAGATATCTTTACTGACTTGTGGGAGTTTAATTTGTCATATGCCTCAGAGTTCTAATAAGAAATTCTTAAACAAAAAAAAAAAAAATCACAAGGCCAAGGTGTGCCATCGAAGAACTGCACTGGTTTCTGAGTTCCTTGTTTGTGAAGCTGATACAAATGCCAGCATCTAACATCTTCTGCTTTTGCCTCTGCTTCTTATCCCAGGCTACGGAGCTCCTCCTGAAATGGTCATTTTAAAATACTGATCTTGCTATTTGCTTTTGCTTCTAGTTATGACTGAAGTCTCATTTGCTTACTATAGAATCTGGGCTGTTTTTTCGACAGCTCATGGGCGGGGTGGAAGAGTGGGAAACAATGTACTCAAAGCCAGATCTCCTTTACATTAGAGTTCCTTTGGAATAGATGGATAAAAGTCTGTACTCTTGCTCAGGGTTCAAGCTTTAGTTATTAGCAACCTTAAATGTACAGCTTAAGAGATGCAGTTAAGTACCCATCCCTGTTGTAATATTTCCTCCATGCCATTGCTTATATTCCTCATTATTCACCTTCTGTTACTGTCCCTGTTCACGTCCCATTTTCGCCCCAGAACATCACAAAGCTCTCATTTTAACTCTTTACAGAGTGGGGCTGGATTGCCTTTCAGTGAAGTGTGTATTTGTATGGCTGTTTCATTCACCCAGTGGGTTAGGAAGTTGGTTATGTTGACCACCATGTGTCCCTTGCATTGCTTTCCAGCAATGTAAGATAATCCTTAGGATATTAGTTTCTCTCGCCTATGTTTTTTTTTCCCTCTTATTTTTATGTAAGCTATGTCCTGAGAATAAGGGCTCTTCACCCCTCTTATGATAGTAAGAGCGCTGTAAGAGGGCCAGAAGCAGGACTCTAGCCTCCAGGTATACCTTAGATAAGATAATTAAGGATTGTATACAGAATTTAACAAGACAGCAGGGTCTATCTTCTCCCCCACTCCACTAACATCATGTAAATTATAGCCTATTTGACTACATCTCTTCTTATCTCCTGAGTGGTGCCTGATGAATCTTTCATAGGAAATGTGCAAGGCAGCAACTTCATTTTCATTACACAATTTCATAACACCTTTTTAAAATAATGTGTGGACTTCAGCTTTGGACTGAAGATTCCTCAAGGCACTTGTGTCTTACTGGCATCCCTGAGAATACCCTCTTTATGCTCAGAAACAAGCATCTTACCCATCTTGCTTTACCTGTTACTAAAGTGCTGTGTTTTGGAACCTTTGTATGTACCAGCAGTAACTAGACCATCTCTTAGGTACTTGCAGTAGTCTGGCTAACCTGATGCAGGTGTGTCCCATCTTGGGAATTATGATAGCGTACAGGTCATGAGAGTAGATTTGTAATTCTGAACATCTTCATTCCTCCATTTAGCTAGAACCTTCTCATTTGTTAGTTGGTTCCTCAGAAAAGGCTGATTATCGTCAGGTATATTCCCTTTAATTTTGTGTAATCAGTTGTGTTTTTCTGCTATAGCAGGGATAAATTGAACGAAAGCCCATGGGAACAGATGAGGAAAAACTACAAAAAGCTGAAAAAATCACTCATGTCCACTTCACTGGACAGAGGGGGTGAATTTATTATTTGCATTGGTGTAACTGGACCACAGAAGACAAGGGCTAGATTCTGATACCATCTCTCACAATGAGTAGTGACACTGCTTGTGGAGTAAGTTAGGTGGGTAGGAGTCTCTGAATGTGACCCTCAAAAGTTTTGTTTCTCTTCTCTTCTACAAGAGTGGCAATGAATGTACCAAAATATTCCTGAAGTAAAAGAGAAAAATACAGCTGCTGCATTCTTATGGTTGCATCTTATAAAGGTCCACAGTCACCTTCTACAAGAGTTGGCATGCACAGTCATAAAGCTATGGGATTAAGGAGCTTCAGTCAAAAAAGAGCTTGTAGTTGGAGCTTTATATATACTCTCCCCACTTAAAACCCCAGTCGAAAGTTTATATCTGCCTTGTCTAAAAAGGAGTTCTAGACAGCTTCAGCTCACTGAGAGCAATCCTAATGCTACGCACTATAGGCCACAGACCCCCAGAAGTGCCAATAGATAAAAAGCAGTAGTGTCCAAAACAGCAATTAATTTTCTTTTTCCTCGCAAATTTTAACGTGCAGTATTTGAACAATACCCTTTTGTGTAATGATTTTAAAAAAAGCCCTCTGAAACTTGAAGAGTTTCCAGGTCTAAATGCCTTTTGAGTAAGTCTCCAAAATGATAAAAAGCCTACGTTTATTCCTAAAGGGTTTTTACAATGTTTAGCTTTGGCTCTAGTCAGAAATGTTACAGGTATCTTATTCAAAAACTGTAGCTTATCCAAGATTCATTAGTGAGGCACACTCAACTTTAAGTACCATATTTCTGAATAGTAGAAGAGTTTAGACTATCTCTCAGGAAATAATTATCCCCATTTCCTATCTCATACGTTCTATTTTGGCACAAACTCATAAGTTAATGGAGATTTTGCATAAATTCGGTGAAAGCAATTTTTGTAAAAGGTCACATAGAAGTATTATAATTAGTAATGTAGTCTCATTTTTCCAATTGAAAACAATACTCATTTTCCCTCTTCCCCTGCACCCCTGATTTTGTGATGCTGACCTTTGGTGAAATTTATGCCTTCCTAGGTGATAAATACTGAATAGTTAAACTTGAATTTCAGAAATGCAAAGAAGTTTGACTTTGAAAATTGACACAACACACTTTACTGTTCAAACAAGACTTGGAACCCTATTCCTTTTGTAAAAAGACAAAAAAAACCACAGAAGAAAATCTTAAATATTCTCTTTATCAGATCTTTTCATTTAAGTTTTACTGCAAACTTTACTTCTAACTTTTTTTATGAACTTTGCATCACAAATACGAGACTATATATAAATATAACAAAATAAAATATTAGAGTTCAACTCTCCAGCAACTTCATGGGTTGAGAGTCTCTACAAAATATCATTGTACTCTTGTGGAGCTTAAATTAATAGGTCTCCACATTTTATACCTCATTACATCCACCATTTTTAGAAGAGGAACTGGCAGATATGCCGCCAGGAATCTCTAAACTCACTCCTAAAGGGAAATTAGAAAGGAAAATATGCAGCAATACCTGTCTTGCTTTTCGCAGTTTCTTAGCTGTTTTTTTTAACTATAGATTTTTAATAACCAACTTTTATAAATTATCTTTTGTTCAATAGGATCCTAAATCGCTATAAATGTAAATTTTTATATGTGAAATACTGCAAATTGAGAGGTCACTCACAGCTCAACTGCAGATACCTTTGGGGTGCAACATAAGAGTTGTTTAGGACTCTGATCCTGTAAAGACTTGTACATATGCTTCACTTTACAGGCTATGAGTACTTCCGTTGAAATCAATGGGATTGAAGATTAAGCATTTGTGTAAATCTTTGCAGGATCTGGGCCTAACAGTGCACAGCAATTCTGTGAAACAGTTTAGGACAGCGTTTCTCAATCTGGGGGTCATGACTCCTAAGGGGGTCATGCGGCAGTTTCGTGGGAGTCGTGAGATGTCAGCCCCAGGCCCTGCAATGAGTGGGGGCAGGACAGCCCTGAACCCCCTTCAGATTAAAATTTAAATTAATTAAAAACCCCAGTTTTTAATTTATAAAGGGGTTTGCACCCAGAGGCTTGCTACGTGAAAGCGGTCACCAATACAAAAAGTTTGGGAACAACTTGTTTAGGACAACTATTGAAGAGTAGTCTCCACAGTGTTAAAACTTCATATTTTCCTTGGAGTACTGGTTCATATGCACATTCCGATAATGGTGCGCATGTACCTCGCGCCAGAGATTGGAATCTTTTGGCCGGCAGTATCCATAAAGTGCACATGTATTCTTCAGTCCTTGTGCTCTGCATTAAGGGCGTACAAGGACGAAGTGTGCTGACCACCATTCGGTTTTTCTCATTGTCTCCTTGATTGGTAACAGACCCTGTCCAAGAGACTGCCAGCTCTTTCTTAACTAGATGGTTTTTATTGTTAAGCTTTTAATCAGTAGTTCTTAGTTAATGGTTTATAGTTGACTGCTTGCCTTTTGTTACCCTTAGCTTTAGATTTTGTTACTTATCTCTGGGATGGGGTTTGTGACACTGGCAAACCTGATGCCAAGGTTCCTAGGCCTCAACAGAACATTCACCAGTAGCTGGAAACCAGTCTAGCTCACCTGTGTATTAGCATTGTTAAAATAGATGGTAAGTTTAAATAATATATTTAGACTTTATGAAATGCTTGTAGGATGTGGCATGTGGTAACTCACCTATATTCTCTGTACCCACATTTATAAGGTCATACTGAGTGTTTGTTTTGTAAACCTCTGTAGTTGGGTAAATAAACAAATGTAAAATGCTGGCTTCCTACAGAAGGTGTTAGGTCCTGCTGACCAAGAGGGCCTATTGAAACAAAATGAGTTACTGTGAAACATCAGAAAGCAAAGACCTTAGTTGTTCCCCCCTCCTCACCTTGAAGAGGAGACATACATGTGGACTCATCTCATTAGCTTGAACTCTGGGGGAAGGGAATACAAATTATTGACAAGAAGAAAATTGGATCTTTATGCTGCTTGGACTTGGAGAGCGCAAGATTTCTAACCATAAGTAAGGGATCCTCAGTACTTGATCTGGCTTAACCCTAGAGGACTTACGAAGCTTGCTTTCTTACAGCAGCTTCTATTACCTTTTAGAATCTGATTGTAACTTGTGTGTATATTTACCTGCTTTAAACCTTGTAAATAACTCCTTTCTTTTTCTTAATAAATCTTTAGTTAATGTATTATAGGATCTAAGCTGCCATTGATTTGGGGTAAGTAACTGTTCCTTTGTAACTGAGAGTAACCTGAATATTGTTGTGATTTTTGGTGTTAGGGACCATCTACCACAAAGGCAAACTTACCTGGGTGACAAGATAGATGGGAGAATCCAGGTGGGACTGTCTGTGACTCCATGTTAAGGTTGCTATGTAGTGCTTGAGGAATTCTAAGTATAGAACTCACAACCAGTTTGGGGTTTGTGCCCTGCTTCTTAACAGTTTGCCCTGAGGCTGGTAATTGGGGTTCCGAGCTGCTCCAGACACCGACACCTTGACAGGTCTCTTGTCTCAGACCTTGGCTCTCCAGGTCTCAGATGTTGCCCCTCTGGCGAGGGAGCAATCCCAGACTCAGATGGACACTCTGATGGTGCCTCTGTTGTTTGGGAGAATGGCACATCCCCAGCAAATGTGCGATTTACAAATCCTTCAACTCCTGAACTAGGAAGGATGGGAAATCCTGCCTTCAGATTTTGCCTAATGACCTAATCTACAAGACCCACATCTGAACCAGGCTCACTGGACCTTCCCCTGTACAGGGACCTTTGGAGCCCAAAAGTGGTAAGTGCAGGGTCTCTACCCTCAAGAATCTAGTGTTGGTTGCCAAAACTGCAACCATGAAGGCTGCATTATCTTTGGTTGGATCTCAGGGAGCCAGAAGCCCTAGGAGTAGATCACACGCCAAAGCATCCTCTAAATGGAAAGCATCTCCACAGCACGGAATATCCTCTGAGATTTTGTGACCCTGAATGGTTTCTGCTGAAGCTCCGTCTCATGCCGATGCCAGTCTGTTGACACTGAAGTGTTTGGCACTGAAAACTGGACATTCGGAAAAGAACTTGGCATCAACCCTAGCACCCTCTAGCTCAGTGGCCCTGGCACTGGAGCCGAGCCAACCAGTGCCATGTTCCAAGGGGCACTCTTTGACTCTAGTGGAATTTGTGATCCCTCCCTCCAAAAATTTAATTCCAATCTGCCTGTCCTCACTAACTCAGTTCATGGTACTTTTCAAGTATGCTGCACCGATGGACCTACAGATACATCCAGAACTGCAGTCTCCCTTGCTGTCGACTTCAGTTCTGCATTTGGCAACGTGTCTCTCCATTGATGCAACACCATCCATCCCTACTGCACCGAAGGCCTCAGTGCCCCCCATGTAACCAGGCTATGCTTCATCCTCTGCATCATCTTCAGAGTTGGAGGATGAGCAGGACCCATGGAAGTAACACCTATACTTAACACAACCGTCAACAACTTAGAGTATCCCGACACTCCTTATGAGAGAGCTGTTGGGAACCAGAAAACCAGCATGTGGTTCTCTTCCCTCTGGGCTCTTATCCATCAGTGTCCAGGTGACCCTGCTAGGGACCTGTTCAAAGCAACTTTAGCCAGAGAGAGAAACTGCTCCATCAGAAGGTTGTTCTATACAACAATTCTTCTTAACCCCACATCAAATACAGGGAAAGGAGGAGAAAATAGATGAACAGACACAAAAAGGGTGATCTTTCAATCCTGGTGATGTTGCCATTCCTCTAATGAGGCTATAGTGCCTCTAACGGTCCCACAGTTGGATGACTACAAGTGATTTCAAGACCTATTAAAAAGAATAGGTCAGACCCTCCAAATTCCCACTGAAGACGTTCAGGAGCTGACATACAAATAGATGGGCATGCCACTGGAGTCCTCTGCAGGAAAGATGGTCTCATTAACTTGGAGGGCAATTATATACCCTTCCAAAACTTTGTGTCAAAGACAGGCCATAGCACCACTTGCCTTTTGCAAGGTAGATTAAAAAAAACCAGTGCCTTCCAAAAGAGTGGAATTATTTTACATGGACCGTGCCTCATCTCTTGTGGCAACAGTGACAAATGAAATGGCAAAAGAGAGAGACTGCCAAAGAGTCTGGATTTATTTGGTCGAATAACCTACTCTTTGTTGAACCTACCATTCTGAATGGCCAATGACAAGGTCATATGGACCAGTCAAGGCTTATGAGGAATTTATGTTGCTAGTCAGTGAGGGCCACTTAGTGTCTAGAGTGAGACTACAAGCAGCATTTGTTGCTATGAACATGGCTGCCAGATCACTGGCAATGGTGGCTGTTATATGATAGGTTTCATAGAAGCAGCCATGTTAGTCTGTATTCACAAAAAGAAAATGAGTACTTGTGGCACCTTAGAGACTAACCAATTTATTTGAGCATAAGCTTTCGTGAGCTACAGCTCACTTCATCGGATGCATTCCGATGAAGTGAGCTGTAGCTCACGAAAGCTTATGCTCAGATAAATTGGTTAGTCTGTAAGGTGCTACAAGTACTTGTTTTCTTTTTCTTATATGATATGCCTCTTGGCTTCAGGAATCAGGGTGTTGCAGAGAAGTCCAAATGATGGAGGATTTGAGTTTCAAGTTGGGTGAGGCTTTCCATACTAAATGTATAACTCTACTTGTAGTGAAAGGCAGTCTGCATTCATACTTGTCACTGCAGTGTGAAATATAAACACCGCAGTGAAAAGTTCCAGAAGTAGGGAAAAGCTCTGGCAGCTCCCTTCTGCATTGAGGAAGGGCTTTCACTGCATTGAGGAAAGGCTCTGTCAGGGGGAGGCAACGGGGACACTACACTACTAAAATAGCAGTGTGGACATGGGAGGCACTGCTTGGGCATACAGAGAGCTGTGTACGGTATACATCCTGGTGTTTAAGGCATTTAGGGTAGTCTACTGTATCTGCCTAAGCTGTGCTTCACAGTGAACACTGCGGTTTATACCCTTGCTAGCTGTGGTGCAATGTATGTACTCTGCATTCCACTGTAAGTGCAGTCTTACTTTAAGAGGAAACATATTAAACAGCCTTATTCTTCTCAGAGATCAGTTCCTCCACCCTTCTATTATTAAAGGTCAACCGAACCACTTAGGGAAATACCAGCATTTCCACCTCCATACCATACCACGCAGCCCTGCCTGTCTCAGAAACATTCATTTGGATGGGGCATTCGAGAGATGTCTTGTAGCTCCATTGACTTCAGAAATTCAAGACCTCCCTTTTAGGAAATCATTTGGCTCGCTTCAGGCAAGATTGGTCCCTTATCACCACTGACCATTGGACCACAGACATAATATCATATGAATATTCCATCCACTTTTCTCCAGTGCCTACACCCACCTCTCCTTCCTTTTCTCTCTTCAGGGACCCTTCTCATCAGGATCTCTTAAATCAAGACGTCTTCATGCTCCTTTCTCTCAGAGCAGTAGAAGTAGTACCTCTGCAGTACAGTGGGAAGGTTTCTACAACAACTATTTCTTTGTTCTGATGAAAAAGGGAGGCTTGTGACCCATCTTAGACTTGTGAGTATTCACCAAAAGTGTACACCAACATGCTGTCTATTGTGGAAGCATACCTGAGAAAGCGCAACATCAACATATAGCCTTACTTGGATGATTGGTTAGTACAGGGGAAATATCCTTAGTTTGCCCCCAAAGACAGCCGCAACACAGTCTATTCCAGAGATTAAGCTGAAGAATCAACAAACAAACAAATCAACCTTTGCCCCAGTTCAAAGGATTGAATTCATCAACTTGATCCCAGCCTCCTCCACGACCATAGCTTACTTTCCTCAGATTTGAGAACATGTTGACCCTGGCTCCCCAATTGGAGGACAATCCAGATACTGATCTAAGATCATGCCTCACCCTTTTAGCTCACGTGGCTCTTGGACCTTTGTGATGCTGTGTGCCAGACTTCATATCCGATACTTGCGGCTTGGTTGCAACTTGTTTATGTACCTTCTAAACATCACTTTGACATGTCTTATTATCCCATTCTTAATTGTATCTTCACTTAAGTGGTGGAGTAACCTACCCAGTGAAAACATGCAAGGATTGCAAGTATTCCTGCCATCAAAAACTATAATAACGGACGTATCCTTACTGGAATGGGGCACCCACACAGACAAATTGACAATACGAGGCCTATTGTCTGCAAGGGAGAAGAGAATGCACATCAATCTCCTAGTACTCAGAGCCGTACAGAAGGCATGCAAATCCTTTCTCCACCTAAGAAGGTTGTCAGTGCAGAATATGACCAATAATGGGACTACAGTGGTTTATATCGACAAACAAGGTGATGTAGGCCTTTCTCACTCTGCCAAGAAGCTGTCAGGCTCTGGAATTGGTGCCTCAAACATCAGATTTGCCTACCAGCTTTACATTTTCCCAAGTTGCAGAACTTCGTGGTGAACAACCTCAGCAGACACTTCCTTTCAAATTGTTTGTAGTAAATCAAAGACAAGATTCTTTGGTACTAGGGCAATCCCAAGATGGACCTGTTTGCCACTCAGCACAAGAAGTGGTATCCGAAATTCTACTCAAGGGGAGGAATGAGTCCCTAGCCCATAGCAGATATGTTCTCGATATGTGGTCAGGAGACCTGATATATGCTTACCCCACAACCCTTGTGATTCCCAGGGTGTTCTGCAAACTCAAGCAGGACTCAGCCATAGCTTCAGCATGACCAAGGCAGTTTTTTTTTTGGTTCACAGACTTGCTCATATCCTCACCCCAAACCCTGCTTCTGTTCCCACATATTGGGACAAGGGACAGATTCTACATCGGAGCCCTGCATCTCACAACATGGTGGTTGGATGGATGTCATTGATAGAGGAGGCCTGCTCCTCTCCAGTTAGGGAAGCAGCAGAAAAGAATCAAGAAGATAAGTTTATCTGATGAAATGAGCAAGATTTTCTTATTCATGCTACTGGTAGTCAGTGATCCCACATCAGTTCTTGATTCCTCAGATATTTGACTATTTACTTGAACTGACACAGAATAGCCTATCCCTCAGAGTGGTCAAGGTGCCTGTGTCCTCAATCCCAGCTCATGCTTTCTCATCTAAAAATTAGGTTCCTGGAAAGGTCTAATCAAGATGTTCCTACCAATTAAGGAAACTTTCCCTGTGGGATTTGAACTTGATACTCTCAGCCCTCTTGGGGCCACCCTTGGAGCCCATTGCCTCTAGTTCTCTATTACATCTATCAATGCAACTGACATTTTTGATTGCTGTAACTTCTGCCAATGGGGGAGATCCCAGCAATTGTGGTTGTCCCACCATACACTGTGTTCTACCCAGACACGGTGTCCATGAAAACACACCTGAAATTTCTGTCCAAAGTAGTGACAGAATTCCACCTGAACCAGCAGATACTGCTACTGGTATAGTTCTGGAAACCTCATGCAGCCAGAACTGAGGCGATAATTACAGACATTAGATGTCTGGCTTATTACTTAAACAGAACAAAACCTTTTAAACCAGCACCAAGGGTGTTTGTCTCCATTGTGGAGAGAATGAAAATCTTTGCCATATCATCTCAGACTACCAAATTAGATTTCTGATTATTGGAACTTTCCATGAGGTAGTCAGCATAGATCTCATGACCACACCTAAAGGTCATTCCACCAGAGCTCAAGCCATATCAGCATTTCTATGAAATGTACCAATATCTGACATTTGCAAAATAGTTACCTAGCAATCCGTACATACATGCATTTGGTAAAGCGGTTTTTCATTCGTTATTTACCAACATGATCTGAGCCCTCGCATCCTTAACAGGACCACTCCTTGGGAGTCACCATTAGTGGAATGTGCATATGGACAAGCACTTGAAGGAGAGAGAGAAGTTTGTACAGTCACTGGAGTGCGGGATGTGTTGTCCATACGCATATTCCATGATCCATCCTTCCATTGCCGCTATCTTGGAATCCTACAGTGAGTAGGAACTGAATGATGGTAGGGGAAAGTGCACCATATATGCCCGGAGTGCAGAGAACAAGGACTGACACGCACATTCACGCTATATGTACACTGCTGGCCAAAAGACTGATCTCTGGCACGTGAGATGTATGTGCATCTTTAGTGGAATGTGCATATGGACAACACATCTCAAAGAACTCCAGTTACGGTATATGGCAAGTAATTTCTCATAGTATGAAAAAATCTAGCCCAAGAATTTAGGTGCCAAAAAAGGAGCTAGTGCAGATAGGCATTAGCATAAAAGTGAAACTTAAAAAAGTACAAGTCTTTGGTTCCAAATATTTGTATTTAGTTCATCATTTTTCTTAACTTCTAATAATTGTTACTTATATTTTGATTTGACACCGTAGCTGCTTCCTTAGAACCCAGTTGTGATTCTATAGGCAGGTGTGTGGCACCAGACTGTAGAACATATGTTCCTATCTGACAGAATAGGAGTAAATCCATTTGTGCGTGTGTGTAATTATTTATCTATGGATAGATGTAGGTGTCTTGTAGCAACTCAATACAATTTTTCATGAATATAAAGTAGAAATATTTTTAAGGTTTCAGAGTAACAGCCGTGTTAGTCTGTATCCGCAAAAAGAAAAGGAGTACTTGTGGCACCTTGGAGACTAACAAATTTATTTGAGCATAAGCTTTCGTGAGCTACAGTATCCGATGAAGTGAGCTGTAGCTCACAAAAGCTTATGCTCAAATAAATTTTAGTCTCCAAGGTGCCACAAGTACTCCTTTTCTTTTTGCAAATACTTTTAAGTTATTTCAGAAAATAGCTTGACAGCTTATAAAATACAATAACTTGTCAGTCTAGGACAGAATATTGTCCATCCTGAAATTGGGTGCAATTCTGGAAGAAAATTCCACATTTGAGAGTGGAAAGGAAACATTTTTGTAATAACTTTCCAGTTGCAATGGTTGCTCAGAGATTTGCAGTGTTAAAAGTAGTTTGGATTAATGGATTTGAGGGCCAAAGTACAGGTGAGGTGGTCAGGGATGCATGATATTGAAATTTATCAGAGGGATATCAGCACCGCATAGGTGGAGGCATAAATAGATAGATATTATTTTTGCTTGCTCATACCATATTTAGGGTAGGCTTTTTGGAGCCTGCAGTTTCAGCCAAAGATTTATTCTTTAAATAATGCGGTCTATGTTATGTCCGGTAAAGAAACAGCTAAGAATTTTGTCCTAGATTGAACAGATGGAATTAGTCATTTAGTAAGCAAAAACACATAAGTAGAAACCCATACGTTGTCATAGGTAGGGGCTAACCACTACTGTATTTGCCAGAAATACAAATATGGCAGTCCCACCCACAGCCAGATCCACACATACAGTTCTGACAAAACAAACACAGCAATACACTGTGTAAGTTGTGCTTCTCTTAGAAGGCACACAATTCCACAACTAAAGTAGTTGCTTGTTAGAATTGATAGAACAAGGTGGCTATAAAGCATGTGCTAGTATGTCTCTGACAAAAAGTGGGTTGTAAAATGTGTCTTAGTGCAGAAAACTTACAGTAACTGCTTTTAAATCGCAGTCAGCTAATAGACCAGGACTTGGAAAAAAATGTAGTGAACATCTACTAGCCAGAGGTAAGATTAAAAAAATGGATGAGGAGACCCCCAAAACAAGATTGGGGCAACACCAGATCAGAAGTTCAGTTCCCCTGACATTCTGAACTGCTGGAAAAGTACAGGATACAGAGCTTTCTAGTAGAGATTTCACCCTGAACCTTGCCAGGTCATGGGTTCTGTTTTCTAGCTAAAATGAGTCTTGAATAATCTGAATTTCCACCCCTGTATTACCAAACTGCTGTAAGGAAGAAGGTACATTCCCTCTTTCCTTTCCCCTTCGTGGACTCCCGGTGATTGCAGTGGGAAAGGGACTCCATAACTCTGTGCCTCCCCCACTCTTTGTACCTTTTTTCTCTTTGAATAGCTAGCTTCTAGTTACTCTTTGAAGATCTGCCTCTGCCTCAACAATGTAAAATTGACAGACTATCATCACTGTCAGTATGCCCAGAAAGTTCTGAATAGCTTTGTTAAAGGTGACCAGACTCTTACTAATTTCATACTGTTTGGCAAAGCTATAAGCATCTACAAAAACACTAAACTGTCTGAAGTCTCAGGAAGGCAGCACTGCCTTGGTTTACAGTTGGTATACACTGGAAGGCTATATTCTCAATCATAAGAGATAGAAACTTATTTTTTTTTAATAATGAACGCCTTAGAAATTGATGGCTTTGAGCCTCACAATCTGGGAAATTCTTCCTGCTTGACACTGAGATGTTGGGGTGTGGGCTTCTCAAGCCCTGTAATAAGTCATTATTTAGAGAACAATCATATTTTGCAGTTGGCTTGGACTAGATGAGATAAAAGATCTTTTCCATCCATAATTTTTATATTTTTATGAATCTATAATTTGAGGTCAACTACTTGTTGTCCAATTCTGTTACAATTATTTATTCTCGAGTAACAGACATGTTGTATAGCCCATATGTAGTTAGGATGAGACAAGTCTCCTAGTTACTCTTGAAGACTGTAAGCAGTTAATTACTACTTCTGTCTGAGGAGCCACAAATAATGTTCTTGTTGTAAGGAGAGAAGAGCTTTTTGAGCCCTTTAGAATACGTTTAATAAAAACCAAACCTGGAGAATATTGCTGGTTCAATGTAAAGGATGAGATTAAAGATCGTATAAACGTACGCAGCACAAGGTCTTCCGTGTTATCAAAATATAAATCTGTTAGGACTTCTAAATCATTTTATATTGGGTTATTTTTTTCAGTGTTCATATTAAGTAATTGTGTAAAGATGTATTCAAACCTTTTTAAAACTAAATGCATGTAGCATTATTTAGGTCTGAAAGTATTTTTCACTGGCAGCAGGCTTGATTTCCTTTTTCCTAAGCAATTCTTGATAGGTGGGTGCCTAGTTAAAGTTTGAATATCTTCAGTGATGGTGCTTGTACATCTTCTCATGGTAGTTTGCTATATTGCCTATTTTAAAATTCTTCCTAATGTTAAGCATGCTTTTTTTGTACTGGAGTTTATGCCAATTACTGCTCATTCTGTCCTTTGTGATGAATGAAAATTCTTTTACATATTTTAGACAGTTATGTTTCTTCTTAGTTTTTTCTTTAGAGAAATGGGCATGTCCAGTTTAAACTTTAGTTTCGTTTCAAAACCTGTTATAGTTCCTGTTATCCTCTCTGAACTTGTTCCAATTTGTCTGCCTTGTTTAAAATCCTGTGCTCAAAACTGAGTGAATGCAGTTCTCCAGTTGAGATCTAGCCAATGCTGAGTAGAGTGGAATAAAAATTCCCTTTCTAGTTTTGGTGAATAAACTGCTTAATGCAGTGGTTCTCAAACTGTAGTCCGTGGACTGCCAGTGGTCCACAAATCACTTTTTGTTCATCTTTGGAACCACTGGCCACAGGGTGCTAATGTTCCTTATTTCTAGTTGATACATCATATTAGACAGCTAAACTACATTACTTTTACTTTTCCACATAAGGAATTGCTATCAATGGCACACTGATGCTATGGGGTTGTGAATGTGTAGTCCTGGTGGACTGTGTAATTACGAATGAAAGAGGAGGGTTGTCCACAAGGCTTTTAATAAGATGTGGTCCACACTATGGCGACATCTACACTTGGAGCCGGAGGTGTGATTCCCAGCTTGAGTAGACATGCTTGCATTCTGTCATTGAGCTAGCATACTAAAAATAGTAGTGGTAGCTGTCAAGTACAAACCTGCCTGCACCCCAGGGGTGTGTACTCAGGGTAGCTACTGGGTGCCACCGCCTGTGTTGTTATGGCTGTTTTCTGTGCTATAATAGCTACACCGCAGTCTTTAGTGTGTAGCTTGATCACAGCAAGAGCAAATATGTCTGTCATGCCCAGGTCATGGGTGACCAGACCTAGTAGTTGGAGCCAGAGTCCACAGTCATGAGACAGGAGTCGAATTGACTGGGCCAGGATACCAGGCGGGAGCTCAGAAGCAGGAGACAAATTGGAGATCAGAACCAAAGTCTGACCTTATCAGGATACTGGGGAGTCGCAGGCAGGAGACAAACTGGAGGTTGGGAACTGCAAATCAGATACCAGGATGACATGCCAGAAAATCAAGATGGGGAAGCAGGAGCCAGGTAGTGGGTTGCATGAGCGGGAAGCACAAGACGTCCAGTCCAGAGCAAGGTGGAGTCCAGTTGTTTGGACAGCTTCCTGTTTTGGCTTCTGGCTTAAGTAGGGCCAGTGGGACTCTGCTAATTGGACCATACAGTGCAGCCTCACACTGGCGCTGGGCTCCTTGGGTCTAAGGAAAGCCACTGTCAGCAGTCTGCTAGGTGGAGGGTTGTTGTGGCCGCTTGAGACGTGCGAGTCATGACATTGTCTGCTTGAGCTTGGAATCACACTCCCAGCTTCAAGTGTTAGTAGCCTAAGAAAGAGTGAGAATCCTTTGCAGAAATCACTAAATTATTCTTATGCATCTGTTAGGCATATATGCAAGAGTCTATGTATCAAGTAGGTAAACTAAAAAAGGTACAATGGTTATTTCAATAGGGCTTACAACAAATGCTGTAAAGTGACTAAAGAGTTAGTTTAAAAGTATATGAAAGTAAAATTTTTTATGGAGTAAATAGGTTAATTTAGGTACTACACTTAATTAAGCTGAAAATAATTTGATAATTGCTAGGTTTATTTTGTGTGTGTATGTATGAAGTTATAGTTGTTTAATTATCAGTATCTTTATTGCTTTTTAATGTAACTTCATTTTATTATTAAAAAATGTCAATAACATATTGACTTCCATTTTCTTTCATATATTCTTTATGGGCCTGTTCCAAAGCCTATAGTCAGTCGAAAGACTTGCATTAACTTTAATGAGCATTGAATCAGGCCCTAAAATATTAACTTAATTTGAACTTCTTTTCAAACTATTTTCTGAAATCTGGTTTATATTTTTGAATGCTTTATGTAGCTGGATAGCCGTCCTTTGTTTTTTGGATACATGCTAATGATGTGCAGTGATGATAGTGTGTCGTCATATGACTTACTTTGATTCCCTTTCATTCAGTAATGGGTCTACATATTTTCTGTTTATATTATTTCACATTACATTTCTGTGACAAGAAAACAACTCCTTATCACAATTTTTTAAAAAATGCTGTTTTTTCTTTATTTTTGTGTATGTGCAGTGTATTTAAGCTATTAATGTTAATTGAGCGTGCAGGCATGAATGAACTAGTGTTTGGTCACGTAAGGATGGATTCATAGACCGGGCATCTGTGCTCTGAAAAATATCCATAGATATCCAGGATTCATAGACCGGGCATCTGTGCTCTGAAAAATATCCATCTGGCATCTTCACTGTGCGAACCCTGAGAATTTGATTTGTCTTTTTCAGGCTTATGTGGAAATTGGGCAACATTTTTTATTTAGGTTTCAGAGTAACAGCCGTGTTAGTCTGTATTCGCAAAAAGAAAAGGAGTACTTGTGGCACCTTAGAGACTAACCAATTTATTTGAGCATAAGCTTTCGTGAGCTACAGCTCACGATGAAGTGAGCTGTAGCTCACGAAAGCTTATGCTCAAATAAATTGGTTAGTCTCTAAGGTGCCACAAGTACTCCTTTTCATTTTTTATTTAATTGAATTAATTTCTTATTAGGCAAAACAATGCTGATTCAATTTAACTTTATCAGTAATTCATTAATAGCAAATTTGGTAAGCTTGGGAAGAGACAGTTTTCTGTGTCACTAATGATTTTCAGCACTAGATCGACACTCGTATCTGCCTCTAACTTTGGAGAAATTGCTCTTTTATAATCTAATTCATTAAGATTTCTTGCAAACCACCTGCATGCTTTTATTTCTGCTCATATGTTACTGAAATCTTCGCAGCCAGCCATTTAGTTTAACTGGAAAATAATAAATTTCTCTTACCTTTTTGTTACATTTATTGAGACTTGTTGGTTCATCCTTACCCTTAGTCAAATATCAGGAGGAACTTTGGGGATATATTACTGGTTTAGCTGTACTTTTTCAGGAGCACCCATGCATAGCTTGATTTACCTTCATTAGCTGAGTAACTTACTCCACGTGTTTCAAGAGAAACAAGACAGTTTTAGCTAAAAATATATCAAAATGCCACAGAAACCATGGCTGCAACTCAAAAATGTTGATCAGTTTTGAAAATCTAAATCAACCCCTGCCATGAAACCTAGGGAAGAACCTTTGTGGTGACAGAGAGACTTCCAGAAATTCACCACAGTCCTGTTCTAAGTTGGAGTTTGTGCTGATGTTGCCAGACAGCTAAGAGATGTGAAAAGCAGGAAATATTATTGAATTGAGCCACAGTGCCAATTTGGAAAAGAAACTTAAAATGTAAAAATATTTTTTCCATTCCTGGCAGATGAACATAACTTCAGAATACATGGCAGATGAAGAAATACAGAAAATTTTAATTCTGCTAGAAAGTTCTACTGGAAAGTAAAACAAACAAAATGCTAGCTTTTTTTAATGAAAAAATTGAACAGATCCTAGTTTTACTAGTAACAAGGAACCATTTTATTTTAGATCAGAAATAATATGGTGGTATGCTATAAATCCAACCACTCAAATGTCAAACGAAGATATGTTATAGAAACATTTGTTACTATAGGTGATCTCAAGTCATTTAATGATGGCGTGCTGTCCAAGAGACGAGGTAATTCGGCAGCCTTTAATACCTTTGATTATGGGGTGCTGTGTGCTTTGCTGCTGTGTCTGTTGGTAGACAGAATCACTTTTAAAATGGCTACTTTTATTGAAGCGATCTTGAACAATATTGTTCTTCCCCACCAAGGGAGCTCTGCTGTTGAGTCCCACATGATTGTCTTGTAATTCTTCTTAATCAACATAAAGGAAGCTCTAGAGAGGTTTAGAAGCACTGTTGGCTACAGTGTGGTGGGGGAGCTGTACGTCTCCAGTTCATCTGACCTGGATAGACATGTTTCTTGGTTTTCTCAAATCTCTTGTGGAGATAAGGACAATTATGGAAGCTCAGTGGGTTTATGCTCAGTCTGGATGAAAAATCAGTGATAATAGCTGGGAGTGAGAAAATAATTTGGATGAACTAGCAAAAGACTAATTTCACTTGATTGAGTGAATCTGCTTATCTGCTATCACTCATTGCTTTCAGATGCGGAGTCTGCTGTGGTTACCTATGCCTTTTGTCTCTTTGAGGCTTGCTCACTGTAATGTGTTCTACTTGAGGCTATCTTTGAAGGCTGCTTGAAAGCTTTTGCTATACGGAATACATCTGCCCACCCTTGGGATACAGCAGACTGCCAAGAGCTTAGATTTTTGATCAATATTATTTTATACTGTCTTGTAGGTGCCAGCTGGAAAATGGATGACGACGATTTTGGAGGCTTTGAGGTATGTCATGTTGCTGACCTTGAAAAATGGTTAGCTTTAGAAACTTTTAAAATTACATCATTTGGAAGGGCATGCTTTATTTTATGATTAGTGATTGTACAGATGTGAACATGAAAATTGTGCTTAGTTGTCAACGTTAAAGCAAAATTTACCAACCAATACATTTAATAATCAAGCAAAATAATTTATTTTTCTCTCTAGATAGAACACAAATTAGGGATGTTCAGCATCTTTGAAAATCAGGCCACTTAACTAAGTTTCTGTGTATTTAGATACCTAACATTAGGCATTAAAATGTAAAAACTTTGGCTTAGGTTTTAATATTTCTGGGAGGTGATTTTTTTGTTTGGTCAAATAATAAGTATAACACACACCTCTGCACATCGCCTAAAAGTTGTTTTGTATTCAGTTTAACAATTGTGAAGTTAAATCAAAGATGTTAGTGTGTTTGCGTAGTTGTGCCTATGATCATATCTGTATTTCATATCCAGTTTATTGAGGGCTTTTTCCTAAGTTTATGTGCGCTTTAGTCCCAACTAAGCAGCCAATCCTAAGCAAGTGCTTAAGTGCTTTGGTGACTAGTGATGCACTTAAATGATTTCTGTAGTGTGTGGTGTTTTTTTTTTGTAGTGCATGCTCATTGCAGTTGGACAACTACAGTAAAAAAAAAAAATGATCTTCTTCCACTTGCGCTAGTGCAGTGCAGTACAGATCAGTATTAAAGGAATATATTTGAAATGCTTGATAAGTTGTCATTAATGTGATCATTAGAAATGCTTCCTGGAAAATCTGTACATAAGTTTTTAGAAGTCTAACAAAACAGCATTTTCCGTTTTTCTAGGCAGCAGTGACCTTTGAAGGTGAAGATGGTGAAACACAAACTATTTCTCCTGCTATTCCTTGGGCAGCATTTCCTGCAGGTAATGGTTATCAGTCACAGTTCTTCTCTTCAGCATGTGGGCCTGTCTCTTCTCCTTCCTCCCTATCCAACAGCCCTCCGGCTGCTCCCAGATATTCCCACTAAAGTAGTGGTTACTTTCTTGGCAGCAGCATGAGCCTCGCTTTTAGAATGTTCTTGTGTTGAGGAATTGTTTTGGGATGCTCCAAAACTTTCTTGAGAAATGGATGATTTTTAATTGTTCAAAAGCTGAGTGGAATTTCATGAGACAGCGAAAAGGCTCTTCCCTTGTCTGGGTGTGTTCTTCCTGATGAATATCAAAGGTGTGTTTCAAACAATAGAAAGGTGCTGAGAACTTCCCAAAGAAAAGATTACTAGAATCAGTTAAACAGTTTTTTCTTGTGGCTATTTTTGTATCCCTTCACTTGTAAAGCTAGAGTTCTTTTCCAACTTAAGTCCTGTTCTGCAGAGTACAGAGGGGAAAAAAAAAAGGAAAACATTGGCAACTTTCATAGAATATCAGGGTTGGAAGGGACCTCAGAAGGTCATCTAGTCCAACCCCCAGCTCAAAGCAGGACCATTCCCCAACTAAATCATCCCAGCCAGGGCTTTGTCAAGCCTGACCTTAAAAACTTCTAAGGAAGGAGATACCACCACCTCCCTAGGTAATGCATTCCAGTGTTTCATCACCCTCCTAATGAAAAAGTTTTCCTAATATCCAACCTAAACCTCCCCCACTGCAACTTGAGACCATTACTCCTCGTTCTGTCATCTGCTACCACTGAGAACAGTCTAGATCTATCCTCTTTGGAACCCCCTTTCAGGTAGTTGAAAGCAGCTATCAAATTCCCCCTCATTCTTCTCTTCTGCAGACTAAACAATCCCAGTTCCCTCAGCTTCTCCTCATAAGTCATGTGCTCCAGTTCCCTAATCATTTTTGTTGCCCTCCGCTGGACTTTTTCAAATTTTTCCACATCCTTCTTGTAGTGTGGAACCCAAAACTGGACACAGTACTCCAGATTAGGCTTCACCAATGTTGAATGGAGGGGAACGATCACGTCGCTCGATCTGCTGGCAATGCCCCTACTTATACATCCCAAAATGCCATTGACCTTCTTGGCAACAGTGGCACAACTTTAAAGAGACATTTATTCAAAAAGTATTTTAGGAAATTTTTAAGTCTGATAGCTAATGATATTCTAGGGCCAGAAGCAATTGCTACCTGTCTCTTCAGAAAGCCTAAGTATCTTTTCTTTACAAAACTAGATAGCACCGTTGTAGAGTTACAAGTTATAGACCTTAAACTTGACATGGATACAGTACTGAATATTGCTTGATCTAACCCCAGAACAGTATAATTTAGGGGAAAATGCCACATTTTCAGCCCAAAGAAGGAAACCTTTCTCTAGCAATGTGATTTTAAAAATGGTGGGAAGGAAAAGTGAATGAAGTTGTTCAGAGATACTCATGTCAGCAGTCCCTGTGGAAATGTATTAACTACAGAGTGCAGGAGACATGGACAAAAGTACATAATAAATGCAATGTATCAGAGTATAACAATAATCAAAGAGTCCTACGCTCTGATATCTAATTTTGATAAATTACAAAAATCCATACCAAAGTCTTGATGGATGGCTTAGATCCAGCCTACTCATTTACACAAGTTTGAAGCAGAATGTAAACTCAAAATTACTATGTGGTTTAGAAGTGTGCTAATGTGATTTAAGGAGGCGTATAATCTGTAAACGTTACCACCAACTTCCATATCTTCTAGCTCCATTGTAGGCTAACCTTACTTTTTAAAGCAACAGCTAATACGCAGAACTGCGGATGTATGTGGTTTGTGTCTCTGGGACAACCGTAAAATAGTAATGTTGCCTGTACCAAAACACCCTCCTCTTCTCCTCCAGTTTACCAGCTTATGAGATTTGTACTGTTGTCTTGGTAAGTGGTAGGGAACGAATGGAGGAAGCATGTCACATTTTTCAGCTTTGCTTTCCAGGCCAAAGATTCACAAAACAGAAAGGACAAAGGAGCCAGGCCTATGGATCTTTGCTGTTTTTATAGGACATCTGAGAATAATGAAGCTGTAGGATACACTTTTTGAAAACACGCAGGTGACTTAGGTGCCCAACTCCCACTAAAGGTGAATGGGACTTGGGTGCCTAATCATTTAGATGGTTTTGAAAATGTTACTTTTAGTTCTTTCTTTAGAGTTTTTTGGGTGCCTTAATTCTATATGTGTAAGAGTGTGGACGGGATGAGATTTTTACCTTTTGGGGAGAAACTCTGACTGCACAGGAGATAAGCCTGGACCTCTATCATAACTACCTCTTTGCCTCTTTTATGTCTGGGACAGGAGATTCAGAAGGATAGAGGGATAGATTAGAAGTATTTGTGTTGGAGGAAGAAATCTTGTGGTAGAGAAGTCTTAAAAACTCATTTGGTTTATGGTTGATCTTGTTTTGTTTTTTGGTCTCTTTAATATTAGTTTATGATCACTGTTTTATTTTTATTTAACATCCTCTTTGTCAATGGAAAATTTTATCATCATAGTTTGTCTCTCCAACACTGCGGCCAAGACCTCGTGTTGTCACTTACCTCAAATAGTTCCTCATGGGTGCAGTATGTTGGCCGGAGCACTGCAGCAAGTAGCGTTCAAGTGATGGTCGAGGCCAGTGATACTAAGACTGAGGCTTGGGAGCTGCAAGTGGGTCTTTAATATGTCTCCTGTGGTTCTTTGCAGCACATGATATTAAAACACTGTGTGATTTAATTATTAACCAGTCAGGATGCTTTTATACTGTGTGGGACACAGCATGGCCAGAGGGCAGCAGGAGAGTGTTAGAAGGGAGCCTTATTCCCTGCAGAGGGAAGAAAGTTTGCTATAAGTTAATTAAAGCACCTGAAGCCAGTCACATGATAAAACCCCCCAGCTTCAATCAGAGAAGAGGAGGAGTTGAAGCAGAGTGGATTGTTGCTGGAGTACAGAGCAGTTTGGAGGGAAGCAGAGGAGAGTTTGGAGAAGTGCTGCAATGGGCTAAGAAGATCAAGACCCCAGGTAAAAGAACACCTGGTTTGTGCAGAGGGAGGGCAGGAAGCCCCACAAGCTGAAGGGCAGGAGAGGGAAGTAGCCCAGGGGAAGAAACCTCTAGTTCTAGTGGTTTACCACTATCCCTAGGGCCCCTGGGCTGGGACCCCGAGTAGAGGGTGGGCCCGGATCCCTTCCTGTCCACTCCCCTCCTCGAGGACACTAGTGGGGCAATTAATACCCCAGTTCAGGGGCAAGAAATGGTGCCCTGACCCCTGCCCCCCCAAGAAGAGAAAGCGCGAGACCCATCATAGTAGTGCCGGCAATTTGCCACACATGGTGTGAGCAGTGGGATCTACGTGCTGGGGACTTAAACCAGGGTTAGCCAAAACCCTCCCGTCCCTAAGATGGATGACGTGGTCAAGGCCCTAATACAAGCCAGCGCAGCCCAGCAGGAGGCTACCTGGGTTCAAGCAACCACCCAACTGGAGGCGACTCGGATGCAGCAGGAGACTAATCGTCTGTTGATGAGTCAGGCTGCCCAGGACCGAGCCCTGCTGCAAGAAATGGTAAATCAGATGAAGGCCCTTATGGAGCTGAATCGTTACTGCCACGGGACCCGGACCATACAGACCAGCCACTGCCTACAAAAAATGACATGGGAGAATGATGTGGAGGCATACCTCCTGGCTTTTGAAAGAGCAGCCCTGTGGGAGGCCTGGCCCTGAGATCAGTGGTCTGGTATCCTCTCCCCGTTCCTGTGTGGGGAGGCCCAGAAGGTCTACTACGATATGGCTGCAGAGACTGCAGCAGATTACCCCCAGCTGGAGGCAGAGATCCTGGTCAGAGCCGGAGTAACAACGGTGTTGTGAGCCCAGAGGTTCCATGAGTGGAAGTACACGGAGGACACGATCGCAATTACAATCGCGAGTATACGATCGCGATTGTTTGACCTGATCCACCTGACCTGGAAATGGCTGCGCCCTGAGGCCCTCAGCTCTGAGAAGATGATGGAGCTCCTGGTACTGGACTGGTATATGAGGAGGCTACCACCAAGCCTCCGGGCTTGGGTTGGCCAGAATGACCCCTCCACCTATGATGAGTTGGTGTCTCTCGTGGAAAGACAGCTGGCAGCCCGTGAACTATTCCAGACCCCAGGGGGTGAGACATGGCAAACTAGGAAGCCAGTCTCAAACCCAAGGCCCTGGACTGTTGAGAACTCTAGGAGAATCATAACTAAACCGGGCCAAAAACACAGGGATAACATGCGTTCATGGCACCTTAAATTTCTACCCCACAATCCCAGTACGGATTGAGATCCAGGGGAATGCTACCAGGGTGACTGCAGGGTTGGTCCCCAGGCTCTCGTACCCAGTCTTAATTGGTAGGGACTTCCCCGGGTTTGAGAGCTTACTCCCCACAATAGAGCCAGGGGAGGGTAGTAACCCCCGGGTTGAGATGGAGGCACCTACAGATAGCCTCACCCCAATGTTTGCTGAATTTGCCCCAGAGTTATTCTCATCCCCCGGAAAACCCCAAAAGTCTAGGCGGGAAAGGAGGGCAGATAAAAGATTGGGGACCAGGATTCTAGCAGAGAACCAGAAAACCTCCCTGGTTGGTAGGCGAACCCGTTCAGGAGGCCAGGAGATAATTCAGGCCAGTGAGGACTTTGAGGCGGTTCCTAGCCCAAGTAGGGGCAACCCAGGGGGCGGAGTAGAAACAGGCCCCCTGGAATTAGGTCAGATTGGTACCACACGTGAGAATTTCAGGCAGGACCAAGCCAATGACCCCGCTATATGCGAATGTAAGGGAGGAGGTAGTGGAAGTAAATGGCGTAGCCGTGGAAGGAAAGGCCAAAGGCCCAAGGCTATATTATGTGCTCAAACGTAATCTGTTGTACAGGATAGCGCAAATACGATGGGAAGAAGTAGAGCAACTCTTAGCCCTACGGAAACACACAAGGGCAGTACTAGAGTTAGCTCACAATCATCTATTTGGGGGACATCTAGGAGTAGACAAGACACTGCATAGAGTCCTAACAAGGTTTTATTGGCCAGGAATATGTGCAGAGTTCCAGCCTTATTGCTCCTCCTTCCCTGAATGTCAGTTGCATAGCCCCCGACCTTACTTGCGGGCCCCATTAATACCTTTGCCTATTATTGAAGTCCCTTTTGAGAGGATAGTCATGGACATAGTGGGCCCATTGAATAGGTTGGCACGGGGCCACCGAAACGTACTAGTCATCCTTGACTACGCCTCACGGTATCCAGAAGCCATTCCTTTAAGAAACCCCACATCCAAGGCAATAGCAAAAGAACTACTCCAGGTTTTTGCCAGAGTGGGCATCCTTAAGGAGATCCTGACAGACCAAGGAACCCCTTTCATGTCAAAATTAATGAAAGTGTTATGTACCCTACTCTGCATCCCAGGCCATACGGACCTCAGTCTACCACCCACAAACAGATGGACTGGTTGAGCGGTTTAACCGTACCCTTAGAAGTATGATCCGGAAGGTGGTAGCTCAGGATGGAAAAGACTGGGATACCCTTCTACTGTATCTAATGTTTGCTATACGGGAAGTCCCCCAGGCATCCACTGGTTTCTCTCCCTTTGAACTACTATACAGACGCCACCCACGCGGAATATTAGGTATTGCCAAGGAAGAT
Organism: Eretmochelys imbricata; assembly: GCF_965152235.1. Lineage (NCBI taxonomy): Eukaryota > Metazoa > Chordata > Testudines > Cheloniidae > Eretmochelys > Eretmochelys imbricata. Next base: position 230,611,856 of record NC_135572.1, on the reverse strand, counting down.
TGGGAAGAACAACCCAACCCAGGAAAGAATGTAATTGAGCACGTGACACAGATGGGAGAGCGAATATCTCGAGTAACTGCTATAGTACAAGAACGTTTGGAAAAAGCACAAGAGGCCCAGCGGACATACTACAACTGTCAGGCGAAAGTATGGAGATTTCAGCCAGCGGAACGGGTCCCTCCCTCTCCACTCCACTCCTCTAGGACACTAGTGGGGCAGTTAATACGCCAGTTCAGGGGCAAGAAACGGTGCCCTGAAAACCCGCCCCCCACCCAAGAAGAGAGAGTGTGAGACCCATCATAGTAGTGCCGGCAATTTGCCACACCTGTTATTAACCAGTTGTAGAATATTTGTTCAGTCGTATTGTGAGAATAATAAATTAATTATATAGTAAATGAAACAATGCATTCACCCTACTGTCGCTCTTTCGGGTAATATTGATGGCTAAGTTGGTTCCTGAGCCACTGAGGACTGAGTATCACTAGTCTAAGCTCTCCACATTCCCATTTGGCATCATTCCTCAGCTTCTACTTTGTCACATTGTCACCAGTCTTTTGCCATCCCAGCTCTTGCTTGATTTAGAATATACCAATATTTTTGTTTGAGGTCAGTGCCTGGGGCTTATTGTTCTGAAGGAACTACGTTCTCCAGGATCATTGACATTTCTTGCCGTTTTGTTCCTCTGTAGCTTTCCACATTGATATTTTTGGGTAAGGGATTTTAAGGGGAAAGGCTCTTTCTGGACTCAGGTGGTGGAATCTGTTTGTGCAGTGGGTATCTTGGATCATGCACTTGTTTTTTGTCTCTGTTTTACTGAAAGCATTTCACTTCACTGATGATGGTGCAATCCCTATGAGATGGCATAGCAACAGTGTGGGGGTCAAGTTCAGAGACCTTGTGTTGATTCTACAGGTTTGCTTCAGTTCAATATCAATTTTGTGCGCATCATTTGAACATGACCATACTGGGGCACAATAGTCCTCAACTGAGTAACACAGTGTGAGACAGGTTGCTTGGAGTGTTTTGGGGTTAGCTCCCCATTTTGTATTGGCCAGTTTCTGTAGTACATAATTCTTGGAGTTCACTTCATTTTTCCGCTGCTTGATGTGCTCTTTGAATGTCCGCATTTAATTTGTTACACCAAGGTACACTAGATATTCATAGTGCTCAAGAATTGTGCCATCCCATGAAATCTGGAGATTTTGCTTGGCCTGATGAAGTTTCCGATGTAAGGTGTGCACTTATGTTTTGCTGGATTGACATTCAGGGACCTGTGGTAGTATTCTCCAAATACGCTTAAGGAGTCCATTAGAATGCACTTGGTGTCCCCAGTTCTCTCCAGTTTGGTGGCAATGCAAAGGTCATTTGCAACAAAAAGAAAATGAGTACTTGTGGCACCTTAGAGACTAACCAATTTATTTGAGCATAAGCTTTCGTGAGTAGCTCACGAAAGCTTATGCTCAAATAAATTGGTTAGTCTCTAAGGTGCCACAAGTACTCATTTTCTTTTTGCGAATACAGACTAACACGGCTGTTACTCTGAAATTTGAAACAATGAATCTTCACGTGGTGGGGAATTCTGATTTGGTCATTTGTGTAGACATTATATTGCAAGGGTGCTGACACTGAACTTTGAAGTAACCCATTTGGTTGAATCCTCCATCAAATTTTCTGGTGATGATCTGGACCATCGGATAATTTCTCAAAATTATTGCCAGTTTCAGTAAAACTGCATGATGGTTCATTATGTTGTAAGCAGTTGACAGATCAACAAACACTGCCCCTGTAACTTTGAAGGTTTGAAAGCCATCTTCGATGTATTGAGTTAGGTATGCAAGTTGGCCATAGCATGAATGTCCTGGGTGGACACTGCTTTGAACGTCAGTCAGTTGCTCTTCAACTACTGAGCTTATTCTATCCATTATCTGCTCATATAGCTTGTTGGTTGAGCATAGTAGGGATATGGGGTGATTGCTTTTTGCAGAGTTGGGATCTTTGAGGTTTGAGTAGTGAAATCACTGTGACCTGACTCTAAAGCCTAGCTGGCTGTATTGTCTCCAAGCAAGAGATGAAGTAAAGTAGTCACTTCAGTGCTCTCATCCTGAAATATAGTAATAGTTGGCATTAAATATGCCATTGAGTCCGGCTGCCTTTCCACATTTTAGTGTTTTCATAGCTATTGACAGCTCCTCAATATTGTGAAGTTTTCTGTCTCTGAGGAGCAAGCAAAATTTCCATTTGATTTCTTTTGTTTTGTTCTCTGCTTTGTGGGATGAATTTGCATTGAGGATGAGTTGGCATGTGGCTTGGTTGGGAGAGACTGTGGTGGTGATGTTTGGTTGTTCATCAGGGTTCAGCTTGCCCATGCTTTTTCGCTATTGTGGCATGGGTTTCTTGTTTCAGTCAGCTCCCTCCAGTGATCACACCCCTCCTTTCCAATCTTTCTCATAAGTGTTTCCCTGAGCACAGTGGTTTCTTCACTAAAAGGAGTCCAAGTCAAACAGCTTTGAATATCTTTTATATTATTGGTTGGTTTGTTCTGAAAGCCCAAGTACAAAGTGGGTATGTATACACTTCCAAAAATATATATAAAAATCCTACAACATGGAGTCTTACAACTTGTTGGTTACAGTTACTGGCATAACTTAGCTGATGCTCTGAAGCAACATGAAGCAACCCAGCCATTTTATGGCCTACTCCAAATGGATGGAGGTCAAGTCCAGTCTCAAGCTGAATAAATGCATAGACACAGAAAACCAGTGCATTATTAATGTAGAAACCCAGCACTGGAGGAACGTGCTCGAGTGTCTGATCCCAATTATCTTCCTTGCAAAGAATAATATGGCTTTCCAGGCATTAACAGTAAGATTTGTTGATGACGAGGATGGCTGTGTCCAAGTAAAGGGACACTTTATCTGTTTCCGGTCTGTGGACCACTCTGCTGGAAAAGGCCTAACAGAACTGTTTAAGAACATTTTGAATGAGAATAAAATGAAGCTTCAGAATGGCCAAGGCTATGACAACAGCGCGAATGTGACTGGAAGAAACAGTTTTGTTTGTGCCTTGTGGCTGCCATTCGCTCAACCTGCTTGTGTCAGATGCAGCATCATTATCTTTAGATTCAGCATCTCTCTTCAGAGTATTGCAAAGGATATACGTACTGTTTTCAGCATTGACTGTCAGGTGGAAGACTCTCATGGACAGTTACAAATCTGAGCGTGAAGCTACTAAGTGACACTGACTGGGAGAGCCACATTGACAGCATTAGGCTAGTGAGGTACCAAGTGACTTAAGTTTGTGATGCCCAATGGAATTGGCACAGTGGAGTAAAGCCAAGGCCGGAACCTGACACAAGGCACAAAGCCTGTTAAACCAGATCATTGACTTCAAATTTCTGGTCTCAATTGTGGTTTGGCATGATATCCTGTTCCAAGTATACATTGTAAGCAAGGCATTACACACTCAGTTGATGGACGTTGTGGTCGCTGCTACTTTGATGAGAAGCTGCCTTGATTTTGTTGTGACCTACAGAGACAGTAGATTTGAAGATGCCATCACTGCTGTGAAAGAAATGGCAGAAAACTTAGGATATGAGCTGGTCTTCAAGGTCACTCGTATTCATCGGAAGGAGGGACAGTTTGGTATGAGGACACAGATGAGGTGATGGGAAGCTTAGAAGAAAAATTCAAGGAGATTTTTTTTTTTTTGGTCGTTGACGCTGCCTGTGCCCATCAAAGAAAGGTTTTGACAAATGAAACACCACAAAAAGACCTGCGGGATTTTGTATGGCCTTAGTAAGCTGCTGGTGGACAGGAAAACTCTTGAATAATTTACAGACCTTCACCGGATGTTGACACATGGGGAATGTTTGGACATCAATGATAAAGACCTCTATGTCAAATTGGACAACATCCATCACATTTTGCCTCATGGGAAGCACTCTCCACTCCAAGTTCTCCAACTCATTCATGATGCAGAGCTGAAGGACAATTTTCCTAATGTGTGGATAGCTCTGAGGATTCTACTCATGTGAGTGGTGAGCACAGCTTTTCAAAGCCCAGGCTCATTAAAACATATCTTGATCGACAATGGCCAACGAGAGACTGACATCACTTACTATTTTATCACTTGAAAATGCCATTGGCCAGTCTTTGGATCTCTCTCTGCTGCTGCGCTTTAGTTTGCGAGGGCAAAGGCAAGAAAAGCAACCTTTTGAATTAAAGGACTAGGATTAACATTCTAAGGCTGTCACCTGTTGTAACACTATTTAATACTGGTCCAATGTTGTGCACAGTTCAATTTCTTGATGTTAGTACACTTCATTTATGCTTAAAATTAAAGTTTCTATAAGCTTAGAGGAAATGAATTTTTTTATTTGCATAGATATGACATGAATAAATACAGATCCTAGCGTGCATATTTATTGTCTTATGAATGGGCTAAATCATAAATGCAAATCGTGCATCAAAGTCATGAAATGGACTACAAATGCAATAAAATAAGGTATTCAAAAGGTTAATAAATGCTTGGGGGGAGAGGGGGAGGGCACTGAAGACACTGCTCGCCTGAGGCGCCATTTGGTCTATGCCAGGCCTGGCCTTGCCTAGGGATGTACTTTGGGGCAGTCTTCCATACTAGGGAGACAAATTCTCCATAGTGCTTGTATGTGGGAGTAATATTACAGGTGAATTCATCCAATTCAGAGGAAAACGCCTTCGCATTCAGCCTTTCTGAAGGTGGATCTTGGCAGGTACGTTGTTTCCTCTTCAACTGCTTGTTCATGTCCATTCCAATCAGGTGTGTGTGCGTACACATGCACAGTAGTTGGAAGATTTTTCCCCTAGGAGCAACTGCAGGGTTGGCCTGGGAGCCACCCAGTGGTGAGCTGGAGCTGGTTCGCACTGGTTCTCTAGAACCAGTTGTTACATTTTAAATTTAGAAGTCCCCCGCGAGGGACAACCGGTTCTAAAAGGGCTTCTAAATTTAACTGGCCAAAAGTGGCTCCCTGGAGCACCCAAGGGGAAAATTTTTGATGGGTGCAGAGCACCCACCAGCAGCTCCCCACCCCACCCCTGGCCCCAGCTCACCTCCACTCTGCCTCCTCCCCTGAACGTGCCACCCCACTCTGCTTCTCCGCCCCCCCAGGCTTCCCGCGAATCAGCTGTTTGCATGGGAAGCTGGGGCAGGCTGAGAAGCAGGTGGTGGCTTCCCGCTCAGGCCCAGGGAGGTGGAGGTGAGCTGGGGCGGGGGGGGGGGGGGGGCGCGGGCGCGAGGAGGGCCGCTCGCACCGCAGCAGGTAACCCGGGGGTAGGGGGAGCACTCAGGGGAACCGCTCCCCACCCCAGCTCACCTCTGCCACCCTCAGCCTGAGTGTGAAGCTGCCACCTGCTTCTCAGCTCTCCCAGGCTTCCTGCCGAACAGCTGATTCGCGGGAAGCCAGGGGAGGGGGCGGAGAAGCAGAGCGGGGCAGTGCGTTCAGCGGAGGAGGCGGAGTGGAGGTGAGGTGATCTGGGGCCGGGCGCGGGGTGGGGAGCTGCCAGTGGGTGCTCTGCACCCACCAAATTTTCCCCATGGGTGCTCCAGCCCTGGAGCACCCAGGGAGTTGGCGCCTAAGGCGCCACTTTTGATGTGATCAGTGGGGGAGCGGCTGCTCCCCCTGTTCCCCACCTAGCTATGCTCCCCCACCCCTAGGAGCCAGAGGGACCTGCTGGATGCTTCCTGGAAGCTGCCCCAGGTAAGCACCTCTGGGACTCCCCACCTCACCCCCCGGCAGGTCCTTCTGGCTCTTTGGGGCGGGGTGGGGTGGACACCTAGTATGGTGGCCCATGAGACCCTCCTGCCCGGTTCTGGGGGCAGTCAGGGGACCGGGGAGGGGGGTGGATGGGGCAAGGGTGCTGGGGGGGTTGGATGGGGCCGGAGTCCCAGGGGGCGCGGGTGGGCACCGACCCCCTCATGGGGTGACGCGGGAACCCGTTGTTAAGATTTTGGCAGCTCATCACTGGAGCCACCTAGAGTCACACCTTCATGGCGCCCAGTATAGAGCCCTGTGAACCCTACACCCACTCAGTTCCTTCTTACCGCCAGTGACAATAGCTGGAGCTTCCCTTTCTTTTCTCTTGCTTTGGCAAGTAGATTAGCAGTACTTTATACGATGTACATAGTTAGTTTCCAGGAGTTAGTATAGTTTAATAGTTTTTATAAGTTTCAGTTATGGGGGGTCCCCCCCAATTTTTTACCAGGGCGTAACGCGATCCCCAGGCTTTAAGACTTGCCAGATTTGTGCAAAGCGCATACCAAAAAGTGACCCCCCCCCACACCTCCTGCTTATGGTACCCGGGTGAGGGTCACCAGAAAGACTGCTGCAAAATCTGTCAGGAATTCTGACCGAGAACCATTAAGGAGAGGGAGCAGTGTCTCAAAATTCTCCTTATGAAGGCAGCTTTCCGACCTCAGTCGGACCCAGGCGCTGGGGATCCTGCACCCAGCATGTCTTTGGCGCAAAGTGCTCTGGCGCCATCTTTGAATGATCTGGCACCAAAGAAAGATGCTGGCAAGGAAGCTGGGCACCATCATGGAGCCTCTCATGGATATTGCAGCCTTTCGCATTGGTCCCAATCGCCGGTACAGAAGAAAAAGAGGTCAGAGCGAGGCCGATCTCCCTTTGCAAGACCCAGGGACTAGCCACCAGTAGTACCTCAGTAGGGCTATGGCTTGGGGACTCGAAAGAGTGGGGCTGCATTGACTCCTGCCCAAACAAGGCAGTCGAGTCCAGGCCCATCTTGCTCACCGCAGCCATCGGAGCATCTACCGCTCCCGTCCACCTTGAGGCGGCGCAGGACCTATTGAGGCTCATGGCACTGTTCTTGCTGCCGAGACAAGAGAGCGTCCCGGCACTGCAGGTTCCGTCACGGCACCCCATGTGGTCATAGGGAAAGCTGGTGATGATGGCACGCCGATCCCTATTGTCCTGGCACCCTTCTACTCCAGCACCGCCATCCAGGGAGCGCAGTCAGTCCCCTGCTTCTCGACGCTCAACCTCAAGAGGAGCAGGGCCACCCTGGTCCTCCTACTCTGAGTTGAACTCATACTGCTCGACTATAGCAGGGGCAGAAGATCCTCCTCATGGCACCATAGGCGGTCCCACCCGATGCAGTGGGCTCCTCAATGGCAAAATCCACCATAGTGGCCCTTTTGGACTCCGTGGGCCTTCCATCAAGCCCAGGGTCAGAGTCAGGGGTTCTGCTGAGGTGCAGCATCAGTGGCGTCCACAACGCTTGTTCCACCATGGTTGGCACCGAAGCCATTGCCTTGGTCATTGGCACCGACCGCGGCACTGACATTGACCGCTGTGGCACCAGAGGCATCAGTGGCCCTGATTGTGGCTACGACACAGTACCGGCACTGACACCACCTCTGTCATCAGTGCTGGCTGTGATGGCGTCTACAGGAACCCCGGTTCACATGCTGCACCAGGTGCCGGAACTGGCATGGGCCCCAGTGTTGTCACCGACACCCACGCCTTTCATAGCACTGGGACCAGGCCAACCTACCGCAGTTCCCATGGGGTCAAGAGATCCCTCGGGTGGGGACAGTAGGGAGCAACCACCTTCCCTGGTGGTCTTCTCTTCACCAGATGAGGCCCTAGCGGGCACTTCAGTAGTCCCAGCTCCAGAAGACTCCAGGCTGTTGCAGCTGCTGCAACAGCCAGGTCACCCAGGATTTGGACATTAAGGCGGAGGAAATTGTGGATGATGGAGACCCTATGGTCCTGCTCATATTGCCCTACTGCTGATAAAGACAATCACGGACATGACCAAGATCCTTTGGCAGACCCCGGCCTCTCTGCAACCTATGGCCAAGCACAATAAGCGCCGGTACTTCGTGCCCTCCAAGGGCTATGAACACCTCTATTTCCACCCTCAGCCTGATTCCTTGGTGTTAGATGCCACCAACCAGCAAGAGAGACAAGGATTTCAAGGCCCTTTGCCCAAGAATAGGGATGCCAAAAAATTAGACCTTTTCGGGTGAAAGGTTTACTCCACGGGGGGACTGCAACTCTGAATATCCAACCAGTAGGCAATCCTCAGCAGGTACTCCTGCACTGCCTGCTTGGCAATGGCTAAATTTATGGAGGAGTTCCTCTCAGACTCAATCACGGTCATCTTCAACATGTGAACCTCGAGTCGCTTCACCTCACAGCATGGAAGCTCCATGGTTGAAACTGATGGAGCTTTCCTCTTTAGACCAGGTTAGACAGGTCCTCCTTGGCAGCAGAAAACCCTCTACAAGAACCACATACCTTGCCAAGTGGAAGAAATTTTCAGTCTGGTCAGCACAGTGCCATTTGTTGCTGACACTAGCATCAGTGCTGCTTATTCTGGACTACCTCCTCCATCTGAAGCAGCAGGGGCTTTTGTTATAGTCAGTAAGGGTGCACTTAGCTGCCATCTCGGCCTTTCACCCGGGTGAGGAGGGGCTGCTTTTTGTTTGCTAACTCGATGGTCAGCCGGTTCTTAAAAGGGCTCTACAGACTACCCTAATGACAGTGAGCCTGTCCTGGTCTGGGACCTCAACCTGGTCCTTTCTCGACTCCTGGACCACCTTTTGAGGCCTTGGCAATGTGCTCTCTGCTCTACTTCTCTTACAAGGCGGTGTCCCTGGTGGCGATAACCTCGGTCAGGAGAGTGTCTGAACTCAAGGCCCTAACCTCAGAGCCCCCTTATACCTTATTCTATAATGACAAGGTGCAGCTCAGACCTCATCCTGCTTTTGTCCTGAAGGTTGTATTGCAATTTCACATTTACCAGGACATCTTTCTCCCGGTGTTCTACCCTAAGCCGCAGTCTGGTGGCAGGGAGCAGAGATTCTACTCATTAGATGTCCGCTGTGCGCTAGCTTTCTACATTGAGAGAACAAAGCCCTTCAGAAAATCAGTCCAGCTGTTCGTGGCGGTGGTGGACAGCATGAAAGGCCTACCCATGTCATCACAATACATTTTGTCATGGATCACATCCTGCATCTGCGAGTGCTACAACCTCGTGGGGGTTCCTGTATCCCCAATCACTGTGCTCTCCACCAGGGTGCAGGCTTCACCAACAGCATTCCTGGCGCAGATCCCTACTCAGGAAATTGGCAGAGCAGTGATGTGGTCCTCCAGCCACGCTTTTACCATGTGATTTACGCAACAGGCCAGAGACAAAGCGGCCTTCGGATGAGCAGTGGTCCAACCAGTGGACGACCCCGACCCTGCTTCTTGAAATTAGGCTTGTGAGTCACCTGATTGGAATTAACATTAACAAGCACTCAAAGAAAGAAATGGTTACTTGCCTTCTCATAACTGTTGTTCTTCGAGATGTGTTGTTCATGTCCATTCCAATACCCACCCTCTACTCCTCTGTTGGAGTAGCCAGCAAGAAGGAACTGAGGGGGTGTAGGGTCGGCAGGGCTCTATATTGGGTGCCATGAAAGGTGTGACTCCAGGGGGCGCCCAGCTGACCCTACAGTTGCTGCTAGGGCAAAAAAATCTTCTGGCTACTGTGCACGTGTGTGCACACACACCTGATTGGAATGGACGTGAAGAATAACAGTTCTGAGAAGGTGAGTAACCGTTTTTTTTCCCTAGGTTCCTAGCTTTTCCTGAGTTGCAGCTTCTGTTGTTGCTTGCGCTGGTGTATGTTGTAGTCGGTGCCATGACTCCCTTCTGAAGCTGCCTTTCATTTTCAGAGATGAGACAGGCTAAGTCAGGGCTATACTCCTTGTTCCATTTTACACTATGGAAGGTATGATGATCCTTGGTGGGGTGGGGGGAAGTTCATAGAGCAAGATCAGGTTGTTTTTTACCATCTACTTCTCAACTTCTTTCCCACTGTTTTCATTGTTGGGGTATCCCAAGATGGTGGCCTGACTGTTGAAGTTGCTAGTGTCCAGGCATGCTCTTTCTGGCAGTGGTAAGTTGGTTGACCATGCAAGCTGTTCATCTTGTGGTTTGTAAACAGAGACGACTGCTATCATGTTCAGCCATAAGTTCCATTGTACCATAGTGTTTCCCAGTTGTCTTCTGTTGTATACAAGTATCACACTGCCATAAATGTCGCTTTAGATGTTCGCAGCAATATGCATACTAGGGATGTTTGGTGCTGTTGTCTCTGTCTCTAATAGGCATGTGATGTCTACTTTCATGCCACACAGAACATCAGCCTTCTCTTCAGAGAATTCCTCTACATTGGAACTGATAATTTTAAGTGCCATCTTTGATTGAGGCCGTGGAAGGGCTACTTATGCTGCATCTATTGTCTCTGTCTTCTGTCCTGGTCTGTGTTGTCAACTTTGGATTCTCCAATGGTTTGTTGCAATGGGAGAATAACTGGTGATGACACGAACGTCTCTGACTCAACCTCCACAGAAGATATTATTAAATAATAGAATTGCGCCTTATCTACGCACAGCTTGCACTGGTTTAATAAGTATGTGTATTTAAACCAATTTAGTTAACCAGTGCAAGTTTGTGTGAGTACTCTTAAAAATGTTAAGAATGCTTTAATTATGTAATCTGTTTATAATCAATTATGCTAAATAAATATGACACTCTTAAACTGCAATAAGAAAAGCTACACACAAACTTGCACTAGTTTAACTAAACTGTTTTAAAAATATACTTTTTTAGTTAAACCTGGTGCAACTTTTGTGCAGATAAGATCCTAGTTTTCAATTCCTGTCAGAAGGGAGGGTGGTTTGGTCAGTCTTTGTTTTTCCAATCTCTTCCATCTTTTTTTCCCCAATTTCCTCCTCTCCAAATTAAAAACAAACAAACCCACCCGCAGCAAACTCAGGGTTTCTCCAGGACCCTAAGAGTTGTTGCAGTCATTTTTTTTTTGTATTTTATACATTGACAATATATGGGCAAAACTTTCAGTGATCTCTAAAAGTTCTGGAAACTACAAGTCAACTATTGTGACGCAAAAAGAGAGAATCCAATAGCCAACTATGTCTTCAACAGTGACAGTAGCCTTTAGGATACTGGGATAGTTCCTCATTTGGGAGTGTCAGGAAGGTCTGAGTAACTTGACAATAGAAAACGAAAGTTCTGATTCTGCATTTTTTATGCAAAACTTATGGGTCTGTTGCCTGAATAACGATTAAACGCATATTAAAACACTCTGTCCTCTTACACTTAACATTAACGATATAACCTTTCTTAAATCTGAGCACAGCACACCATTGCAGCCACAGGGTTTCTTTAGCTATTCCATGGAAAACATACTGTACTGCTTAGTAGTTTTTCTTTGGAAAAAGTTCTTTAAGTCTCTGAGCACGTTACACCTCTTTTGTCACAGGTGGAAGCTGAAATGTACTGTGGAGTTATCCTTTATTTGTATTTATGTGTTTGGCTGGTGACTGTTTGGATCCTTATTATTCCATATAAAATATGGAAAAACACACCAGTAGATCACAGGTAAAGATAAACTATCAGTATTACATTAGATTAAGGACACATTATGGTTTGTTGGTTATCTGATTGTTGGGAGTGAGCTGGGTTTCCAGTGTAAGCCAAAATGTTTCTTTTTCTGTATTTTGAAGAAGATATAATGCTTATGTGAAGAACTAAAGATTTTAACCAATTATTATAGTATTTTACTAAATAAATCATATAAACTAATTATAACTATAAAATCCCACATAATGTTGGCATACTTTTTGTGCCTATGCAAAAGTTGCCCTCATTAAACTTGCTTCCAATGTTGTGTTTAATTGTGTTGTTCTGTTGGATTCCATTCAATGTATATATTAGTATTTGCTTTAGTTAAGTGTCACTGAAACCAAAATCAAATAATAAGGAAGACATATTTGACATGCTGTCTGGAGTGGCTCCCGACCGAGAGTGCCAACCTCAGAGCAGCTGTCAAAAGCAGGGCAGACACCCCAAACTGGTGGTATGGTTTATAATTAGATTTCAACAACTCAGTAACAAATGTGAATTTCTGGATCACTGTAACAGTCTTACCATGGCGTCAGAGACAGTCCTGTTGGGCACTCCTCTATCTTACCGTAAGTTCAGTTTGCCTGGGTGGCATGTCTTCACTAGCAACGTTAAAGTGCTGCCGCGGCAGTGCTTTAACGTGGCTGTGTAGTTGTGGCACCAGTGCTGGGAGATAGCTCTTCCAGCGCTGTACAAAACCCATCTCCATGAGGGGAGTAGCTACCAGCGCAGGGAGTGTGGCTCTCAGCGCTGGTGCACTGTATACACTGCCACTTCGCAGAGCTGAACCTCTCACTCTGGGGTGTGAAAAAACACCCCCCTGAGCGCAGCTAAAGTTGCAGCTCTGTAAAGTGGCAGTGTAGACAAGGCCTTAGTGATAAATGGTCACTGACACCAAAATATAACAAAATATTGAGGTGGCTCCCAGTCCCAAGAGGCCAGTCACTTACCCAGATCAGTTTGAATCTTTGATCTCACACTAAAGACAATGCTGGTAGCCAATCCTTTCGTAACCTAATAAAGGATTTAACTAGGAAAAAGAAATAAGAGCCTTTTACAGGTTAGAGCAGGCAACGTATATAGACAGTGAGTTCAGTCTATGGGTGTAGTAATTTGTGAGCACTGAATGTCTTTTTAGGCCAACCCAGGTGAAACCTTGGAATCTCTACCTTTTTGTTTCTTAGCTCCAGCCTTTCTAAGAACTCAAACAGCAAAGAGATGAAAAATCTTCATGTTAGTTATCTTTATTTGCCTCTTCCAGAATTCAAGCTGATGAGGTGTTCTTCCTTCACCTTCATGGATGTAAGGGGGCCATTAAACCAGGCTTTGTGATGTGATGTTCCGCGATGGCCCATTTAAACTTGATAGTTCTTCTGGATGGGCAGGAGAATCACTTTTCCTGTCTAGGTTTACAAGTTTAGAGTAGGCATTTTAACCATTACAAAGCAAAACTAACATATTATGTTATAGCATGGGATGCAGACATCCCAAGAAAGGTTAATGCATGCAGCAACTTACATGCATTTTATAGAGACTAAACACATTCTCACAATTTTAATACCCATGTTGAACAATATTAACATACAGGTGAGCTGGTCTGGTTTCCAGCTATGAATTTGTTAGTGATCACATGACTCCTGTAGCCTTGGCAAAAGCTGGCACCTGGTTTACCAGTGTCACAGTATTTTCACAAATAATTTTACATCCATCACGTTGTTCATAGAGTTGCTCAAATCTGTTTACTTGAATGCAAATCAGATGTGCTAGTGACTTTCACAAAATTAAAACATTTTGGCTTAAGTATATAGTATCTATTTTCTAAAGTCTAATTTAAGCCAAATGTTACATCCTTTAAAACTAATTATGTGGGTATTTAAAAGTTTTGTGTGATTTATAAGCAAGTCTGATTTTTTTTTTTTTTTTGGCAGTGGTTTATATCCGGCTGTTTTTAAAATTAAAAAAAAAAACCACACACCTCCCTATGTATTCAGGTATAATATAACCAGTTTAAACTTGTAATACAACTCTTTCTGTTACTATTTCACACAGTTCCAGTGCACTTAAATCCTTGCAAATATTTCATGAATAAAGTAGTTTATTGCAAGAAACAAGATTTTATAGGACTGATACAAGGTTTTATTGACATTGCCTTGTAAAAAGAAAAGGAGTACTTGTGGCACCTTAGAGACTAACCAATTTATTTGAGCATAGTTAGTCTCTAAGGTGCCACAAGTCCTCCTTTTCTTTTTGCGAATACAGACTAACACGGCTGTTACTCTGAAAATTGACTTGTAAGTTACCTTTGGTTTATTGGGAAATTGTGGCTTTGCCTGGTCAAGGTTTTTGTGTAGAACTATTCTTACATCATAATCTTCACATTGAGCAATGGGATTCTCAAGTCTTCCTTTTGTTAAAGCTGAGCTACACTGTTTTGTTAAAATAATTTTGGGGAGCATCGTGTTCCCTTGAAAGAGTCCCAGCACATTTTCATCATTAGACTTATAGTGGACAAAGAACAGGTAGTTAAAAGTCCCATCAATTTCTTGAAAGTGTTACATTCATAAAAATTAAAGTTGACAAAGCAAAAAATTGGCCTATTCATTCTTCAATATTTAGGCTTAATACAGTTAAATGAAAAGTTAAGATGTCAGGATTTGGTTTGATATTCCGTTATAAAACTTACATTAAGGACTTTTGCTATTGATGGTTCACTTCAACTTAAAACCAACTTTTGAATCTTGGATCTGCACCGTTTTTTCCCCAGGTATTTACAACATGAAAGGATAGGCTTATGAATTACACAGTGCTCGGTTAGAAGAATGAGCCCTCAAAATGGGGGTGTATGTCGATGGTAATGCTATGTTCCACGTTTCACTGTAGGCTCAAATAAAAAAGAGAAAATGCAAAATTTTTGTGGGGAGGATGGTATACTAACACTTCTCCCCCATGCCCTTCGGATAGAGCTTTGGACTAATTTATCCATAATCTGGAAATGGACAAAAATATAAATAAGCATGGTGGACTTTTTGCTGGTATAAGGGGAAAAGATAAGATACAGTAGTCAAAGTATACACACTATTTTTCCACAAAATCTTCCTCCAGCATCATGCTAAAGAAATACTTGTATTATGCTGACTAGTAGCAGGAGGTAGAACTACTTTCTTTTTTAAATTACAGTAATGTGTTCCTATCAGAATTAGGGACCCATTGTGTTAGGTACTGTGTAAGCACAGAGTAAAAAGGCAAAGAGCTGATGCTGCAAAGAGCTTGTACTCTTATTTAAGATTTAAGGGCAAGATACAATAAAAGCAATATGAAGGAATGAATGAGGAAAGACTAGGGAAAACAATAATAGTATGTATTTGCATAGGCCAGCAATGTACACAGCTGTATCTGTCTTTGCTGATGCTACTGTTTATAATGTCTCAAAAACTGATGACTCTTCATACATTACTTTTTCTGACTGTTTGTTTTATTGAGGGAGGCACATGGAGTATTCTTCAATATGGTACCAGTATAAGAGTGATAGATTTCAGTTCCTTTCTCTGTTCCCTCTGTATTCATATGATGGAAGTACTTATGTAAAAGCATCTGCTCTGTGCTATTTATTTATTTAACTTTATATAGGTACCTTTTGAGGGATGTGGGGGAGCTACTTAAACATTGATAAATTACGGGCTTTACTGTGTATTCGGTAGATGTTTGTAAAAGAGAACAGGAAGGAATCCTGAAGGAAAAACCTATTTGTGCCTCAAGATTATTTAAGGAGAGTTCCTGTATGTGAAAATATGATCCCTGTAATACTACCAAGGCCAGTGAGACCTATGGTGAGCTATTACAGCTCAGTATATCCCTATTCCTTTGGTTTAAGTCTCAGATTTACAAAAAGGTGTGTTGTTTCTGCCTTTTAGCAGGATCTTGAAAAAATCTGACATCCTTAAGTGCCCTGTGCTTGTATGTTGGCGCATGACTGGTTTTTCCTATGCTCTTCTAAGGCTCAGAATGACATGCATCCTGATGGAAGACTGCGAATGAGTGACTCAGATTGACAGGAGTTATATATGGGCTTCACCCTGGCACATGAATGCTTTATATTGGCAGGATAGAACTTTGGAAAGCAGGAGAATCTCACATATTGGAGCAGCTGAAAGGGGAACTGTGTAAGTCTGTGCTGGCCAGGAGAGGACTCCTTGTTGATGACTAAGAGGAGCTGCATGATTCTGGAGTACTGTGGATTGCACGATCAGTAAAAACTGGATCTCTGAGAAATGCTGAGCAATAGATGCTGTCTCAATGAAATCCAAGCAGAAATTGCTGACTCCGGGATGTGAGAGTGGGGGTGCAGTCTGAGCAGGAATTGCTGATTCAAGCTGCCTGGGTCAGGAACTGCTTTGTTTATAAGTGCTAGCCAAGACCAGATTCCTCCACCACGTATCTGATGAATGCAGGACCTTGAGATAAGCTGTGGGGTTCTAGTGTCCAAAGGCATACCATAGGAGCCATTATGTAGATGCTTTATACTGACTGCTTGTTGAACACATTGTTACTGTTCTTCATGCTGATGCATCAAGATTGAGACAGTTTTTAACTTGCTTCTTTTCCCTCTGGACAAACTACTGTGTTAAGATTAGGATGGCATTCTCATTCTTCCAGTAAACCCTGGGAAAATGGGACAACTTAAGTCACCTTCAAGGAGGAATTTGGGCTGACTCCTAACATCTTAAGTCAGTTCTTTTTAATGATATTTGGCCTCTTGTTCTCCAGAATCTAACCTTTTTAAAAAGAAAGTCTCTAGTTGTAAAGAAAACCTTCAGTATGTGAACCGAACATAAATTCATTCGGTAATGTCTGCCTCAGTCTTCAAATAGACTGAAACAGTTGCTCTGGGAAGTGTGAACTGCTTGTGTTCATCTCAATGGGATGTTGACTCTGAAGCCTACTTAAGGCAGGCAGTTTAAATGTCAGTAATAATGACTGAAGCACAAGAAGGAAGAGGGACAATCATATTGTGAAGATCTGCACAATCTACACTATTATTTTGGTGTTAGGAGTGACTGGAGCTTGATGGGTGAGTAGAGCTTGAGATGAGTCACAATAGTTCCCTGGCATGCCCTCCCGTCGCCTGCCCAAAATTTGGTGCTTGAACACTTTTTACTGTTCTCCCCAAGATGGTGGGTGTGACACTCAAAGTAGAACCCTGGAACCCCCATATTCACCACTGTCATATGATTATTATATGTTTTGTAGAAAGTATGTCTTGTGAGGTATCATTTTAAAAGTCTTGATCTGTTGAACCTTAATATCCTGTTAGATTGTATGTACTATTATTGTATGTGAATTTATGAAGTATTACTATATGTGTGACTGAAATATATTGTGAGGTTAGGAGATGCCAAGAGCTGGCCTTTCAGTAGGGAAAAGGAGCAACTGTCACTGGTCACACTGGTGTTTAATTGCCCATCAAGAAGAACCCATTATCCCAGAGATGACTTAGAGGAGACACACACAATGGGGACTGTCGACCAATGGGGGCTGCCTGACCCCCCACGTCACAAGCAAGGATCTTTCTAGCAGCGGGAAGAAAGTATAAAAGAGAGACAGTGACGACATCACTTGGTGTCTCTCTCCCCCATCTTAACACTTGGAAGATAGCTTGGAAGACACAGACTTTTTGAACTAGGGAGATTGCTCCCAGGCCGGAAAGGAGTTCAGTCTTAGTATAGAGGACTGTAAGCTCCCTGTAACATCCAATGGAGTGAGACCGATTCAAATCTTGCTTAGTCTGTCAGTTAGAATTTAGACTGTTTCTATTTTTATTTCTTAGGTAACCAACTTTGATCTCTATGCCTACTACTTATAGTCATTTTAATATCTATCTTTCTGTAGTTAATAAATCTGTCTTATACTTTATTTAAAACAGTGTATTTTTTGTTGAAGTGCTTGGGGAATCTCAGCTCAGATTACAAAGACTGATGCATGTCCATTTTCCTTTGAAGAAAGTGGTGAACTAATTAAGGAACTAGCACTGTCCAAGGGAGTCTTAAGCAGTGTAAGATGTTATATTTCTAGGGCGCAAGGCTGGGGGCTAGGGTGATTGGCTGGTGCCTCTATCTGTATGATTCATGAGTGGCTCAGGGAGCATTCATCCAATTTAACTGGTTTTGTGGCTCCAAATGTTTATGGCTGAGTGATCACAGCTCCTGGAGGGGTTTTGCTGCTTGTCACTGGTATAGCACTGTGTGAGAGAGCTCAGATTGGAGAGTTAAGGGAGCATAGTGGTCCCACAGTTCCAGGTTGTACCCTGGGGATCCCGTCACAGTGGGCCTCGCTTTTTTGCCACTCTGCCAATATATCTACAGGATGTGGTACCTTGGTACACTCTAACATTTTTGGATCTCTTTGGCTTGTATGAATTTTTGACACATGAATGTATTGAAGAATGAGATTCTCTTTTGTTTGTGTGATGTACAGTTGAGTTGGAGATTTTTTAAGCTTCCGCTTATTGGCATCCTTCCGACACATGGATAGATCAAGAGATTCTCTCACTGCATTTATCTTTCTCTGTCACCTTTCAGTCTTGACTGATCTGGGGCTATTTTTTGTCTGACATGTAGTTTCCGCAGCTCTTGGAGCAAGGATATATCAGAGAAGCTCTTTGTTCATTTATTTTTATACTTTTGAGAATCTTCCCTGTGCTGTCTTTGCTAATTTTAGTGCCCTTTCAGCATGCTATACATGAAGGGACTTGGGAATATATCTAGTGTGGATGCCCTTGGCATATCTGTAATGAGAATTTGGCAAAATTTTCTGATCAAGCCTGCTACTGAGCATTTTCAATGCCTGCTCAAATTACAGAGCTCTTCAAGCGCCTAGAGAAGAGTATTCCCCTTGTTGTTAATTTATTTTCTTGTTGTGGAATGTAGAACTACACTGTATATGGTAAGACACATTACTAGTAGATACTTCATAATTCTGTTAAGAATCCTGTATTTTTGATGTGCCCTCAGTTAGCTAGCACTGAAAGAGTAGATGTTCTGAAGGTGGTGTGATAATTTGCAAATGACTGTTGCTTAACTTGAAAGGTGCTCTTCTCAGTTGAAAAACACAACTTTTCCATATTTCAGGTGCTGATAAGCTCTGATATTAGGGCTCAGTACAGCATTTTTATTTTCTATCATTTTTTCAAAATGAAGTATTTTTGCAGAGATCTAAGAGAACAGTCTGAATTGCTTCCATCCCTTCTCTAGTTGCCGTGATTTGACAGACTTTCTGTTTTGATGAGTGTGTGTAGCCCAGTGGTGGTCAACCTATTTGTCATATGCATATGCAGTTCTCTGTGTTATGTGGGCCGCACCCACAAAATATGTACATACTATTTGAATGGGCCAGAGGATGTCACGTGGGCCACAGCTGTGTGCTGATTTGACGACAAATCAGCTGTGGGTTGAGAACCACTGGTATAGTGTCTTGTAATTGTGGCATAGTCTTTATGTTTCATCTTAGTACTTTTTAAGTGTTTTGGTACTGTAATTCACAGTTGTGTTATAAATACAACTCTTTGCATTTGCTAGTGGTCCAAAAGAGATGGCTAGTTACAGGATGATGGCTCTCTTACTGGTTTGCACAAAAACAAGTAAAATACACTAACTATTTGATTAATTTTCCATCTAATAATTGCTTTAGTTCTGTGATTTTTGAACGGAAGATCATGTGACTTGAGTTATGAAGGACAGTGGAGGGTAGTTCATGAAACAAATCCCTATTGAGATATGATGCACTCTAAGGAAAAGAAGACTCAGGATTTGTATATATCATACATGTATCATGGAATTATGTGAGAAATTGCAGAGCCATGTGATAGATAAATATATGCCATAGAAATGAGAGTATCTGTATAATAAATTTGAAAGACATACCTGCTAATTCATGTTTCCAGGACTTTAACATTCTAACCCTTGAGCAATTTCAAGCAGTTTGCATTTCTAGTTAAAAAGTTAACCTTCCACAGAAATGTTTAATCTTCCAGACAAATGTATAATAACTCTCCCACACCAACATTACACCTACCTGAGGCCTAGGATGGGCATGATCTAGTCTTGGGCCAGGGACAGCTTTTCTATATGTAACACTGAAGAAAAAAAACACTTTAAAAAAGCTAGGATTTGTATGGTTTGTAAGGGGGAGATTCCAAGCTTCTTATCTGAGTGCTGTCCGAGTGGGTACTCCACGTCAGGTGTCGATGTGTCCTGATGCCGTCGATCGGAGACTTATGTCATGGTGCCATGTGTAGCATGCGCATGACCCGAGCCCTCCAGTTCCTTCTCAACCTTCCTCGTCTGAAGGCATATATCTGGGGCAACGTTCACCACTCTTCCAATACCTTTAGAAATAGTAGTTTAGATAGTTAGCCAGTTAGAAAGTTATATTTAGTGTTAGTTTAAAAAACTTCTCCTGTTTTACCCTCCCCGTAGTTTCGCTGTAGCGGGGTTGGTTAACCGTTCAAGATGCTTTGCTCCCCAGGCTTTAAACGATGTGGCTTCTGGCGCGAAGCAATGTCCGTTTCTGATGGGCACTCCTTGTGTGATCAATGTCTCGGTGAGGCGCATATTCCATAAAAATGCACCCACCATAGCAACCTGAAGGTGAGAGCCCAGTATGACCGGAAACTCTGCCTCAAAAGGATCTTGATGGCAAAATCTCTCCACTCAGAGATGGACCAACGGAGGGGCAGGAGACATGCCTTTCTCTAAAAGACCGAGGAAGAGGGCACAGCTGTCTCAGCAGAGAGCACCGCAGAAACATGAGTGGTCCCTTGCCAGGTCGCTACCCCTGATGCCGACACATGCTCAGGTGAGTACCGATAACACTCTGGGCACGGCCGAGTCCTGATGGAAAGAGGCAGAGTCGAGGCACAGACAGAGACACATCTCCCCCACGGCACTGGACTAGCCTGTAAAGGACTCGGTACTGAATGTCTCCTCAGGCATCATGCCTCCGTGTCGGCACCGGTAGAGAGAGCCAACATTAGCACCGATGGTACCAACATCAGAAACGCCACTGAACCGGCTGCAACAGAGAGACTTAGCTACCTTGCCCCCTTGCTTGATCTCCTGAATATTGCAGCAAAGATCCCCATGCTTCTCAGGCTGCTGTACATTTGTCCAGTGAAGATGATGTGCAGGGATCATGCACCTTCTCAATATACCACTCCTCACCAAAAGACTGAAGACCACCCTGGACCCATTTGGGGTCCAAACATCCTTATAATCAGATGAGTCAATCGTGGTACGAACCATTGTGGATGTACCCACTGCTGGCCTTCCCAATGCAATGGGCACATTGGGAACCCTGGGCAGCTTACAGGAGCCCTCACTCTAAACCACCCACAGATCAAAGGAAAGATGAGATCTCAACCTTCGTTCCCCCACCCTGCAGCCAATGGAGGCTGAGGACATCTGGGAGGACACTGAGACAGGCACAGATCAGGAAGCAAATTCTCCTGCACACAGCTCTTCCTCCTCACGGGACGAAGCAATTATGCCTCTGCTGCATACCTTGGCAGATGACTTCAGACAGTTCCAGGAACTGTTTAAGCGAGTCGCCCAGAGCCAAGACTGCCTGTTGGAGGAAGTTCAGATGAGCCAGCATAAACTGGTAAAAATTCTGAAAGCCTTCCTCCACTTCCAAGATTGCTGTGCCCATTAATGATGCGATTCTGGAACTGGCAGAGACAGCTCTGGCAGACATTGGCCTCAATACCACCGACATGCAAAAGGGCAGACAGGAAGTATTACGTCCCCACCAAAGGGGTAGACTTCCTCTTCTCCCACCTGCCTCTCAGCTCTTTCATCGGTGGTCGATGCTGTCTGTCAACACGGCAAACAACAACAGTTTAGATTGACCCCTCAAGATAAGAAACAAGATAAGAGGCTCGACCTCTTTGGATGAAAAGTTTACTCCTTGGTGACGTTTCACCAGTTCTTCTTCTCTGTTAGCCAAAATATTATGAGGAGCTTCCAGAGGAGAAACAAGCATAATTCAAGACCTTTCTAAACGAAGGACAACTCATTGTGAAAACAGCCCTCCAGGTGCCTTTGGATGGCACGCATACTGCAGCCAGAACCATGGTCATGGCCATAGTGATGCACCAGGTGTCCTGGTTGCAATCCTTGGGCATTCCTAAAGAACTCCAAACCAAGGTCGAGGACTTATCTTTTGACTGAGAGAAGTTGTTCTCAATCAAGACGGACCAGGTGCTCCATTCGATGAAAGATTCCCAAGTCATTCTGTGCACTTTGGGGATCTACACCCTACCTGCAAAGAGAAGGAGGTACCACCTTATCAGAGGCCCAGAGACAACGACTTTAACGGACAGTAGCAACGCCCATACGAGAGCCAAAGACAATGTCAATGTTTGCAGCGACGGAGAGCACCTCAATCTCAATCACTGACTTCTCAATTGGCTCCACCCATACCACAATTTTGAAGTTTTGATGGAGGGTGTGGACAATCTCCCTCACCAGGCAGTGCTTACACCCAGTTTGTCCCCATGCTTTGGTCGCCGCCGTCGCCCATTCTACCACCTCTGGGCATCAATAACCACTGACCAATGGGTATTAGAGATCGTATGATTGGGATATACCATTCCCTTTACCTTCCAACTACCAACCTCCCCCCCCCCCCGTCCCTCTTCAGGGACCCTTCTCACAAGCACCTATTACGGCAAGAAGTCAATCATATCTTCCCACTACAAGGGGAAAGGGTTCTACTCCCACTATTTCTTGTACTGGTTTTCAGCCCTCAACCTCCAAGATGCTTATTTTCATTTACTGAGCACTATGTTGTCACTCGACTCCAGGGCTAACGCCATAGTTGGCCTAACTGACTCAAATGAGCCCGAAGTCCCTCCTGCCTTCTGAGGGGCACTGCTCTACAGTCACCTGAAGTGGAACACCTACAGGGACAGCCTCAAAGAAGAGGAGAAGGTTACTTTGGAGTTTGCCATTAAGATTCTGTGCTAGAGATGGAACTGGCGGGCTCGGGTTGTGCATGCTAGATGCGGTACCAACAGCACTGCAAGGGGCCTACTGTGCATGCGCGACCCGCACATACACTGTTACCATAAATCTCCAAACGACGGTGCTGGAATGCACCGACACCTGAAGTGGAGCGCCCACAGGGACACACATCTCTAACCTCAGTTACTGCACAAGGTGAGTAACTTTCTCTTCCTGTTGGTTTTTTATTTTATGAAGAGCTCAAGAATAAAAAAAAACTTTAAAACGGAGACATTTAGGTTATTTTAAGTTATGTTAAGAGGTTTTTCATTACTCCTTCTGAGCTCCATTGTGGTTGTACTCTGTTACTGTTTGGGAGCCTGGCTTTATAGGATGAAAAGTAGTTGTAGCATTCCCCCGGCCACGCTCTCTTGCACTACTGTTTTAAACACTCAGCCCGTATGCTGAAGCTGGCCTATCTCATGTTCATATGTGACCAACATGACATATTCAGATTCTGCAGAATCTTAAGTTTTCATTTAAAAAAAAATATTTCTAATCCTTGTGGATTCAAAAATTGCTTGGTTTATGTTCGGAAGATTAACCTGATGTAGAGATTTCTTCCTGAGTTTGCAGACAGCCTGAAACAAGGTTTCCATAGAAGTGCTGATGGAAAAGATCCAGATCTTCAGTTAAGAGAGTTCAAAGAGCTGTTACTCTTTTCACATGCACACATACTGTACTTTCTCTGGTACTTTAAGGGATGCAAAATACACCTCATAGAACAATGTTAGTGGAACAAGTGGATTATATCAATGGTTTTTCTGTTCTCTGGAGTAGAATGCTGAATTTTGAGTGGTATCTAATACTAGTGGCACATGCCCTGACAATTCAGGAAAACCACTATAGTCCCCTTAAAACACTATTGTTGCCACTTCCCTGTGCCTATGGGGAATGCTCTACACTTGAAGTGGTGCTACTAAAGAGCAGTACTAAGTTTTCAAACCGTGCAAAACATCTTGGCTGCTGTGTAGATGCAGGAAGAAATTGGGAGATAGAGGCTCAGCAATTTGCAGAATTGGGCCCAGTCCCGCAAATATTTCAGATTAATGTGAAAGTTTTGATTTAATCAAATGTAAAGGTTCTGTGGATACTAATACGCTTCTCAGAAGTGGTTTTTGCAACCCATCAACTCTTTTTTGTTTTCACTTGCAAATGAACAGTCTCTCTAACTTTCAGACAGTATTCCATAATTCTTTATAGTTGCTTTAAATAGTGTAATTTTTAATAGACTTATAGACTAATACATTTTAGGGCCGGAAGGGACCATCATGATCTTCTAGTTTGACCTCCTGCCCATTGCAGGCCACAGAACCTCACCAGCCCACGCATGTAATAGGCCCATAACCTCTACCTGAGTTACTGAAGTCCTCAAATCATGATTTAAAGACTTCAAGTTACAGATAATCCACCATTTACTCTAGTTCAAACCAGCAAGTGACCCATACCAGAGGCTGTAGAAGAAGGTGAAAACAATCTGAACTAGGGAAAAATTCCTTTCTGACTCCAAATATGGCAGTCAGTAAGGACTCTTAGCATGTGGACAAGACCCACCTGCCAGACAGCGCAGAAAGAATTTTCTGTAATAACTCAGTGCCCTCCCCATCTAGTGTCCCATCTCTGATTTTTGGAGTTATCTCCATACACTTATCAAACTCAGTCTTTGAAAAAGTTACGTTTTTTGCCCCCACTACTTCTCTTGGAGGGTTGTTACAGAACTTCAGTCCTATGATGGTTAGAAACATTTGTCCAATCTGAAGCCTAAACTTGTTGTTGCCTAGCTTATATCAATTTGTTCTTGTGCCAGCATTGGCCCTTAACTTAAATAACTCCTCTCCCTCCTTGTTGTTCATCCTTCTGATGTATTTATAGAGAACAATCAGATATCCCCCCAGCCTTTACTTTTTTAGGCTAAACAGTCTATGTTCCTTAAGTTTTCTCTCATAAGGTTTTCCATTCCTCTGATCATCCTAGTAGCCCTTCTCTGCACTTGTTTCAGTTTATTTTTCTTAAACATGGGAGACCAGAATTGCACAGTGTTTCAGATGAGGTCTCACCAGTGCTTTTCACAGTGGTAATAATGCTTCCTTATCTCTAAGGCAAATATCTCACCTGATGCATTGTAGGATTGTGTTAGCCTTTTTCACAGCTGCATCACAATGGTAGCTCATAGTCATCCTGTGATAGACCTGGGTATACTGGTCATTCTCCTCCTCTCTTGCTTCCAATTAATAAATCCTCAGCTTGTAGCAAAAAATCCTGTTTTTCATCCCGACGTGCATGAGCTTGCACTTTGCACTAGTAAATTTCATCCCATTTCTATTACTGCAATCTTCAAGGTAATCCATGTTGTTTTGTCTGATATTCCAATCCTCCTCTGTATTGGCAATACCTCCCAACATTGCGTCTGTCGCAGATTTTATTAGCAGCCCCCCACTTTTTGGGCAAGATATTTAATGAAAATGTAAAGTTTGGTCCCAATACCAATTCTTGAGGGACTCCACTAGTAACCTCCCTCCAGCCTCACATGTCATCTTTCAGTATGAC
The DNA here is from genome assembly GCF_965152235.1 of Eretmochelys imbricata. NCBI lineage: Eukaryota > Metazoa > Chordata > Testudines > Cheloniidae > Eretmochelys > Eretmochelys imbricata. The sequence goes on along the minus strand of NC_135572.1, from coordinate 230,586,776 downwards.
CCATTGTAGTTTCCCCTTTATCCAATTCTTTACCCACATTTCGATTCTCCCATTAATCCCCATCTTCTCCAAACATTTCTCATAATGAACTGTATCATATACAAAAAGAAAAGGAGTACTTGTGGCACCTTAGAGACTAACCAATTTATTTGAGCATAAGCTTTCGTGAGCTGCAGCTCACTTCATTGGATGCATTCAGTGGAAAATACAGTGAGGAGATTTATATACATAGAGAACCTGAAACAATGGGTGTTACCATACACACTGTAAGGAGAGTGATCACTTAAGGTGAGCTATTACGAGCAGGAGAGCTGGGGGAAGGGGGGGGCGGAACCTTTTGTAGTGATAATCAAGGTGGGCCATTTCTAGCAGTTGACAAGAACGTCTGAGGAACAGTGGTGGGGGGGGGAATAAACAAGGGGAAATAGTTTTACTTTGTGTAATGACCCATCCACTCCCAGTCTCTATTCAAGCCTAAGTTAATTGTATCCAGTTTGCAAATTAATTCCAATTCAGCAGTCTCTCGTTGGAGTCTGTTTTTGAAGTTTTTTTGTTGAAGTATTGCCACTTTTATGTCTGTAATCTAGTGACCAAAGAGAGTGAAGTGTTCTCAGACTGGTTTTTGAATGTTATAATTCTTGATGTCTGATTTGTGTCCATTTATTCTTTTACGTAGAGACTGTCCGGTTTGGTCAATGTACATGGCAGAGGGGCGTTGCTGGCACATGATGGCATATATCACATTGGTAGATGTGCAGGTGAACGAGCCTCTGATAGTGTGGCTGATGTGATGAGCGCCCCCCCAGCCCCCGCTCTCCTGATCATAAGAGCTCACCTTAAGGGATCACTCTCGTTACAGTGTGTATGGTAACACCCATTGTTTCAGGTTCTCTATGTATATAAATCTCCTCACTGTATTTTCCACTGAATGCATCCGATGAAGTGAGCTGTACCTCACGAAAGCTTATGTTCAAATAAATTTGTTAGTCTCTAAGGTGCCAGAAGTACTCCTTTTCTTTTTGCGAATACAGACTAACACGGCTGCTACTCTGAAACCTGTATCATATACTTTATTGAACTCCAGATAGATTAGCTCTACTGCATTTCCATTGTCTAGAAAATCATTTCTATTCTCAGAGAAAGATCAAGTTGGTCTGTTGTGATCTACCTTTTGTAAAAAAAAAAAAAAAACAAAAAACAAAAAACCACGTTGTATTTTATCCCAATTACTGTTTGTCCTTAATTACGCTGTCTTTCAAAATTTATTCTAAGACCTTGCATACAACTGTGGTCAAACTAACCAGCCTGTAGTTTCCCAGATCCCTTTTCTTTCCCTTTCTTAAATATAAGTACCATACCTGCAATTCTCCAGTCAGAGGGTACAACCTCTAAGTTGACAGATTCATTAAAAATCCTTGCTGTTGGGCTTTCAATTTCATGTGCCAGGTCTTTTAATATTTTTGGATGGAGATTATTGCCCCCTTGTTTGGTCCCCTTAAGCTGTTTGAGTTTGGCTTCCACCTCAGATGTGGTAATTTCTACTTTCATATCCTTGTTTCCATTAGTTGCCTTGCTACTGTCCCCAGCTCCTTCTTATCCTTATCAAAAACGGAGGTAAAATATTCTTTAGGTGTTTGACAGTACCTCCATCTGTTCTCAATGCTTAGTAGTCCCACTTCTTCTTTCCTTGTTTTCTTTTGTTTATATGGCTAAAAAGGAACCTTTTTACCATTGTGTTTAATTTCCTTCACAAAGTCCAGCTCTGCTTGGCTGTTGTCAATTCTCACTTTTCCCCTATATTTTCTGACCTCCAAAAGATAGATTTCCTTGCTGATCAATCCCTTCTTCTATTCCTTGTAGATTTTCTGCTTATTTTTAGTAACCTGTTTGAGATGGTTGTTCATCCACTTTGGTCTGCATCCCTTACAAATATTTTCCCATTTCTTGGGATTCAGGTTCCAGATAGGTTCTGCAACTTTGATTTAAAGTAATTCCAAGCCTCCTCCACATTCAGATCCTTGAGTTCTTCAGTTAAGTCAACTTCCCCAACTAATTCCCTTAATTTTTTAAAGTTTGCTCTTTTGAAATCACGGACCCTGTTTGCAGACCTATTTTTGTTTCTGTCCATTTAGTTTAAACTGAATTAATTTGTGATTACTCAAATGAAGGTTGTCTTCTACAACCAGCTCTTCTGTGAGGCCCTCACTGTTTGCTAATACTAAATCTAAAGTGGTATCCCCTCTGATTACTGTGATGACTACTTGGTGAAGAAATCTGTCAGCCATCACATCCAAGAATAACTGGGCCCTACCCTTATTAGTAGCATTTGTCCTCCAATCTATATCTGGGAAATTCAAGTCTCCCATAATCTCACAATTCCTGGTAGGATTTATTTAATTAAAAATATTAGAGGTCTCGATCCAGATCAGATCCTGGATGTCAGTAACAGATCCTAAGCACTATTACATTAGAGCCTCTGTTGCCATTCTGTTTGGGTCAGAATCATTTTGGGGAAGATTCTGTTTTATCCATTCAATCACTTTTAATTTATTTCTTTACAGTCTACCGCATCACTAATATACAATACTACTCCACAATCTTTAACTTTTTGTGTCTTTCCTCAATGGCACATACCCCTCAATACCTGTTTTCCAGTCATGACTGCTGTTCCACCATGCTTTCATTATTCCTATAATATTTGGTTTCAATTCCTTTACCCATAGTTCTAGTTCCTCCATTTTGTCATGCAGGCTCCTAGCATTGGGATACAGGCAAGTTGTTTCTGCTTGGTCTCACCCAGATTTCTTGACAGATTAGATTGTCATTTTACTATCAGCATTGCCTGCCTGACTGTTACTGTCATTGGTACTGGCACTATCCTTCCTCTTGTTGTCCATTCTTCTACCCTCTGCTGTTCCTTTCTCCATTACTGTATCTTTTTATTTCATTTTCCTTCTGCTCAGTATTAGAATCAAGCATGGAGATTACATGAGCATCCCCCAACTGTCTCCCCCAAATTCCAATTGAAAGCTCTTTTAATCAGTTGTGCCAACCTTCATCCCAGGTATCTTACCATCTCTACTCAGGTGGAGTCTATCCCATGAGACCAGTTCTCTGTCCAGGATTGCCTCCCAGTCGTTGAATATCCCAAAGCCCTCCTCATAGCACCACTGCCTGACCCATCTGTTGATCATCGTAATCCTGTCTTGCCTTCCCTATCCTCCTCCAGGGACAGCTAGACTCCCACTGAAGATTTTCTGAGCTGCCATTTCTTTAAGCATCTTCCCCAGCCTGGTGTTGTTTTCCTTGATGCATCCCAGTGAGGATCTATCAGTATCATTTGTTCCCACATGGACAGTCAGTGGATTCTTTCATGCTCCCATTAGGATCCTCTTCAGCCTTGTGTCCACAATCTGTATCTTAGCATCTGGAAGACAACACATCCTTCTGTTCTCCAGATCACCTCTGGTGACAGGTCTGACTATTTTTCAAAGCAGGGACTCCCCATTCATGTAGAACTGCCTCTTCCTGGTGTTCCCTCTTCTGTTCTTTCTGGCTGCAAGCCATCTTGTCTTCTGTTCCCACTTGCAGTCTTCTGTGAGTCTTACTCTGTCCTCCTCACACACTGAAGTCTGGCTATTTCTATTGTCTCTCACAACACACTGCCTCCCCTACTAGACTTTGCAAACTGAAATCAGACTAACAAATACTCTCCAAGAACTTATATACTGCCCTTAAGTGGCAGGGGCTTACCTCCCTTCTCCTCCAACAGATCTCCATTCAACTTCACCTGTTTTCAGCTCAAAAGAAGGGCCGTGTTTGCAAGAGATTCAGTTGTGGGATTTTATCTGCTGAACGGTGAAAGTGACTAACACGAGCCCTTCTAAATAGTTAAATGGCCAATATTTTGTAATGCAAGACAGAAAATAAGTTTATTTCAGGTTGATACAATGTTTGGGTTGAGAGGATTTTTAAAGGGATTATCTTCTCTTGGGATCTCTGACTGGGTTGAACATTTACACCCAAACAAAATGGTGCCATTTTTTTGACCATCTTATTGTGTAATGGTAATTTGCACTACCATCAAAGATCCAAGAATGCTGCTTTAATAGGCTTTGTTACTAATGCCTCTGTCAAAGATATTTAAATAAAAATCTACTGGATCACACACAATGTAGCTTCCCTTGGTAGTCTTTTAGAGGACTTCTTTATAGCTTGGTGCTAAGCAAAATTCTATTCAGTAATTATGAAGTACAGTTCATAATACAAGCATTGTTCCATACATAAATATGGGTCATATTGTGACACCCTATGTGACCTGAGAATTATTTTATGACTAATTAATTGCAATGGATTTACTCCTGGAGTTGGGTACTACTCAGTGGAAGTAGGATTTTGGAATTTGGGCATCTATTAGAAGTTTTAGGTTGCGCACTTAAACACACTACAGTCAAGAAATGGTAAAGTTAAGATTGCACATGCAGTCTAGGTATTCAGATTGTGTACATAGTACATGTGAATATCCTAATCCTAGAACTGTTTGGCTAGATGCCATTGCAGTGCACCTTAGGAAGTATTACAGAAGAGATCTTTTACTGTGACCCTTAAGACCTGCACAGCCCTTAAGTTGTATTATAATGGAACTTCCTCTTGTACTTCTTACAAGCAGTATTCCCTAACCTCTGTGTATTTTTCATGGCCCCCAGAGTCTGAACTAAGGGTTCTTGCTGATAGAGAGATTTTCCTGGTGTTGGATAAAATCCTGGCCCCATTGAAATTCGTTTGTGTTTTGCCATTGACATAAATGGGGCCAGTATTTCACCTCTGAAGCCTAAATTTTCCTTTTCTTAGTTTCATCCATTAATTTCAGCTATTCCCCTTAAAATCATCCCAACGTGGTTCTTTGGTCGTCTTGGTGTTTATTTCCTTCAAGTAACTGTAGGTATTTATCCTACCCCAGTGAATCAGTGATATTATTTACAATATGTAAAAACTGCAAGAAACCCATGGGGTTTATTGTGGTGGGGGAATTGGTAAAAAAACAGCCTTGCAGAACTGGAGGTACTTTTCATCTGAGCTTTGTGCAACGTCTACTATGGGTACAGTGGAAGTCATGTGCATGTCTATTAATGTATCCATCAACACATACTCTGAACAAATTAAATATCTTATAGTAAGCATCCTTTATATAGAGTTTCACTAAGCTGAAAACTGCAGCAAAGAGTTATAGGAAAAACTAACTCTATTTTGAATCACACATTAGTTGTTGCTATTTGTTTAGCTGGAAGAAAAGAGAATGGTCTTTGAATAGATTCCATTTTTCTCCAATAAATTTTAAAAGATTTTTCCACTGGCAGTGGTTGATAGAGTTCATTGAGTGCTGGTGATTTTTTTATTTATCTTTGTTCTTCTGTGTGCTAATTTTCTGTGTAGTTTATTGATTTGGGCCAATAACTGTAATAGTATTGTCTGTGCTAAGTCTTTCACTATCTTTCTGTGTCTATAAATACCTTTACAGTTTTTAGGACTGTTTTTCCATGTCCCTCTTATTATTCCCTCCCCACTCTTCCCCCTGACTATTCTTTTATTCCTCTTTCTTCATTCTGGGATTTTGCTGAGTGGAAGCACTTGTTGGTCAGTGTGGTTGACTGAACAGAAACAGTTAAGATGGTAAACCTGTCTCTATTTCTCCATCTGTTCTGTGTTATACATTAGACTCGTGAGTTGTGAAGGGTCATCCATTTGCTGGGCATGCTTCATTGATCAGTACTGACATGTTAAAGGAAAGAGTGAATTTGACTGCAACAAGCTACTGAAATAAAATTATACTGGAGAATTAATTGTTGATCTTGGTTCAAAGGATTATTCTAATGTCAATAATCCAATGGCTGAAAGCTGAAGCTAAACAAATTCAGAGTGAAAATAAGGTAAATATTTAGTAGTAAGGGTAATTAACAATTAGAACAATTTACCAGTGGTCATAGTGGATTCTCCATCACTGACCATTTTAAAATCAAGATTTTATCTTTTTTCTCAAAGATAAACTCTAGGAATTATTTTGGGGAAGTTCTATGACTTGTTTTATACAGGAGGTCAGACTAGCTGATCACAATGGTCCCTTTTGGCCTCAGAATCTATTAATCTGTGAATCCTGACAAAAAGTTTATGGATCTAGGCAATGTCAAACTGGTAATACTAGATCCTGATGGTTTCTCTTAGTATTTACAAACCTATGGCACTGCTTCTGCAGCTCAAAACAAAGACTACTCATATGCAGTGTAGTGTCATTTCAATTGTCAGTCTGACCCACGTGGTTTTGTTTAAAATTATGTGTTCCCCTAGCAACTCTTAAATTATATTTTATTTGCATTTGGGTGTGAAAGAGCTGTTTTAAAGAAGAAGCCAAGATTGCACCCTGGGGTGTCAGTCTCTAATTCTGTTAATAGAATCTCTAATTCTGTGAGTTTGATAAAACTAGTTAGTCTCTAGTTCTTTTAAAAATGCATTTTAAATTAGCATTTAACTTGTTTTGTGTGGCCCTCTGTAGACTATATGCTAGTAACATGGCCTTTTCTTCCTTCTCCTGGAAAATCATCTCTATGGCTGGTGTATCCTAGGGTACAGGCTTCCTAGGACCAATTTAAAAACTTTATTGATGCAATCTCACTGTTTTTTCCCCATGTGGTTTCTTAATTTATTATTTATTTATTTAGTGTATTTTTGTTTATTCCCTTAAAAACTACCTAGGTCATTGTAATGTAGAAATTATGATGACCCACATACAGGATCATAGCTCAAAATAGGAAACTCCTTCCTCTGGAATGTAATGACTATGGAGGAGAACCATACATGCAACAATAATTATTATACCTGTGTATTGTTGGATATAGGGTCATTTTATTTGTTTTATTTCCTTTGTTCACCGTGGTAGATTTAATGTATAAAACGTGTTTAACACATGTCAAATTGCTTGTCGCCATGTTGCTTGGTGAGATTTTTATCTAAATGTCCTTATATAAAAGCTGTCTTTACTTTCTTTTTTTTAGATTTAAATAACAAAAATTACCCATCCAAAATGCCCTAGGTGCCCTAATAATTGCATATCATTAGAAATGACTACCTAGTAGCAAAAAATTATATATAAATAATTAATTATCTAAGGGAGTCAATAATTCAAAGAAGCAAAAGAGCCACTTTTAGTCCTCCCCCGCCATCTCTGCCACTAAAGAGCATATTCTCATCTGTCCCTGAAAACCTTGTCAAATAAATGGCTTTTGCAGCGTGCCCCAAAGGTCCTCAAGTTCAGGCAATTTCAGAGGAAGGAGCATATAACTATCTGGTGATATCTTTGACAGCAAAGATAAATCATACATCCAAGTCAATAACATTATTCAAAGATATAAAACCATGGCATGCTTAACTTAGATAAAGTCAAGCCAAATTTACACTAGTGTAATAACATTTTTATCTACTTGTTTGTATTGTATGATGTTCTTTTAATAACAAAAATGATTTCTGTTAGGTTCACTAGATGTAGAATTCAGAAACACATACATAATCTACTAATATTGGAATTTTTTTTCATGTCTTCTTTCTTGCATTAGTGTCTGAAGTCCATGTGTCTCAAACTATTTCTTCAGATGTTCTACTGGAGTATTCTCTGCCTTCTGCTTGCTTTGTCCCTTCTGATTCATTCATCTTATCAGGTGAAGATGAACTGACAGCTGTTCAAACATCCAGCAGTATTTTAAACCCAGCTGTTCTTAAAGAACAGGTAAGCACATAATCTTACTTTTATTACAGAAAGTTGATGTATTTTATCCCTTGGCATTGTATTTTTTCTTATCAAATTAGACATTTTTTTTTCTTAAGGGACAAAAGTTGACTCTTGAGTAGTTTCTACAGGTGTAATTTCAGAGCAAAGATATCAGTTACCAGTCTCTGAATATTCATTGTGAAGATGAGTACCTTTGAATTCTTTGAGATGGCAGAATATAATTAAGTTACAAAGCAATGTAGGTTTTAGCATGTATGTATAATATTTGATAAAAATGTAGTTTATCCACACTGAAATGCTTCTCAACCTCAAAACAGTAATTTCAGTATATAAGTACTCTTTCTTAAATAAAAGGTTTTCTTAAAGTAATTTGTGAGATCACAATACTTTCATATGGTCCCCAACTGAGCTACATACATTTAAATGTGCTCAATGTTAAGCATATGCTTAAGTGCCTTGCTAAACTGGGACCATAATGCTGAAATACAGGAGGCATTGGCAGGAATGTTCTTTGGAAAAAGTATTGCTGTTAAAGTTACCAAAAATTTCAGAAATAGTTACGGCTTAAAAATGTCTTTTCTAGCAGCTTTAGAATTAGACAGTTACCTTAAGATTTACAAGCCCCCTCACTCACAGTTAATGGTATCTTACTCTTCAAGTATTCTCATTAACCTCAGTGAGGCTACTCGTCATGTAAAGTACAATCCAAAGTGAATTAGGGGTAACCATTTGGCTGTTGGTAAACTGTTATTTTAATGGTATTTCAGATGCAAATGTTTTGATGGTAGCGCTTGAGACGCAGGTCTGCTAACCATCATGTAATGTATGTTTTGGCAAACTGACATTTAAATCTTCTACTGAAAGTAAAGTTTTCATAGCTCTTATGTGAAATATAATTTCAAAATATGGTCTGTCATATATTATTTATGATGAAATAATATACTTTGTCTCTCTTATGAATTAGGTTCAGTTATCAGCCAGTTCTTCCTTGGATATCTCAATTCCTTCTTTGAGTTTAACAGAAGGAAAACCTTCAGAAAAATTAACCATCTCTGTGGGTGACTCTGAGAAGCAGGGGATAAATGGATCAAAGAAGTATCTTCAACCAACAGTTGCAAGTCTAGAGATTAAACTCAAAGATGCTGAAGAGGAAAGATATAGAATTAAAAAGGTATGGCTGCTCTTAAATGCATGCAGAACTTAATGATAGCAGGAGCTGGCAGTGGAACCCATAGCTAAGGTGTTTAATATTTTCCGTTATGAGACCTTGTTTTCAGTTACTTACAATTTTGCCAAAGTTTAGCTGTTCAGATTTAAATTTGCCATGTGTGGGTCTGCCTCAGGCAGTTTTTTTTTTTTTTTTAATTTAAGCAACAAATGGTTCAACTTTATTCTAAGAATTTGGTTAGGGAAAAGTATTGTCTTTCCAGTGTGAAAACACACTTAGAACCATTTTGTTGAGACGTTCTAGCACCTCCCTGCTCTGGAACAGGGACTTGACATTTTGATATTGGCGTTGCCCTGGGGTCAGACAAGTGCCTTTTGCTGTCTCTGGAAATCCATGTTCAGTACAGCTTTGTAAGAGACTGACAGTCAAATTCTTCGAATTACAGGTACAATGAATACACTATTGCCTAGGGCTGAGCAGTTCTTTCCTTGCAATTGCTTCTCCCAGCTATTGAGGGTTCTAGGGCACTGGATATTGGAACTGAGCGGGCACACTTCAGCTCCTGTGCTCTCAATGACTTCCTGCCTGATGCCCAGGCAGTATGGACAAGGAGGAGGAATTTAATTGGAATGTAGAGGTGTTAAGGAACAGAAGCAAGGACCATGACAGACTAGGGGTGATAAGAGCTGAGGAGGACAGGAATAGGCTGGAAGGGCAAAAGAAGCAAGTTGGCATAGACTGAGATGGAGACATGTTAGGCAACAGGTGCAGAAATACTGGGCATAATGCCAGCTTACCTGACTCTTTAATTTGAGCCCTGGGATATTTTGGCATCAGTAAGCCACCAGGATATCGGTGTGTGCTTTGGATTACCTGGAAATCAGTGCACAATTTTTTTACATGGAAGGCAGAAGTTAATACATTCAGTTACTGAACACAACACGTGGTGGTGTTCATTTTTGGGAGATGCTTAGTGTGACCCAGAGGCCTCTGTGCCAACTGGCAGAGAGGTGTATAACGGTTACAGGGATCCCCTTGGTCTGTGATCTGCATGGGAGTTTGCCAGTGTCTGGTAGTTGGGGGTCTCGTGAGACCCCCGATGCTGTCTATTTTTGCATAATAGCAGATGTCATAAAACCATCAGAAGTATAGCTAGTTTGGAATGACTTCGTGAAGATTGTACTCTCACATTTAAAAATAAAAACAAAAATCTGTATAACTTTTCCTATTGTTAGGAGTTAGAAGATTTGATGGAAAAGCATAGTATCCTACAAGCAGATTTCTTGAAAGAAAAGGAAGGTGAATTCATCTCACACCACGATCGCTACAAAAAGCTGCAGGTAATTCTTCTCTGCTTGTCCTTCTGGCAAAGATTATGTGTAATATATATGTTTAATATTCCATAAGTTCTGTATCTAGGTATCTGTGGGCTTGATCCACAGCCTGTTAAAGTCACTGAGAGAATTTTGGTTTATTTTTATGGCCTTTTTGGAGCAGGCTTGATATTCTTCACCGGCAGGGGCATGGACTTAATGACCAGACTTCTTTGATCTTAAATTGGTACACTTATGCATTATTATGCTTAAAAGGTGTTAAGCTCACTTAAATAGGAAGTAGAATAGTTTGAGCATTGCATCAGAAACACGTGGATCAAAAATAAGTGTAACTAGGTAATTGTCGGATAACAGGATAAAAACCACTTTCATCACATCAACTTCAAGTCATTGCATTAGATATGTGCCCAAATCCCTTGATACCAACAAGAAAGGTTATTTAATTTCTTTTATTTAAAAAAAGTTTTCAGTATCATTTAGTTACCTTGGAAGGCACTTAAAAAAACAAAAACTCTCAAAGGTTGATCATGGGGCTCCAACATCACTTGACTCTTGACATTCCTAAATGGTAATTGTGGTGTTTTCCATTACATTTAAGGCTGGCTGCAATAAAATATATCCTCCTTCAGGTAGGAGTGAATTCTTGGCTGCTCTACCTTCAAGCTGTATGGTGATATTTTTTTCTACCTCTCTATGCAACTAGCCTCTTGAAGTCAGGAATCTTTGCCTAATGACAGAAGTGGATATACTGGATCAGTTTGCTAACTACATTTTTAAAATAAAGTTTGCTTAAAATCCTTCCTTATTTACAAAGTCAGAGTATATATTGATTATAAGGTTAATCATCACATTGTTCATAAAGCCAGACATTTGAATTACCACGGTTTGTTTTTTTAATACTTTGAGAAAGGCTTTCCTTTGGTGCATGAATAGAGTTTAAGAAAAGGGACTACTAATCAGGCTAACAAGAACCGGAGTGTCTGTATTGTACCTTTTCGCTATGTCAGATTCTACAGCTTTCAAGAATGCCAAATGAAAGGGTCATAGCCTTTAACTTACTTTGAAGAAAGACTCATGTACTTCCTCCTTCCCTCTTCTGTTGTCTTCAGGGTATAGTCTGAATCAAACCAGAGAAGAGAAGTAGTCATACTTCTAGGAGCTGACAGCTAAAATTACTTTTATGTAACTTGAATATTGGACTCTTTCTGTTAGTACAGCTATTAATGCCAATTCCTTTTGTCTTCCTCCTTTGGCTTCATAGCACTTAGGTCAACACCTGTGGCCACACACTGAGTAAACTTGGCCTCTGCAGAGTACAGATGTCCGGCTTGCCAACAAATCTTTTTCCAGCAGAAACAGCTGGTTATTAGGCTATTGACTTGTGTAGCTTAAGAACGGGCTGTATTAGAGACTGAAATATCCTTGGGAGTTCTCAGAGAAAGCCTATGACTGATCCTGACTTCCCAAACAATAGTTTTCATTGATTTACCTCCTGTTATAAGAAGTTTGTTTATTCTAATGTTTGAAAATATTAGCCAGTACAAATACATCTCAGGATCCTTATACGAGGTCATTTATTTGAAAATGCATTGTTTCGGATGACCTTATATATTTGTTTTATGAACCTATTCATGCTATCTATAATGACCACCCACATCTCACTGAGTAGATTCTTTTCATACCACTGAATACTACCATCCACAAACATATGTGCTGTTTATAAAAATAAAAGAGTTTATCCAACACTTGTAACATAAAGAATCCTCAAGATGACTCAATTTACTTTCAGTGGAGAACTAGTGATGGACAAAGTTGTTGGGAAGTAGTAGTAATCCAAACTACAGGCCAAAACTTGAAACAATGTAAAATTAAATTTTTTTAGGCTAGGAAATGTTTGGATAAGTAGACGGTTCCTTTAATGCCAGCAGCTACCTGTGTTGAGGCCTGAGAGGATGTCAGCAGTAAGTAGACACATACATAGACATTGATAGGTACAGCATATAAATCCAAAACATAAATAAATGATAAATCTCCTGTTTTACAAGGCATGCAGGAAAAGCAAGGAAGTGCAATGGAGATTCCTCTGTCTTGACAGAATTACTCATTTAAACAACCTTAATGATGGTACTCCTTTTGAACCAAAGGCAGTCACAAGTTTTAATCATTCCAGTTCCTTTTTCTGGTGGCAGTTGTTTGCCCTCCAGGTTTCTGAGATGATACCCATACTTTTACAGTCTTCTGTTTTCAGTTTTCCACAGAAACGAAATAGTTCTACATATGGTTCCGTCCACTGATAACAAGTACCCCACTAAATATCTGATTCAAGAAATTGTCCTTTGTGTTTTTCTTACAAACATCTCCCTCCAGCAAGGATGACTGTTATTTCTGTGCCTTAGTTGTCATGAAATTCTATTTGAATGCTATGTATACGCTTTTCAATTTTTTGTGAGTTTGGTCATTTAAATATATTGAAAGACTAAGGAAAGGGCATAAAGCAAGTAAAATTGAGTTCTGTAAATGGATTAGTGTTTTTGTGTTACTGAGCTAAAAGCTGCTTAGGGCTGCCAGGACCCACAAAAAAGAACCCTCCCACAACTGCAAAGCTGACGTGTGGTCTTATGAACACATACAGATAGAAAAGCTAAGACACAGAGGTTACAGTATTGAGGCAGAAAGATCATTATTGTTATAGCTGAGACTAGAATTCAGAGATTGTATGCTTTAATACCAGCACTTGACCTAACAGATGACAATACCATGCTCTCTCACTCATCTGTACTATCTATAAAAGAGGGAAATAAAAATTTCTCAGACTAGTGTTTCTCTAAAAATTCAAGTATAAAAAGTCAAATGTGAATGTAGCATGTGGTATTTTCACATTCTTCATGTTGTTCTCAAATATTTCTGCAACAGCTATAAAAGGGCAGAGTAGAACGTTCATAATTTGAATGGACAAATTGCTCTTATTTGATATTATATACTTTATCCAATATTTAATGCAAATTTATGGTTGAGATTTCACATACACAAGCTAGTAAATTGAGTTATGATTCCCACATTCTCACTTGAGTATTTTTAATATTTTAAAATACAGAACAACATATTGTAACTTTAACTTCTTTGCATATGAAATGTGGCCATGTTACAACTGCTGTGGGAACCATAACTTTGAATTTCCTGACTTTTCTGTATGCAACCTCTCAACCATAAAATTGCATTAATGCAGTTTTATCCATATAATTTCCTTGGTTACTTAAAGAGAAAGAAAGGAAGCAGGTGCCAGTATTTGTGTCTGATTTTCTGATCAGTCAATGTATATTCATCTCAAATTTCTTATGCTCTGTGTTCCTATGCCCCTGAATGCCCTGTGCTGGACCTAATGCTTTTTTGTGGATACATGTATTTGCCTCTGCAAATGAAGGTTGTCATTTTAAACTTGTGAAAATAAAACTGTGGCATATTTTGTATTGATATTCTGTAGAATTGAATATTATCTAAGTGTTGCAGATCTACACTTAGTGATAAGGAGCTATTTCTAATAAAGATAGATATTACGATAATACTAAAGGCAATTGTCCCTTATTAATAGATGACATTCTCATATTAAAAGCAAAACAGACAGTTAACATTTAATTTGAGAAGGAGAAAACATTGCATTTCATGTGTTGCTGTAAAACTAGATTCCAAAACTATGAAGTGGAAACTAATTCTTTTGATACATTCTTTATCTGATATGATTTCTGATATTTGGTCTGTGTGCAGACGACCGCATTAGATGGTTCGCTAAAAGTGGATAGTTATTTTCCTCCTCCTTTTCTTTGATTTACCACACAGATTTATTTGAAGTGATATAGTCTCACTGTTGGGAAATTCTAATTGCATCTATAAAAATCTTCCCCATTGCCAGCCATTTTACAAGTTAAGAAGGTTTTTTTTCCCTCCACAGAACAATGTAATTGATGTGGGGTGATCTTTCCTTTGAAACACTGTTTCAAGATTTTTCTTTTGGCAGCGCTCTTTTGTTTTTAATTAAAAAACAACAACAAGAAGACACACAGTTGTTCTGGAAATTTTTTTAAAATTCTTTTTAAAATCCTTGTTCTCATTGCTTTTCCTTTTTGTTTAGGGATTGTCTTTACAACTTGCTTCCAAAGTTGATTTCATTCTGCCTGTTTAAGTTAACAATATTCCAATTGTGGTAATAGTCATGAGGAAAAATGATTTCATTTTGATGACATTTAGACTGAAACATCTGTTTTTCTCTTTGTATTCATAACAGTAGTGTAAACTGGAGGGTAATCAGCAGGTCAGGTAGACTCCATAATATCAAAATGTTTTATAGATATGAGAATAAAAGAAACTGGTGCTTCAGAGGGGCACATTTTCAATGCAATACATGATGAATGTTTGAGTTACACTAGGTCCATTGTCTTTAATGGGACTTGTGTCCAAATTTCCTCTGTTCTTTATCAAACATTTAACGTAAATTGGGATCCAACACTTCATGTAGGAATACTGTTCTTGTTGCTGTTAGATGACAAAATTCATATGTATTATATTGCTGGTTTTGATATTATAGGGTATTCAAAGAGTACCTGTTAAACTCACAGTTCTGGACATAGAGTGTGTAAAATTGTGAGAAGAGAAACACAGAATTACTGTATTTGCGTAAGTGCATTTGAAACAATATAACTGAAAATAATAAACTCTAAATTTTGTGTGTGCAGTTCATGCCCATATAACCTTTGAGGCAAGTTGATGTGATTATGTTTCTATTATGATCAGTATCTGCTTGTTTCTTTATTTATGGGAGGTTATTTTTGTATAAACATGATTGGGTTATGGGTTTTGTGACGTTCTAAATTTTATAATTTTTTGTTTTTTAAAAAAGAAATAAAGGAAACACTTTCTGGATTTGTTAAAAATGAGTCATATGATTCTGATTTGACTTGCAGGGAATGGCATGAAAAGTATTACAAACAGAATAATTTAAATATGCAATAATTTCATAATTTAAATCTGCAATTTGGGAATGCTTATTGCACTGTACTTCAGGCAAAAATTCACTTGTACTCTTAAATAGATGGCGAAGTTCCCCTGCTCTTAAGTTTGTCCTGTTGTTTGTTTGTTTTTAATTGTCTTCCTGAACAAGAGGAAAAATAATAATCAGTTTTGTGCCTACGAATGTTACGTGTTTGCAGATTGAGTCTTCCAGAGTGGTTTTTTTTTTTTTTTTTTTTTGGTGTACTCAGGTAATGTACATTCTTTTAATGTTTAGCTCTAGAGAAGTGTCTTATCCAAAGAGAGACACCTGTAGTGTAGTGTTCAGTCTTTTCTTTTTATCTAAGGTTCTGGTCATCTTTAATTTCATATTTAATCTAGGGCATTAGAACCAGAAAAGTACATAAAGATTGCAATTAAGAGTGACTGATCATCATTTTAGCAAAATGTCATTCAGGGTCTGGAATAAATATACTACTGTATGTAATGCCAAAATCCCATTAAACTTCAATATTTTGTTTATGAAACTAACCAGTGGGGAGCAACCTGTGCATTAGAGAAGTCTCTGTCATGCATATCTGGTTATGTGGTAAGGCTATTCCTTAGAATATCCTAGTTTACATATTTAGTGATGGTTTTGATAGGTTTTTCCCCCCCAGTAAACAGATGTTCACTGGTATGTTTTGAAACTTCCTTATGGTAAAAAATGCCAGCAGAGTAAAACAGGTATGGTGTTGTGGTTATACTCTAATATCTTTTATAGGCATTTTTATCAGATACATGTGAATTTTTATTTTCCTTGTGGATTCAAAATTTAGGAGTACAGAAATGCACTGGTCTTTGGTTACTGCCTGGCTTGTACTGAATGAAGACCATTAAAAATGTCATGGTCACATGTCCAAGATATATATCTTATAGTAACTGTAGACAATTGAAACACCAGTGAGCTATAGTATATGAAACGTTAACAATGAAGCCAAGGAAAAACTAACATGAATTTTTTAGTATTCCCTTTTTTCCATATAATGTAAATCAAATCAATCATGCATTCCTCAACACATTCACATTTTAAATCAGTGAAACATAGCCTTGTGTTCCTCTGGGAAGATTTTATTGTGGGTGTGCAAGAGTATCCAAGCAAAAAGGTCAAATCTCTGTAATGTAACATTCTCAGCACGTTGAAGAAAATAAAGTTTTGTACAAATTCCAACATTAGGTCATCAATCTTATTTCTACCCTGCAAGGTCATATAGCATGACAATGGATCCTCATTCTGCTCCTTACAGCACTACCCAGAATGAACTCTTGCAGGAGATACTGTTATATTTCCTATCTGTTAGTAGCCAGAGGGAGACCTACTCTGATCTTCAATCAGATGACTTTATTTGAAGTTGGGAGATTTCTCTGACAAGGCCCAATATTGTACTTTTAATTCACACTGTCACAGCATTCATTCACTACATACATGAAATATTCCTTTTTTGGTTACCTATCAAAGTCCACTGCTTAAGAGCACAGACACTCTTAGGCCGGAGTAGTGATGTCTCCTGTATTGAGATCTGCCAGTTGGCCACATAGCCACCAGTGCATAAATTCACTGAATTCTGCAGATTGGTCATGTAATCTTAGCCAGTACTATATCCTTTATTTTGGCAGGAGTCTTTCTCTATGCCTTAGTGCTATGGGGAAGAGAGAGGAGTTAGTTATGTATGATCTACCTTGTTTTAGATGTCCACATTTAAAGGATGATCCAGCTTTCTACGTTGGAAGCACCCTGTTATGAAAATCTCATTGTAATAAATCTGTGGACCTCAGCACAAAATACAGTAGGAAAGTGTATCTGTGCTTACCTGAAAATTTCCTTTCTTCGTGTAGTAAAGTCCACAGATTCATTCCATCCTGGAGCCAAAAGAATCATCAAGAATGGAGAAGAAAATGAACATCTAAGGATTTGGGTTATGGTGATTACATGGAATAAATTTACCATGCTCTGCAGTAGGATAAATAATGCTTTTGTCTTCAAACTATATTTAACACAGTCTGTCATTTAGGAAAGCAGATCTGAATTGTCCTAGCTGCTGAAGTTATCTCAACCGAAGGGAACTTAAGGAGGTAGGGCAGCCAGCCGTTTGAATCCGGCCTTTGAGCTCCCACTGGGGAGCAGGTTTGGGGGCCGCTCCGCATGGTTCCTGGAAGCAGCGGCATGTCCCCCCTCTGGCTCCTACACGTAGGGGAAGCCAGGGGGCTCTTCTCCGCACACTGACCCCACCCCAGGAGCAGCCCCCGCAGCTCCCTTTGGCTGGGAACCATGGCCAATGGGAGCTGTAGGGGCAGCGTGCAGCAGAGTTGGCTGGCTGCGCCTCAGCATAGGAGCCGTAGTGGGGACATGCTGCTGCTTCTGGGAGCCGCTTGAGGTAAGTGCCGCCCCAAGCCTGCACCCCTGAGCCACCCCCCATGCCCCAGCCTAGATCCCCCTCCCACCCTCCAAACCCCTCAGTGCCAGCCCAGAGCACCATCCTGCACCCCAAACCTCTCATCCCCAACCACACCCCAGAGGCTGTACTCCTAGCCGGAGCCCTCACCCACCCTGTGCCCAACCCCCCTGCCCCAGCCCTGATCCCCCTCCCGCTCCCAAACCTCTCGATCCCAGTCCGGAGCACCCTCTTACACTCCAAACCCCTCATCCCAAGCCCCACCCCAGAGCCTGCACCCCCAGCTGGAGCCTTCACCCCCCTTCTGCACCCCACTCCCCTGCCTCAGCCCCAAGCTCCCTTCTGCATCCGGAAATCCTCATTTCTGGCCCCATCCCAGAGCCTGCACCTCCAGCCAGAGCCCTCACCTCCCCCCGTACCCCAGTTACATGAGCATTGATGGCCCCCCATACAATTTCGATACCCAGATCTGGCCCGCAGGCCAAAAAGTTTGTCTACCCCTGAGGTAGGGTATTCCCTTGTTCTAGTGACTGACAGGTCTAGTTCTTCTCCCGAGCTATAAGTAGATTGAAGTACCCATTGTTAATGTTTCTGTGGACCATATTTCACAAAGAAAGCAAATCTTTTGGAATGGATAATTTTTCCTATTCTGTCAATCTAATCTTCTTGGTGGAAGAGTGGCTCTTAACTGATTCTCTAAATAGATGCAGAAACAAATAACAGAAATAAAAGAATACTTGTAGTTTTATAGCCCATTTAGCAAAAGCAGTCCAGGCCAGGGGAGCCTGGTCTATACTGTAGCTCCAACTGGTTTTAAACTCGACTCAGCTGAACTGTTTTCAAACTTGACTAGAATTTTTTGGGGAAATTTCTCATATTGTAGACTGGACTTAAGAGATCTGGTTAGAGAAACACCTGAGAAATACTGGTTCTCCTGATAACTAGAAATCGGAACCTGAACCACAACTCCTCTGCCTCATCTGTCAATGGGGACCTAGAGTTGAATGTCATTTTTGGGTCATAAACATGGGAAAGAAATGCTATGTCTTCCATCCTTTAAGGAGTCCAAGGATGAATCATAGAATCATAGAATATCAGGGTTGGAAGGGACCTCAGGAGGTCATCTAGTCCAACCCCCTGCTCAAAAGCAGGACCCATACCCAATTAAATCATCCCAGCCAGGGCTTTGTCAAGCCTGACCTTAAAAACTTCTAAGGAAGGAGATTCCACCACCTCCCTAGGCAACGCATTCCAGTGTTTCACCACCCTCCTAGTGAAAAAGTTTTTCCTAATATCCAACCTAAACCTCCCCCACTGCAACTTGAGACCATTACTCCTTGTCCTGTCCACTTCTACCACTGAGAATAGTCTAGAAGCATCCTCTCTGGAACCACCTCTCAGGTAGTTGAAAGCAGCTATCCAATCCCCCCTCATTCTTCTCTTCTGCAGACTAAACAATCCCAGTTCCCTCAGCCTCTCCTCATAAGTCATGTGTTCCAGACCCCTAATCATTTTTGTTGCCCTTCGCTGGACTCTCTCCAATTTATCCACATCCTTCTTGTAGTGTGGGGCCCAAAACTGGACACAGTACTCCAGATGAGGCCTCACCAATGTCCAATAGAGGGGGACGATCACGTCCCTCGATCTGCTCGCTATGCCCCTACTTATACATCCCAAAATGCCATTGGCCTTCTTGGCAACAAGGGCACACTGTTGACTCATATCCAGCTTCTCGTCCACTGTCACCCCTAGGTCCTTTTCCGCAGAGCTGCTGCCTAGCCATTCGGTCCCTAGTCTGTAGCTGTGCATTGGGTTCTTCCATCCTAAGTGCAGGACCCTGCACTTATCCTTATTGAACCTCATCAGATTTCTTTTGGCCCAATCCTCCAATTTGTCTAGGTCCCTCTGTATCCTATCCCTGCCCTCCAGCGTATCTACCACTCCTCCCAGTTTAGTATCATCCGCAAATTTGCTGAGAGTGCAATCCACACCATCCTCCAGATCATTTATGAAGATATTGAACAAAACCGGCCCCAGGACCGACCCCTGGGGCACTCCACTTGCCACCGGCTGCCAACTAGACATGGAGCAATTGATCACTACCCGTTGAGCCCGACAATCTAGCCAACTTTCTACCCACCTTATAGTGCATTCATCCAGCCCATACTTCTTTAACTTGCTGACAAGAATATTGTGGGAGACCATGTCAAAAGCTTTGCTAAAGTCAAGAAACAATACATCCACTGCTTTTCCTTCATTCACAGAACCAGTAATCTCATCATAGAAGGCGATTAGATTAGTCAGGCATGACCTTCCCTTGGTGAATCCATGCTGACTTTTCCTGATCACTTTCCTCTCATGTAAGTGCTTCAGGATTGATTCTTTGAGGACCTGCTCCATGATTTTTCCGGGGACTGAGGTGAGGCTGACTGGCCTGTAGTTCCCAAGATCCTCCTTCTTCCCTTTTTTAAAGATTGGCACTACATTAGCCTTTTTCTAGTCATCTGGGACTTCCCCCGTTCGCCACGAGTTTTCAAAGATAATGGCCAATGGCTCTGCAATCACAGCCGCCAGTTCCTTTAGCACTCTCGGATGCAACTCGTCCGGCCCCATGGATTTGTGCACATCCAGCTTTTCTAAATAGTCCCTAACCACCTCTTTCTCCACAGAGGGCTGGCCCTCTATTCCCCATGCTGTGATGCCCAGCGCAGCAGTCTGGGAGCTGACCTTGTTTGTGAAGACAGAGGCAAAAAAAGCATTGAGTACATTAGCTTTTTCCACATCCTCTGTCACTAGGTTGCCTCCCTCATTCATTAAGGGGCCCACACTTTCCTTGGCTTTCTTCTTGTTGCCAACATACCTGAGGAAACCCTTCTTGTTACTCTTAACATCTCTCGCTAGCTGCAGCTCCAGGTGCGATTTGGCCCTCCTGATTTCATTTCTACATGCCCGAGCAATATTTTTATACTCTTCCCTGGTCATATGTCCAACCTTCCACTTCTTGTAAGCTTCTTTTTTATGTTTAAGATCCGCTAGGATTTCACCGTTAAGCCAAGCTGGTTGCCTGTCATATTTAGTATTCTTTCGACACATCGGGATGGTTTGTCCCTGTAACCTCAACAGGGATTCCTTGAAATACAGCCAGCTCTCCTGGACTCCTTTCCCCTTCATGTTAGTCCCCCAGGGGATCCTACCCATCCTTTCCCTGAGGGAGTCGAAGTCTGCTTTCCTGAAGTCCAGGGTCCGTATCCTGCTGCTTACCTTTCTTCCCTGTGTCAGGATCCTAAACTCAACCAACTCATGGTCACTGCCTCCCAGATTCCCATCCACTTTTGCTTCCCCTACTAATTCTTCCCGGTTTGTGAGCAGCAGGTCAAGAAAAGCTCCCCCCCAGTTGGCTCCTCTAGCACTTGCACCAGGAAATTGTCCCCTACGCTTTCCAAAAACTTCCTGGATTGTCTATGCATCACCGTATTGCTCTCCCAGCAGATATCAGGAAAATTAAAGTCTCCCATGAGAACCAGGGCGTGCGCTCTAGTAGCTTCTGCGAGCTGCCGGAAGAAAGCCTCATCCACCTCATCCCCCTGGTCCGGTGGTCTATAGCAGACTCTCACCACTACATCACTCTTGTTGCACACACTTCTAAACTTAATCCAGAGACACTCAGGTTTTTCTGCAGTTTCGTACCGGAGCTCTGAGCAGTCATACTGCTCCCTTACATACAGTGCTACTCCCCCACCTTTTCTGCCCTGCCTGTCCTTCCTGAACAGTTTATAACCATCCATGACAGTACTCCAGTCATGTGAGTTATCCCACCAAGTCTCTGTTATTCCAATCACGTCATAATTCCTTGACATCACCAGGACCTCCAGTTCTCCCTGCTTGTTTCCAAGGCTTTGTGCATTCATATATAGGCACTTGAGATAACCTGTTGATTGCCCCTCATTCTCAGTAGGAGGCAGGAGCCCTCCCCTCACAGACATTCCTGCCTGTGCTTCCTCCCGCTATCCCGCTTTCCCACTTACCTCAGGGCTTTGGTCTCCTTC
Source organism: Eretmochelys imbricata (assembly GCF_965152235.1). Classification (NCBI taxonomy): domain Eukaryota; kingdom Metazoa; phylum Chordata; order Testudines; family Cheloniidae; genus Eretmochelys; species Eretmochelys imbricata. The sequence continues at coordinate 230,565,018 of NC_135572.1, read as the reverse complement.
CCCCGGTGAACCTAGTTTAAAGCCCTCCTCACTAGGTTAGCCAGCCTGCTCGCCAAGATGCTCTTCCCTCTCTTCGTAAGGTGGAGCCCGTCTCTGCCTAGCACTCCTCCTTCATGGAACACCATCCCATGGTCAAAGAATCCAAAGCCTTCTCTCCGACACCACCTGCGTAGCCATTCGTTGACTTCCACGATTCGACAGTCCCTACCCAGGCCTTTTCCTTCGACGGGGAGGATGGATGAGAACACCACTTGCGCCTCAAACTCCTTTATCCTTCTTCCCAGAGCCACGTAGTCCACAGTGATCTGCTCAAGGTCGTTCTTGGCAGTATCATTGGTGCCCACGTGGAGAAGCAGGAAGGGGTAGCGATCCAAGGGCTTGATGAGTCTCGGCAGTCTCTCCGTCACATCGCGAACCTTAGCCCCCGGCAAGCAGCAGACTTCTCGGTTTTCCCGGTCAGGGCGGCAGATAGATGACTCAGTCCCCCGGAGTAGAGAGTGCCCGACCACCACCACCTGCCTCCTTCTCTTGGGAGTGGTGTTCGTGGAACCCCCCATCTCATGAGTCTAGGTCTGTACTATAGAATTGAATTGTATGTATGTAAAATGGTTCAATAATAAGTAGTTCTGTGTTTATACACTAGGGGTGTAGAATTGGTTTAAGAACTGCTACAGGTTTGCCCCACGTTCAGTAGTAGACATGTTTTAAACAGGTCTAATATATTTAAGCTGGGCTATTCAATTGGGTCTTGGTGTCTAACTCCCATAAGCTCCTTTTGAAAATCCCAGCCTTTTTTGTTTCTATTCTCTTCTCACCAGAAGCTGGAGAGTTATAGTAGTGGTAGGTCCTGCACTGAGGTGAATTGTATTCAGTGTGGCACGACAGATACTGAGTTAAATCACTTTATAGTATCCCGGGTGAAGCGCTTGTCATGCAGAAGCGCAATACTACTATAACTCTACAGCTGCTGGATCCCATTGTAATGGGTATAACTGAAGGAAAAAGGTGTGTCCCAGAAGGTTGGGCTGGAGGTTGCAGTACTTTGTAATCCATTTATCACTTCTCTTGCATCCTAACTCTTAGTTTGAAAAATACTACTTAAAAAAAACCAACAACCCTGGAATAAAATAAGGTGAAACATTTTACTACTTTCAGCACATGTTAGGAATTTGAAAAAAGGTGTTTAAGGAGGATTGGAAGCTGGTCCTGGAGGTAGGTGATGTTTGTGGCTAAAGTACTAGAAAATGTATGTTTTTTCTGCAAAACTAATATATGACTTACATCCTGTTAAATACCATCTTCTAACAAAATATTTAGGTTGGTTTTAGGTGCAGACATAGAGGAGACAGAATACTAATAATGAAAAATAGGTGTTTAAAAAAAAGTTACCTACTGTACCTGCAACTAAATTTATATACTAGATTCCAGGAACTTTCACAGGTCACAACACAGTGTGAAATTTGTACAGTGTGAAAATTGCAGAATCCCAAAAAACACTTTCATAGTAGATACTAACCTGGCTTTTTACTGAATGGTTAAACATATTTAGGATAGGTGGCAACAATCCTCTGCCCACCTCTCTTTCAGAATTGTGCCAGAGACCTCACATGTATTTCTTCACCTTTAATTATTTTTCATATTACTCTATGTACAGTTCCTCCTGACACACACGTTTTGAAAGTCTTTATTATTCTTTTCACACTTGTTTACCTTTTGGCCTTTATATTTTTTCACTTTTGATTCCCTGTATCCTTTCTCTAAAATAATGTGATCGTTGTTATAAAACTCATTTTTTGTTTTAATTTTTACTTTTTTTTTCTGTTTCAAGTTGATTTCTTAAATACCATTACTTCCATGGCGTAGAAACACTTAGCATTTTTAAGTTAGAAACAGGTCAGCTCTATACAGAAGTTAGCTGTAAACACAACTACCTTGAGAAAAAGTTGGTTGATTAAATGATCAAGATAGACAAGACACAGTTACAGCTAATTTTGCATCCCACCACAGTCCATGGATACCATGTGATTTCAAGAACCTGATGAAGGGCAAGAAGGGGGTATGCAGTGTGTGTGGAGGGCTGGGGAGATAAAAGGTGAAAGTCAGCCCACCTCCTGTTTCCCCATCTCTAAGAGCTTTTCTTGAATTAGCTATTCCATTGTATATGACTAAATTGTTTTACTGACTAGCATTTTTTGTATGTGAATCATTTTGATTCAGTTTATATATGACCAAAGTGGTCCTGTAATAACTTTTAGTCCATTTACCGTTATTGTTTTTAAAAATATATATTTTGTAGCTGAGATTTATAGAATTTTTTTCCCTTGGTAAATGTTTGCAAACTCAAAAATGATTGATTTGAAGATTTAAGTCAAGGTTTGCTTTATTTAAACCAAGGGCTGTATGACATTTAAAATAATCATGTACTTAAATTATTAAGAACTATTTTTTAGTTTTCTTGGCTGAAGATAAGTTATGTCTGCATGCTGAGTTCATTTAGAGAAAACTGACACTGAACAAAACTGGAACATGTATGCTCAAATTTGAAGGATATTGAGATAAATGAACTGCCCTTTCAGACAGACTTCCCTTGTATTACAGTACTTTAAATAATATACCTACAATTAATAATACATGGAGTGTAGATTTAAATTACAAATTTAAGTATTCTTATGGATAATACATTACTTAAGGTGAGCAGCCTTCATTGCCAGAACTAAACACTATCATGAGACTGTACTTAAAAACCTCCGAACAGTGCTCAAAATAATGTTTTTAAAACATCTCTGTTCAGGATTTGATGATGGGAGAGTGCGAAATAAACTTTGAATGTCATTGTGCTATACATTTTGATTTAGCCTAAAGAATGAGTTCAGTGTGATTGGCTGTAGCTATTGTAACTGCCGTTTATTTCATATCTGTTTGGGCAGAGAAATCAAATTCACTCTTCTTTGCTTTGTGAAGGCTGGGCATAGTGCATGTTATAAGCTTTTAAATTCTTAAAGAAAGGAATGACAGTATCATTCAAAAGCACTTTTTCCTTGTAGATATAGGGTATGTCAAATTGATAACTAAAGAAAGGCTTAAAAAATAATGGTGGCTACGAAGAAAGAATGGACTTTTTTCCCTCAACCCCTTAGGTTTAGCCAGTCTTACCCTTAAAAATAATAGAGGCACAACTGAAAGAAAAGGAAAAACCCTTCTAATTAATAGGATTAAAAATAAATGTTCTCTTCCTCATATCTTCATTAACTAATAAAACAATGTATGTGAATGTTACACCTCAAGGGTTACTCACTTTTGTGGGGTTACTATTGTAAAGCATTTTGGTAGGAGAAATATATAGTATTTTGTTGACTGCTCCTTCGTTTTGACAATTTCATAAATCTAGCTTACAATATGGAGGTATGTGAAATAGCTGTATGATGTCATGCACCGTGATAGTTGAGTATCACTTCAAATTATAAAGCATACTTTTATTTTTACATAAGAATTGCCATACTGGATCATATTAGTGTCCTATTTCTGACAGTGGCCAGTATCAAATGTTTGTTTTTAGGAAAATTAAACAAAATTAGTGCTTGTGAATGTTGCCATGTTCACTGAATCTGTCAATTGAAATCCTCTGTTTACCTGCAGAAAAGATAGAACATATCAGTGACAGTGCAACCTTCCTTATAGTTCCCTGCCATTAAGTCATTGTCCTTTGCTGAGACTGCCAACAAAGATGCCTGTGGTGAAGGTATTTTGTGTGGTATGGACTCCTGTCTGTTTTGAGACCATTAAATGCGGGCTGGAAGTGGTAATTTTGTGATGCCATTGACAGGGTAACATTTGAACCAGTGATTTGGAAGGGAAATGCTGTCTCTCATGAACAGAAAAAGCATATTTAAATCTGTCATAATCCCAAAACCCCATTAAAGTGATGGCATACATTTATATGTGCATAGTATTCTTCAAGTAACATATCATGTAATTAATAAACCTGTCCACTTGTTAAAAGATACTAGGATTACATATCTTCACTGTAATAACCACACACAAATTAAAAACCAACAGGAAACCCCCCCAAAACTAGAGTTTTTATTGACCAGCTGTGGCAAGATTCTAATTCACCCCCTAAATGGATATAGAAAAAGATGTCACTTTCTGCAAAGTTATGGTTACACAAAATGAAGCACATTCAAAACCTAATTTCTCTTTGAGTGATTGTATACATACACATTTAACTCCAGGTATGCATGCATTCAGTTCAATTCGCTCAACTCAGAGACTTTTGCTAGCAGTACCAGTGGACAGCACATGCACTCCTGCTATCCTCATGCTTGAAGCCAAGGGTGTAATGAGGCCTGGCTGCCAACTTCCTTTGTTCCTTCTTACCACCCAGGGTGAAGGTTGGAGCGCCCCATTGCTCATTGAGCATAGATTTCCTTATCTTGTCTAGCCAACATTGTCTCATTCTGTACATAGTTCTTAGTGTTAAGTGTTCGTTAGATTAGTGTAGTTTAGCTTAATTTTCCTAGGTTTCTCTCAAAATCAGGGATCTCCAGTGTTTAAGCAGGGTTCAGCTTGCAGGGCAGTGATTCCAGCAAGTGATAAATACTTCATTTGCCAATTTTATTTTGGAGACGGGCATTTAAGGGACAAGTACTGTGCTTGCATGTTTTCTCCTAAATGACAAAGAAACCTAGAGAGCCTCAGGGCCCCTTGCTAGAAAAAGCTATTTGTCCCTTTTCAGAACCTGACCCAGCTCATGAGACGGCAAAGAGCTCATTGAACAAAAGGGCTACCCTAGCTACCTTGGCATCTAAATCAAAATGTTTGGAGGAAAAGTAGTGTTCTCTTCCTGTGACTGTCGTCTTCAGGGATGGAGATGAGACCAATGAAGTCTGCATCCTTGACCCGCAAAGATGTTTGTCAAGTAAGACACACATATTTCCCCCCATCCTGATTGGAGTACAAACACAAGTGTCAATATTTGCCGGTACTGTTAGAGGCAGTGCTTATGCTGGCACCTATGGGACCATCAAGACCAGTGCCTTTGATGTCCAAGACATTGGTGGTACTGTCTTCATCCATGCTACCCAAGTAGACCCCCTCGACAATTTCTACTCTGGCACCATAGGGACTGTTATTGGGTGTTTTAACTACTGAGCTCTTACTTCCTATCTTGATACCTTCTACGTTTTTTTAAAAGCATTTTTCACTACAAAGGATGTAATGCATCTTTTGGTACTGGATTCTCAACATTCTGCATCATCTGTTATTGACACCTGGCAAGGTTTTAGCAATGGTACTGTCAGTACAGTCAATGGAACAATCTGTTTCAGTTTGCTCTTTAGTCGTCTATAAGCAACTTCTGCATCAGTACTGTCAGAGTCGCCATCGATGTAGAGGTTGGTATCACTGGTGCAACAGCATGCATCACTGGTACTGAGACTATCTTTAACCGCCATCAGAACTCCTCCACCCTTTCCTTAAGAAAGCTATCCTTTCTTCTGCTGATTCAGCTGGTAGCAGACCAGCTTCACCATCCAAATTATTTGGTATACTTACTGTTTACTGCCATCTCAATATGCTGCAAGGACCTGTAGTATTAAATATAGGCATTACTTGTCTAAGGACATGTCCGCCACTATGGACATTACGTAGGTCTGATTATCCACATTGGCCATGTTGGACCCCTTGGACTGGTTCAAGAGGCTGTAGATCTCACTCAGCATCTCACTCAAGGTGGAAATCTTCATCACCAGTCATTGTTCTGCTCAGAGAAGAACCGTTCCCTTTGCCTCAAGAACAGTTGCTACCTCTAGATGTTACATATGAGAACACATGGGAGGATGTCATGGCTTAACCTTCTCAAATATCCTCAATTTTGCCAAATGAGGCTATTACCTCTGAATCTTCCTCTCCTGCACATGAGGTCTTTAAGATTTTTCAAAACCTAAAGAGGAGAGTAGCTGAACATTATGTATCCAGGCAAAAGTAGTTCAGGACAATCCACATTAACTTTTGGACGTTTTGTAGGCTGTGGCTCAAGAAAGGTTGTCCTCCCAAGTAGTGAGGCCCTCCTGGACCCTACTAAAACAGACTGTCTGACCCTGGCATCAATTCCTTCTAGTGTCTCAGCAGGAATTTTTTTTTCATTACTCATCCTGCTCTGAACTTACTTGTAGTCGCAGTGGCCAATGAGAGTTCAAGACTGTCTTGGTCCAAGTCTGCCTTAAAAGATTAGGAATACAAAAGACTCAGTCTGTGGTGGAAAGGCTTATACTACAGTAAGTCTACAAATGAAAGTTGCAAATTATCAAGTTTTATTATCAATATATGTTTCTTAACTGGACATCCATTTCAGAGGTTGCAGGTAAGCTGCAACCTTTATATGCTCTATAAAGAACAAAATAATTTATGGTTATAGGGCCCGAGGGTCATCTTACAGCGATGTAACATCTCTTCAAGCTGCCATTGACTTCTCAGATACTGCTTCACGTTGGATAGCCAATGCAATCTCTATGAGGTTTTCCTTCTGGCTTCAGGCCTCAAGGATCCCAGAAGAACTGCAAAACCATGACTGAAGACCTTCCTTTTGAAAGATCAGAATTCTTTTCTGAAAAGACAAATGGTGCTGTGCTCACATTGAAAGACTCTAGGATGACTCTGCACTCTTTAGGAGTTTATGCATCTGTCCAAAGAGAAAGCAATTCAAACCTCAGTCACAACTGAGATGCTTATGTTATCAATCTAGACTCCAGGCTATTACCAAAAGAAGGCTAAACCCCTGAGACTTTCAGCTTCATCAGCTGTGAGATCCATTCACCTTACATCCATACACCTGACATTACCTCAGCAAAACAAGGCTTTTTTGATGTTTTCATCAAGGATAGTGCACCAGTCCTGACAGTTCTTTGAGACTCTGTACTTTCCTTTGGGAATAGTTTGTCCCCTTTTCACAGTGTGTGGGCCAATATATAACATCTGACAGATAGGTTCTCAGCATTGTGGAAGACAGATATGTCTTCCAGTTCAAGTTCCCTTCCTCACCCTACCTTTCCTGTCCCTATTCAGGTTTCAGAGTAGCAGCCGTGTTAGTCTGTATTCGCAAAAAGAAAAGGAGTACTTGTGGCACCTTAGAGACTAACAAATTTATTTGAGCATAAGCTTTCGTGAGCTACAGCTCACTTCATCGGATGCATTCAGTATTTTCCACTGAATGCATCCGATGAAGTGAGCTGTAGCTCACGAAAGCTTATGCTCAAATAAATTTGTTAGTCTCTAAGGTGCCACAAGTCCTCCTTTTCTTATTGTCCCTATTCAGGGACTCATGGGATGAGAATGTTTTACTTCAGGAGACAGTTTCTTCTGGACTTGGGAACTACAGAGGAAGTTCCCTCTCAACACAAAGGGAAAAGGTTTTTATTCCTGATACTTCCGGATTCCTCTCCCCCCCCCCCCCCCAAAAAAAAAAACACAAAACAAAAACAAAAACAAAAAAAGGGGTCATGACCCATTCTGAACTTGAGGAAACTGAACAAGTTTGTCAAGAAACTCAGATTCAAAATGGTTTCCCTTTCTTCAGTTATCTCTTCCTTGGAGGTTGGAGACTGGTCTACTGCCCTTCACTTGTAGGACATTTACTTTCATGTGGCTATACATGCAGGCTACAGAAAATATTGGTGGTTTGTGGTTTGGAGTGTGCACTACCACTACATAGTACTGCCCTTTGACCTATCTTCAGCTCCAAGGATTTTTACCAAATGTATAGCAATGTAGCAGCATTATTCAAATCTTAGTATTGTTTGGTCATCTGGAACTGAAATTGCATATGGAAAAGGCAGTTTTGCTTCTGGTCCAACAAATAAACTCTATAGGTGCAGTTCTGAATGCCATGACAGCACGATCTACCTTCTGCAATATAATTTCCTGACCGTAGTTAGCCTGTCTGAAAACCACAAAGCTGAGCCAAGAACTACAGTTTGTTCTTTCCTCCAGCTCCTGGGACACATGATCTTGTGCACATATGTGACTCAGCATGCCAGACTTTGCCTCAGGTGTTTTCAGGCATGGCTCCCCTCTGCCATCCAAGCAGACACTTACTAGACATGCTGATTTGCATATCTGCATAAGTGTATGTGTCCCAAGATTGGTGGATGAGTCCACAGAATGTTTGGAGTGTCTTTGTAACCTGCCTACCCAAAAGTAACTCTTGTAAATGATGCCTACATCAAGGGTGTGCATGTCCGACAGCTTCAAGCTCCAGGCACTGTGGACAAGTTGAGGCTTTGCTACATTATAAACATCCTGAAGCTTCAGGCTGTTCATCGTGCCTGTGAAGCATTTCTCAACATGATCAAGAATCAGGTTATTCAGGTATTTACTGAAAACCACTAAATAGTCAGGGTGGAATGAGCTTGACTCAGTTATCCCAGAAAGCAATTAATTTATGGAAGTTTTCCATAAAGAACAAAATCCCTCTAAAAGCATTTCATCTGCCAGGCGTCAGAAACACCATACTAGACTCTCTCTCAGCAGAAGCTTTCATTGATGATCATGAGTGGTTTATGAAGTATGAGTCTGCACCCAGTTTTTTTGCAAGTGAAGTACTCCCATAATATATCTTTTTGCAACAAAGCTGAACAACAAATGGTGGAAATTTTTGTTCTGGGGCAGATGTCAGTCCAGACAGTTTTCAGAGTAACAGCCATGTTAGTCTGTATTCGCAAAAAGAAAAGGAGTACTTGTGGCACCTTAGAGACTAACCAATTTATTTGAGCATGAGCTTTCGTGAGCTACAGCTCACTTCATCGGATGCATACCGTGGAAACTGCAGAAGACATTATATACACAGAGACCATGAAACAATACAGACAAACAAAACAGACAGTATATCAGGTACTCTTCTCTTCTCCTGGTTGAGCCAGCTCCTCTATGCTTTTCCCTCAGTTCCCTTAATTCCAGGAGTAGTCAGAAAACTGAAATAATGCAGAGCAACACTAATTGTCTTAGCACCAGCCTCTTTGAGACAGTTTTGGTGTGTGGATCTTCACCAATGCTTGATATAATCTACAATAGTGGTTCTCAAACTTTTGTACTGGTGACCCCTTTCACATCTCAAGCCTCTGAGTGCGACCCCCACCCCTGTAAATTAAAAACACTTTTTAATATATTTAACACCATTATAAATCCTGGACGCAAAGCAGGAGTTGGGGTGGAGGCTGACAGCTCATGACCCCCTCAGGGGTCCCGAACCCCAGTTTGAGAACCCCTGATCTACAGTAGTCTCTCAAAATTGAGGCAGAACTATGCATGCAAAGTTGCAAAGCTTTCATCTCACAGCTTGGATGATCGTAGGCTGCTCTTGAAATGTGCTGTTCACAGGATGTTCAGGCCACCCTGGTTAAGAGTAGGAAGGACTCCGCAAGAGCTAGGTATTCACAGAAATAAGACATAGATTATTTAATTCCTAAAATCTGTAGATCTTTCTATTAGTTTGTGAGTTCATTTGTTGTGCACTTCAGCCATTGATCCACGCATTAATGGTTCCTTAATTTTCTCTCACCCTATGGTAGCAAGATTTCTCAAGGGCCTCCTAAGAGATTATCCTCCCATATTAGATCCATTTCCCCCTGGGAGCTGAAGTTGGTTCTGTCTTGCTTAATGGAGGCATCCATTTGAGTTTACAATAGTTTCATCTTTATCTCTACTCGCAGTGGAAACAGCTTTTGTGGTGGCAGTTATTTCTGCTGCAAGTGTGCCAGAGCTGCAGGTGCTTTTAGTGGACCCATCTTTCACTGTATTTCAAAAGGACAAAGTTTTCGTGAGGGCCCCATCTGTAATTTAGGTCCAAAGTTGTTTTGGTTTTTCATCTAAATCAGACTATTGAGCTACTTGTGTTCTTTCCTAAGCCTCTTGCAAGCAAGCTGGAGAGAGAGAGACAGACAGACAGACACACACACACACATTATTTGAACATCCAGAGGGCACTATCTTATTATTTAGATCAGACTGGGCTTTCCAAACATCTTCCGTACTGATTGGGGTGTGTGCTGAAAAGGGTTAAAGGACTATTTCTCTAACTCAGAGATGACCTCACTGGATTTCTGAATCTACCAAATATTACTATGGCCTTGCTAAGATACCTCCTCCACTGACAATAACAGCCCATCCCACAAGGGCCCAAACTACATAATCACTGTTTTTATGCAACATAGCTATTGTGGAAATCTGCAGGCTATGCACACCATCTCCAGGCATTATGCTGCTTCCCATGCTGATGCGAATGTTGTCAAGTTAGTATTGTAGCTGTTATTCAAGTAGCTCTGTGTCCCACCACTTGCAAGGGAAATGCTGGGGAATCATGTAGAGTGGAATGTATATGTGCACAGTCTCTCAAAGGAGGAAAAAATGTTTGTTTACCTGCTCAGTAACTGTTCTTCTAGAAATGTTGTATGCACATACACTTCAGGAATCTCCCACCTTCCTCATTCCTTCAAAAACTTACATGTTGGTGATAAGGAGCTGTTGGTGATTCCTCTTTATACCCTTGTTTCTGAACATGAAGATTGCCAGAGCACATGTGCTGCCTATCGGTACTGCTGGCAGATGTCTCCAACTGAAGTTTATTGGTCACAATCACACCAAGAGTGGAATGTATATGTGCACAACAGATCTCAAAGTACAACAGTTACTGTACAAGTAAGTACCTGTCTTTTTAGATATGATAGTGACACTTCAGGATATCCTTTATCATTCCTATTTTTTTAATAATCAAATAATTTGGGGCTAGATCCTGAAATGCTGTTGAGGAGTGCATAGAACAGGTTAGTAGTTGTCTATAAGCAAATTGGCCTTTAAATCCACTGCTGTTCTCTCCTGGGACTGGGGCCATTTGGGTGCCAGTCTATTCCCCAATGTAAAGGCCACTCCCTTATTGGCCATGCGTAAGGGAGGTCTGGCTTGGCCATGCCAATTTCGGGGAGAAAGGGGTGGTGTAGGAACTGCTACGGTAGTTCTGTGCCACCTGAGGACTCCACTGCAGTGGTGGACTTTTCCAGTGGCCTGGCTTTAAAGCAGCTGTGTGCAGTTGGAGTAATCTTGGGAGGTGGTAGAATCTCCTTCCTTAGAAGTTTTTAAGGTCAGGCTTGACAAAGCCCTGGCTGGGATGATTTAATTGGGGATTGGTCCTGCTTTGAGCAGGGGGTTAGACTAGATGACCTCCTGAGGTCCCTTCCAACCCTGATATTCTATGATTCTATGATTCTAATGCAGAGGTGCCCCAGTATATAGTATTCAGGCCTACAAATTATAGAAATGCATTTTTAACTCTCAGTACTTTGCATTACATCGTTACTGGGGTGCCGTAATCTTCCTTTTTTGGAAGGTAGATTAAGAACACTTTAGGAGCATCTTGTACAGTCCTCAGCTGCCCAAAGGATGGTGGCCATAAATCTGGGGATGTCATTCAGAGATTTTTGGGGCACTGCCAAAGATGCAGAAGACATCCAATGCACAAGGAGAAAGAAAGAAGACTTTTGACTGTTACAAAAAAGCTTTCTCCGTTGGATCTAACAGCTCTTCATGTATTTTAGGAAGAGATTTTGCTTAAACTCTCATATGGGTGAGACTCCACTAGCATGTGTGCTGCCTTTACTTCAAGATTGTCTATCTTCAAATGTACACTTCCTTTAGGAGGAAACTGAATTGTTAACATATTTAATAAATAAAAAAACAGCTCTTTACAGTGTGTTTTAGTCCCCTGGATAGTATTTTGCAAATTTTCAACACATTCCCATTCTGTCACCACTGCTTACATTATCTTAGCAGATACTAATCACTGTTAGATTACAGTATAGAAGATGATGTGGCAGGGGTAACTGATTAATTTTCCCATATACCATAGAAACCCAGTGCTACTGTTTGTTAAAAGAAAAAACATAGTTTTGCATTCAGGTTTTCAAATTCAATATTCTCAGGCTCTATTGCTTTCCCCAACTGCTTTTTAAATGTGACCTCAGAACTTGTATATTACTGTGCAACTGTTTACCAGATCTCAGACTACATCCACTTCAGGAAGGCTATATCCAGATGGTTTGGTGTCTCTTTTGAGAATACCTTTAACTGAGTGTCCTATCCCAATCGTTAACTGAGTGCCTATCTGAAGCATAAATCTAAATATTATTATTATGGTTTGTATTAACTTAGCACTTAGGCGCTCCAGTCATGGACCAGAACCCAATTGTGTTAGGCGCTCTATAAACACAGAACAAGAAGACATTCCCTTCCCTGTAAGTGTTTACAATCTAAGAAAACCTTAATCACCATTGTAGGTTTGCCATCTGATGGGAGGCCCAATACAATGTAAAATATCAAAAAGCATGAAAGAATTGGAAAGTTAAAATAAAACTTTTCAGCCTAAACCCATCTCTATTACGACCCTTTTTAAACTATTTACAGTTTGATTTATTTTTCTTTTACAACAGAGAGAAGTTGGTTCTGTGACTATTCCAGCTGGCTAGAGAGAGGAACTGAGGGTCCATTAGAGGGGGTGGCAAAATTATGCTCTTGGTTTGTGGAATATAGGGTCTGAGGGAATTACATGCATCTCCAATCTGGAATTCTGTCATTGGCTCTCTGTACTTTTCTGCATCAAATTTAAACGCCTTCTGATTTTAGAAATGTTACAATGGAAGAAATTACAAGATTTGGAGAGAATCTGAGTGTTAGGAGAGAGGGAGAACAGAAAGGGTCAACAATTACCTGAAGGTTGCATGTGTATGAGATGGGGAGGAAAGTGGCATTGTCAACAGTGACAGAGAATGAGGAGAGGAAAGTCTGTAAGAGGAAAGATGAAAAGTTAAATTTTAGCTATGTACATTCTGTCTGTTTATGCCACTTAATCTCACTCCATGTCAGAAAAAGCATTTTCTATGCAGGTTCTTTCTCAAACCATTCTTTCTATGTCTACTTGGAAAACAGTTTATCAAGAAGAGAAAAAATCATTCTTCAGATGTGCAGCTTCACTTCAAATGAGTTGAAGTCGCGCTCATACACATCTGAAGTCAGTTTGGCCCTAAACGTTGGGGCTTTTTTTTTTGTAACGTTCTCAGTTTCCATGTTTTACCTTTCAACTACCATTTTTCTTGCTCTTAAGGCCTAGTGACTATAAAATACATTGCAAAGCGAAGCTCTTGTCTACACAAACAATTATGGCAAGCTGGGGTGTGAATCCACCCTATGCTACTAACCTACTGGGGTCTTACTGGGTGCACCCTGATGACATGTTGTATCAGTTTGGTAGAATGTTTTGAGCTAGTCTTGTTAAAGTGCATCAACAGGGTGCACACAGACCACAGCAGGCTGTATGATTCACACCCCAGCTTGCTGCAATCTAATTTTCATATAGACGAGCCCTTAGTCATTTTTTCCTCAAAGTTTCAGTTCTTTCTCATTTCCTGTTTATTTTTTGGAAGACTTTAGGTACTTTCCAGAAAAAATATAAGGTGCTTTCCCTTCACTTCCTAGGCATGGACATCTATTTAATGTTAATTCAGTCAAAGTATGAATCTTGAAGAAAAATAACTTATAATGGAAGCATGGATAAACTTAAGAATTACAGTATGGTTGAACACAAATATATTTTTGGTACTTTTGAAAGTAAATATTTAAAAGGACATTAACTTCGAGTTTTATTGTCATATGTCTATCATTCTCTTCCTTTAGTACACTTTTCAATTGACATGAAATTATATATGAAATATTAAATATGAGGGAGTGAGTGGGGTGTCTAATTTATTATACTATGAGAACTCGTTGCATTTTATTACAACCATTGACTGTCTGGAATCTGACTCGTGAACTTGCATTTTTTTTTTCATTGAAACTTTTGTATTTAGAAGATTAGCCTGTTTGAGTATCTTTGTCGTTACAACTCACAATTAGAACAGGATTATATTTTAAAACTGAGAAAAGTGCAAAGTTTATTGATGATCTGTTTTTAAAAACGGTAGCAGATTTGTTTATTTTAAAAAATTGTAAGAAATTAACAAGATTGTAAAAAAACAAAACAGCCTTAATAGTTTCCACTTAGCTACCAGTACTGGCGCAGAATCTTGTATCTAGCTGCTTGAAAATTGGTATGGGCATTTTGACTTATCTTTAATAAAATGTGATAAATGGTATCTTAGAGTGCATTTAAATATATTAATTTCTTCCTTAATATTCCATACATTTGTCATTTATATCTAACATGCTGTGGTGTAAATTAAAGATTATGTCAACCCATTTGGACAAAATATTAAATATTTAGATTTTGCTGGGATAGATTTGTTGGCTAAACATTGCTGCCTGTTCCAGATGCTTAAACAGATGCTGTCATAAATGTAAAGGGAAGGGTAAACCCCTTTGAAATCCCTCCTGGCCAGGGGAAAGCTCCTCTCACCTGTAAAGGGTTAAGAAGCTAAAGGTAACCTCGCTGGCACCTGACCAAAATGACCAATGAGGAGACAAGATACTTTCAAAAGCTGGGAGGAGGGAGAGAAACAAAGGGTCTGTGTGTCTGTCTATAGTCTGTCTTTGTCAGGGGTAGACCAGGAATGGAGTCTTAGAACTTTTAGTAAGTAATCTAGCTAGGTATGTGTTAGATTATGATTTCTTTAAATGGCTGAGAAAAGAACTGTGCTGAATAGAATAACTATTTCTGTCTGTGTATCTTTTTTGTAACTTAAGGTTTTGCCTAGAGGGGTTCTCTATGTTTTTGAATCTAATTACCCTGTAAGGTATCTACCATCCTGATTTTACAGGGGAGATTTCTTTATTTCTATTTACTTCTATTTTTATTAAAAGTCTTCTTGTAAGAAAACTGAATGCTTTTTCATTGTTCTCAGATCTAAGGGTTTGGGTCTGTGGTCACCTATGCAAATTGGTGAGGCTTTTTATCCAACATTTCCCAGGAAAGGGGGGGTGCAAGTGTTGGGAGGATTGTTCATTGTTCTTAAGATCCAAGGGTCTGGGTCTGTAGTCACCTAGGCAAATTGGTGAGGCTTTTTATCAAACCTTGTCCAGGAAGTGGGGTGCAAGGTTTTGGGAAGTATTTTGGGGGGAAAGACGCGTCCAAACAGCTCTTCCCCAGTAACCAGTATTAGTTTGGTGCTGGTAGCGGCCAATCCAAGGACGACGGGTGGAATATTTTGTACCTTGGAGAAGTTTTGACCTAAGCTGGTAAAGATAAGCTTGGGAGGTTTTTCATGCAGGTCCCCACATCTGTACCCTAGAGTTCAGAGTGGGGGAGGAACCTTGACAGATGCCTTTTTACACAGAGAGAAGAAGTTAGATTGCCTGCTATTCTGATCTTCACTTAATTGAGATAGAAGAAATCACCTGAAATAAACTAGGGTGAAAATCCTGACTCCATTGAAGTTGGGGAGTTTTTCCATTAACTTCAGCGGGGCCAGGATTTCATTCCTAAAGTATTAGGAACAACTCCTTTTGTCAGGCTTATATCTGACTTATTTTATTTTCCTTACAGATTGTTTTCATAATTTAAAAAAAAATTAAAAGGCCAACATTGTCACACCTAGGTTTGGCTTCTAAATCCACATTTAGGCACCTAAATAAAAAAGGGTCTCTCTTATTTAGCACCTTCTGAAAATGAAGTAATATTTATTTAATGTAAATAAAGATTTAAGAGCTTCACTTTAGGCACCTAATTTTGACTGATGTATGTAGTGGTTTACAAAGGCAGAAAGAGAATCTTCCTTCCCTCAGATCTAAGTGTCGGACATCAGTTTATTATCAAGTAGTGAAATTATAGTCACCTCAAGGGTCAATTGTGGTAAAACAACCAACCAAACCACAGACTCCAACCCACCAAAGAAGACACAAATTGGATAATTTAATCTAATATTTTGGCCATTAATGGAGAAAAATAAATAGTCAACTCCCAGTCACTGGGGTCATAACTCAATGCATGGGATACTCCCATGAACTAGTTGGAATATTTTACTCTTGTCTGGCCTGATTAGCTGTTAGGAGAAACATATTAGCAATTTAGGGTAGGGCAGGAAAGATATGCTTGTACCAAAAATCTGATTCATACAGTATATGAAATATTATACTAATCAGAATATCAGTAGTTTTAAATTAAAGTCACAGCTGTACTGAATTGCTAAAGTTTTAGTCTTTGAAATATATCTGCCCTGTAAGAACAAGAAGTCATGCTATGCAACATCTCTGTGTTCTGGATGAGTTTTAATCATAATTAAAATGTTGTCATTTAGGTCACGTTATTTTTTCTCAGTTTTGCTGTTACTGCTGCATGCATTTCTAAGCTCTCTAGCAATAGAATGTTGGTGCATGTTATATAAATCAGCAATACATCAAACATTCATTCTTCCCACCCACACAAACTGGATGCTGAAGATTAGTTTTAATTCTCAACATATTTTTTTGATCATATCAGGAAACAAAACTTAATTTGGGGATCTTTCTCCTATGTAAACACAAACAGATAAGAGCTCAAATTTAGAATATATGGCTGCATGCCAAGATAGGAACATGAAACAGTATTTAAAATTAAAACAAAAAACGCACCATCATTACCCCCACTTTGGAATGACATGTCAGCATGCTGAATAAGGATGGTATTGTCTGACCATGTACTCGAGAGTGAAGGTTGGAGTCAGTAACATTTTGCTTTAATACCAAATATACTGCTCCAAAACAAATTGACCGCTTGTACATTTACTGCTTAAGCACCAACAGAGGGAGAGGACTTCATCAGACAATAGTCCATGCTTTGAGTTTATATCTTTTACTTTCACTTCTCATTGCCAAAAAGCTGCTTTTTCTGCCTCCTCTGTTGGTCCCATGGAACACTCCGTACCTGCAGAAGCCATCCACTACAGACGTCTTCAATTCACTGTATTGGAACGGTATATTCAGAACCGCACTTGCTATCCTGTTGGAGGATTTATGCAGAGCCTTGCTACAGTTGGACAGTGTAGGTTTGGCAAAAACATGTCACTGTTAACCAATTCTGTTGCTCAACTGATCTTACAACCGTAAATGAACATGACAAACACTTTACTTCCTGTGATGGCATCATCCAGAAGTTCTCTGTTAGACATACCACTATTGACCAGCTATTTTTGAAGTGGTGTGTCTGATTCTGGCTCTGTTTTATATTCCAAGTTATGTAATTTAAATTGAAATTAAAAAAAGGAAGAGTTACTAGCAATGGAGACACTAAAGATTGCAACCATATTGATTTTAATACGTTCATTTGCTACTAGAACATTATAGCAGCCCCACCCACCAAGGAAATAATTTGGGATTCTGGAATTGAGAGGGAAGTTCAAGTATATATTTTCTGTGAAGTCCACAGGTCAAATAAGGAAGAAATGTATTTTGTTCCTTATATATTAGGGAATATTTTTCAGAAACATGTTTCCTCTTGAGAAGAGGTTATTTCTGTAATGATGCCATGGTCTGTTAGCTAGAATCCTTCAAATTGAAATTGTTTGGGTGGAGATTTTATTTATGTTTGTCATACTTGCTCAAACTTTTACTATATTTTTATATTTGTGAATTACTCTTGCCTCTTTTTGACATTGTTTTACTCCACCCCACTAGGACATACTGGAAGAGTGTTCCATTGCACAAACAGTTCATGTGGTTTTGGTGCAGTAAGTTATGTGGGAAAGATTTACTTGTGAATTCTTTGTGGAACTGTTTTTGTATTTCAAGTTACAAAAACAGTTTTGGTAGGAAAGAACTGGACATGCATTTACCACGACAAAAAAAGTGCTGAAAATCACCTCCTGTCTTTCCTTCATTTCCTTTCTGTCCCCCACCCTCTTTTTGTCAGAATAAACTGTGTTTCTGAAATGTTTGATATGACGAAATAGTGAGGAATTTAAATGTCTCATTTCATAATTGCTACGTGTCTTTTGCCTTTACATAAACAATTAGGAGTTTGAGAACAGTATAGTGTTCTTTGTGCACAGTAATTACATTATCAACTCTCTGATCAAGTCTAGCTCAATGTTGGTGTCAGAAAATCAGGGTTTAAGAGAGCCATCTCATGCCCTTCAATATTCTCCACATCAGGTGCCCACACAAGATCTCATTTGCTTGGGAGAGACTCAGTCTCCAGACTGAAACTTAGTATGCCAAGCCTGAAAGGATTGGCAGAGAACACTACAGGATTTCTCTGAGAACTTTCAAGGTGCAGCTTCATGCAGGGCTGTGATAAGACATTCATTGGTTCCTAAGCTCTCTACTTCTGTCAAAATAAACACTTTGGTTCAGCATCACCATCACAGTCCAACCTTGGATCTGGTCCTGGGTAGTCTCTGGCACAGAAAAAACTTTGAAATCTACATGTAACAGCACGGACTCACCACCACTGGCATCTCTTGCTGGTTGCGCTGGGAATTAGCTCAGTCCAGCTCTGGAGCACCCTCTGTAGATGGTGTCTTGCCTGTTGTCTACTCTACTTCACTGTTTCGAACCCGTGTTGCTCCCCCACTCGGCAGTGTCCTCTTCAGGACACTGCCCTCTGGCACTGCTCACTACTTTTTTCTCACCATGCTTCCGGGCTCACGGCAGTCCTTTGGCTTGCACCCTCTGCAGGGGCCAACCGAAACCCAAAGTCTAGCTCAGGGATCGGCAACCTTTGGCATGCGACCCATCAGGGAAATCTGCTGGCGGGCTGGGACGATTTGTTTACCTGCAGCGTCCACAGGTTCATCCAATCGCAGCTCCCACTGGCCGCAGTTTGCTGTACCAGGCCAATGGGGGCTGTGGGAAGCAGCACGGGCCGAGGGACCAAAGGTTGTCGATCCTTGGTCTAGCCCCTCACTTCAGGGGCAAGTTGCAGTCTGTATTGGCCATGCTTCTCTGCGGCCAGGTGCAGTGCAAGGAGGAAGAGGGGGACCCAGGCCCGCCTGCTACTCTGGATCCTGACCCAGGGACCCTCTAGTGGCAGCCTCTCTGCCCTTCTTCTCCCCTTATCTGCCTATTGTCCCTGGGCCACTTCCCCTTGGCCCTTTTTGGCAGGGGCCTGCAGCCTAGCAGGTAACAGGCCAGAGCTCACCCTCTGCTCCCCTGAGCCTGCCCAGCACTGCTCTATTTCAGGTGCTATTCCTGGGAACCAGTCCTCCTTCCTTGCTTGTCAGGGAGAGACTGCCCTCTGCTCTGCTGGGCAACTCCTCATATCTGGGCTGCCCCAGCTGCTGCTCCTGTCTGGCTCCTTACAAGCCTCACACTAATTAGCTGCAGGTTTCCACAGCCTCCCTGGCTGCTTCTGCCCCACCCCCTGCTGGAGTGCACTACCTGCGCCGCTAAATTACACTGAAGGCTAGTGATGCTGTGAAGCCCTTTGTTCCAGAGCCTACTTCAGCTTTGACTGTGACTACCGACTCAGGTCCTGTGCAGTGCTAAGTACATAAGAGAGCCATACTTATATAAAGGACTTGGGTGCACTTTCTTCTGTCTTTACGTACAAAGGCAGAGTTGCCAGCTTTCCCTAATTTTCTGCAATTCTCCTGATTTTTACATTCAATTACTAAATTGCAAATTCAGGTCT
This sequence comes from Eretmochelys imbricata, assembly GCF_965152235.1. Taxonomy (NCBI): domain Eukaryota; kingdom Metazoa; phylum Chordata; order Testudines; family Cheloniidae; genus Eretmochelys; species Eretmochelys imbricata. Next base: position 230,545,439 of record NC_135572.1, on the reverse strand, counting down.
TAAATCTAAAATTTTTGTATCACTCACTGCCACTCAAGTCTGACAAAATAAGCAATGGCGCCGTCGCACTGTGGATGGGGGTGTTCTTCACTGTCTCTTTGGCACATGCATAGGCTGTGCCATGATGATTTGAAATAGGCTTTGGGATCTTGGATTCACTGCCCAAGCCACAGGCCCTATGTTCTTCTTTAACTGCCCTTTGTGGTCCCTACTGGACTATCTTAATGTTGTCTAGGTACCTTTTATAGCACACCAGTAGGGCCCACAGAGGGGCAGTTAGTGCAACACACAGCCTGTGGCTTGGGTGGTGAATCTAGCACCCCAAAACCCATTCAGAATTTCCTGTCTGACCCACACTGAGCTGTTTACAGGAGAGGAGAAGCCAGAGAGGCTGGAAGAGGTGGTGTTGGAAGAGGAGAAAGGGATCACAGTAGAAGAGGTAGTTGAGGAGGATTATCATCTTGGCAAGGAGATCCAGGCTCAGGGTGGCAGCTTTCCTGTGGAGGATCCTCCCCTTCTCCCTGTTTGAGGGTGGGGGTGAGGAACGCTGTGTGTGTGTGTGGGGTAGCCTCCCCTGAGCCATAGACCAAGAGGGAGGAAGAGAGAGGTCATGGTTATCCAAAGGGGGAATGCCATACACAAGTACTTGCCTCTCCGGCTGCCTCCTTAGGAAAATGTGGTCGCATCCCCGGTAGGAGTACTATAAAGGGGCAACCATGCATGATTTTTTTACGGTGCCCCACTTGACCCAGTGTTTACCAGCTTTCACTGTTGATTAAAATGGCTGATGCTGGTGATAAAAATGAGCCAAATATTTAAAAAAATACACAAAATGGTCAGAAGTTCAAAATAAGTTCAAAATATATTATACAACCAAATGTAAAGTAATTAAACCATTGAGAGAGGTTGAAAATTAGGCATACTGTGAACTACCTCACAAGAATGTATCTGTTGAGCATGGTGGTTGTAATGATGTGAACGTTCACATCAGCATGAAAAAGCATGTTGAGGTTGCAAAAACAGCAACTAGGAGCATGCAAATAAAGCAGTTTTTCACCAGAAATCAAAAGTAACGTGATCCATGCCAAAGAGTTAGTAACATGATTAACCATTGAGCATAATTTGCCAATTGTGGCAATCATATCTCGAAACTGCAGAAAACTACTATTCCTGATTTGGAAGTTACCAGGAAATACATATGTCCATGCACAAAGGTGACAGCCATTATAAAAGATGGCATATGAGAGCACGAACCTTGTAGCAGAAAGCATGCATCATTCATCATTTAATCTAGCCACTGATTACAGCAATGATGTGAGCAACATCAGGCTGTTCCAGATAGTCGTTCAACGTTCTGATGACAGCAAAGATAAAGCGATCACCTTGTTGCTATCGGTCCCAGCGTGTACAGAAAGTGTCACTGGAGAGAATATTTTTCAGTTTCTGAATTCAAATATGGAGGCATGGAAAATTCCGTGATCAAACTGGCTTTTGGAAGTGACCGTGCTTCTGTCATGATGGACTTTCACTAGTGTGGACTTTTAACATGCTTGCAGCATTTATTTGAGAGCTACATCCATCTGGTTTTGTTGTGGGCTGTGTGTGTCACCTTGCGCATCTCAGGGCTGCGAGAGGCCTGCAGTGGTGTCAATGCAATAAAGGGCAACTCACACTTTCTATTACTTGCAATAAGTAAACGAGGAGACACGGGCATCCAGGTTGTCAGGGAGGACTTGGCCTCACCTCGCAGTAGTAGTGCTACCCCATATAAATGGTTGGGGTTGCCAGTATACAGAAATAAAGCGTCTTCCATCTTGTGAGGTCCGTGATCTATCAGCCTTGCTTCTGTTAGTCCTATGATTGATACACCAAGATGGTCTATTTCGCGTGAGACAGTGACCTGATGACCATGCCTGTGAAGAGTTGAAACATTCCAAATTGCAATTTTGGTGGACTGTTGGAGATCCCAGATACAATTGGATGCATTGTCACAATGTACTGCAGACGTGCCTTCCGACATCAGAGGACACGCGTCCCCAGGGCGGCTTTGGCACTAACCTTTCATGTTTGCACCAAGGGGAGACGGCACCGACAAGACATCTACAACTGAAAGTAAGGCAGGGGCTTTAACCCTGGTGCTGAATACTAGGTTATTCATGGTAAAAAAGAAAAAAAGAAAGAGCGAATGATTATTCTGGGAAATACCTCGTCCCACTGGGGTGAGATGGAGGTGCAGTAACGCGACCCTTTTCCTGGGCTACCAGTACTGGCTTCACACTGTGTGACCCAAGCCATTGAGTCTCTCAGCAACTTCCTTTGCCTCAGGAAGCTAGGAGCAGATGCTGCCGTATATCTTTGTCACCGGTGTTAGCCATCATTTTCAGGGTTCACATTGGATCTGTCACCTCGCATAAAGCCCAAGGTGATATTTTGGACAAGCCTTCATCGCCGATGGCATGGCTCCAACGAGCAATCCCCTATTTCAGATGTTACACGCCATCCACCACGATGAGGTACAGGTCAGACTTGGGTGGGGGTAATACTGATAATTCTGCTTGTTACTATAATTTCAACCATTGTGCCTGGTACCAAAGTTAGGTTTATTGGCCTGTGATTTCTAGGCTCACCTGTAGTCAGCTTTTCAAAAATTGGCGTTATATTAGCTGTCCCCCAGTAGTCTAATACAGAGGTTGATTTTAAGTAGTACACACCACAACATCATATTTGAGTTCCTTCAGAACTCGTGTGAATACAGTCTGATCCTGGTGACTTAATACTGTTTAATTGATCAGTTTATTACAAAACCTATTGTACTGATAGCTCATTCTGGGACAAAAAGAAAAGGAGTACTTGTGGCACCTTAGAGACTAACCAATTTATCTGAGCATAAGCTTTCGTGAGCTACAGCTCACTTCATCGGATGCATACTGTGATATACAATTCCTCAGATTTGTCACCTAAAAAGAATGGCTCAGGTGTGGGAATCTCCCTCACATTGTCTGCAGTGAAAACCAATGCAAAGAATTCATTTAACTTCTGCACAAATAGCCTTGGCTCCCTTAAATGGTCCTTTAGCATCAAATTGTCCACTGATTGTTTGGCAGGCTTCCTGCTTCTGATGTGCTTTTTTTTTTAAAAAAAGAAAAGCTATTTGGTTTTGATTCATTTGCTAGTTGCTCTTTTTTGGCCTGCCTAATTATACTTTTACACTTGACTTGACAGTTTGTTCCTTTCTGTTTTCCATAGTAGGATTTAACGGCCAATTTTTAGAAGTTGTCTTTTTGTGTCTAATCACCTCTTTTACTCTATTTAGCCATGTTGGCATTTTTTTGGTCCTCTTCCTGTGTTTTGTATTTGGGATATACATGTAGTTATACATGTAGATATACATGCATCCAGTGAAGTGAGCTGTAGCTCACGAAAGCTTATGCTCAAATAAATTGGTTAGTCTCTAAGGTGCCACAAGTACTCCTTTTCTTTTTACATGTAGTTTGAGCCTCTATTATGGTATTTTTTAAAGAAAAGTTACCATGAAACTTGCAGGCATTTGATGCTTGTAACTGTTCCTTTTCATTTCTGTTTAACTAGCCTTCTCTCCCCCAAAAGATGTTAAATTTAATCATATTATGGTTCGTATTACTGAGTGGTTCAACTACATTCATCTATTGGACCGGCTCCTGTGCATCGTTTAGGACTAACTCAAGTATTGCCTCCCCCCCTTGTGGGTTCCAGGACTAGCTGCTCCAAGAAGCAGTTAACTGTGACTAGAAATTTTATCTCTGTATCCAGGGCCGTCCTTAGGCATAGGCAGCTGCCTAGGGCACCTGAAAATTTGGGGCACCACTGGGTCTTAGTGACCACCTGTCTCGCGTTCCTGTCCCTGTTCTGACACTTCCTACAGGCTCCCACAGCTGGCTGCTGCAGCCTGGTGAGTCTTCCGCAAGAGGGGATCTAGTAGTTAAAAATGAAAAAGCCTTCCAGTGGGCCAGACCTATTAGCAGAACATTGAAACTGCTAAAGAGCCATTCAATGGGTAATGACAGGTTTCAGAGTAACAGCCGTGTTAGTCTGTATTCGCAAAAAGAAAAGGAGTACTTGTGGCACCTTAGAGACTAACCAATTTATTTGAGCATGAGCTTTCGTGAACTACAGCTCACTTCATCAGATGCATACCGTGGAAACTGCAGCAGACTTTATATATACACAGAGAATATGAAACAATACCTCCTCCCACCCCACTGTCCTGCTGGTAATAGCTTATCTAAAAGCCATTTCCAGCACAAATCCAGGTTTTCTCACCCTCCACCCCCCCACACAAATTCACTCTCCTGCTGGTGATAGCCCATCCAAAGTGACAACTCTTTACACAATGTGCATGATAATGAAGTTAGGCCATTTCCTGCACAAATCCAGGTTCTCTCACTCCCTCACCCCCCTCCAAAAACCCACCCCCATACACACACAAACTCACTCTCCTGCTGGTAATAGCTCATCCAAACTGACCACTCTCCAAGTTTAAATCCAAGTTAAACCAGAACATCGGGGGGGGGGTAGGAAAAAACAAGAGGAAATAGGCTACCTTGCATAATGACTTAGCCACTCCCAGTCTCTATTTAAGCCTAAATTAATAGTATCCAATTTGCAAATGAATTCCAATTCAGCAGTTTCTCGCTGGAGTCTGGATTTGAAGTTTTTTTGTTTTAAGATAGCGACCTTCATGTCTGTGATTGCGTGACCAGAGAGATTGAAGTGTTCTCCGACTGGTTTATGAATGTTATAATTCTTGACATCTGATTTGTGTCCATTTATTCTTTTACGTAGAGACTGTCCAGTTTGACCAATGTACATGGCAGAGGGGCATTGCTGGCACATGATGGCATAAATCACATTGGTGGATGTGCAGGTGAACGAGCCTCTGATAGTGTGGCTGATGTTATTAGGCCCTGTGATGGTGTCCCCTGAATAGATATGTGGGCACAATTGGCAACGGGCTTTGTTGCAAGGATAAGTTCCTGGGTTAGTGGTTCTGTTGTGTGGTATGTGGTTGTTGGTGAGTATTTGCTTCAGGTTGCGGGGCTGTCTGTAGGCAAGGACTGGCCTGTCTCCTTTGTGAGAGTGTTGGGTCATCCTTTAGGATAGGTTGTAGATCCTTAATAATGCGTTGGAGGGGTTTTAGTTGGGGGCTGAAGGTGACGGCTAGTGGCGTTCTGTTATTTTCTTTGTTAGGCCTGTCCTGTAGTTATAAGGTCGAAACAGCAGACTGGACTTCTACATAGAGTGCTTCCGCCGACGTGCACGGGCTGAAATTGTGGAAAAGCAGCATCACTTGCCCCATAACCTCAGCCATGCGGAACGCAATGCCATCCACAGCCTCAGAAACAACTCTGACATCATAATCAAAAAGGCTGACAAAGGAGGTGCTGTTGTCATCATGAATAGGTCGGAATATGAACAAGAGGCTGCTCGGCAGCTCTCCAACACGAGTTTCTACAAGCCATTACCCTATGATCCCACTGAGAGTTACCAAAAGCAACTACAGCATTTGCTCAAGAAACTTCCTGAAAAAGCACAAGATCAAATCCGCACAGACACACCCCTGGAACCCCGACCTGGGATATTCTATCTACTACCCAAGATCCATAAACCTGGAACTCCTGGGCGCCCCATCATTTCAGGCATTGGCACCCTGACAGCAGGATTGTCTGGCTATGTAGACTCCCTCCTCAGGCCCTACGCTACCAGCACTCCCAGCTACCTTCGAGACACCACTGACTTCCTGAGGAAACTTCAATCCATCGGTGATCTTCCTGATAACACCATCCTGGCCACTATGGATGTAGAAGCCCTCTACACCAACATTCCACACAAAGATGGACTACAAGCCGTCAGGAACACTATCCCCGATAATGTCACGGCTAACCTGGTGGCTGAACTTTGTGACTTTGTCCTTACCCATAACTATTTCACATTTGGGGACAATGTATACCTTCAGATCAGCGGCACTGCTATGGGTACCCGCATGGCCCCACAGTATGCCAACATTTTTATGGCTGATTTAGAACAACGCTTCCTCAGCTCTCGTCCCCTAAAGCCCCTACTCTACTTGCGCTATATTGATGACATCTTCATCATCTGGACCCATGGAAAAGAAGCCCTTGAGGAATTCCACCATGATTTCAACAATTTCCATCCCACCACCAACCTCAGCCTGGTCCAGTCCACACAAGAGATCCACTTCCTGGACACTACAGTGCTAATAAACAATGGTCACATAAACACCACCCTATACCGGAAACCTACTGACCGCTATTCCTACCTGCATGCCTCCAGCTTTCACCCTGACCACACCACACGATCCATCGTCTACAGCCAAGCTCTGCGATACAACCGCATTTGCTCCAACCCCTCAGACAGAGACAAACACCTACAAGATCTCTGTCAAGCTTTCTTACAACTACAATACCCACCTGCGGAAGTAAAGAAACAGATTGATAGAGCCAGAAGAGTTCCCAGAAGTTACCTACTACAGGACAGGCCTAACAAAGAAAATAACAGAACGCCACTAGCCGTCACCTTCAGCCCCCAACTAAAACCCCTCCAACGCATTATTAAGGATCTACAACCTATCCTAAAGGATGACCCAACACTCTCACAAATCTTGGGAGACAGGCCAGTCCTTGCCTACAGACAGCCCCGCAACCTGAAGCAAATACTCACCAACAACCACATACCACACAACAGAACCACTAACCCAGGAACTTATCCTTGCAACAAAGCCCGTTGCCAATTGTGCCCACATATCTATTCAGGGGACACCATCACAGGGCCTAATAACATCAGCCACACTATCAGAGGCTCGTTCACCTGCACATCCACCAATGTGATTTATGCCATCATGTGCCAGCAATGCCCCTCTGCCATGTACATTGGTCAAACTGGACAGTCTCTACGTAAAAGAATAAATGGACACAAATCAGATGTCAAGAATTATAACATTCATAAACCAGTCGGAGAACACTTCAATCTCTCTGGTCACGCAATCACAGACATGAAGGTCGCTATCTTAAAACAAAAAAACTTCAAATCCAGACTCCAGCGAGAAACTGCTGAATTGGAATTCATTTGCAAATTGGATACTATTAATTTAGGCTTAAATAGAGACTGGGAGTGGCTAAGTCATTATGCAAGGTAGCCTATTTCCTCTTGTTTTTTCCTACCCCCCCCCCCCGATGTTCTGGTTTAACTTGGATTTAAACTTGGAGAGTGGTCAGTTTGGATGAGCTATTACCAGCAGGAGAGTGAGTTTGTGTGTGTATGGGGGTGGGTTTTTGGAGGGGGGTGAGGGAGTGAGAGAACCTGGATTTGTGCAGGAAATGGCCTAACTTCATTATCATGCACATTGTGTAAAGAGTTGTCACTTTGGATGGGCTATCACCAGCAGGAGAGTGAATTTGTGTGGGGGGGTGGAGGGTGAGAAAACCTGGATTTGTGCTGGAAATGGCTTTTAGATAAGCTATTACCAGCAGGACAGTGGGGTGGGAGGAGGTATTGTTTCATATTCTCTGTGTATATATAAAGTCTGCTGCAGTTTCCACGGTATGCATCTGATGAAGTGAGCTGTAGTTCACGAAAGCTCATGCTCAAATAAATTGGTTAGTCTCTAAGGTGCCACAAGTACTCCTTTTCTCAATGGGTAATGAAGCCATTTAACAGGCATTTGTCAAACCCCAGGTATATACTGTCAGTTTCTGAATTTACTGACAAAAACAGTTGTGCATTACTATAATATTTACTCAGAACATGTCAGTCTACAGGACCTTAGTTTAAAATTTGTTTTAAAAATATTTCATTAGTGTGTTGGTGAAGATTATAAAATCACATCTCTAAAAAATCCTTGCATAGATTTTTAGATGCACAATCATCTTTAGCCTTAAATGCTTGGATCTTCAGACATATAGTTTTTTAAATAAATCCTTTAAAAGACCACCCTTATCTAAAATACACATTTTAATTACTATAGTAAAAAAAAAACTTGCTTTCAAAGCCTTCCTGTCCTTTCTGTCCATCCCTTTCTCCCTTCATCCGCCCCCCATCCCTATTGAAGAGAGCCTTAAAGGGACAACACCCCTTTCCTTCCAGATAGCTGGACAAAGAGTTTCCCTTTCTTTACTTCTGACTGTCCGATTAACTAGTTTTAAGAGAACCCTCCAGAAAAATCAGTGCCTTTAGTAAAATATAAAATCCTTTGTTATGCCTAAAATCTTTGGAAACATATTTTTTAAAGTTGGTGAAATTTCATAAATGTGTCTATTGTTATGGAGGTCACACAAAGTAAATGAGTGTTCCCTTTTTCTAAAAGCAATGAACATTGCTATGAACACAGTAAATCTCTATGACTGATTAATTTAAAATAATGTCTTTATTTCAGTGAATTAAATATGCAGTAATCTGGAATGATTACTTTATGAAGGCTTAAGAGTACATTTGGCTGTAGCTCACGAAAGCTCATGCTCAAATAAATTGGTTAGTCTCTAAGGTGCCACAAGTACTCCTTTTCTTTTTGCGAATACAGACTAACACGGCTGTTACTCTGAAAAAAAATCAGCTTAGAAATACTGATTAAGAAAATGAAAAACGGAGATGAGCTGCATTACGTATTCCATAATATTTAATATTGTATTGAGTAAGACAGCTGACTCACACTTACTACAAAGTGTTTGGTAATAAATGTCTGACAAACTTCAGGGCATATCAAAAAAACCTGTGACTGACATTTTTTATTCCCAAATTTAGTGCTTTTAATTAGGTACCATCTGCATATCCATTCTGCGTGAGGGAGAGGGTACAGGGGTCTCTGCGGGGAATTGTGACTCTCCGCCACCATGAGGCGGGCTGGGCATCTTGTTATCCTTTGCTGCCTCGTCCCTCCCCCCCCCCCACCCCCCATCGGGCATAGGAGCACCAGTTAAATAATACTGCGTAGGGCCCTATAAATTCTAAGGATGGCCCTGTCTGTATGCCATCCTGAGGTGACATGTACCCAGCCAGCATGAGGATAGTTGAGATCCCTCATTATTGCTGTGTTTTCTGTTTTTGTAGCTTCTTTATTCTCCCTGAGCATTTTGCAATCACCATCCCAATCCTGGTTAGGTGGTTGGTAATATATTCCTACTGCTATAGGAATTAGTATATTCCTACTAAAAAGAAAAGTAGTACTTTTGGCACCTTAGAGACTAACCAATTTATTTGAGCATAAGCTTTCGTGAGCTACAGCTTACTTCATCAGATGCATTCAGTGGAAAATACAGTGAGGAGATTTATATACACACAGAACATGAAAAAATGGGTGTTTATCGTGCACACTGTAAGGAGAGTGATCACTTAAGATGACAGGTTTCAGAGTAACAGCCGTGTTAATCTGTATTCACAAAAAGAAAAGGAGTACTTGTGGCACTAACCAATTTATTTGAGCATAAGCTTTCGTGAGCTACAGCTCACTTCATCCGATAAACAAGGGGAAATAGTTTTACTTTGTGTAATGACTCAACCACTCCCAGTCTCTAGTCAAGCCTAAGTTAATTGTATCCAATTTGCAAATTAATTCCAATTCAGCAGTCTCTGAACAGGAGTCTGTTTCTGAAGTCTTCTTTTTTTTTTTTTTTTTAAGAATAGCCACTTTTAGGTCAGAAATCGAGTGACCAGAGAGATTGAAGTGTTCTCCGACTGGTTTATGAATGTTATAATTCTTGACATCTGATTTGTGTCCATTTATTCTTTTACGTAGAGACTGTCCAGTTTGACCAATGTACATGGCAGCGGGGCATTGTTGGCACATGATGGCATATATCAGATTGGTAGATGTGCAGGTGAATGAGCCTCTGATAGCGTGGCTGATGTGATTAGGCCCTATTCAGGGGACACCATCATGGGATTGTTTAGTCTACGGAAGAGAAGAATGAGAGGGGATTTGATAGCTGCTTTTAACTACCTGAAAGGTGTATCCAAAGAGGATGGATCTAGACTATTCTCAGTGATAGCAGATGACAGGACAAGGAGTAATGGTCTCAAGTTGCAGTGGGGGAGATTTAGGTTGGATATTAGGAAAAACTTTTTCTCTAGGAGGGTGGTGAAACACTGGAATGTGTTACCTAGGGAGGTGGTGGAATCCCCTTCCTTAGAAGTTTTTAAGGTCAGGCTTGACAAAGCCCTGGCTGGGATGATTTAGTTGGGATTGGTCCTGCTCTGGGCAGGGGGTTGGACTAGATGGCCTCCAGAGGTCCCTTCTAACTCTGTTATTCTATGATTCACAGCCCTCGACCTACAGGGCGCTTATTTTCACATATCAATTCATCTAGCTCACAGACGCTACCTATGAGTCACAATCGATCACAACCATTTTCAAAACTCTGGCCGTGGTCGTGGCTCACCTCCACGAACATGGGATCACACAATTTTCCCCTACCTGGACAATTGCCTCATCCAGGGCAACTCCTATGGCAAGACACTTCAAGCTACCCGTTTCGCCATCTCCCTCTTTCACAGTCTAGGCCTCCAAATAAACATCCAAAAATCCACCCTGACACCTACACAACAGATCGAGTTCATTGGAGCTCATTTCAACTCAATCCCGAGCAGAGGCTCGCTCCCATATCACAGATTCCTCACGATCACGCAGCTCATACGCACGCTCTCTGTTCGTCCCAGGACAAAGGCAAGAATCTGTCTACAGCTCCTTGGTCACATGGCAGACACCACCTTCATGGTCCAGTATGCCAGGCTACACATGAGATGTCTTCAGGACTGGCTCAATTCCAATTTCAAACCCAACAGACACACCTTAGGAATGCTGCTAACTCCTCTTCCCAATGTTCTAGCTTCCCTATATTGGTGGACAGGACCAGAAAACCTCTGCACGGGGGGTTTCCTTCCAGCAACTATCCCCAACGCTAATGCTCACCACGGATGCTTCCCTAATCAGTTGGGGAGTGTATCTAGGGGACACAGGGCACAAGGCCAGTGGTCCGCATCACAGACGCACTTACCCATAAATCTAGAGCTCAGAGCAGTGAGGCGAGCATGCCTTCACTTTCTTCCCCTCATAAATCTATTCGGGTCTTAACAGACAACATAGCATGTATGTACTGCATCAACAGACAAGAGGGAGCCTGATCACATTCCCTTTGCATGGAAGCCATCCGACTATGGAATGGGTGCATACAACATCAAATGCAAATCATTGCTTCCTATCTACCAGGCTGCCACAACAGTACTGCCGACGCACTCAGCAGGAACTTCTCGAGAGAATACGAATGGGAACTGCATCCCGCAGTACTTCAACAGCTCTTCTCCCTCTGGGGCATCCCGTCAATAGACCTGTTTGCCACAACCCAGAATCGAAAATGTTGCCTATTTTGCTCCCAAGCGGGACTCGGGACTGCATCTCTAGGAGACGCATTCCTCATCCCATGGAACAACACTCTCCTCTGCGCCTTCTCACCAATCCCTCTGCTACACAGGGTTCTTCGGAAGATCGTAGATGACAAGGCCTGGGTCATCCTTATTGCCCCGGCTTGGCTGAGACAGACGTGGTATCCTTACCTACTCTGCATGTCCTACCGTCATCCACGGGCTCTCCCCAACAGGCCAGGTCTCCTTTCCCAGGACAACGGACAGGTTCTTCACCCCCAACTCCAAAAGCTCCACCTGACAGCCTGGTTCCTTCATGGATCCAAATCCATGAACTAGCCTGTTCCAAGCAAGTCCGATACATCCTTCTGCACAGTAGAAAAGACTCTATTCATAAAACTTATCTGCAGAAGTGGAAGTGTTTCGCCCTCTGGTACTCATGTAATCACTTAATGCCCAATACGGTGACCCTCCCTAACATTCTAGACTACCTCCTGAAACTAAAACAGGGTGAACTTTCACTTAGCTCCATCAGAGTATACCTGGTGGTGTTTACCACCTTCCACGACCTGTTAGTAGGTTATTCACTCTTTACCCACCCCACCATAAAACGATTTCTCATGGTCCTGCAAAATCTGTACCCTGAAATTTACCCAAAGGCAGCTACATGGAATCTTAACCTCATTCTTCACGCTCTCATGAAACCTCCATTCGAGCCCTTGGCTACCTCCTCTTTTCTCCATATGTCCATGAAGGTAGCTTTCTTAGTTGCAATAACATCAGCAAGGAGAGTAGGTGAAATAAGCACCCTGATGGCCCATCCTCCCTACACGATCTTCTCCAAAGACAAAGTCACTCTGAGACCACATACTAAATTTCTCCCTAAGGTAGTATCCACCTTCCATCTTAACCAACCTATATACTTGCCTACTTTTTATCCCAAACCGCACAAGACTCCACATGAGGCATCCCTGCATACTCTTGATGTCAGGTGAACAATCGCCTTTTACTTAGACAGGACTAAGCCATTTTGTAAATCTCCACGACTCTGTCTCCATCACCGAAAGATCGAAAGGTATGGCTATCTCTAAACAACGTCTGTCCAAGTGGATCTCTGACTGCATCAGATCCTCTTACCGTATTCAAAATATTCAACCGCCCAAAGGCATTAAACTCATTCCACTCGAGCTATGTCGACATCCATCACCTTCCTACATAACGTACCCATTTCTGACATCTGTAAAGCGGCTACGTGGTCCTCTGAACACACGTTTGCCAAACACTATGCTGTCATGCAAGATACCACAGCAGACACCATAGTAGGCCATACAGTACTCTCTACGGTACTCACTGCCGCATCTCCAAAGTCCCACCAACCATAGTGGGAACTGCTACATATCCACCTAGAGTGGAGCACCCACAGGGACAGCACTCGAAGAAGAAAGGGAAGTTACTCACCTTGCAGTAACTGAAGTTCTTTGAGATGTGTGTCCCCGTGGGTGCTCCACTCCCCACCCTCCTCCCCTCTACTTTGGAGTACTAGTATAATCGCTCCACAGTAGAGAAGGAACTGAGGGGGGTGTGGGACGCAGGCGCTTAGGAAGATTCCAACGAGACAGGAGATACCAACTGAGCGCCTGTGTCCCGACCAGGCACTGCTACCGAAAATCTCCGATCAACGGCGCCAGGACGCACTGACACCTAGAGTGGAGCACCCACAGGGACACACATCTCGAAGAACGTCAGTTACTGCAAGGTGAGTAACTTCCCCTTTTCTTACAACCTGTTGATCTGAAGACACTCTAGTGCCATAGCTCTTATAACAGAATATACATTCTATGATAAACAAAAATAGTTACTTATCTGTATCTGATATACAATAGCATGCTCTACTGTGTATGTTCATTGGTCACGATGGGACTAATTCTCCTCACACATCTACTGTTTCATACTGGTTTAACTCCACTGAATTCAGTGGAGTTACTCCTGCTTTACCCCTGTGGGAATGAGAGGGAGTCAAGTCCTAGTGTATCTTATATTGTTGAGACATTAAAGTACCAGAGTGTCAAAACACAACTGAGATATAATTATATTGACTGATACAGACCTTGATGTGCATTTATTGAGTTTATAAAAAAAAGTTACTTGATTTTTTTGTGGGGAAAAAAGCTAATTTTTAGGGAGGTGGAAATCTTGATATATTGCACTTAATTGCTTAGATAAAAGGTGATACAGACAATTGTTCTTCCTTGTAGTTGTGCTTGTGCAGCAGTGCTGTAACTGAGAACGGTGAAAGCGTGTCACTTTCTAAAGTAGCTGCTTCCAACTCAGTTTAACTCTGGAGGAGAACTGCCTTACAGATGGTATGCAGGTTCAGCACCAACATGTAGCTGCCATTCAATATGGTAACACTGATCTTTTCCCAGCCATTACAGAAGCATGTATTGAGCTTATTATGACATGGATTTGGTTTAATATATTACTGATATGTTTTTAATATGTTTCATGACTAGCTTTATGTAAACAACAAGGAATGTCATTTGCCCTGAGGCGGCCTAAGATGTGTCATTATGGATTATTACTACTCCATTATATTTTAATAATGCCAGGCAATATTTTAAGGACTTTGTCCTAATCAGTATTTTTTCCATCCATTATATTATTTCTCCCTAATAGATGCATCCTCATACTAACTGCTGCTGCAGATTTCTAATCTTTGCCCATTCTAACATTATTACCTTTCTGAATTCCTTTCCTAATGATGATTACTGATATTCTCATGAAAGATTTTTCCGTCTTCCTTTAATTTGAATCCCCGGGCTGATCACAAGAACAAAATAGTTGGGAGACCAGGCCTCTTTCACCACCTTAATGGCAGTATTATTAATTATTCCTTCATTTATGTAGTGCAGGGTGTACTGAGTGCTCAGGATTTGTTTGTGGTGTTTGCACAGCCTAAGAGCTGGGATTGTAATATTATTCATGCCTTCATTTTGGTGGGCTGATCATTGTTATATAAAGGCTATTTTGAAATAAAACCTCATTTCCCTTTTGAATTGGTATGTCTGGTCCCTTCATTGGTTGTGACAGGAAGTAACTGCAATTCAGAAGGGTGGCCATTGGATGACAGACACTCTCACAGGTTTCTAGTCGGACGTGTCTGCGAGGCAGTTTAGGAAGTTCCCACTTGTTCATTCAGATGCCTTTTTTTCTTCAGATATGTTCATCAGTATCCTCTTTTCACTAAAATGTTCTTCTCCTGGTCCTTCCAGCTTTTCTTGCTTCTGTCTGTCTTCCATGTGGAGTGCAAACCTAAACAAAGACAACAGCAGCCCATTGGCTGCAAAACCGAGGAGCAGTAGTTTTCCCATACTTACTGTATGTTCAGGGCATCCTACCCATAACTACTGAGTGCACTGTAGTTGCCTTTTCTGCTCTTGGGTACAGTAAAAGGAGTCAGCTTGAACTATATGAAGAGGAAAAGTCCAACTCAGTGGGTATCCTTTCTCCCTTGCCTACACACAGTTCTGCCAGCTGCAGTTACAAAGAACGCTTTCTGGCTGTATGCCACGGGGAAAAAAATCTCTTCAGCTCCAGTAGGTTCCAGTACTCCAAGGAAAAGTCCACAGAATCAGACTCATTGTAAGGAAGGAAGAAAATGTCACAGTTCAGATAAAAGCTTTTTAAAAGCTTTTTATCCATTAAATTCTATATTCTCCCTACAGAACTCCAGAGATCCCAGATCCTCCCTATATGCAATCCTCCTGTGATGAGGTACACAAACATAACACTGTGCCAGATCATGAAGGGGTTAGCACTTTGTCTTAGAGGTGAGACTACTTTAAATCCCCATCTACAACACCTGCCCAGAGGATGGGCCCTCCAGCTTCAATATTGAGGAGGGAACAGAATAGAAGGGATAGGAGGCAAACTTCTGAGGCAGCTGTAGTAACTGGGGAACATACATATCTAGACGCTTAGTGGGAAACTGGGTTCACAGGTTTTTATGGACTTCCCTAAGAAGAGAAGGCTCAGTCAAGAAACTGTTTGACTACTTGGGAGTGGTAAAGATTGTGCAGGTCTCCTTGAGGGCAGAGAATATCTAGAAATGTGGACTGGAATTTTTCCCTGCATGGAACTGACCCCAGCCCATATGTTGGTTCGATGTATGGTGGTACTTGTTTTGTTTTGAAGGGAAAAGCTATTTTTTTAATGTTACATTGAAAAGGATCTTCCTTTAAGGCTCCGCTGCAGCCAGTTGGCATTCTGTTGACATGGCAGCTGCACACTTAGTCACTGAGGGTCAATATCTACTTGCTGGGCATCTCTCTTTTCTAGCTAGCCTCCAGTCTATAGGTTCTCAAGTTAATAAGAAAAGAACACTCAACTAAATGGAAAAGAACACCATTAGACTGCTCTGTACATTTAAGTGTATCCTTATGTATTCAAAAGAGCGATACCCATGCCAAAACAAGAGAGATTAATATGTATCTGTTTGATGTTCTTTACAATTCTCAAGAGTGTATGAGGGGGTCAGAACAGTGCTCAACCTAAGGCCCTGAATAAACACATGAGAGAGCAGAAATTCAGCACTGAGACACGCACACTTCTATACTTGCTTGAACAGGTATAACTTCAATATATGTCTCAGGAGCCTGCTGCACATTCTGAAAAGATACAATATTGTTTCTCAACCAGTGTGTCAGAACCCGCCCAGTCCCTCCCAGGCAGTCATTAAAGGCAAGCAAGGAGGTCATAAAGTATTGAAAATTTTATTGCAATCTAAAGCCAAAAAAAAAAAAAAAAAACTTGTGCCCTCACTGCCCACACACACTTGGCCATCAAAGTCATGATTCTGAGTCAACTTCATGAAATAAACACAAAATCTGTGTAGTCTTGTAATTGTTACTTTTTTAAATTACTTTTATAGTAAATATAAGGAGTGTTTTGTTTTTTTTTTACTTTGAACAAGGGGTCACTATACTGAAAGGGCTGAGAAATGCTGAGAGAGAGCCATTGTACAATAACTTCCTACAGTTTGCTTCTGTATGTTTTAACTTTCAGTACAAAATGCCTCCCCTTCAGGTTCTCAGTGGCACCCAGCACATTTAGAAAAATTCTAGTTGGAACATCATAACAAGCCTATGCCTTTAAAGACTGCATTTACTTATTTATGAACATCTTGGTAAGGGGCTCCCGCTGTGAGAGAGCAAAAAGAGACACATGAGAACATCCAGAAGACAGGTTTGTTTGTTAGTGACATTCCAAATCTGTCTTTCTTTGATCATTCTCCATTGAAGTAGTGGTCAAATAAAGGAATGGAACAGCAAGAGTTTTGTCAGAGGTTTGCCCAAATTTACAGAAATTGCTCCCCAAAGTTGGGCTGAACACACACAAAGATCCTTCAGGAGGCAGAAAATATAAAACGACCTAAAATCCTCATATGCCTGAGATGAAACCTCAGAATTATTCTTGAGTCATTTTCAGACCCACTTTCCAATTTCCCTATATTTCCTTAAAATCAAATTAGTATTTCTGATACACACTGTGGTTCAACATAAGTGCTATCTTCCCTAGGGGCAAAGTCATACTGAGGGCTTTGGACAAATTCATATGAAAGAAAAACCCTGTATTCCATTATCACAGGATGTTTCCATTCCACTGTTCTGTCCACAATACAAAAAAACAAACTACTTTGGCATAACTTGTTTGTTAGATGATCAGTCAAAATCTACACTTCCAAAACTCAAAATTTCAGGAAGTTTCATGTCCTGTTCTTCTGTTTTTTTCTGAAGTGGTGAGGTCAGAAGACACTAAAGAACACTGTATCCATGAGGATATTAAATTGTATTTAAGAAGCCTAAAAAATAAAAGGCCTACCACCATCAGAAGGAATTAAAGCACATTCTTAAATATTTGCAGCCCATGGTGTGAACTAAATCTAAAGTGTTGGTTGAAAAAATATGCGAGGTGGCACCCACAAACCAAGCAGTACAAGCTTGGCCTACAGGGATGAGTGGATACAGCTTTTGTCTAGGAGGCACTCAGCTTTGTGGTTTCTACCTATTCTTGTCCCCTACATACTGTCCTTTCTTCTTCACTACTAGCAAATTAAGATTATTAGATATACTAAATCCAAAGAGAGAAACTGCTGGTTTATCCACAGTTTTTTTCATTAAGAAAGGCATGTCGAGTGATCCATCTCTCCTTGATTTTTGCAAAAATAATTATTCATAATTTTTTAAAGTACTCATGTGCTTAATCTGACATTTTCATATAACTATTTATAATCTAGTCTGAATATAATAATCCCATGAGCATGAGTTACTAGTTTATACTTACCCACATCTAAGCAATACATGCTATGAACAAGTTATTTTATATTAAAACTTGAAAGATTCACTATGAAGAGAAGTTTATGGGGTATCTCAGTGGTCATCCTTCTGTTTTGCATTTTTTCAGATGCCTCCATTCGAGCCAAAGGCGGGACCTGATCTTATAAACAAAGATCAAATGTTGTTCTCACAGCGAAACTAACATTTTTGGTCCCATCAATCTTGGTATTGCTCACTTACATTTGAGATGTATTTGAAATGATCTTTGAAAAAATATTTTCCTGTGTTGACCCTTTAACTATTTTTCAATTCATAACATTTATTCTCCAATACTATTCTGCTAGAATTGTTACTGAAAGTGATCTTTACCCGCAATCCCCTTTTCCATATCTGTGATCAAAGATACAGTGACATGGAAATGCCTGCTTTCTGCACTTTCCCATGTTCACTTCTTTTATAGCTAACTTAATTTGCTAATGACTTGTGAAGTTTTGGATATTAAGCTCTGGACTGTATTTTTCCCATACAGTAGATTCTATTCTTTTGTACTTAAAAAAGTTGCTAGTTCTCAGCATATCAAGTGTGGGTTTTTTTTACAATGTCTGAGTTAGCATGTGGTGTCATTGATATGTGTCATATGATGTGACCTGACTTATATAACCAGATGTTACAGTCCCAATGTGATGTTATCTGAACATAGTAGTGTATTTGCATATTAAAATCCCTCCCTCTCTCCCCCGCCCCCAATTAAATCTTCTGCTTTGAGTCTGATATTCAATACTGCTCCTAAAAATTTACAGGTGATATCCTTCAAGTATCCAAATACTTTTGCTGCAGATAGGTCAGGAGGTATGCTAATGTGAAAAGCTATGATTCAAACTCGTTTATTGAAAAATCTAGAGATGTAGCAAACAGTTAAAATGTTTAAATTTAATTAAATACTGCTTTCACTTACTATAAACTGTTATCACTTGGGTACATAAACTATCTGTATTAAATTATATTTCAATTTCCATACTTAGTCCAGTTCTTTAATTTGCAAAATATTTATTTAGTTTCGTAGGACATTGTTCTGCAGTGGAAGAGGATGATGTGTGTTAGTCAGGCATTCGTGATGTACTATCTAACTGATGAACTAAACATTTATTAGGCAATAAAATGTTTCATAAATTTAAAAGCACATAAAATACATCCTATTCTAGGGTCTAGGGCCCAGGATTTCAAAGATATTTAGTTGTCTATATGACTTCAATGGGAATTAGGTGGCTAGGTTCATTTGAAAATCACACTAGACAACTATCTGCATCTTTAGGTACTTAAATATCTTTGAAAACTTAACCCTAGGTGCTTAAACAATATCTACAATTACAATCGAACTAGGAAATACAAAATCAACATAGTTTTCACATCCAAAAAAAGCTTCTAACTAATTCAAATGAGCAAAACATCCCCACTCACCATCTTTCCAAAGATCACAACCCGACCAAAACATTCTAAAAAGGGAGATTCCAGAGTCAAGGTGGCACTGGGGAGAGTGATTGGCCAATAGACCCTTTCTCTTAATGTATCGGGGCTCCCAATTAAATGCTTTTGCTAATAGCAACTGTGGCGTATTGCACATAAAAAGATTTGGCGTCTCAAGTAAATATGTCTCAAAACATTTAAAACTGTATAAATTGAAGCCAACTCTTCAAATTCTGCCCAGAAAGTAATAGATAGCAGTGCAGGTCATGTAACACAGGTTGTCATATACTCACTGCAAGATATCCTGCTTGAAGTGTTGTTCTGCATTGGAGATCACGTTTTCCAATGGATTTAAAATGTGTTTCCAGATACAGCTGTGATGATTTGAAGAATCTGTACAATTTAGATTCTGTGAGATGATGAACACTGTGTGTGAGACAGCAAACTCCATTTTGTGTGTAAGGCAGGTCTTTGCCTTTTTGCAGTCTTTTACTTCTGTGATGGACAGCAGTTCCAAAGGACAGTAGTACAGGGCTGACAATAGAAGGTTGTTAAACTCTAATGGCCACATATTCAAATTTAGCACCTTTAGAGAAAGAGATGGCTGCTACCCAGAGCACACCAGTTTTTCAAGTCTTGCCTCCAGGGGGAAGTAAGTAGGCAATGGATCATCTGGTCAGGGACTGTGGTCACATGTTGAGGATGAATAGAGTCAGCTAACAGAGGGGACTACAAGGTTATAAAAAGGGAAGAATCTCCTCTATTTGTTGTCCCTTCTCAGCCATTTTGATCAGCTGAGAGGAACTGCATGTACAAATTTGGGGAGCTTTGCCTTCCTGAACACAGATTACCCCCCACTCCAGAGGTTTAAAACCCTAATGAGAGCCCAACTGGATCTGTGAAACGGCACATTGTAGTAGCTTAATCTCAAGAGTAGACCATTGTAGCAAGACCCACGTTTAGGGGTGGGGGAGAAAGGGTTTCAACCTCCTTATCAGGAACAGATAAAAAAAAGTGTTGATCCTGGTTACTATCTCAAAAAGCAACAGAAGATCTAACAAGATGCCCAAATTGCAAACTCAGGTTACAGAGAGCTGACAGATGCTTTAGATACAGGAAACGCTATATTGTTCCATTTATCTTCTAGTGCTTCCCCCAATTCACCAACATTTCTTTTTGTTAGAATTATTAATGTATGAAGGGAATGCAGAAGATGTAATATTTCTATGTAAGTAAAGTATTTGGTATGGTCTCTAAATTTTAATTGCAAATTAATTCAGATTGGCTTGGAGAAGAACAGTGTGTGCTGAAAACTGGCAAAATAAGAAAAATAACAAAGTAGTGAGTTGGGGAGAGGTGTGTAGTAGGGGTTCAACATGGAGTAGTAAATAGCATGACAGTGAAATTCTAAAGTTATGAATTGTAATTTAAAAGTAATTGTGAACACCTGCCATTAGTGAGAAATAATGCAAAGTAACCTAGAGAATTAAGAACCATGTACAGAAAATAACAAAATAAGATTCAATGTAGAAAAATACAAGCTAATGCAGTAATGTGATGTTATAATACTGTGAAATGTATAATTATTTAAAGGAAGAAAATTGGGAAGCAGGAATAGTAAGTGTTTTAGGGGTGATAGTGGACAGTAAACTAAACATGAATTCACTGAACATTATGGCACTTTAAAAAAAGAATGTATTTTTGAGCCATCTAATAGCCCTTTGTGTCTGGGTGCCTAGATGTGCCACATTGAGAATGCCTTACTCAGGGCAGACTGCAAGAAATAGGGCAGACAATCCACAAAATTGGTGGTTTATTCTATATTTAGATTCACCAAGCCAGTAACAAAACAGCTCCTCTGTAATACCACACTGGTTACCAAGAAGTCAAACGCAGTCCCCTTTAGGCATCCCATATAGTGAGGGGTTACTGAAAATCTGATTCACCATATGTGAGGTTCACCAATCCCAAAGGACTAGACACTTATCCCCAGGTGACTGAGTCTCAGATCTTACCCAATAATCACGCTGATGCCAAACTAAAACTCACTAACTAAAACTAAAGGTTTAATAATAAAAGGGAAAAAAGAGAGTTTCAAATGGTTAAAAGACCAATATACATACAAGTGACTTTCAGCGTTCATAGTTCAGGATCACAGCAGTAATAGAATAAATAGATTCTCTGGAATCATCCCAAGAAGTCAGAATTCAAAGGCAACTTAAATGTAAAGTCTGTTAAAGTCTTTCCAAGCATTTTCCAGGTTAATCCAAATGAATGTAAGATGGAGATCTTCCAGATGACTTATACTTTCCCTGTTCAAAGTTTAAGCAGACTAGAGATGAAAGAATCAGGCCTGAAGCTTTCCTTTATCAGTCTTCTAGCAGGCTGACAAGACTCCTCACATCAATTGCCATAGCAAGGCCTTCCCCTGGGAAAGAATAGGAAATGTGGACCTTTGCTTTGAAGCTAGTCTTCTATTTCCTATGCATACATGAGTAAACTAGTTACATTTATTCACATAAGGTAATTAGCCAGTACTTCATTATAGCATAGACAGTTAAACTGAAGACAGTGTAGATAATATTACTGGTTTCTTGCAGTATCTCACATCTTTGATCTTGAGGTTAACTGGACACAACTGCATACATAATTAAGGCAATTAAGATATGAAAGGGGATTAGCATCTATGATCTAGTCTGGTTACATTGTTAAACTTCTAACAAGATCTTGGTAAACACAGACAAATACACTTAGAATCTTACAGAGTGAATGAGTTGGGGATTGCTAGCCTAATTAATATTTCTTTGATACCTGTACATAAGTGGATCGTCTTGATTACAAATTGTAATGCTTCCTGTTGAGTTGTTATGGGTCATACATAGATTGGTTGGTCTGCCAGTGTCAAATTCTTCTATATGATACTAGCAGAAAGCCATCTGGGCAATTGTATTAGGTTCTGGGCAACATATAAGTAGAAAGATACGGATAAAGTAGAGTGAGTTTAAAATATAGGTAATAAAAATTGTCATGGGGTTTGAGGGATTGAATTGAGGAAAGTCATAAAGTTCTGATCCAGAAAGATACTGACCACCCCAACTCCTTTTAAGGCAAAAGAGAATCAAAATTTAAAATATCTTAGTCAAGAAACTGCAAAGGCATTAAGGTAATATATATATAATAAGTAATAACAAAAAAGACAATAGGTATTCAGATATTTAAAGGGTATAAATATAAAGAATGAAGAAGTATTTAGTATGGCACAAGGAGTAATAGGAAGAAACTTAGAAATGGAAAATTTAAGCTGAATATTAGGAATTACTTTTTTGGACTGAATTGAGGTGGGCAGGAAGATAGTATCTAAAGAGAAGTGATGGAAACTCCATTGCTTGAGACTTTTAAATCTAGTTTGTACAAAATACCAGGAAATATGAGGAACAATCTTGTACTAGGAAAGAGGTGTACTTGGTTCACTGGATATTGCATCTCAATGTATATGATTCTATCAACCCTGTGTAGTTATTATATAATGTTCATTACATTTTTTTTTTACAGGAGAAACACAAGCTTGAGTTAGAAGACATGAGGAAAGCTGGACATGAAGCCCTAACTATTATTGTAGAAGAATTTAAGGTAAATTGCACCATCAGTACAGTTAATTTAATATTGTTTTTAGTTTCATATTTATATTTAGATAATTAGGACCTCACCCAGTAATTCCTTATTATAGGAGGGGCTGGTAGCACTGCCAATTATTAAGGTTACACAGCTCTTCTCATTATAAGACTCTGTTTCAGTTGCTTATAACTTTGCCAAATTTTGGCCATTTGGACGAAATTTTCCCTGTGTGCCCCAGGCTGATTTATTTTTTAAACATTTCAGCTGAAATGGTTCAACCATTTCTGACCATGAGGCTAAAGAAAAATACCTTGTTTTGCCGATAGTTAAAAAAAAAAAGAAATTCTGGAAACTTTTTTTTTAATTGCTCTAGTGCACCTATGGGGCAGAGACTTGAAACTTGACATGGATGTGGCCTTTGTATCAGGGATGCATATGCCTTTTGCTGACTCATGAAAAATCTGCCCAAATTTGGCCAAGGTATAAACTTTTTAAAAATTGTAGTTCTCACATGCTTCATTTATAGCAGCTAAAATCTCTGAAGATTCTGCCCCCATTGACCAAGGTCAAGCTCTCAGCTCCTAGTGCTGACCAGACTGCATATGTGCCATCTCCACAAGGCAACTGAGCATGATCTCTGCAGCTAGGTGAAGCTGGGGTTTCCCTTTTAATGACTACTCCCAGCCAATGGGCACTCTAGGCCAGGGTGGATCCAGGCACTGGAACTAAGAGCATGTCTCTTCTGCGTTGTCAACGACCACTGTGCTGGCACCGAGGTAGCGGGAAGGAGCGTGTGGTCTTATTCAAATGCACAGAAGACAAAAGCTGTATAAGAGGGGAGGGAAAGGAGTAAATTGGAACAAGGAATCTGGTGAAGGTGGGGAAGAAACTGGGACAGGTTGGGCAAGAAGACTGGTACTTGGGGGTGGGGAGTCTGGGTCTGGGAGCTGTAATGAGGGACATGAGACGGAGGGGCTGGCAGCCATTTGACTGAGGGTGGGGAACCCTTGGATTGGATGAGGAATTAGCAAAAAGAGGGGAAACTGAAACTGGTTGGACAAGGACACTAGGGTTAGGAACCAGTGTGGGGGAAAAATGGAGGTGGGGAGACAGATCTGACAAGGAGCTGGGATACAGCGGGGAAAACTGGGACTGGCTGAGCAAAGGGCTTGGAACAGTAAATCATGGATGAGTGAGCCTGAGGTGATGTCTCAATAGGGGGAGAAACTGAGTATGGTTGAGGAGGCTGGGAATTTCTGTTGGTTGGGGGAGGAGCAAGACATATTGGATGAGGAGCCAGGATGCAAGAACTGAGACTGGCTGAGCAAAGAGATTGAGATTGGATGTGGTGAGAGGGATAGAATAGGAATGGAGGAGAAATTGGGACTTGGACAGTGAGCCCAGTTGGGTGACACTAGGACTTGCTGGGCAAAGAAACTGTGACAAGGAACGAGGAGTGGGGAAGAAACAGGACTGGGACAATGCAGAAGGAGGTCAAGCTTGTGGGGAATGGGCAGAAGTCTTTACACTTCCCTCCAGAGCCTGGAGTAGAACCCAAGATTACTGAGTCACAACATTCCTCTGATGTCAGCAAATATATGTGAAACCCACTGGCAAAGTGCATGTCTCACCCCCTCTAATGCTGCTCCACATAAAGGATGACGATCTAATACTCACCATCGATTGTTCTGTTAGCTCAAGTGGCAGAGAAGGTCTGTGTGGTGGAGCTAAAGGTTCCAACCCTGCTGATGAACCATGTGGATGTTACTCTGATGCCACATGATAGAATTTGTTTTATCAGTTTTTTTCTAAAAACCTAGAAATATCTTTATACATATGGTGTTGTAAGTTGTTGAGAAGCAAGTAATTTTATTCTAAACCTTTATAATTTAGAGAAACAAAAAATGATAGTCCAAATCTTAAGAATTCTCTCTCTTAATCCCAGTTCACGGATGTGACTCCCACTGTTTTAGTCATGTGGGGTTGAATGAAATTATTATGC
Organism: Eretmochelys imbricata; assembly: GCF_965152235.1. Lineage (NCBI taxonomy): Eukaryota > Metazoa > Chordata > Testudines > Cheloniidae > Eretmochelys > Eretmochelys imbricata. The sequence goes on along the minus strand of NC_135572.1, from coordinate 230,520,617 downwards.
CAATCTATAAGAATAATCAATAATAATACACTGAGACAGAACTCATTACTAATTTTGGGAACAATGTACTTTGGTTTTAGTTTACCTACAGAAGAGCATGCTCCTGAGAACAGACCCACTCTCGGAGATGTAATCTCTGTTGAAAGCTCTCCACAGACATACAAAGAGGCCATAAGTACAGACTGTCTGGTTTGGCCAATGTTCATGGCAGAGGGGCATTGCTGGCACATGATGGCATATATCACATTGGTAGATGTGCAGGTGAACGAGCCCCTGATGGTGTGGCTGATGTGATTAGATCCTATGATGGTGTCCCTTGAATAGATATGTGGACAGAGTTGGCAACAGGCTTTGTTGCAAGGATAGGTTCCTGGGTTAGTATTTTCGTTGTGTGGAGTGTGGTTGCTGGTGAATTTTTTCTTCAGGTAGGGGAGCTGTCTCTAAGTGAGGACTGGCCTGTCTCCCAAGGTCTGTGAGAGTGAGGGATTGTCCTTCAGGATAGGTTGTAGATCCTTGATGATGCACTGGTAGTAATAATAATGATAATAGCCTACCTTAATCAATGAGTCTCGTTAGAGTTGGTATGGCAATACCCATTTTTTCATGTTGTGTGTGTGTGTGTATATATCTATCCTCCTACTGTATTTTCCACTGCTTGCATCTGATGAAGTGGGCTTTAGCCCATGAAAGTTTGTGCTCAAATAAATGTGGTAGTCTATAAGGTGCCACAAGTAGTCCTCGTTCTTTTTGCTTATTTTCACTGTAAAAGTCTTTCATCACTCAAAATAGACTTTTTTTTAAACATAAATAATTCTTAGAGAGTTTGTAAACTTTAATAGTTCTCGAATAAGTTGTTGTCCTTTGTTCTTACCTTTCCTTGGAAAAGTAACTTTTGCTTTTGAGTTTGGTTAAGGAGTTGCTTAAGCATTGCCAGATAACTAACTCCCAACTAATATAAATATTTCTATAGACAGATGGCTTTTTACATTAGTAATCTGTTATAGCATCACATGATCTAATGTTTGTACATAAAACATGTTACTACTTATATAACAATGGTGTCAGGCAATAATATGAGGGCTTGCATTTAGATACAAGACATTTGCAAGTATACATTTCCAAAGAAGGTTATTCCATCTTAAGCATTTGAGGAACAACCAGGTTTTCACCTTCAAGTGAAAATGAGTTAAAAGTAATTAATATCGGTTGTAAAACATTTTCCAATCAAACTGTTCTTCCTTAAAATTGTAGAATGAAGACTTTAGAGTTCTTATTCTTATTAAAACTAATTTCTTTTATAATTCTACAATCCTTTTGTGTGGGTTTAAACTGTCGACTTCTTTTTTTTTTTTTTGCAAAGGGGAGGGGTGAAAAGAGCCCCACTTTAATGACTTAATTTATAGCTCAGATAACATCCTGATTACCACTTAGCTTTGAATATCCTGAATGAAGAACATCCTTGCATTCTTTTACACAATCGGATCTTTTCCTAGGAACATAAATATCTTCAGTGGTTCCCTTGAGATAAGGATCATATCTATATGAAACTGGTACCTTATACAAGAGTGTGTGTCTTGGTCTTCGATAAGACACACAAGGTTTGTTTGCCTTTTGACTGAATTAAGAACCTATCTTTTTGTATTACATTTACAACCTGCAGTTAAATTCCTGTCAAATATTCTGTGTAAGGTAAAAGTCACAATAACATACAAACATAGTATAAAGGAAAATTGTATAGAATGTTAAAGCAAAATAGATGCTATAACGCTGCATTCCAGAGTTTGTGTGAATACACTTGGAAGTTTTGCATCAATATTGAGGTTTACTCCATTATGTGACTCTCATGTAAATGGGCAGATTGCAAGAACTGGTAACTGGAGGTTCCAGTCCACAGAGTAGTTACAGTATGGCCAGTGGCAGTGCAGGTTTCTCCAGACTTGCCCCACCAACGTGCCTCAAGCTGGGTTTGGAGCAATGACCTTTGGGGGAGAGGGGTTCATTCTTTTTCCCCACTTATTCCTTGCCATCTCTCTGGAGATTGTCAGAAAGAGTACAGTTTCTGTGGTGTCACTTGTCAACTAGGAACCTGATTGAGACGACCTGCTCACTTTGGGTAGGCTATTGAAAACTATTGAAAATTTCCAACATGAGCCAGATTTGAGCCACTGACCCAAGTGTGATAAAAGTTGTATTTCATAAGGCATCCACAAAAAGAAAAGGAGTACTTTTGGCACCTTAGAGACTAACAAATTTATTTGAGCATAAGCTTTCATGAGCTACAGCTCACTTCATCGGGTGCATTCAATGGAAAATACAGTGGGGAGATTTATATACACAGAAAACATGAAACAGTGGGTGTTACCATACACGCTGTAACAAGAGTGATCAGGTAAGGTGAGCTATTACCAGCAGGATAGCGGGGGGAAATAGTGATTTTGTAGCGATAATCAAGGTGGGCTATTTCCAGCAGTTGACAAGAACGTCTGAGGAACAGTAGCGGGGGTGGGGTGGGGTGGGGGGGGAATAAACATGGGGAAATAATTTTACTTTGTGTAAAATGACACATACACTCTCAGTATTTATTCAAGCCTAATTTAATGGTGTCCAGTTCGCAAATTAATTCCAATTAATACGCCGTCTCTCGTTGAAGTCTGTTTTTTGAAGTTTTTTTGTTGAAGAATTGCTACTTTTAGGTCTGTAATCGAGTGACCAAAGAGATTGAAGTGTTCTCCGACTGGTTTTTGAATGTTGTAATTCTTGACATTTGATTTGTGTCAATTTATTCTTTTACGTAGAGACTGTCCAGTTTGGCCAATGTACATGGGATTTTCCATTGAATGCATCCGATGAAGTGAGCTATAGCTCACGAAAGCTTATGCTCAGATAAATTTGTTAGTCTCTAAGGTGTCACAAGTACTCCTTTTTTTTTTTTTTTTTGCGGATACAGACTAACATGGCTGCTACTCTGAAACCTGTCATAAGGCATCTGGTCATTTTAATTTAAAATTATTCTATGATAAACACACTGAGATCTGCTTAATTGATACAAGTGCACTGACTTGTTACAGCTAAATTTTATGCATTTTCATTTCTAAAAAAAGTTCTTCTGCAAAAATAGAATTTTTTTATATGGGTTGTAGGAGAAGTTTTGTAAACTATTGCCTTTGTTAATTTTCTGTATTTTGTATTTGATGATTGAAATTCCTTTGTATGAGCTACAGTGTGTTTCCTATGATGAAAAGTATAGTTTTTTCCCCTAAGAGAATTTCTCAAAATATGCACTATAAACTTAAAATTGCATGAGCACATGCCATTTTGTGATTCTTTGAAACCATTCTACTAAACAGCTGTTAATCCATCCTCCCTTTAACTGATGTTTCACTAGTTTGAATTTTTAGTTACTACTTCAGACCTATTTTAAAAGAGGATTCTAACTTTCAGGTACTCTGATTTGGCACAAAAGATTAGGGATCCAATCAAATAGTCTGCCCCTGAGTAATATTTATATTTAACATAACATTTCTTGTAGACTGTTTATGTTTAAGTTATATAAAGACATTCTTTTAGATCAGGAAGTCCTAGGATGAATACACCTCATACAAGTTTTCCTGTTGCCTCATTGGTTAGTTGCCACATTTTGGTCAATGAGATCACAGTACTCAGAGGAGGAATAACATCAGATATGCCAGCCTCCATTTAAAATACTGCAACAGACCTGTTCTACAAACATGCAGCGAGTCAATCTTCAAAGTAGCATGAGAAATTCAAAAAATATTTCAGATAGAAAAAAAAAAAAACAGTTTTCTTCTTATAGCTTTAATACCTTTTTAATCCCATGTGCAAAACAGGAGCAATTTTAGATGGCAGGGGACTCCAGTGAGGACAAGACCCTTCTTGTGTATGTTTTTTAAAATTAATTTAATGTTAAAATATACATTAGTGGTTAATATTCCAGTATGGAACAAGTGTAAAGAATAACTTTCCCCTCAAGTAAATAAGACAAAAGTGTGTGTTATAATTGGTAAAGTATGTTCTACATTTTAAAGATAATTTTTACTGCTCGTTCATGTCTTTGGGAACTTACTTGATTATACTCGACAGACATGTTAGCAGTTTTGCTCAGTTAATGGCCACACAACCATGTAAGAAGCCAAAGTATAACATATTCGTTTAATGTAAAAATGTACGTGTGATTACACCTTCTGGTGAAATATAGAGTTGTCAAAGCGATTGAATCTCTTAATTCACTAATGTTTAGCCACTCTTAATGCTGTGATGAAATATATCTTCTCTAGATTTAAGACTTTGTAACAATAAAGAAGTGTTTTCCATTTTCAGAGGACTTCACAATCATCGCATCATGGAGCATCACAACATGGGGAATAGATGGCCAGCCCTCTGTGGAGAAAGAGGTGGTTAGGGACTATTTAGAAAAGCTGGACGTGCACAAATCCATGGGTCCGGACGAGTTGCATCCGAGAGTGCTAAAGGAATTGGCGGCTGTGATTGCAGAGCCATTGGCCATTATCTTTGAAAACTCGTGGCGAACGGGGGAAGTCCCGGATGACTGGAAAAAGGCTAACGTAATGCCAATCTTTAAAAAAGGGAAGAAGGAGGATCCTGGGAACTACAGGCCAGTCAGCCTCACCTCAGTCCCCGGAAAAATCATGGAGCAGGTCCTCAAAGAATCAATCCTGAAGCACTTACATGAGAGGAAAGTGATCAGGAACAGTCAGCATGGATTCACCAAGGGAAGGTCATGCCTGACTAATCTAATCGCCTTCTATGATGAGATTACTGGTTCTGTGGATGAAGGGAAAGCAGTGGATGTATTGTTTCTTGACTTTAGCAAAGCTTTTGACACGGTCTCCCACAGTATTCTTGTCAGCAAGTTAAGGAAGTATGGGCTGGATGAATGCACTATAAGGTGGGTAGAAAGCTGGCTAGATTGTCGGGCTCAACGGGTAGTGATCAATGGCTCCATGTCTAGTTGGCAGCCGGTGTCAAGTGGAGTGCCCCAGGGGTCGGTCCTGGGGCCGGTTTTGTTCAATATCTTCATAAATGATCTGAAGGATGGTGTGGATTGCACTCTCAGCAAATTTGCGGATGATACTAAACTGGGAGGAGTGGTAGATACGCTGGAGGGCAGGGATAGGATACAGAGGGACCTAGACAAATTGGAGGATTGGGCCAAAAGAAATCTGATGAGGTTCAATAAGGGTAAGTGCAGGGTCCTGCACTTAGGATGGAAGAACCCAATGCACAGCTACAGACTAGGGACCGAATGGCTAGGCTGCAGTTCTGCGGAAAAGGACCTAGGGGTGACAGTGGACGAGAAGCTGGATATGAGTCAGCAGTGTGCCCTTGTTGCCAAGAAGGCCAATGGCATTTTGGGATGTATAAGTAGGGGCATAGCGAGCAGATCGAGGGACGTGATCGTCCCCCTCTATTGGACATTGGTGAGGCCTCATCTGGAGTACTGTGTCCAGTTTTGGGCCCCACACTACAAGAAGGATGTGGATAAATTGGAAAGAGTCCAGCGAAGGGCAACAAAAATGATTAGGGGTCTGGAACACATGACTTATGAGGAGAGGCTGAGGGAACTGGGATTGTTTAGTCTGCAGAAGAGAAGAATGAGGGGGGATTGGATAGCTGCTTTCAACTACCTGAGAGGTGGTTCCAGAGAGGATGGTTCTAGACTATTCTCAGTGGTAGAAGAGGACAGGACAAGGAGTAATGGTCTCAAGTTGCAGTGGGGGAGGTTTAGGTTGGATATTAGGAAAAACTTTTTCACAAGGAGGGTGGTGAAACACTGGAATGCGTTGCCTAGGGAGGTGGTAGAATCTCCTTCCTTAGAAGTTTTTAAGGTCAGGCTTGACAAAGCCCTGGCTGGGATGATTTAATTGGGGATTGGTCCTGCTTTGAGCAGGGGGTAGGACTAGATGACCTCCTGAGGTCCCTTCCAACCCTGATATTCTATGATTCTATGATCATTAACTAATTAATTCCTATATCTGTGTGAGGTAGATAGTTAAGTATTTTTTCCTCTATTTTAGAGAATGGGAAACTGAATCAGAAAGCTTAAGTGACTCACTGAAAGCCACAAAGAGAGGTTTCAGATGTGAAATTAGAATTGAGACATCCCTGATGATTAGACCTGTATTGGGACCACTAGATTGCTCTGAAATTGACTGGATTATGGCATGGGCAAGTTTATCCAGTATACAAGATTTAACCATAAATTCATTTTATGCTTGAAAATTGCACCTCCAATTTTGTGGTGCAATTAATTACAGCCGTTTATATATAGCTTCCTGCATCAGGACATCTTTCTATTTTTTCAGGAGAGATGTTCAAAAAGTGGAGAAGTTTCAGAGAAGAAATGATTCCCTACAGCGAGAGTTTCTGAGCTCAGTCTGTGGAGTTTAGAATAGCAAAGATTTAAGGGGTCACTTGATCACAGTGTATAAGTACTTATATGAGCAACAGAAAGTTGATAATAAAGGGATCTTCACTCTAGCAGACAAAAGTATAACAAAAATCAGTATCTGGAAACTAAAGCTAGCTGAATTCAGACTAAATATAATGGTGCACATTTTTAACAGGCAACGTAATTAGTCACTGGAAAAATTTACCAAGGATTGTTGAGGATTCTCCATCACTGGAGATGTTTAAATCAAGATTGGATATTTTTTCTGAAAGATATGCTCTAATTCAGTCACAGCTATTAGACATGAAGCAGGAATTAGTTCAGGGTCGACCTATGTGCTTTGTTATGCAGGACATCAGACTAGATAACCACAATTGTCCCACTGGCCTGAAATCTTTGAATCTATGAATTACCTTCATCACCTCTCATCTACGCTGTTTTTACTGGCTTCACCCTTTTAACTGCAATATTGCATCTGTACTACAATAATTACAGGTGCAAGTATAACCGTATTAGTTTAGTAATCCTAATCTGCAAAAACCTGTTAATATTCTGTTGTATTTTCTTGAAGACATGAAGATAATTACAGATTTTTAGGGAGTGACAACAATTCTGTGATTTCTGATTAAGAATTCTACAGAATAATAAAAATAATACCTAGCTCTTATATAGCATTTTTCATCCCTAGATCTCAAAGAGCTTAGTACCATTTTACAGACAGGCAAAGTGAGGCACAGAGAAGGGAAGTGTGACTTGCTCATGGTTACCCAGCAGCCCAGTGACAAAACCAGGAATAGAACCCAGCCTTCTGAGTGCTATTCCAGTGCTCTAGCTGCTAGGCGATCTTCTTTCTCTCCCACTGCACGCATTCAGCTTTAGAACATGTGTAAGTATTTAGTGTGGACAATGAACCTGTTAAAAAAATCTTATCAGTAAGGACTGCATTATTTACAACTCTAAAGCTACTGTAACTTCATAGCTTTCTTATTTCAGTGTATTAAATGTGGAGGAGTAAGGACTGTATTTGAATTTGGTCTAATCTAAATAAATAAGGATATTGAAAATATGAAAGCAGAATCATTGCTAACAATGATTCAAGGCCATTGAACTACTAAACGTACCTCATTACAGTAATTGGCTTAATAGCAATTTCAGACATGAATTTGACAAAACTAGTATACAACAGTGGCTTATGCAGATGTCAAATCATACTCAACAGACGACACATTCTGTGTATTTCTATTTTTGGGTCCGTACTACCGTGCAGAAGGAGCTTAGAGCCTTACCTGTTAAATTTTGGGACTTTGAGGTTCCATATTGCTGTGCTTCGTGCATGCCTTAGTCAAGTACTTAAGCTTTCCCCATGTGTTCCTTACTTAGTTCCCTTTCTGTGCAGTTAAAGTAAGAGCTTCCTCAGGACTATTGTGCTTTTCTCCATTTAGCTGGCTCTTGACGACACTGGTTTGCTTTGCTGTTTCAGCCTCCTTTTTCCTATATATTCATATAGTACTTTTGTTATTATTGTCCTAATAAAGCTCAAATTTTAAGATATTTGGTTTCTTCATCAATGATTACATTTTGCTGAGATGCTATCTTTGCCTTTGACGCCTCTGGATGTTGTGCCTGCATTTTTACTTGCAGTATTACTTAACTTCAGCCATTGTGTCATGGACACATGCTGCTCTCTAATGCCTCTAAAGATACAACACTGGAGTTAACCCCGTACCAGTTCCCACTATATATATTTTAATGGTTATTACAATTTAGTTTTTTCCAGAGCTGTTGGCCTGGCTCAGCTTTGTGTGTAGTCAGCTTTCTCTGATGCTAGATTGGTTGTTTCTTTTTCTATTCTTGCTCATTGTAGGACTAGAGGAAGATGGTCAAATGACTTCTAGAAATGCTTGATTGTAACTATATGAATGCCTTTTGCGCAACATGACATTCATGACTAATGTACTATCTCTTTTGGGATGGGCCACAATAGTTTGTGTGCTACCTATTCTTGGATGTCATTCTGTGCCATTAGGCTCTGAAAAGAGCTCTGAAACCCCTGTTGTTCTCCTCCAGAAATTGCAGTAGTCTGGCATAGTGTTTATCTAGGGCCTTGAAATATAGACCAAGTTGCGTTCTCAAATGGAATGCTAAAGTTATATTCTCAATACCTGCTTTGGCACAGGTATGACAAAATTTCAGAGCATTGCGCAGTCCCTCGGTACCGACATACACTATTTCATTGGTGCTGGACACCATCTTTTCCTCATCCAGTTAAGTGTCACCAATTCAGATAATGCTCTGTCTAGTCTGCTCAAATATGAGAACAGTTGTCGCCTGACTTCCAGTGACTCTGGCCTTGGTGCTTGACAACTATTCCATGTGGAACCATGTGAAACTGCATAGTACCAGCATAGGTGCCTGGACCTGTGAACTCCAGGAGGTAATGTCCAAGAACATTTCCTGCTCTCATGACCAAGTTCAAAAAGATCACTTGGATTGTTTGACGGTTTGTACCATACTGAATAACTCAAAGCTCTTTCCTGATGCTTGGTCTAGTCTGAATTCTTGGTGTTGTGGGGCCAAAGTCTGCACCTTGGCTGGGATGTAGGTCCTTGATCCCATCATGTTTGATGAATTTGGCTTCAGTTCAAAGACCGTTATCTGTGGATGCTACCTGTGGTGGTAATTATGGCACAACTCATGTTGTATGCTTCAGCACCGCTGGCTTTCCATATTGAGGCAGCACTCTGACACATCTTATCTGGATCATGAGGACAGAGTTGGAATCAGCATGACACCTGGGACATGTGTTTGGAACAGTAGGGTACTGTTGATCAGGGGGATCAGTATGGGGGAGGTTGTATTTTGTACTCTGAAGAGACTGCTGATTCTTTGGAAGGCAAATATACATCCACAAGCTTAGATGACAAATTGACTCTTCCCTGGTGTGATGTGGTATATAAGCCTCACACTGGGGAACCAAAGGTTAACAAGCAGCTCTGGGCCCAAAAGGCCCTGCCCAGTCGCACCTGCTGGGCATGCTCACAGTGGAGGCAGAGCTCAAAAGGGAATGGCCCAGCTCAGTCAAGGCGGACAGAGAGGGAGCAGTCCTATGCTGGTATCTCTGGGGGAGAGGCCACAGGAGCATCACACCGCCTGGACCCAGACCTATTGCAGAGCAGCCAATGGCCCCCATTTAGACCAGAAACAGCTGCGATTGAAGAAGAGCCTCCAGATCACTGTCAATGAGAAACATCCCCTGTGAGATTATAAGCTATAAGCCAACACTTGTGACTTTGGAGGGGACTGAACCAGTCAGCCACAGGACCCTGAGTTGGAACCCAATGGAGCAGGAAGGGCCCAGGTTCCCCTACCACTGGCCGTACACTCACCCCTGGGCAACGCTGCTGGACTTGGACATGGAAGTCCCCAACACCTGAAAAACCCAATCTTTTCCCAGTTCTTAGAATGGATGACTAAAGTCACCAGTTTTTCTTTAGTCCCAGACTCGGAAACTCGAGTGACCCAAATTAGCAGGATCATAGACCAGATGAATATTTCTAATAGAGCTGCAGCAGCTCTATGCAATTTCCTGGACCATTTGGTGGAGATGTGACACCACCTTCATTCAACTCCATGTTGTTGATAAGGTGGTATAGTAGAAATACATTTTTTCTAATGTGTAGCTAGTAATATTTTCTACCCTTTCCATAAGTGTAATAAAAGAATCTATCGTCAGTGCTAAGAGAAGAACAATGTGATACAGACCCACAGGCATGAACTGAGATGCTTGGTTGCACATGAAAAAAGACTCTAATCTTCCGTTTTTGCTCCTTTTATTCAAAGTACTTGCTCTTCTCCTTTAACTGACTGTCCACATAGATTTAATTTCTCGTGCATGTGAGCCTTATGTCAAAGATCAGATTCTTTTGTCCAGCCGCGTCCTTTGGGGCTATGTTTGCACCCTGGATGCTCTCCTCCCCCCACGCTTCCACACCTGAGGGCATAAAGGGCACCCTGGATTCCTCCTTACCACCCAGGACAGTGAGATGGAACCTTTGGTAGTGTCCCTTTATTTGTGTGCTTTGCAACTTGATTCCATGTGTGTCTGTGTCTGTCTCTCTGTGTGTAACTAGTTAATAAATTTTAGTGTAGATAATATAGCTTTTAGTTAAAATAGTATAGTGCAGTGGCTGTCAACCAGAGGGCTGGGGCTCCCTGGGTGGCCACGAGCAGGTTTCAGGGGGTCCTCCAAGCAGAGCCAGCATTAGACTCCCTGGGGCCCAGGGCAGAAAGCCGAAGCCCCATGTTATGGGGTTGAAGCCTGGGGCCCTGAGTCTAACCACCTGTGGCTGAAGCTGAAGCCTGAGCAATGTAGCTTCGTAGGGGGGCCTTAGGGTTGCCAACTTTCTAATTGCGCAAAAACGAACACCCTTTCCTCACCATTTCCCTGAGGCCCTGCCCCTGCCCAACCCCTTCTCTAAGGTTCTGCCCCTGCTCACTCCATTCCTCTGTCACTCGCTCTCCCCCACCCTCACTCACTCACTCATTTTCACTGGGCTGGGGCAGCAGGTTGGAGTGCGATAGGGGGTGAGAGCATCAGCTGGGGGTGTGTGGGCTCTTGGGTATAGGAGGGGGTTCTGGGCTGGGTGTGGGGCTGAGGGGTTCGGAGTGTGGGAGGGGGTTCTGGCCTGAGGCAGGGGTTGGAGTGTGGGAGAGGGTACGGATTCTGGGGGGGATGAGGGATTTGGGGTGCAGGAGGAGGCGTCAGGCTGGGGCCCGAGAGATTTGGCATGTGAGGGTGGGGCTCCGGGCTGAAGCAGGTGTTGGAGTGTGGGAGAGGGCATGGGCTCTGGGCTGGGCTCCATTGTGGGGCCAGAAATGAGGGGTTCCGAATGTGGGAGGGGGATTTGGGCTGGGCCAGAGAGTTGGGGTTCAGGGGGGTGAGGGTGCAGGCTCTGGGGTGGGGCTGGGAATAAGGGGTTTCGAGTGCAGGAGGGGGACTCCAGATTGGGGATGAGGGGTTTGGAGTGTGGAAGGGGGTTCTGAGGTGGGGCAAGGGGTTGGGGCACAGGAGCGGGTTCGGGGTGTGGGCTCTGAGAGGGAGTTTAGGTGTGTGAGGGGGCTCAGGGTTTGGTGTTCAGGCATAGAAGGAAGCTCAGGGTACAGGCTCTGTGAGGGAGTTTGCGTGCAGGAGGGGGCTCAGGGCAGGAGGTTGGGGCATGGGAGGAGGTGCAGGCTCCAGGAGGGAGTGTGGGTGGGGGAGGGTGCTCAGGGCTGGTGCAGTGGGTTGGGGTGCAAGAGGGGTTTTGGGACGCAGGCTCTGGGTGGCGACCACCTCTGGCGGTTCCCCCCGAGCGGCAACATGTCCCTCGGCTCCTAGGCAGAGTCATGGCCAGGTTGGTCTGCACGCTGCCTCTGCCCGTAGGTGCCACCCCTGCAGCTCCCATTGGCCATGGTTTCCAGCCAATTGGACCTGTGGAGCTGGCGCTCGGGGCAGGGTGGGGGCAGCACATGGAGCCCCTGTGGCCATCCCTCCGCTTAGGAGCTGAGGGACATCTCCATTTCCAGGGAGCTGCATGGAGCCAGGTAGGGAGCCTCTTGGCCCTGCACCAACCAAACTTCTAGTGACTCGGTCAGTGGTGCAGACTGGAGCCGCCAGGGTCCCTTTTCGACTGGGCATTCTGGTTGAAAACTGGACATCTGGCAACCCTAGGGTGCCTGTGGCCTGAGGCCCCAGGGAATTGCCCTGCTTGCTACCCCCAATACTGGCCCTGGCTTTTATATGCAGAAAACTAGTTATTGTAGCACAGGTGGGCTATGGAGTTTTATAACATGTTGCGGGGGGAGGGGGAGGGAGGCTCAGAAAGAAAAAGATTGTGAACTCCTAGTATAATGTATAATATAGTGTGTAATATAGTATTATTTTACACCCTTTGCCTATTTTACCTCTCACAGTAGGTCCAGGCATGGATGTTCTTTATTAGTACCGAAGACTGGTCATCTGGACCGTAACCTTCCCAGTCAACCAGAACTTGAGCCTTCATCTAATTTGCCAAGAAATTAGGATTTGGTGGACCAAGTACTCCCCCTGTCTCCAGACTGTTATGGGTGGTAGTGACTTAGAGAAATTTGGATATAAGCTTCTCGATGTATAGCTTTAAAAGTGAGTTGTGTAAGATGGGGTGCATCTTAAGGACTCTGGCAGCTGTAATCTAAAAGCCATTGGGTTTACTGGTTCTATAATTTTGAAGGGGTCCAGGTATCGGTAGTCTAGTTTGGCAGATGGGCAGCTTGATTTAAGGTTTTGCTCAGTCTCATCTTGTCACTTACAACCAAATTAGGGGCACCCTGATGGTCTTGGTCCGCATGGGGTTCATAGGCTTCTTTGGCAGAGGGCAAGTGCTTTTTTGAGCTCCTGGTGCAGTTGGGAGGCTAAATCCACCATGGCCAGTACTGGCGAACTCATGAGTAAGTCTGGGCAGAAGAGAGGGTGAAAGCCATAGTGTTTGCGAAAAATGGGCTATATTGTGTTAAGGCATGGATTACATTTGCTATGTATGAATTAGGTATAGAATAGCGAGGGAAGCCAGTTGTCTTGATGGTAATTCAAAAAGCAGTGAAGATACTGCTCCAAGATTTGATTGACTCTGTTTGCCTATTAGTCTGCAGGTGATAGGCAGATGAGATGAGGGGCTCGATATCAAAGGGTCTGAAAAATTTCTTCCAGAATTGGGAGATCAGCTGGGGACCCCAGCCTGATACAATGCCTGTCAATAACCTGGTCGGATACCTGCATCATTCAGGGTCTGGCAGATCTGGATTGCAAATGGGTCGTTGGCAAACAGATGGAGGACATCAGACTACTGTCTGTTGTCCAGTTGACAAAGCTGGACACCTTGAGCACGGTGGCAGAGGGCTCTTCATCAGGTTCAAGATACTTGTGTTTCCAAAGTAGGGCATCTGCCTTCCCATTTTCCATCACTGGCTGATTGCTCGTTTTGATTTTGTTATGACCTAAGAAGAGGACCGGTGGATCTAGCGTTGATTAAGGCAGAAACTTGCAGGGCAGCTGCATGAGGATCAGTCCAAACTTTGACACAGTACTGTTTCCTATTTGGGGGCTCAAGATCTGACACCTCTTTCGATGGAGCTGTCCGGCAGTTATTTAAATAAACTCTGCGTATCTGTCTGCTGTCAGTGAGTTCACTGCTTGTTAGTTACCAGAAGTGGAATTAATGTGAACAGTCATTTGAGGAAAGAACAGTTGTTTACCCTGTAAAGACTCCAGTCTTGCACACATGGGGTGCATGTGCATCTGAAGTAGAATACATGTGAACAAAGAACCACAGTTACAGTAGATTATGTAACCTTTCTTCATAGTTAAATGCACAATCTGCATTGTTCTTTCACCAGAGAAACGTGAAGAAGTCAAACAGATCTTCTCTGTTGACTTGAAACTTTCCTTATGGCATTGGGTGTCACAAGTATGTAGCGGAAAAGGCATTGAAGATACATATGCCTATATTCATATGCCTGTCATAATGGGGCACAGCAGATGCATGAGGGAGCTCATAATGGAGAGAACCTTTTGCGGGTAAATAGTTGAGGATAACCTGACAAAGAAATCTTAAGGCAAACTTTATTCTCTTGGGTCAGTGGTACAGTTCTCCATCTTCCATAGAAGAAGGAAGGGGAAAGCACCAGCTAAGAAGCAAGCCAGCCTACAGAAATAAGAACAGAATCAAGAGTATTCATTTTCAATAGTCAGTGCATGTAGCATACAGCATGTATTACTCATCTCTCTGAAATTATCTTCCCATAATGTCCAGTTCCTCACTCATATGTGTATATATATACACAATGTTGCAACAATGATTGCAGAACTCTAAATGGGTTCCTCTGGTTTTGATATGATCATTGAGGTGCATAAACATTATACACAAAATTATGTGGCAAAAATTGCCACTGTTTTATTATACTTTTCCTTTATGACCTACAATGGTTACCATTGACGGTATCAACATTAGAAAGTCCACATTTGGCACCATTTCCCCCCCTATGTTTACAGCAAGAAATAACGAGTATGAAGGATGTCACTATAAGGGATTTTTTGAATCTCTAATGGCAGCTACTGTAAGTGTGTAACCTCTCTACTGTGGAGACTTAAATATGTTGTTAATTTACTGGTTAAGTGACAAAGAAACATATTAGCCAGTTTTCACCATTACAGAATCTGCCTCACACTCATTTTGTCATACAGTGAGTATTTTACTTGTGAGCAAACGGCTACATTTTCATTCCTGATATTTCCTGTCACAATCTAATGTTTTTTATGAGAATGTAAATATGGGTTAATTTATTTTCATTTTGAGGAATGATTCACTTAGGAAAGACCATATTTTTCCAGCCTCCACAAAATTTTCCTTAGTATATTGGTCACAGGCAGGTCGGGAACTTAAACATAAGAGTTAATGCATTTTATCATATTACATTAGAAATTTCAGTTCCTGGATTCATTGTTAATTTATCCTCTTTATGGTGTCAACTCTGGAGAAATTGGAGTCTTTGTAAAATGTCAGAATATTGCGTGATCTAATCTGGAGTATTTAAGTACATGTTATAAACCTTTAGTGGGATACCAGTCGTCTTGGAATATTAACTCACCAAGCAGGCTGGGAGATCTACTAGGGACAGACTGTTATGCATTTTGTAGCTCAAAATCTCAGAAGATTTTGGCCATTGTTAAGGATCTGACATTCTCATGTTCATTTCAACAAATAAATAGTTTATAACACACTAGGGGGGGAAATGTGATATTTCTTTTTTAAAAAAATGAGAAAACAAATTAAAAATGAACCTGGTGTGCTATATAGGCCAAGTTTCCTCTCTTATGTTTACATAATTTAGTTTAATTTCTGTCTTTCATGTCATATTTTTTTAAACTTTTATCCCTGATAATTAACTACAATAAAGAAAAGTAAATGTAGATGTTGGAAAGATTTTCATGGGATCATGCCACATTTTAAGATTATATACTACAAGCAACATACGGAGTTTTTCCTTTGCTTGTTTAATCAGGCTTTTGTTCTGATGTTGCCATAGTTCAGTAAATTGACCAGCTAAGATTTCTTAAGCTTTTTATTTGTATTTCTCCCTGTCTAAAGTATCCTCTAATTTAAGCTTTAAGGAATATGGAATTACAAGCAGGTGTATTTATTTGATGATGTTTATTTGTCTGGATTATTTTATGCAATTATTAGCTCTGAAAGAAAGTTTGCATAAATCAGATGGATTTTGTCTTTCTATGGAGATCTGACCTTAAGATGGTAAAGCTTCCAGTCCTTTCTCCATTAAGGATCATGTCTGACCATCTTCACTATTGTGTATTTGAACTCCACCTTGTAACAGGAGACAGAACTGCAAGGTGAGAGATGTGAGGTGGCTGTAGCAGTACAGTCAGCTGTCTCTCAGAAATTTCTGCCTCTTACAATAGATATATCAACAGAACAGCTACCCTTGTGGGACACAGTTCTGTGCATGTGAGGAGAAGAACTGAACTTAGATAAGATTTCAGTTCTTCTCTGAGATGCATCACAGCTTAGGTTATTCCATTTCCAAGATGACAGCCTTACTCAGAAAGGCCTCAACATATGTCTAGGAAATGTGAAGAATGCTGCTTCAGGTTAGTGCTGAAGAAAACTGAGAGTTCTGTGAGTCCTCCCCTCATTCAGACAGCAAGATAGATATTAAAAAAACATTGAGGAAAATTGCAATGTTCAGTCTGCAGCCTCCTTTATGGCTTACCAAAACCATTCTGATACACAGTAGGGGACAAATTCAGAGGTAAATCTCAGAGAGTCTGTGTTAATGTAATTTCCATCATCTTCTGTCTCCCTCAATGTGTAGATTACTCTAAGATTTGCACACACTGATATTCAGCTTGCCTGCCCGCTTTTATTATCTGTGGATTGAGCCAATGAGTCTAAAGTAATGTATGTTAGTGAAATGTAGATTAGGTGGGGCTCAAAGAGCAGCAGGAAGCAGGAAAAGGCCTTGCTAAAGGAAGTCTGTGCTACAAAATCTGAGTCAGACCCCTGCCTAGTGAAAGCAAATAAAGAGCACCTCGACTCCCCTCATCACTAATATCACTAACTCATCCCTCATGAAGGCCATCTACTAGTATCCCTGAAGCCTGTGATGATCAGACTACTTCTTAGCATATGCACAACATGCCTCAGATGGCATGTGACCAGGATTCATCACTGAATTTGGTCAGCTGGTTGGATCATTAGCTTGCCTAGGCCAGACCAGGCCAGGTACTGACAGGCAATGCGACTTGAACACTGATCCATGCCTTCCATGATGCTCAGAAATCCATTGATGGACCCCCAACAACATCACTAATCTACTCTCTTGTCTTAAATCTTCTCATCCTGAACAAGCTGATCAAAAAGGTAGTTACAAACCCCTTCCAGCAGCTCCTAACTTCTGTCAATATCCTGGCACAGTACTCAAATGATTTTTCCACTGACATTTAACACTGAGTTTCTATAGTTGCTACCACTGGTTGATTGCACTGATAGTCAGTTATGACAATCAATGCCACAAAAGTCCAGCAAACAACCTGAACACATAACTGACCAAAATCTGTCAGAATCATCATTTGAACTGTTACAATTAGTGAACTTGATTCACCCCGGGGTACAAAAAGGTGGAATTTCAACTACCTTGTGCCAGCAGACTGTTTTAGGAAAGGAGTTTGTAATGCTGCTTCTCCACTGCTGGGGGAAAGCAGCCTTAAACCACATCATCTGCTTTCTAGGAGCCTTGCTGACAGAAGCTTCTGAGAAGATGCACTGAATCAGTTATTTTCCTAAGCACCTTGGTTCTCTGTTCCCTCTTTGACATGTCATATCCACATTTTGCTTTGGATGACAAGTTTTAGATGTGGAGTAGTGGGTCAGAATGGGGATAGAGTTATTGTGTATCCTGAAATCAGTGGAGGGGTGGTGTTCTGAAACTTACCTCAATCCTAACATTAAAATTTTGTAACTCTTCCACCGCTCTGGCCTTGTACCGAAAAAGAAAAGGAGTGGTAAAAGATGGTCATCAGGAGAGCAGTGAAGAACTATAGAGAGAGGGCCAAATACTTTAGAAAATATTCAGCTTTATTCATATTATTTTTTTCAATCATCAGAGGAAGTAAAGTATTAAAAGCATCTGTGGTTAAGAAAGAGTTTCTGTTAGCATAAATAGTAAATGATATATCCTTCCCAGACTGTTGGAGAAATAGCTTGATTAGTTTATAGTGATTTCCTCCCCCCCTCCCCCCCCCCACGCACACACACTCTTTTTTCGTTGTGTGTGTTTTTGGCTGTGTGCATGTGTATGTGAAGACATTACTGAGGGGAAAAATGAGTAGAACAAATGAAGCTTTGCATTTTGCTCTGTAAATGATGAGGTTTGTCATCATTCTTTTCACTTGCAAAAGGGAGTTTCATAGTATAATCTGGGTTCAGTTCTGAGACTATTCTGTTTCCTGCACTCCTGACCTTTCTCTGTTGATATTTGCATTGTTCTGAAGGAACAGTAGGTGCCATGTGAGATCACAGTCATGGAAGGAGAGGTGATCTCTCAGGTAGCTAGTGTTTAAATGGATGTTTTTCATTATCAGGGTGGAGATCTTGAATTTGACTCTGAATTAAGTGAGGAGCAAAGCACTGTATTGCAAATGGGCAGCTGTGGTTTTGTGCCAGTTGGAGCTCTTTCAGTGTGTGTGGCTCTTTTGTTGATATGGGTTGCAGTACTCAAGCTTGGAAGTCACAAATTCAAGAATCCCCATGGCCCTGACAGTGTCTGATTAAAATGGTTAGAAATCTTCTGGCCGGTTGTAGACAGAAGTGGTCATTATTTCACACTATGTCTATTTGGGCATTCAGTTACTCTGTGGAGTTAGGAAAGGACCCCAAGTGTGTGGGCCAACTTATCAATATGGGGCAGTTTTCTTCAATAGTGGGGGCATATTATATAGGAGGAAAGTTCTTCAAAATACTTGACTCTTGCTGCCTGCATCACCTCAGCTTTTCCCAGTTTCAACTCTATCCAACTGTTCTTCATCCAGGTGCTAATTTTGGCTAAGCATTGGGAAAGCTGGGAGATAGTGCTGTTTATACTTACATCCTGCCTACAGTTTCTTTATACAATTCACTGTATAAGGAGCTAAATATGAAAACAATACAAAGACTCTAACTTGCACAAAGTGTAGCAGGAAATAACTTGCACAAAGTGTAGCTTCCTGCTTACACCATAGGCTAAGCTGCTGTAAGCGCATCACACCTATCATCTGGGTCCTCCACTCTCTTCCAGTCTGCTATTTCTGCCAGTTCATGGTTTTCAAAGTCACTAATGGATCAGGTTCCAGCACACACAGAGATGTTGTTTCTGATGGAGAAACTGCCAGGATACCTGTGTTCTTATGGGTCAAAACAAAGCATATAGGGGTTTAGATGAGGCATTTCCTGGTCAACAGTATGAAATGGTAGAGAGAGGTCTAGCAGGTGTATATGGATAAACAAACTTCCTATTTTCTGTGGACAGGAGAACATTCAACAGAAATATTAGTACTGTCTGTATACCAGGTCCTACACGGCAACCTAACTCAAAGAGATTTAGCTACCAGGTGGCTTTAGAGGCTGTATTTTGTTTTTTTTAACTAGCTTTGTTAGTCCTGATCTACATTATAAACTTATGTCAGTATAACTGTGTTGCACAGGGATGTGGGAAATCCACACCCCTGTGTGACATAGTTATAACTATCTAACCTCTGGTGTAGACAGGCAGAGCTTATCCCATTGACATAAGTACTGCCTCTTGGGGAGGTGGAGTACCTAAAGCTGAGGTGAGAAGCTCTCTTGTCAGTGTAGGTAGCATCTTCACTAACTGCTACAGCAGTGCAGCTGCACTGGTCCAGGTGCAGTGCTGTAAGTGTAGACAAACGCTGATTAAAGGCAGGGTGGACACCAGGGGTTAGGACTACAGCACCAGGAGAAAAGCATACTCTCTTCCAAGTCCGCCGCCACTTCTTGGGCTCTAATCACAGGCATCTTGAGGTGATCTCTGCAAAGTTGCCACTTCCCTTAACGCCAGTGTGCAATATTATGACACACTGCAATTTAGGCTTACCGTTGTCTTTATATTCAGTGTTCGGAAGATGGATTTTCCAAGCTGTGTACCCCAGTAGCAGTGCTGAGGTACACAGTACGCAGAATTTCTTTTTCATGTTAATTATTCTTCCCTGGCTATCATTTGATACATCTCAATGATGAGCATTATTGATCATGAAGAAAGGAAAATTTGTTTTACTGATAACTTCCCTTTTATGAGAAGTCATACACAATTCTTTTTAAAAGCATACAGATTGTTGGTTATGTATTTTTCTATTACAGCCTCTTTTCAACTCATAACACACACAGGTTTATTGCTTGCTGTACATGTGAACCAGTTTAAAACTTGTTAGCAGTTCTCATTCCTCAGGTTGCTTTTTGTTTTTTATAATAATGGGAGGAGCAAGAATAGGATTTTCTATTTTGCATTTACTGCGATTCTGTTGAAAGTCCATCTGGATTCTTTTAATGGCATCAATAATTGTATTATCTGAGCTATCTGAGCACCTCTACAGAGTAGAAACTGGCAACAGTTATATTTCTTCCTTTGTTTGCCAGTAAGAAGTAGACTTTGGTATGAGTGTCGTTTAGCAATGAACATAGGTGTGAAAATGATGATATAATTGAGGATACCATGATGGAAAAACTTGAGTAGAGGTGAATGTGACAGAGTGCTGGAAGTTAACAGATGATCATTTAGGCACCAATCAATTCCCCTAGAGAAGATTGACTGGCTCTATGCAGTTAAATAACTGATCAGGCTGGGAGTGCTTATAATCCAATTAGCCCATCACCTGAGGGGTATAAAAGAAGACGAGAAGAAAGTGCGGGGGAGGACCTGGACTAGCTGAGCCCTGTATGCTCTGACATCTCAAGGAAGGGAGACCTCTGTTCTTTCCAGGCCCCGTGGGAAAGGGCTAAAATGCAAGAAACACTCTTAAAACTTTGCTGCATGAGAGTGCATTGGTGATGGGAATGTAAATACATTCACACAAAGTTGCAGCTTACTGGATGGAGTCTGAGAGGTTTCTGGGGCATGAGAGGATGGGGACAGAGTGCACCTCATTACCATTGTGGGCTTGTCTAGGATTTTGTCTGCCACAGTCATGATGGTTGAGAGACAGACAGACAAAAGCCTCTGCAAGGATCTGGTGTCTGGGTGAGGGAGTAGACTCTGCAGTGGTTGGTGGAGCGTCAGCAAGAACTGCAACAGACCACGCAGTTCTTCCAGTAATCACACCAACTGGAGAGACCATCTCTGCTGGTGAGGCAGGAGGAGCAGCAGGAGAGCCTGCAGGAATTTGAGGGAACAAATGCAAGTGCAGCAGCAGTTGGTTCAGAAACTGGTGAAACCTTGTACAGGGAACAGCAGTCTGACTCTGGGTAAGATGGGGCTTGTGATGCATTTCTAGTGACATTTGAAGGGGAAGCAACGGGAGCTGACTAGGACAGAGGAATGTGGACCCTCTAGTTAGCACCTAATTTGGTGGGGAGGCTCAAATGGCCTACATGGCCTTCAGCAATCAACAGGCTAGAGACTGATGTTGTTAAGGTGGTCAAGACCGACTGAATGGCCTGCCTATAGAGAAGTACCTGCAGAAGTTTAGGCCGGTAGATGAGCTGGTGATGTGCAGCCAGGGCATTCACCCAAAGATGAATGGGATGGGCTACCTGATGGTTAAAGCCAGATACACAGAGTGTGGCTGAAATTATGGATTCCATAATTCTAGAGCAATTTCTATAAGGCCTCCCTGAGAACACCTATGTCTGAGTTAGGAGGCATCAACTCAAAATTCTAGAGGAGGTGGTCAAATCCACAGAGGAGTTTGACTAAGCAGATTTTCCCCAAAAAGGGGATGCATCCTTTCAACAGACCCAAGCCAGGAAAGAAGGTTGGAGAATTGGCGGGGTAAAGCCTGTAGAGAAGAAAAGGGAGGAGAGCAGAGGAACTCCTACATTGAGATGGGAAATTACCTGCTACCAATATGGGATGCAGAAATACATAAGAAGAGACTGCCTCTATATGGACTGTGGGGTGGCTGAATTTTGTCATTGGACTGGGATCTTGGTTGACATTTTTCTCCACCAATCCCCCATCTTGGTAAAAGGTAAGGAGAAGATGGGAGAGCAACCTAGCACACTGTATCAGGGTGTTCGGCTAAGAAAGATATGCTGTTGGGACTGACAACATAGTTAGAAGTTCTCACAATGAGAAAGCAGAGATTTTAGCAGAAATTTTCCAGAGGGTGAGTAAAGATGAAAATCCAAATGAAGTTTTCTACTAAATTAAAAGACAGTTCATTCAAGAAAGTCATGCTCTATTATGTAGTTATCAGTAACATGATACTATATTGGATGAATGGTTTTGTATGCAGGAACTTGAGAAACCTATTGAGAGCCGCAAGACCTGATCCCCAGGTAAAGATAATATGTGAAACATAAAGTTTAAATAGCTATCTGAAAGCAGTTTGAGGGTTCTCTTGGAATTATATAATGATGGGGTGGAGGAGGGGGAAGGTAAAGAAGCAGTACTGGTAGGGTAGAAAGAGGCAGTAGTAATTTCAATATGAAAACCAGGCAAACTGTCCACAAAAGTGGATGCCTATAGACCAATTGCCCTTACGTCCTGTCTGGGTAAAATTATGGAATGAATGGTAAATGAAAGATTGGTTGCATATTTGGAAAACAATCGCATTGTAGGTAAGCTGCAAAAGGTTTTAGGAGAGGAAGATGCACCACTGATCACGCTGTATTTCAGTTTCTAATTTAACAAAAAAGTTTGAGTCATGAAAATTTCATGATGGCTGTCTTCATGTATATTCAAGAGACGTGACATGGAGGGAAGGCTGTTGTATAAAGTAGGTGTACTGGGTGGAAAGACACATGTCAATATGTGGATTTACATATATTTTATAAATTTAAGCTGTGTGATGGGGGGAGGGAAAAGACAGATCTTAAAAAAGATGTGTATCAGTATATAGATGAAAAGTGGAGTCGCTTTTGTCAAATATATACAGATGGGTCCAAGAAGTGGGCGGGGGGAAACAGGAAGAGCATGGACGGCATATTGTATATCAAAATTGGGAATGAGTAGATCTGAAAGAATATCCATTTATGTAGCTGTCATGACAGCTGAACTAGTAGCAATCATGCTAGCATTAAATTGGATCTGGGATGTATGCCCAGAAATGGCAGTCATTTTTTCAGATACAGTTTCAGGCGTTATGGCAATGAAGGGTATTTCAGTATGTAAAAGTGATTTAATCAATGCAGTTATATTTCTAATAACAGAGTTAGTACAGATGGGGATATATGTAGCATTAACTTGGATCCAAGTGCATATTGGAATAAAAGGGAAAGGAAATGGCAAACAAAACAGTTAAAAACCCTGTAAGAAGTGGAAGGATTGATATAGTAATACCTTTTGAGTAAACAGGAATTCAAAAGTTTAGTGCAGAAAACTGTGAGAGGAATGGCAAAAAAATTGGATTAATGAAAAAAGAGAAATTTTTTTGAATTGTTCCCTAGAGTTCAGGATAACGACATAATTCAGAGCCTGTATAGGACTAATGAAGTACTTTTGTTTTGAATACTAACTGGCCGTTGTGGCTTAAACATCTTTTTTCAAATATATAGACACAAAAATGTACTAAATGCAACGTGAGCTCTGTAAGGTGGAAGAAATAATTGATCACCTTTTTATGGGTATGTAAGGGCTTTGATAAAGAAAGGGAAAACCTTTTTGAGGAATTCGAATATCTTAAGGTAGCAAAAATTACATTTTTTTCGTAAAAACATCGAGGAAATGGGATATATTGAAAAGGCATTGTTACATTACCTGAAAGACATGGGGAAGAGTGAGGGAATATAAACTTAAGTACTGAATAATTATAATTGGCAGTGGCTATTCAGTCAAGTCTACTTGGGCGTAAAAAGGAGAAAGCCCAAGTCCCTGCCCACCCCACACTTTTCTAATGGAGACCAACATGTGCTGAGATCTCAGGAAAGGGAGACCTTCATTCCTCCCTGGCTCTGTGAGAAAGAGCTAAAGGTCAAGAATATACTTTGCCGCATGAGACTGTATTGGTGCTTGTAATGGAAATGTGAATACATGAGATTGTGGAACCTAGACGTTCCTGATCATTATGACGATACTGATGACAGCTATAATATAAAACTGAAATTGTTTCATTAATGTGCAGTTTACAAAATAAACGAAGCTCTTGTGAACATCTCAATTATTTTTTGTCACAATTATATTCCTTTGAAACACTTGGCTGTACAATTTAGAGTTAAAAGACAATGTTTAGTTCTTGTTATGTTGAAGCTGCTAATATTGTTTATTCCCTGATGCAAATAAAAATGGCTTTTCTTTTTGTCATGAACAACTTCAGAGCAGAATTTTCCAAAGGAAATACTGGTTGACTGAGCATGTGAAAGTTCAAAGCAGGAACTTTGCTAAAGCTTTAGTAACATGCTATAACTGAGTGGAAAAAGTTCCAGAAATTAACCTCAACATGTTGTTTCTATTTTATCTCATTTAGAGCCCACTTCATTAAAAATTCCAATGTGACCAAAATAGGAATTGAAAAGTTTTTTGGTTACAATTCTTGTTTAGGTTTCAGAGTAGCAGCCGTGTTAGTCTGTATTCACAAAAAGAAAAGGAGTACTTGTGGCACCTTAGAGACTAACCAATGTATTTGAGCATAAGCTTTCGTGAGCTTATGATGCATCCGATGAAGCGAGCTGTAGCTCACAAAAGCTTATGCTCAAATACATTGGTTAGTCTCTAAGGTGCCACAAGTACTCCTTTTCTTTTTGTGAATTCTTGTTTAGCGGTACACAGAATCACCTTTGTAATGGTACCTAAAAGGGACATCTCATTTGTACTTCACAGAAGGCTTCCCCAACAAGGAACTTAATCTGAACGATAGGCAGCTTCAATATCTGAAATGCATAAAATATACACATATGAAAAAAGACAGCTTTGAAATATTTTAATCTACATGGTGTTTAGTTTATTTGTCAATAGCTAATTTATGATAGGAGGTTAGTCAAATGATGTGCTTCCTGGAGTGAGTTGTTCAACCTTTGAGGCTGGGGAGGGAATTTTGACCTCTCCCTGTTTTATTATTGAAGAATTGGCTAGACATGTTACTTAACACATTTGTTTTCATCTGAAGTAACAGTAACTAGCTACTGATGGATACTGAATTAAATGGATCAGTGTCTACTTGGGTACCAGTATAGCAATTCTGTTGCTGAAATCAGCGCTAAAATTTATTATAATTTGTACATTTCAATCATTATATACCGAATTGGGTAGATCTTATTCCATTTCTGAAGGTTTCTTCTGGCAGCATTGGCTTATAGCAATTTTGAAGTAAGTAGAGTGTTTGATGAGCTAATTTGTATATAATTGTCCAGGATGTTCTTTTAGCTACTTAAATATAATAATATATCTGAGCTATGGAAATAAAGTAATGGAAATACAAATTTGGTGAGCTTTTGGAGTCACGACATTTTTTGTATGGTATATTTTTCAGTAACACCCATTAGTTAACATTCCAACTTGAGCATAATGTGGTATATACACTTGCTGGTGTTTCATGTGAATGTGTTATTTTTAATGTTTTCAGGAAACCGAAATACTCACAATTAAGAGACCAGTTTTTCTCAGAGTTGAGAATTATTTTTGTAACATTTCTCAGAAGAGAAAGGAGGTTGATAAACAGTGTTCTGTTCTCTTCCTTTTGTCTTGTTCTCTGACTGCTAATTAATTTGCTTTCCAAAAAGGAGGTGTATGTGAAATCTCGCAATGCTGCTGAATTGGAGTTCCACCATTTTTGCTCCTCCTAGGGAATGAACATTAAAAAACAAACAAACAAAAAAAGCCACTCCTTTTATTTAATTGAATGAGGGTTCTCATAAATTCCAGCTTTGGGGACATGTGATAAATCCTTTTCTAGGTAAACAGAACTGGTTCCCATTGTCAGTACAATTTAATCTGACTGTGTGCTAGGCAAACTGGTTTGTATTAGTAAGTGCTTGGGTGGTTGTGTTTTGGTTTTTGGTAAATCCTTATTTATTATGTTTTGCCTTTCTAGAGACCAGATCAAACTTCAGAAAGCATAAAGTGCTCTATATTCGTATACAAAAGAAATACAGGATAGGTTTCTTCTGCTTGCTCGTGGCATGGTTTTGACCAAAAGCACCCCTGTATTTACACCCTACATATCTTTGTAATTTTGTGCAAAATATGACTTGTGTGGTATCTTTTTAAAACTAACCCGCCGGTCCATAATATCATGGTGAAATGTGTGCAGCCGCATTATATGTAAAGTTACAAAATCCCCCTGTATAATGATAGCACATGTTCAAAAGCACACAGTGCTGCCTGGGCGAAAGTTGTTAAACACGTCTATCCTAAACGAAGGAATATGTGTTTTCCTCAATTTGCATATAAGTAGTAAACCATATCCTTGAGACAGCAGGGAGAGGAAATGGCAGGAGACAAAGCAAATTTCCATTTCAGCAAACACAGATGAGGAAAAAGAGCATGGAACCTTCTTCACCACCAGACTTCTTCATTATTTGAATAAACTTTACTTTGAAGAGTAACCCTCAGAAGAACCCACTTCAAAGGTTCACTGAAATATAAAAGAGTGAGGCAGAGAATCTCAAGTTTTCTCTTTCACCTAAGAAGACATAGGTACCACCATGTTTGGACCTATGAGAGAGATCCTGACTAAGGAAAGTGTCACATTTGCATATATTAGTTGAAAGTAAATTTTGCAGACACCAACATATAAAAAGGCTACATTTAAATAGGCTCAGGGCTGTCTTCTGATCCTGCAAATGGACAGGGCCATCTGTCCAAGGGGAGCCCCAACCTTTGCAGAAGGGTTGGAAAGACTTTGGCCTAGTAGGCCCCATAAGACTGGTGTGTGGCCTCTGATAAGCTTTTAGCATGCTCATAGGAACACGTGTGTGGTTTTTCCCTCTGTAGTGCTTTTACCTGTGCTTGTTTAGAAGGAGCTGTGTGGTAACTTGTAAATGTTGATAATACGCTAATCATGGTCCACTGAGAGAAAGCAAACCATAGTCTGAAAAGTTCACTGGCATCTTAAACATTAGAAAAATTTAGAATTAATTGATAAACCACAGCTAACCTCCCCCCCCCCCCCCCCCCGCAATTTCCTATAGTTTCCCATCTCCTGCAACACATGGAACACGTTACTTTGTGAGTACACGTTCCCCTCTCCATTTTGTTTTCCTTGAACCGTGATGGTGGGTTGTATTTTTGTCAGTAACAGTGTGTGTAGTTTTGTTCTTTGTTTGCTTCCCCATTGGTTATTTGAATCTTTAACCAAAAACCGAATTTATTTAGTGTATGTGCCAAGAAACATGGCATATAAACAACACTTGAGATGCATTTTTAAAAGTCAAAAAGGAGAACGTTTCATGGTTTCGGTAGCATGAGTTTAAAATGGTTGCATTACTCCTAAGTGTCAAAACCACAAGTAAATTAGGGAAACAGTCTCAAATGAATGCCAGAATTTACAGAATGCTATCAGATGTTTATGCCACTTATTTTTATGAAACAATTTTACAAGTGTGTTAGGGCATTCTAAAAACTTGCTACTATTTTTCATAGCCCCCGCCCTGTAAAGACAGGCTTCTTTAATCCCATGAATCCAACTATACAGGTCTTTGAAAGAGAAGAATTCTAACTAGCAAATTTTAGAAATTTCTAAAGACTAAGTCTCAGTGTATCATGATCAAGAAGCAAATGCCCTATACCACTGAAAAGGGAGGTCAGGGGAACTCCTAACTCCAATTGGATAAAGCTCTTGTTTTCAACACTGATGGCATGAGAGAGTTTGGAAAGTTAAGTTTTGTTTTGTTGTTTTAAAGGCATCTAAAACCTCATGCATCCATCCATAATCCAACCACTAACTAGTAGGGGTTAGCTTACAAGTGAGTTATTCCACAATTGTTCATGACGCATTTCTGTATGGGCAGCAAGGCACCAGGATACTGAACTCGGTAGACCTGTAGTCTTATCAGGTTCAACAATTACTGTATCTTTGACACTAGTCCATGACCAAATATGGCCTATTCTGTACCTCCAGCCACTTTAAATTTGGGAAGCAATTAAACAAATATTTATGTGGCAAGCTACCTTTTAAAATAAAACACTTTGGTTTGAAATTGTTTTGTGGTTTTGAATTGGTTTAGAAACCTCATTAGCAGGAGGAGACAGAGTAAGTAAGTGAGACTGTTGTAATACATTACAAATACATTCATCACATAGATATCTCCTCTATATCTGTGGTGTGTATGTATAATGTATAGAGAAAGTGTATTGTAAACTTAAATAGTGTTTTTTTGTATACTGCTCCAGTTCAATGTACTTTGACAATCAAGTGCTGTAGCTGCTGTGTAAGTTTATCTGAAATATGTTTGTCACCTAAAGAAGTAAGAGTCAAGACCAAAAAAAAAAAAGGAAACAGATTATTCTCTTATCAGTAGTGGAGTTAAGTTTTGGAAAGATAATATGTATAATGTGGCAAATTGCTGGTACGATTATGATGGGTCCCACGCTTCCTCTTCTTGGGGGGGCGTTCAGGGGACACTTTCCTGCCCCTGAACTAGGGTATCTACTGTCCCACTAGTAACTCAGAGAAGAGTAGTGGAGAGGGAGGGACCCGGGCCCACCCTCTACTCTGGGTCCCAGCCCAGGAGCCCTAAGGATAGTGGTAAACCACTTGAACTAGTGCTTCCTTCCCCTGGGCTACTTCCCTCTCCTGCTCTTCAGCTTGTGGGGCTTCCCGCCGTCTCTCTCTGCACAAACCGGGTGTCTCTTTACCTGGGGTCTTGGTCTTTTAGCCAGCCACAGCACTTCTCCAAACTGTTCTCTGCTCCAACTCCTTCAAACTGTTCTCTACTCCAACTTTTCCTGGTCTGATTGAAGCAGAATTTTTTTATCATGTGACTGGCTTCAGGTGCTTTAATTGGCTTCAGGTGCTTTAATTAGTCTATAGCAAACTTTCTTCCCTTTACAGGGAATAAGGCTCCCTTCTAGTTACTCTCCTTCTGCCCTCTGGCCATGCTGTATGACAGTAAATGTGTAATATTGTTATCAGAAAAGCCACCCATACCACCCTAATTCGTCTTTTTATTATTCAAATCAGTTAACATCTACTGTTACTGGTTCTAAAAAATTTGCAAAATCCAAAATCTAATCTTCATCTTTTCCTCCTTAGCAGGTTTGGGCAAATACAGGTGGGGGTGACATATAACACACACTAACATTGTGAGTTGCACATGGCCCCTGGACAGAGGAAGCTCATCTTGAGCATCTGTTGTTCACAACGGTTGGAATCTTGGATGAGACGAGATGACCCGTGAGGTCCGTTCTAACCTTATGATTCAATGAGCCTTGAGTTGTGTAACAGCCATCTTGACCACGTTGTAGACCTCCAGCCCTTGAAAGAGTGAGTGTCCACAGTCTGAGCTGAAGAGAGCCAGGTTTTGTAGCTGGGCCCTGTGGACCAGACACAGAGGAGGATGCATAACATACACTGACCAGTGGATCTCTCTTACTTTTCTTGTCTTTCTGTTGTGTGCTGTTTAACTGGAGAGTATTTGGTAATCTTCCAGTACAGAAGTTCTCAACCTTTTCTTTCCTTTTTTTCCCCTTTTTTTTTTACAGTTCGTACCACCTTATAATAAAGGATGTCTTGTGGATCGCTTCCCTTCCCATTCCTGATTGCACAGACCCTCCTGCCCCCAACTGACAATCAATAGCTTTCCTGTAATAACTACAATAACATGAAAAAAAATTAGAAAAGTAGGCAATATATTTTTGTTATTGTAATGCAATTTAGCAGCTGTAAGCAAGGAAGAGGACCAGCACCATAAGACAAGCCAACTCTCCATAGACAGCTTTTGGTGCCCCGACTGCAATTGTGGGACCATTGCTCAAATGTATTTTGGAGTGCAGCATCGTGACTTATAAATAGATCAGAACATCCAGTTCTGGCAGACTGAACCGGTTTGGCATGAGCAATGAGGGATGGAGATTATATGCATTCTTAATTTATAAATGTACATGGCACAAAATATATTTTCACTGTGAGAAGGTTTTGGAGTTTGAGGTAAACTTATTACAAGAATCCTTTGACAAGAAAGTCAGCAGTAACTCTTATCACACTCCTACATACTTTCTTTGACTTCTAGATCCTCCTCACTTAATAGCATTGTTACTGTAGGTTACATTTAATTTCCATTTTTCGGATATACACCATAGTTCACTGTATTTTCTTTTGAATTGGACTTCTGCACTGTAATTCAAACAGACGTTAAGGCAGAGGAACAGAATAACCTAAAATGAGTGAGACACATGAGGAAAATTTTCAATGCTCTCTCATTTAAATTAAAATTAAATAAAATTCCAATTCTTGGACATTTGGATGAGTCCACATCCTGGGACCTGAAGAGGACTGGATGAAAGGGCTGGCTCCCTTTGGAGTTCATCAGTGCAGGAAATTGCATGTTGAGAAATATGAAACCTTAGCGCTGTTGGAGCTTGTGTGTCTTGATCCATACTATGTAGGACAAAGTGTAGAAAGTGAGAAGTAAGACTGAGTAATACCATAAAGGCCACCCATCTCTTAAATATTAAAGGAAATTATTTATACTTTTTAAAATTTAATTAATATTTCAAAATTTATTGTTTTAAATCTTTTTCTTTGTTTGTTCCCCCGTTTTCTCCCTTTTATAATTTTTTCCACTATAAAAAGGTGTGGGTAGGGAGAATTTTTTTAAAAAAGTTCAGAAAATAAGGGACAAAGGGGGAGGGGGTTTAGTTAATAGAAATTTTGAAAGGAAATTTTCATTTTTGTCAAAAAGCCAATTTTTATGTTG
Organism: Eretmochelys imbricata; assembly: GCF_965152235.1. Lineage (NCBI taxonomy): Eukaryota > Metazoa > Chordata > Testudines > Cheloniidae > Eretmochelys > Eretmochelys imbricata. The sequence goes on along the minus strand of NC_135572.1, from coordinate 230,490,095 downwards.
GTTTTTATCAATTTTTTTAACAAGTCTGGTAATGTGTAACACCTTGCATACTGCATTCCAAATTTATCTTAATTAGTTGTCATTGTCCCCACCTCCTTCGTGGTTGACTTTAAATTACAACTTTGTGTTTTATCCTACATAATCCTACATAACAATCTTTCAACCCTTTTTTTTTCTAAGATACACCAATGGAAAGGCATCTCAGACAGCCAGTCTATTGTGTCCTTTCCCAAATGCACCAAATTAACTGCATTTTCTACCTCCGTCCTAGCACTGGCATGTTGATCAGAGGGTTTGGGGGGTTTTTTGTTTTTTTTTGTTTAAATCAAAGAACAAATCCAGCTATCACTTTCTTTTTCTGATCTATAAGCCAGTATTGCTATAGATTGAAGTATGAGACTTAAAACTTGGCGAAATTGTATCTTTGATTAGCCAGCAAAGTTATTGAAGGTTATGCCAAGTTGGAAACTAAGAGCTGTCTCATGAGCCAAATCTAGTCAGTTAAAATCAGTTTGGACATTAATTCTTAGTTTTCTCTATCCTTATTTTTTTTCCCAGTCTAGTCATGATAAAATGGAGCATATGAATACAGTGGAAGAAGTAAATGTTACAAAGCCAAGTGTACAGGATATAGTTTAAGGAAATATAGCTGATTGCCAATTAGTCGGTACTACAAATAAAGGCTTATTTTCATTTAATGCTAAGAATGAGTATACTTTACAGTGTCTCTATCCTAGAGAACCATACAGTTGCCTAATGAACTAGTGATATTACACCAGCACTAATAGTGGTAAAATTTTGTCAATGCTAGCTATTCTTTTCTGGGTCCATTTCTACCCCATGTTCGTGCATGGCTATGTATTTTAAATGCAGGCACACTACCCTTAAATACATAACCCACAGTTCTCCTCACAGTTCCCTGAAGCAGTGACTTGTGGGAGAGTTGGAAAAGATTTTGGGAGTCCAAGGAAATTATGAGAGAACAAGAAAAGCTCTTATAACTCACTGAGAAGCTATTTCTGTGGCATATTCTCCTAATGAAGACCAGGCTAAACAGCCAGAGTTCAGTTTTGTTTAAAAAAAAAAAATTCTACTAAAGGCACTTGAAGATTAGTTTTCAGGATCTCATGCATCCCAGGGGAGGCACTAGAAGGTGGTCTGACAGTACATGTGAAGACCCAGAAACTGAGACCACTACTGCATGCTGCAGCTGTGTGGGGCTCCATTCTCCTCTACCCATGGCCTAACTGACTGTGATGTATTGGAAGACAAATATTACTAGTTGAGTGCCACTTTTACATCAAGACAGTTGCAAGAGATTGATGAAGCAGAGATGTCCGTGAGACTTGAGATGAGTCAAAGTGAAGGGCTGTCCTCACCATCAGTGTCAGGCCACCAGGATGAGCACTTCATCCATTGTGGAAAATGGGAGTTTAGACTATCGAAGCTGGCTACCCCAAATTATTTTTGGTCAATGGGACACAAATTTAAGGTTGATGCTGTTGTGCTGCAAGTATGCATTTAAATATATCAAGTAGGGCTTGATATCAATTAATTGCAGTTAACTCATCCAACTAACTCAAAAATAATTAATCGTGATTAATCGCAGTTTTAATCACACTGTTAAACAATAGAATACCAATTAAAATTTATTAAATATTTTTGAATATTTGTCTGCATTTTCAAATGTATTGGTTTTAATTACAGCACAGAATATAGAGTGTACAGTGCTCACTTTATATTTTTATTACAAATATTTGCACTGTAAAAATGATAAACAAAAGAAATAGTATTTTTCAGTTCATCTCATACAAGAACTGTAGTGTGATCTCTTTATCGTGAAAGTACAATTTACAAATGCAGAATTTTTGTTGTTGTTGTTACATAATTGCACTCAAAAACAAAACAATGTAAAACTTTAGAGCCTACAAGTCCACTCAGTCCTACTTCTTGGTCAGCCAGTGACTAAGACAAACAAGTTTGTTTACATCTACAGGATATAATGCTACCCAATTCTTATTTACAGTGTCATCTGAAAGTGATAACAGGCATTCACATGGCACTTTTGTATCAAGCTGTGACGAAGTGGGACTGTTCTGAATGTTTTCTCTGAATATTGTGGGGGTGCCTCAGTTTCCCCTATGCGGTTCTTAAGTATCTAGGTGGTGGGATAAGGGTGTATAATCGTTGCAGAGCCCTAGAGGGCAGGTGTGTGCAGGGGTCTGGACACAGAGAATGGCCAACACCCTGTTTCCTGGCAACTGATGGCCTGGCCCTTCCCCCCTGCAAGGTGATAGCTAAAGGGTTGAAGACAAATAGATCAGGTGACCTCCTGGCCCGGGAAAGGGACAAAGCCCAGAGGAGGAGGGGCTGGAGAGAGTTTCAGTTTGGGGCTGGCTGGGGACGAGGAGTGAAGTGCAGACGTAGTTGTCTGGCTCACTGTCCCCCAAAATGGACCCAGCTGAGGTGTCCTGTTCTCTGTACCTACAAGCTCTGTTTTAGACCATGTTCCTGTCATCTAATAAACCTCTCTTTTACTGACTGACTAAGAGTCACGTCTGACTACGAAGTTGGGGTGCAGGACCCCCTGGCTTCCCCAGGACCCCACCTGAGCGGACTCGCTGTGGTAAGCGCACAGAGGGGCAAAGGATGCTGAATGCTCCGAGGTCAGATACAGGAAGGTGGAAGCTGTGTGAGACAGTCTACTCACAGAGAGGAGACTTCACCAGAGTCCTGACTGGCTTCGTAGGGAGCAGTTCCAGAGCATCTGTCGGGGACTCCATGACAAATGGTGGTAGAGGTGGGATGTACTGCACCCCACGGATGGCGTTCCCTGCAGTAAGTGACTGGGGAGCAGTAAAACAAAGTGGGATTGACGAGGACCAGGCGTGCTGAAGGTTCAGAGAGGAGTGGTTTCGGGGGTCAGTTAACCCCTGGGAGTGTGTGATCAACGAGAAGGAATGTGCAGTAATGGGGTACCCCTGGGGACTGCGGTGAGCAGTCTCAGGGGCGGAGGAGCCTGCGGCTTGGCCCTGGGAGAGAGAAGGACTTTTGCAGTAACAGGATTCCCCTGGGAATTGCAGCGAGCGGTCCAAGGGGCGGAGGAGTCTGCAGCTCAACCCTGGCAAAGGGGTGGTGACCTCGAGAAGGGCTGGCACACTAGGGGTTCTCCCTGGAAACCATGGGGAGTTGAGAGCACACAGGCCCGTGAGTCCGCAACAACTTGGGAACAGCGAAATGATGGCCTATCACCATCTCCTTAAGAAGGACATTGTAATCCTGTGCAAAAAGAGAGGGTTGCGCATTGGAAAGTTCACCAAAGCACAGTTAATCGTGCAGCTGGAGGAGGATGACCTCTCTAAGGAGCAGATTCCTGACCCAAATGGGGCTATAGCAGGATCTGGGAGCAGCTGGAGTGGTAGCCAGGCATCCCCAAGACTCCTGTCCCCGACCAGACAGGGGTCTTCACGATCGGGTTCCCCATCCGGGGATCGGAGACGGATGGGATTGGAGCTGAGTGCAGGAGAGCAAGAGGACTGTGAGATACAGCGAGAGTCCAAGAAAGAGCTGCAGAAGCAGCAGCAGCATGAACCGGCGATAGTGGAGCGGAGAGGCATAGGGCACATCCCAGGGGTGAGTGCGGATAGACCCCGGGGTGCCAGTTCCGCAGGGAACCTAGATACTAAATTGCTGCTCCTGGTTAAGGAGGCGGGGGATGTGGATGCCCAACCTCACTGCCTTTGAGCAGGCTGGTGATTTGAACGAGGGGGACCTTGCGGAAAAATCCCGGTGTGTAGCTCCCTTGCTGGGTCCCAAGGCCATAGACTCCGTTAGCCAGGTGGGTGGGGAGGTGGACAGGCTCCCACTCCTGATCCCAACCTATATGTCTGTGTGGAGTTTCCTGGGCTCAGGCCCCTCAGACCCCCAGTGGGAGTGGAAGGTGATGGTCAATGGGGAGACATTCCTGGGGTGGCGAGATCCTGGAACAGAGAAAACATTAAGAACAGTCCCACTTCATCACACAAGCATTGCAAGGTATTTACGTGCCAGATATAATAAACATTTGTATGCCCCTTCATGGTTCGGCCACCATTCCAGAGGACCTGTTTCCATGCTGATGATGCTCGTTTTAAAAAAAAATGTTAATTAAATTTGTGACTAAACTCCTTGGGAGAGACTCGTATGTCTCCTGCTCTATTTTATCCACATTCTGCCATATATTTCATGTTATAGCAGTTTTGGGTGATGACCCAGTACATGTGCAGATTTGACTGAAGAATGTACCAATGTACGATTTTTAAAGATAGCTATAGCGCTCGACCCAAGGTTTAAGAATCTGAAATGCCTTCCAAAATCTGAGAGGGACGAGGTGTGGAGCAAGCTTTCAGAAGTCGTAAAAGAGCAACACTCTGATGCGGAAACTACAGAACCAAACCACCAAAAAACAAAATCAACCTTCTGCTGGTGGCATCGGACTCCAATGATGAAAATGAACGTGCATCGGTCCACACTGCTTTGGATCATTATCGATCGGAACCTGTCATCAGCATGGATGCATGTCCTCTGGAATGGTGGTTTAAGCATGAAAGGACATATGAATCTTAAGTGCATCTAGCATGTAGATGTCTTGTGACGCTGGCTACAACAATGCCATATGAATGCCTTCTCTCATTTTCAGGTGATATTTTAAACAAGAAACAGGCAGCATTATCTCCTGCAAATGTAAACAAACTTGTTTGAGCGATTGGCTGAACAAGAAGTAGGACTGAGTGGATTTGTAGGCTCTAAAGTATTACATTATTTTATTTTTGAATGCAGGTTTTTTTGTACATAATTCTACATTTGTAAGTTCAACTTCCATAATAAAGACATTGCACACCAGTACTTACGTGAATTGAAAAATACTGCTACTTTTTGTTTTTTACAGTGCAAATATTTTCAATAGAAATAAATATAAAGTGAACACTGTATACTTTGTATTGTGTGTTGTAATTTAAATCAATATATTTGAAAATGTAGAATACATCGAAAAATATTTAAATGGTATTCAATGATTAACAATGTGATTAATCATGATAAAAAATTTTAATTGTGCGATTAATTTTTTAAATTACTTGACAGCTCTAATATCAAGTGTTACTGTGGTTTATGGTTGAATTGTGCTTGAATTCTTTTAGTGATTTCAGGAAGTATAGCTGCATTAATGTGTTGGAGCTATAGATAGTTCTGTATATCCACTCTATATTTATCTCACAAAGCTAATGAATACCTTTAGTAGAAAAGGCTACCATTCCAAGATGATGCAAGCCTTAAAGGATCATTGTGTCAAGTTTCTATATATTTACATAAGATGGTCAGGCAAAGAGTATGATGTCAAAATGTTGAAACTTTGGGCTTTTCAGGAGCATACAGAGGGGGCATATTCTTTCCACTTTATGACACTACAGACAGTGAACACTGTAATATCTGAGTGCCTACTATATCTATCTGTTTATCTCTGTCTATAAACTAATTTACGATGGGAAACATCTAATTTTTATAAAGTTTTAAGTCTCCTCACAGAATTCATAGTATTTCCTGATACCTTTTATCTTTATGCAACGTATTTAACAGAAATAAATTACAAAGTAGAAGACTGCAATCTACATACTATGGGGAGGGATGTCTAAGAACAGCCTGTATAATTTGGGGGCAGGGCAAGATGCAACTGTAGTGTGTGGTATAATGCCATATTTCCATGCCATCTTTTAAATTTAAAGAAAAATAGAATTTAATATTTTATTGAATAAACTTCCTTATCTACTGATACTGACACTTGTGATCATTCTCCACTAGGCTAATTTGAGTGTAATGCAATGCTAGTACATTCTCTCATGAGTAGAACACATCCCCCAAAATCATTTTTCCAAATTATATTGAGAAATTATATTTTGACTCCCCTGGATGTGTTTAAAATTTTTGGTTCTCATGTTTCCTACACACACCTTTTGCATAAAAGAAGGCAACTCACAGAAGAAGATAGACAGATTCTTGGTAAAATCAGCCCTAAAAGAGGCAAAGTTACTTTATTATCAGAACATACAATAACTTTCCATTATAAAAATAACTAAATAAAACATGGCATGTGTTACTTTTTCAGTCTAATACTTCTGTTTTTGTTTTCAATGAAAGCTACCGAAAATAGACAGACCACTGGTTAAATAATTTACAGGGGAACTCTATTAGCTCCTACATACTCAAGAGTATCAAGTGGTTCAGCTGAACCTGTAGTAGAAGGCATGGTTTGGGGGTAAGGGAGGAACCTTATTTAGGACCACATCCTGCACTTGTTGAAGTCAGCTGGGTCTTTCCTGTTGACTTCAGTCAGAGAAAAATGTGACTTCTTATATTTATCTTTGCTTTTATGCCTTTTATGTTTTAATGTACTTCTTAAATTAGTTATAATAATTATTTATAGCATTAGTCCAGAGGATAAAAAGCAGAATGTTCAAACTGACATTCTGTTCCTGTAGTAAGCCCTTGAATAAGGTTTCTCATTGATTTATATCCATTTCAATATATTCATTATGGGATTTGACCCCAAATAAAGTAGACTTCTGTGAGTTTTTCAGGCAAAAATTGGAGTCTTTTGAGAATTAAGTTTTTGTGATTGTCTGAATTTGTATCAGTGCAGAAGATGAACAATCTACAAAACAAGCTTTATATTTAAAGACAGGCGTAAGCCAGTGGAAAAGCCACTGAACTTATTCTTGCATTTTGATTAAACCTCATGTCGAGCACCATCTGTCATTTTTCTAATTTACTAGTATTTTTTTTTTCTTTTGCTTCAGTAAAACTACTACTGAGTTATAGCAGTAGACATCCTGAAGAACAGTAATGTTTGCAAAAGAAAAGTAATTATTGGAAAATGTCGGAAGATAGACCAAAAGCTATACAAATATTTTTGTCCCATGTTTTTTTGCATTTATTCAACATCTTATTTAATGTGTATTGTTTCTCACCAAGCAAACTTATTTTCAAAACAAAATTTTTTTGCTTCTCTACATATGTGTGCCAAAAATCTGTTTTCTGTAAATCTTAAGTCTGTTTTAACTTACATTGTAATTGCAAGTAGTTTAATACACAGATTACTATTTAAAAATAGAATTTGCTGTTATGACTACAAATTCTACAGTATATATTCTAGAAAGAAGGAACATATAAATAGCATATACTATTGAAAACATGTATAGCACAGGAGTATGTGAAGTGAAGGTAAAAATACCAGCATCATCTTCAAGGAAGTAGGTGGATATAATGCCTACAAATGGTGATTTGGCTTTTCTTGTGATCTGTTTTAGTTTTTTTCCCTTTGCATACAGATTCTTTAACCTTTGCACAGCTAAGATCAAATATCTGTATAATGTCCCTAATTTTATTATCTTTTTCATATTGTCCTAGTACTTTGACTTTTCCACACTTTGACTTCCACCTCTTCACATCAGAGTGTGAACTTCCTGGGGGGGTATTGCTTTTATGTTTTAAACTACTCAGAATTTCCATCTGCTTTTAGTTGACTTGTGGTTATGAAGATCATGCTTGGCCCATGGGATCTTACAGTGTGCCGAGAGGATGTGGAGTTTTGTCAGCCAGTGAAATATGTCTGGCTTTTTTTTTTTCTCAGCAGTTTTCATATGCTTCTCATCTTGTGTGGTCCCACTAAACTGAGTATGTTTAACAGGACTGCTCACCCTCTCTATCTTCTTCTGTGAGTTGCCTTCTTTTATGCAGCTTATGTGTGTAGGAAACATGAGAACCAAAAAATATCATCTTGGCTAAAGAAAGAAAGATAGATAGATATACACATGAAAATAGTGTTATATAGAAAAGCACTTCAGTAATTGCACATTTTTGTTCTGTGGGTGCAGCTGAATATCAGATTTCAGTTGTATACAAAAGTTAATTAATTTGCAGTGTGTCAAAAACACTCAAACGTGTCTTCTGTTTTGAAACTGGTCTGCTGTATTTGTTTCCAGGTACTACTGCAGTCTACAGTTCAGAAGCAAGAAGAAGCCATTGAAAAACAGTACGTAGCTGCAATTGAAAAACACTCATACAAGTGTGAGGAACTGCTGAATGCTCAGGTAATGCAAGCACTTGTCCACACAGATACACGTGTTCTAGACTATATGAATGGGTTTTCTACAAAAAGGATTATGATTTTCTTTCGGTTTCAGAGCGTATATTTTTCTGTTTTGTTTGTTTTGAAAAAAAAATCACAAAACACCAGTCTTCACTATAATATCCTTGGGATAACAATAATTACATTAAAAAAGAGATGGGAGCCTAACCATACCTCCTCATTCATTTGGGCCCAAACGTGCATTATGGCTTTCTAAACGGTCTAACCAAGATCCCAGAGGGACACGGTACCAAAGAGAAGGAGGCTTGGAGTGTAAGATTTATTACTTTATTAACTGTATAATTTTACATAGCTGCAGAGAAAAGATTCACTATTTCTTAAGCCTGAATTTTATTTACTGTAATGGACTGCAAGCAAAGATCAGATTTCTATGGAACAGACACAATTAAATGTGTGATGCAACTTATAAAATGGTCATTCTAACAGCTACCGTCCAAATCTGTGTTTATTTCAGTGAAACCACTGCAATTAATATGACATCGATGATAAAAAGTAGGTTATACAACAAGTATTTAAAGCTGCTGGTCCATGTTAATGGTCTAATGACTGTTTAAACTTTTGGAACTTGTTTTATTATTGGCAAAGTCTCACCTGAGTTTATTTAAATACAATTTAAATTGTATTTAATTGAAATAAGCTCCATACATAAGCTATAAATATAAAATTTTCTGTTGGCTAATCTTGAAAAGGGTTTCTAAGGTTGTTTGTATTGCAGTTACTTTTAAGTACTGCTAGGAACAATTCTTCTAAAATGACTAGTAGAAGTTTTTTGGTTTTTGTTTTTCATTTTTGTGTGATGGTAAATTAAAGACCTAAATACAGCTAATGTACACTTAAAATATCATTTCACAGTATAATACAGAAAGGTAAAGGTAATTGCATATTTAGTTGATTAATTTCAGCATTCTCTGAGGTATGTTACAATCGTCTCCCTGTTATGACCTTATCAGCTGAAGAGTTTGCTACAAGCATGTAGTCATCTATGTAAATAGTATAATGAAAAGGTACACACACTTTGGAAAAAGTAATTCATCCTTGGACAAGGGGCACATTGCACAGAACACAGCGCTATTTAATGCATACCCTACAGCTACGCCTAAAAATATACTAAAATGAATTCAAACTTTTTATGAAATGTTTTGCCTTTTTCTGTCACAGTATCCACAATAGTTGCACTGCTAATTTAATATATTATTGTTGAGTATTAGGGCTAGATGAACCTCAGAAATGCTGGAAATTCTGTGAGAATAGGCTTTTTTGTAACATTGTTGACACTTCTTGATTCTAGTTGGGTCAGAAATATTGCTATCATATCTGATGTTTCCATCTCAAACCAGGAAGTGGAAAGAAGCGTCAAACCTTGGAGTACAGAAGTATTTGTGTGTGTGTGTTTTGAAACTTAGAAAAGGATCACCTCTAGTTTGTTGTGACAGTCTGCATCAGTTCTTATTTAATTCAAGCATGTTTTTACCACAGCGTGCAGAATAAGTACTAAAGCGAGGGGATGAAAGCAAACAAACACTGACATTCTGTGATGGAAATTAGAAAACTTGCCTTAGAGCACCATTTCTCAAATGTGGTCACCAGGGGGTTCCCCTGCAGCCATGACAGCTTCCTGTGCAGTGATGGGGAGGCAAAGCATCAGCCTCTCCTCCCCCTTGCTCCTGGATGCACCACTCTGCCCGTCTCCAGAGACAGGGGGAGCACAATGCTGAAGGAGCAAGGTGAGTTCTCTACTAGGGGACGAGGGGGCTCAGTGGGGCCCAGACTTCAGCCCTGGGGTGGTTGGGCAGAGGGAACTTAGGGAGTCTGGCTTCAGACTAGGTTTCCAGTCATGCGGCTTCAGACTCCAATCCTTGGCCACACAGCGGTGGGCTCCAATTCCCAGCTTTGGCCGCATGGTGCCAATCCCCAATCCCACCAGAGGCCAGTGGCTTCAAGCACTGATCCCCGTCTGTGCACTCCGACCCCAAGCGCCGACCCTGAGCTCCAGTGGCTGCCGGTTCTGGGTGCAGATACCCGGCACTGGCCTTGGGCTCCGGCGGGTGCTGGCTTTGGATGCCAACCCTTAGCTCTGACTGTGCAGCAGCAGGCGCAGACCCCCTGGTGCCAGCCCCAAACTCTGGCGGCAGCCAACCCCTCTCTCTACACTACGACCATGAGCCATGGCCACTGACCCACCCTGGACACTGCTCCTGGATGTCGACCCTGGGTTCTGGAAGGTGCTGGCCATTAGTGCCGATCCCCAGGCACCAGCCCTGGGTGCAGATCCCCACCCCCGGTCATGCAGCAGCGTGCACCACCCCCAGGTTCCGGCAGGTCCTGGCCCAGGACACTGACTCTTAGCCCGGCTGTGCAGCAGTGGGCGCAGACCCCAAGCGTCAACTCTGGGTGTCAACCCCCGGCCCCAGTTGAATAGCAGCAGGTGCCAGCTCTGGGTGCTTATCCCCAGCTGCATGGCAGTGTGTGCTGATCCCTGGCCCTGGCCACGCAACTTCAGGCGCCGACCCTGAGTTCTTGTGGGTGCTGGCCCAGGGCACCAGCGCCAGCCCACACCTCTGATCATGCAGTGGCAGGGCCTCCCATCCATTTCCCCTGGCCTCTGCTGCCTCATCTCCCACCCCTCCATCCAGGTCTTAACTTGCCAGGACTTTCTGTGAAAAGTGATATTAACAAACATACAAATATTTCGCATCATTGTTTTTATTGAGTCTGCAGAAAAAGCCCTACATAAATAAATTACAATGATCTGGGAGTGTATACATGCATATTTGTTTGTTTTTCCTAAAGTTAATTAAGTGTTTTGGGGGAGAAAGTGTCAGTGCGACCACCAGCAAGTGTTGGTGGCCACACTCTGAGGCCACCAAAAAATTTGTTGTAAGAACCCTTGCCTGAGAATGATAGTCTCAAAGAACTCACTCTATTTGTCTTAACAAAGATGGGTTATTTGATTTGAGTCTGTAAGTATCTACATGGGGAACAAATATTTAATAATGCACTCTGCAGTCTAGCAGAGAAAGATGCAACAGAATCCAATGGCTGGAAGTTGAAGCTAGAATTCAAACTGAAAATAAGTATACATTTTTTAATGATGAGAGTAATTAACCATTGGGATGACTTAACAAGAGTCATCATGGATTCTCCATCGCAGACAATTTTTAAATCAAGATTGGATGTTTTTCTAAAAGATACGCTCTAGGAATTATTTTGGGGGAGTTCTGTGGTCTGTGTTATGCAGGAGGACAGACTAGAGGATCATAGTTGTCTTTTCTGCCTTGTTCAGAGTAGCAGCTGGTTAGTCTGTATCCGCAAAAAGAAAAGGAGTACTTGTGGCACCTTAGAGACTAACAAATTTATGTGAGCATAAGCTTTCGTGAGCTACAGCTCACTTCATCGGATGCATGCAGTGGAAAATACAGTGGGGAGATTTTATATACACAGAGAACATGAAACAATGGGTGTTACCATACACACTGTAACGAGAGTGATCAGGTAAGGTGAGCTATTACCAGCGGGGGGTTGGGGGGGGACTTTTTGTAGTGATCATCAAGGTGGGCCATTTCCAGCAGTTGAATGTGTGAGGAACAGTGGAGCGGGGAGGGGGAATAAACGGGGGGGGGGAATAAACAGCGGGGAGGGGGAATAAACATGGGGAAATAGTTTTATTTTGTGTAATGACACATCCACTCCCAGTCTTTATTCAAGCCTAATTTAAGGGTGTCCGGTTTGCAAATTAATTCCAATTCAGCAGTCTCTCGCTGGAATCTGTTTTTTGAAGTTTTTTTGTTGAAGAATTACAACTTTTAGGTCTGTAATCGGGTGACCAGAGAGATTGAAGTGTTCTCCGACTGGTTTTTGAATGTTATAATTCTTGACGTCTGATTTGTGTCCATTTATTCTTTTACGTAGAGACTGTCCGGTTTGGCCAATGTACATGGCAGAGGGGCATTGCTGGCACATGATGGCATATGTCATTGGTAGATGTGCAGGTGAACGAGCCTCTGACAGTGTGGCTGATGTGATTTAGGCCTTATGATGGTGTCCCCTGAATAGATATGTGGACACAGTTGGCAATGGGCTTTGTTGAACTCCGAGCAGGGGTATTCTATCTGCTACCAAAGATCCATAAACCTGGAAATCCTGGATGCCCCATCATCTCAGGCATAGGCACCCTGACAGCAGGATTGTCTGGCTATGTAGACTCCCTCCTCAGGCCCTACGCTACCAGCACTCCTAGCTATCTTTGAGACACCACTGATTTCCTGAGGAAACTACAATCCATTGGTGATCTTCCTAAAAATACTATCCTAGCCACTATGGATGTAGAAGCCCTCTACACCAACAGTCCACACAAAGATGGACTACAAGCCGTCAGGAACAGTATCCTCGATAATGTCATGGCACATCTGGTGGCTGAACTTGGTGACTTTGTCCTCACCCATAACTATTTCAAATTTGGGGACAATGTATACCTTCAAATCTAGATACCTTCAAATCAGGTATCTAGTGAGTAGAATCTACTGTCATTGTGAGTTGAAAAGACAAGAGAGAGTGGAGTTGAAAATCAGTTTGCTAGAGTTTGGAAATTTCTGGAAAGTGGGAAGGGTATCTGATAATATGCTCCTATTTAAAGCTGGCTAGCTCATCTTATTTTACAGTCTCAAATGTGTTAACGTTATTAGGTTTCTCATTCTCTGCTGTAGAAAATGTGAGAATTGCTCATCATTACTGCTAAGTAGTGGTTACTGTTTAATGTTACCAAACATCAGTATATAAATATAGTTCACTCAAAATGCTTAAAACTGAAAGCAGTGTTAGGAAATAAGCAATTGAATAAAGTGAAATACTGGAAACAGATAAACTTCTTTGAGCAAACGAGCCCTATTGTTCGGTGTTTGGTGTATTATGTGAAATGAATTTGTGTTAGTCTAACTCCTGGTTTATGTGTCTCCACAACACAACCCAGTCCTCTAATTGACACTGTTTTGTGGTGTTAAAATATGTAATATTAATTTTATTAATGGTAGGTAGTTATTCATATCTTTGACTTATAGGCCTGAAAACCTGGTAAAGTATGCATACGTTGTTTTCTGTGCTTTGTAGATGATTTTCAAACTGAGACAGAATCAAACATTTTGCTACAAACATCTATATTAATGGATGAAGGTTTTTTTTCCTTTTTGATTTGGCTTTATAATATGTAAAGATAGTTATCATTTGATAGACTAATCAAGACTTAAGAGATAAAAATCCTTTTTTATTGGAGTTGCCATTTATATAAGGAGAAGGATTAGTATGAAAAACTGTACTGCATATAAAGATTATTGATAATACGTTGGCACCCACATACCTTGAATTACCTTATTACCGATCCTTTGTGAGGGGTCCATAGTCACAAAATACTTTTCTTATTTTAAATAAATGTTAATTTAATTAACATACTTAATATATAAACATCAGAGTTATCAAAGGTGTTTGTGTATTGTATTGTATCAAAAACATTTAAGTTGTGTTGAGAAGCTAAAGTGAAGTGATATCTTGAAGGCAAACCTAACTAAAATATAAACCTGAATAGCCGAAAACTTAAGTGCTTGTTTAAAAGTGCATCAAGGCGCACAACAAAAATAAGCACAAGCAGTTCCAACCTTGTAACTGAAGAGAGAATAAACAGGTGCTAATGTCGAGGTTAAAGATTTATACAGCTGTTTCATCCTTCTGGTGTTGAGCCACACTAAGACGGTTGGGGAACGGATAACTCAAGTAACATTTATATAGCGGTGTGATGGGTTGGATGATAAAATATGTTTTAAAGTATATCAGATAATGTGGAGAGATTTTTGCATGTTGCAGAGCAAATTACAAAATAGACATTTGGGTGGGGAAAAAAAATAAGTGGCTGACACAGAAATTTCAACCTGAGAAGGATCTCTGTAAAGCTAACCAATGAGATTAATCAAAGTTAACCTTCAGCAAACAGAAGGGTACATACAGAACCTTTAAAAAGAAACAAAACAAAAACAAAATCCTATCAAACTATGGATGTCAACACCAGAGACCCTAGAAAGGTGTTCTAAGCAGGTATACATTTGTTGCTTTACTCTGATATTTTGCAAGTGGAATTGGGATGTTCCAAGACATTTCACACAGTTTTACAGGCTTTGGTTTCTGGAAACAAACCTCCAATAATGATGTGCATTTTACAAATAGGAAACCATAGAAGAGAGACCCTGTTTTCTCTTTACACCCTGGAAGTTGTGATGATCCATGAAGAACAGCTCCAAAAAATGGATTATAACCTGATTGGTTCACATCACCTTTTTGAAAAGAAAATGGACTGTCCATCAAAATGGAAAAGAATCTTCTTCCTTCAACAAAACATTTTCTACTTTTTGTCCCTCTGTTTGCATCTCACTCTTTTCCTCCCAAAAGGGAACTCTCCCATCTCCCGGGGCAAGATAAGAATCCCTGGAGCAGAAACTTAGCCTGGTTGCTGCAGTGGTGAGGATGAAAGAAAGAGTGTCAGGCCAGTATCCCGTACAACCCTAATTTTTATTTTAAAACTTTGACTTGACTTAATATTACTCCTGTTTCCCTATTCTGCTGAGGGAGCAACAGTAAATAAAAGGGGTGCATCTAAACAGTTTGATAAATGTTCTTCTGCTTGGATGTTGGTGAGGGGGAACCTATTATGATTATGGTCCTTAGCTTTTTCCATTTGGATATTTTGCCTTGTTTAGGGAGGAAATAAAAACTTTCAAGGAACTAAATTACAGTAATGAAGAACTAATTGAGATTCCTAAGCCTTTTAGCACCAATCAACCCTTAAGCAGGGGGCAGGGCTATTCAGGGCTACTCAGAGAGACCAGGGCTTTAAAATTCCAAGCAACCAGAGGAATTAGTGAACAGGAGTGGCAAACAGGAGTTTTGCGAGGGAGTTTACAGGGGGAGTGTGAGCGGGGGCTAGAACTCAACATTCTTTAAACTTAAAAGCCCAAACCACCCCCTTGATATAAACACAACAACGACAAAGGAACCAGCTGCATGAGTAAAAAGAGAATGCAGGCAGAAGTCAAGCAACGGTATGGGGGCTACCCAGTTTATTGCACCCAATGCAGCATGTATGATTACCTGCTATATGGCAGGTGGCATATGTGTGCATTCGGTGCAAGGAGCTCCTGGCCCACAGAGACCATGTATGGGCTTTGAAGACCAGAGAGGCTGAACTGGAGGAGCTGAGGGAGACAGAGAAGTACATAGATGAGAGTTTCCGGGACACAGTAGAATGGTCCCACCCCCGGTCTGACAGCCTCTGTGCTGTTGAGGAGGAGGAAAGTCCTAAGGAAGGAGAGCTTCTAACTGGAGCACAGGGAAACAATCCCATAGTTGGGACCCTCCTTCCAGATGATGATGTGGTATCCTCTCGCACTGAGGATACCTCTCCAGGGGAGGTAACTCCAGCTATTAGAAAGAGACGGGTATTAGTAATGGGTGATTTGATCATTAGAAACATAGATAGCTGGGTTTGCCATGACCGGGAGAACCGCATGGTGACTTGCCTGCCTGGTGCAAAGGTTACGGATCTCTTGAGACATCTAGATACACTTATGTGTAGTGCTGGGGAGGAGCCAGTGATCATGGTACATGTAGGTACCTATGAGATAGGGAAGGATAGGAGAGAGGTTCTGGAGGCCAAATTTAGGCTGCTAGGTAAGAGATTGATGTCCAGGACCTCCATGGTAGCATTTTCTGAGATGCTCCCAGTTCCATGCACAGGGCCAGTTGGGCAGAACTGCAGAGTCTCAATGCATGGATGAAACAATGGTGTAGGGAGGAGGGGGTTAGATTTATTAGGAATTGGGGAAACTTTTGGGAAAGTGGGAGCCTATACAGGAAGGATGGGCTCCACCTAAACCAAAATGGAATCAGATTTCTGGCACTTAACATTAAAAAGATTTTAGAGTAGTTTTCAAACTAAGGGCTGGGGGAAAGCCGACAGGTGCGGAGGAGAACATGGTTCGAACATCCCTTAGGGGAGGATCTATATAGAGAGAATCTCTATGTCCTAGTGAGGATGAGAGGATGGAAAATGGTAAAATACAGGCAGGGTCTGATCAGAAACAGTCATATAAAAATGAGTCCCATTCAATTACATTGTAGAATGGCAGACAGCTAAAAGGAGACACATTTTTAAAGCGCTTACATACCAATGCTAGAAGTCTAAATAATAAAATGGGTGAACTAGAGTGCCTCGTATTAAGTGAGGAAATTGATATAATAGACATCACAGAAACTGGGTGGAATGAGGATAATCAATGGGATACAGTAATACCAGGGTATAAAATACATTGGAAGGACAGAACAGGTCGTGCTGGTGGGGGAAGTGGCATTCTATGTGAAAGAAAGCATAGAAGCAAATGAAGTAAAACTAATCAAACTGTACCATAGAATCTCTATGGTAGAAATTCCATGCTCTAATGATAAGAATATAGCAGTAGGGATATATTACCCACCACCTGACCAGGATGGTGATAGTGACTGTGGAATGCTCAGGGAGATGAGAGGCTATAAAAATAAAAAACTCAATAATAATAATAATAATAATTAATAATGGGGAATTTCAATTATCCCCATATTGACTGGGTAAATGTCACCTCAGGACTGGATGAGAGATAAGGTTTCTGGACACCTTAAATGTCTGCTTCTTGGAGCAGCTGGTCCTGGAACCTACCAGAGGAGAGGCAATTCTTGATTTAGTCCTAAATGGAGCACAGCATCTTGTCCAAGAGGTGAATATAGCTGGACCACTTGGCAATAGTGACCATAATATAATTAAATTTAATATCCTGGTAGCAGGAAAAACACCACAGCGACCCAACATTGTAGCATTTAATTTCAGAAAGGCTAGTTAAACAGAAATTAAAGGGTGCAGTGCCAAAAGTGAAATGTCTTCAAGCTGCATGGAAACTTTTTAAAGACGCCATAATAGAGGCTCAACTTAAATGTATACCCCAAATTAAAAAATATAGTAAGAGAACCAAAAAAGAGCCACCGTGGCTAAACAACTAAGTAAAAGAAGCAGTGTGAGGCAAAAAGGCATCCTTTAAAAAATGGAAGTTAAATCCTAGTGAGGAAAATAGAAAGGAGCATAAACACTGGCAAATGAAGTGTAAAAATACAATTAGGAAGGCCAAAAAGGAATTTGAGGAACAGTTAGCCAAAGACTCAAAAAGTAATAGCAACATTTTTTTTTTAAGTACATCAGAAGCAGAAAGCCTGCTAAACAAGCAGTGGGGTCACTGGACAATCGAGGTGCTAAAGGAGCACTCAAGGATGATAAGGTAATTGCGGAGAAACTAAATGAATTCTTTGCATCGGTCTTCATGGCTGAGGTTGTGAGGGAGATTCCCAAACCTGAGCCATTCTTTTTAGGTGACAAATCTGAGGAATCGTTAGAGGAAGTTTTGGAACAAATTGATAAATTAAACAGCAATAAATCACCAGGACCAGATGGTATTCACCCAAGAGTTCTGAAGGAACTCAAATGTGAAACTGCAAAACTATTAACTGTAGCAGCTTCTGTACCAGATGACTGGAGGATAGCTAATGTGATGCTAATTTTTAAAAAAAGGCTCCAGAGGTGATCCCGGCAATTACAGGCCTCTAAGCCTGATTCCAATACTGGGCAAACTAGTTGAAACTATAATAAAGAACAATATTGTCAAGACATATAGATAACATGGTTTGTTGAGGAAGAGTCAACATGGTTTTAGTAAAGGAAAATCATGCCTCACCAATCTACTAGAATTCTTTCAGGGGGTCAACAAGCATGTGGACAAGGGGGAATCCAGTGGATATTAGATTTTCAGAAAGCCTTTGACAAGGTCCCTCACCAAAGGCTCTTATGCAAAGTAAGCTGCCACAGGATGAGAGGGAAGGTTCTCTCATGGATTGGTAACTGGATAAACGATAGGAAACAAAGGGTAGGTATAAATGGTCAGTTTTCAGAATGGAGAGAGGTAAATAGTGGTGTCCCCAGGGGTCTGTTCTGGGCCAAGTCCTATTCAACATATTCATAAATGATCTGGAAAAAGGGGTAAACAGTGAGGTGGCAAAATTTGCAGATGATAGAAAGTTGCTCAAGATAGTTAAGTCCCAAGCAGACTGCGAAGAACTACAAAAGGATCTCTCAAAACTGGGTGACTGGGCAACAAAATGGCAGATGAAATTTAATGCTGATAAATGCAAAATAACGCACATTGGAAAGCATAATCCCAACTATACATATAAAATGATGGGGTCTAAATTAGCTGTTACCTCTCAAGAAAGATCTTGGAGTCATTGTGGATAGTTCTCTGAAAACATCCACTCAATGTGCAGCAGCAGTCAAAAAAGCGAACAGAATGCTGGGAATAATTAAGAAGGGGATAAATAATAGGACAGAAAATATGTGGCTTCTATATAAATCCATGGTACACCCACATCTTGAATACTGTGTGCAGATGTGGTCGCCCCATCTCAAAAAAGATGTATTGGAATTGGAAAAGGTTCAGAAAAGGACAACAAATATGATTGGGGTATGGAGTGGCTTCCATATGAGGAGAGATTAATGAGACTGGGACTTTTCAGCTTGGAAGAGAGACGGGTAAGGGGAGATATACTTGAGGTCTATAAAATCATGACTGGTGTCGAGAAAGTAGATAAGGATAACAAGAACTAGGAGGGTCACCAAAAGAAATTAATAGACAGCACGTTTAAAACAAACAAAAGGAAGTATTTCTTCACACAACGCACAGTCAACCTGTGGAACTCCTTGCCAGAGGGTGGTGTGAAAGCCAAGACCATAACAGTGTTCAAAAAAGAACTAGATAAATTCATGGAGAATAGGTCCATCAAAGGCTATTAGCCAGGATGGGCAGGAATGGTGTCCCTAGTCTCTGTTTGCCAGAAGCTGGGAATGAGTGACAGGGGATGGATCACTTGATGATTACCTGTTCTGTTCATTCCATCTGGGGAACCTGGCACTGGCCACTGTCGGAAGGCAGGAGATTGTGCTAGGTGGACCTTTGGTCTGACCCAGTAGGGCCGTTCTTATGAGATGACACAAATATGAAGGATAAACATTAGTCTAAGGATAACCTAGATCGGAGTTCTTCAGGTAATTGTAAAATGATCAGTCACATTTATCACTTGTGGAGATAAATGGTCTGAATGTATATTGTATGGACATGATGCCGTTGACTTCCCTACCCTTCTTTTTGTAGTTCTCATTATAGTATAGCAATTGCAATTTGCATTTACTCATAAATTCAGAATACTCTCTTCCTTTCTGAGTGTTCTATTATGTCAAGGGTTTGCCTTTCCTGAGTTTTGAAGGTTTTCCCCTTCCTGGAGAGAAGGTCTAGGTTTAGGTTTTGTATTTATGACTTTTCATGTGCTAGTTTTCAGGGCATTTCTCGTCTCCTAAAAAGTTACATTTCTGCATGCTGGAAACATACATTCAAGTTTGCTTTGCTACTAAGACTTCCCCAATCTTAGATCTTGGTCGTATGATTTTCCAGACCACTAATGCTTAGACTAGTCCACAGCCAGAAACTGGTTAAGAGATGGTGTTGCAGTTCCTTCCATTTTTAGCTTAAATGGGTTCAGCTAGGAATCTTTCAGAATCTGATCTGAGTATTCTTGGACACTCACATTAGCTAAGTGAAATTAAACCTTTTCTGGATTTGCTAACATCTGTTGGAAATCGCTCTTTGGCTTCCAGAGATTCTAAACAACCTTCTTCCTCCTTTTTTTAACTTGTTATAAGTGTATTTATATGATTTTACCTATCCAGTTATTCCTAATTTGCCCATCACAATAATATTATAACTTTTGTCTTACCTGTTCTTCTCTTACACAACCCTCAAGAACTGTAGTACAAGTGGTGAGATTTGTCTCCTTTGTGTTTTATGTTGCATTACTGAACAGTAGGCTTTTTATACTGCCCTTAATTTTCATTTTTTGTCTCGCTGCTTTACTGGTAAGTGGAACCATAAGAACTTGGTTGTAGGATGGGAGACAAGGAAAAACATTGCAAACAGAACTGCCGGTAGTTATTTTTTCATTCTTTACTTAAGAATTCCTTTATTCATGTCTGCATCCATGACTCCTCCAAGCCCTCGTGTAAACTCTCCACATTGTATGTGTATCTCTTTCTGAATTAGAATATAAGATCTGTGAAAACTGAGTCTGCCTTTGTGTATTCTGTAGAATATTGTGTACAGCTGGTGCTCTGCATATAAGGCAACATTCAGCAAACTACTTTTAAGCATATGAGTAGTCTTATTATCATAGTTGGAACTACCATGATTCAAGTTACACCTTTGCCGAAGTAATTGCTGAATTGCAGTCTACATGAGTAGAAGTATTATATGTTAATTATTTTGTTAGTCCAGTTGTCATTTTGCTATGAATTCTCTTTCATTTAAATTGAATGAAGTGAGCTTTTATCTTTTGAGAAAACTTTTACTGATAATTTTTATTTATTTATTTGGAGTTTTCTCTGAGGGACAAATCTTGCAGCATTGGTTTAGAGGCCCCTCTGGCAATAGAGAAGGTGAACTTCAGCTGTGCAGCAAGGGGTCATCATTTGAGAAATTTGCATGGGGTAGAAATGCTTACTTTATAATAGAACCTACATGAGAAGATTTTCTACCATGCCCAAGTAGAACTGAGGTGTTGCAGATGGTGGGGGCGGAACAGGGAGTCAGTTGTAGTTCCCTGCTCCCCAGTCAATTCATTCAGGCACACATTGAAGTTGGCCAGGAGTCACTGTAACATGTATCAGTACAGGATTGGGCATACAGATTACTGCTATAAGGGAAAACAATAACTTATTTTAAGGTAAGAAAATTCTCTTTCTCATAATAAGATTTTTGAGTAGTGCACAAAAAGAGACCTATTTTCATAAATACAGTTCTTCAATTGGTAAATTGCAATTAATTTGGTTTGATATGTTTAGTATGACTGAAAAGTGAGTATCCTGAAATGACCTAATTTATAATTAACCAGAGGGAGTCATCAGACCTGTAACTGTGTATTTTTCTAATCTTAGTCAGTTCTCTCTTTAATAGGAATAATGAGACTTTTCCCAGGACTTGTGTTATTTCCTCCTACAATTGGATTCTTCTATGAGAAACTGAAATGAAAAGGAGAATTTTGTTAAGACACAAGAACACATTTTAATTAAAGAATCTTGAAAAGCTGAGTCCAGTAGTATATTATTTCTGCTGGTGAATGAAAGACTGGATTGTTAAGTACTGTTGACCGATCCATAAAACGTTTTTCCTGAGTCTTGTCAGTGGAAAGTGGTTGTGGTTATAACTTTATTTCCAGGAAAAGTAGAGCATCTTAATTATGCACAGGTTAAAAAGAATAAATACTAGTGTGACTGAGTTTTCCTGGTCAGTTATTGACTGAAACCTGGTCCTGAGATGAAGACATTCAGCTGACTTATTACAGGGAAGGTTTGGTGATTCCCTACTGAAATGTCTTCGATTGTTGTATGCAGTATTGTTGTGGCTCTGTTAGTCCCAGAATATTAGAGAGAGAGAAGGTGGGTGAGGTAATACCTTTCATTGGACCAACTTCTGTTGGTGGGAGAAACAACCTTTCAAGCTACACAGTCTCCTCTTCGGGTCTGAGAAAGGTACTAGGAATGTCACAACTAAATACAAGATTGAACAGATGATTTAGCATAAGTAATTAGTGCACATTCAAAGGACTGTTCAAGGTGAAGTGGCCCGTTTAACACACCTGTAATCGCAGGACGAAAAGGGGGGTTAGTGGATTACAGGTTGTAATAAACCGTAAATCCAGTGTCTTTATTAAGACCATGATTTTTTGTGTCTGGCATAGTTATGAATTTAAGCTCCCAGACTCATCTTTTGAAAGCATTGTGTAGGTTCCCTTTGGGGTAAAAAGTCATTGCTTTGTGAAAAGTGTTCACCCACCTCTTCAAAATTAGGCTTTTACTACATCTCTACTATTCGTGGGGATATTGAGGCTTAATTCATGAGTGTTCGTAAAATGCTTCCTCAGATGGAATTGAAAAGTAGTCATTGATTAGTTACAATGAATCTATAAATAATTTAATACTTTGTTCTGTTGAGTTGGATAGCATGTGTATTAACTTTAGTGAATGTTGCAATTTTCATTGCAATTTTGTTCTTGAATGGGTTCTCCCACAGTTTACTGTTCATACACCCCTCACATAGTCCAACATGGATGCATTGATTTTAATAGCTGTTATTCACTGATAATGTGAAGGTTAACTGTACTTACACCAGGGGTGGACAAACTACAGCCCGCGGGACTGCCACCCCTATGGCTCCGCTTGCAAAAGTGGCCAGCACCAGGTCCCTGCGGCCCCGGGGAGAGGTGGGACAGACAGCTACGTGGTCTGCCCTTGCCTGCAGGCAACTCCCCCCCACAGCTCCCATTGGCCAGGAACAGGGAATCTCAGCCAATGGGAGCTTCGGTGGAGGTACCCTCAGGCGAGGGCAGCATGCGGAGACCTCTGCCGTCACCTCCCCAAAGGGCCACGTGGACGTGGTGCCGGCCACTTCTGGGAGTGGCGCAAGGCCAGGGCGGGCGCTGCTGCCACCCCGGAGCTGCTCCAAGTAAGCAGCACTGGGCCGGAGCCTGCACCCCGAACCGCCCCTGTACCACAACCCCCTGCCCTGAGCCCCTGGCGCACTCCTACTGCACCCCAACCCCCTGTCGCATCCCACACCCCTCCTGCACCCCAACCCCCTGTCCCAGCCCTACATTCATGGTCCTACATGCAATTTACCCACCCAGATGTGGCCCTTGGGCCAAAAAGTTTGCCCCCCCCTCGACTTAGACAAATAGTACCCCCAAACATCAACTGCACACAGCAGCACCTGTAGCCAAATTATGGCAAATTCATTAATGGATATGTTGGAGGAGGAGGGAAAAAAGGAGCTTTCTGCCCCTCCCCCTTATAATAAGTGTACACTGAGGTGAGGTACAAGTTGTCCATATTTACAAAGCATTTCAGTTAACCTTGGACAGTTTATTCAATTTTTGATTTATAACTTGCATTTTAGGATTAATACGAATATGTTTAATGTACTTGTTTGGAACATAACTGTACAGATTTGAACTGGTTATTAGTACTTTATATATAGTGTTTGAGCTGTACAATAACTGAAAGGAAACATCTGAATTACTTCACTTATCTTGTAAATTATTTATATCATATACTTTTGCAAACCTTCTATGGTTATATGGTTTGCATACCTGAGAAGAAACTGACATGATTCTTCAGACACATTATTTAATATAAAAAATTCTAACTAGTTATGATTGTGATTAAATCTGTTTACAATATCTCCTGTGACTCTCATTTTAGGAAAAAGATTTTTTGATTTCTTTTTTACAGGAATCAAGGAAAACCAAAGGACCTCTGTATTTATATTTGAATCTGCATCAAACGTTCTCCATTTGGAACTGTTGCCTGAAGAACTTGTTGCAAGGGGGAAAATCATTGTAACTTACTTCTGAATGCCTTTTGTGTTAGGTTAAATTTCAAAAGATTCTCCTTGACCCTCTTTTAAATTTTTTTTCATGCATTAAAAAGGAGGGGTGGGGGGTTCCTCCCATATATTATTAGGTTTTCCCATTTGCAAAAGTTACTTTGTGACAACATTATCTTCTTTCTAGCAATGTAATATTTTACTGGAAAGACAAAATAGAGCATCTTTGCTAAATAAAATGCAACTAACTAAAAAGCAAAAATGCTAAGATCACAAGTTCTTTGCCTCTTCTCCCTTGTAGTCAAGAAATGAAATGTTTGTCTGAATTTTCAAGTACACACAAGGCAATTATTTCATAGGGTATTATAATTATATTCTATTATCTATAAAAACATAGTTACAAATGTCCGCTTCAAAATGTAATAGAAAATTGTAATACTGTTTTTGCCTTTCATTCAGACTGTCCCTAAGCACTTTACAAATATTCAGACCTAAAGTTTCACGCATATTAGCGGGAAAAAAAATAAAATGATGGTTTTTGCCCATGAACATAATGTGCACCCATTTGTATGCACAATTCTGAAAATGTCTCTTTCAAGAAACTTCATAACACCACTTTAGTAAATATTAGTATATGGTGTTTTAAAAATAAACTGTAATAAAAAATTATTTGCAAAGTTCATAGTTAGTTTTGATTCATAATCAAAAAAATTATTTGCAAAATTCATACAGTGGCTGTTTCAAAGCCAGGAATAGAGACTGGAAGTCATGATCACTGATTCCTGTCTTCAGGAGCTAGACTTCACTCTCTTCCTGTAGATTAATAATTGACTTTTTTTTTTTAATTCTAGAACTTTAATTATAGTTTGTGTAGTTTCACCCCAACCTAGGTTGCATCTCATTGACAGAACTCAAAAAATCTAAACTGAAATTCCATAATTGGTAAGACAAAGACAAAAATGCTTGGTAGCAGTGTGACAGACAATGTAGATGTAGGCCATAATTTTTAAAAATGAGTGCCTGAAGTTAGGCTCCGGAAGTCATATTTAAGTACTTGATGGGAGATTTTCAAAGGCACAAATGGCAGACAGACACCTAATACCCGTTGCAAGTCCCCCATAAGGACTTCAAGAGGTGCACTGCCTGCCAGTCTTGTACTGGAGACCGACACCCAGATCTTGTGTCATCTTCGTCTGTGGGAGACCAACTCTGTAACTAAGGCCATGTCTACACTTACCGGTAGATCAGCACAACTGCAATCGATGCAGCGGGTGTCAATTTAGTGGGTCTAGTGAAGACCCGCTAAATTGATGGCAGAGTGCTCTTTGGTCAATTCTGATACTCCGCCAGAATGGGCAGAGTAAGGTAAGTCGACGGGAGAGCGTCTCCAGTTGACGCAGCATGGTGCAGATGCTGCAGTAAGTCAACATAAGCTATGTCGACTCATATAACTGGAGTAATGTCACTTAGGTTGCCTTACCGCAGTAGTGTAGACAAGGCCGAAGTGTGTAATTTACCATGTCTTCTCTCACTGCACTAGAAGGAAGAGATACTTGAGCCTCCAGGCTCATCTGATGTCTCATTGTCTGCATCTTGGTACACCTGTGAGCCTGTCAAGGGTACCAAGACCAGCTTCAATGCTGCTGATCTCTGACACAGGACTCGAGGCATTTTGCCACCTTGGCTTCAGCACCACCATCTGTCATGAACCCAAGACTGGAAACTGGGAGTGAATACCTTACCTGGCACCACCAACCCTGGCCTAATAAAAAGCAGCACCAAAGACCAAATTGACACTATATACTAAAGTCTTGATGATCGTGGGACTTACTCAGTAGGTGCCCACATCAGCATCTACTTTTCATTTGGTACCAATAGCCTTGAGTCTGGACCTATCTCCACGCCCAGTGCCTCTATCTCAGTAACCCAAGTCAATGCAGATGCCCATCAGAGTAAAAGGAAGGAGAAGAGGAAGCACAATTCCCCATAACAAGGACATAACCAAAAGAAAAAGAAGGAAGCACCATCCCTCTCCTCCTTTATAAGCTTCCGTCCATGAGGAGACTCGCAGACAGCACTACTGTCACCTTTTCTCCACACTTCTCTGTAACCAGACATCTCAGCATTGACTAACTCGGACTCTTCTCCATTTCAGATCCTGGTAATACCTTTAATCCTTCTGCTGGAGTGGGTGTCCACCACTGAAGCAGCTAGCCACCCCACTACATTTTTTTCCACAGTTCATCTCTGTGCCTGTATCAACTTCTCTGGTTTCAATCCAGGAGTGCCTCTGGCATATCTTCAACCCCTTCAGAGAGAAATCTAGGGAGTCCTCCAACTTGTCCTCAAACCCCATGCCATTTTCCTGTGCTTCAGATCCAGTTATCATGGAAGTATTTCATGCAGGGCCTCCCCAGCTTTTCAGATAGCCCTATATACAGGACTCCTTGAAAGTCCTGCTGTAGGCTGAGGCACAAGCACCAGCCTCAGGACTGATGTGCTCACAGGTGCCCATTTCTCATATGGCACACATATGGTTTGACTGCACCGATACTGACCAGATCACTCAGATTTACAGGAGAGTCTGCCTATACCTGAGGAATGACATGAGACTTTCAGAGGAAATATTTGAGTCCTCTTGGGAGGAACATATGAATGGCATCTCACTGGAATATGATATTGATGTTTCACCTCCTGAGGAACCTAGACAGTTTCAGGATTTATTGTGCAAAATGTTCCTACTGCTACTGACCAGCTACAAAATGGAGTCACAGCATCAGACACATCTGGTCTTCTGTCTTCTCTATTACAGATGGAGACCACAAAGAAGCTATACCTGTTAGCTATGGCCTTCGCAACGTGGCCAAAGATATTTGGCTCTTTTTTTCTCATCCCCACCTGTATCTAAGTGAGCTGATGGGATGTATCCCGTACCACGTGAAGGACGTACATTTTCACTACAGCACCCTTTGACAAACTCCACGGTGGTATCTACAGCACAGAAGAGAGTAAGGGGCAACAAGGCTTTTCATTCCACCCTTTCTCGCAGAGAGGGATATAAGCTGGATGCTTTTGGAAGGAGAGGTTACTTGTCCGGCCTTTTAAGTGAGCAAAAGTCGAGCTAGAATCCTTGATTGAGGAACAGAAGGAGGCAATCCTGACCTTGTTCACAAACTGTTGTATACTTGCTAAGCTGCTTACCGGTCAAGGCTGGTATCCAGATCTTTTGCAACTGACCGAAAAGATGCAGCAAGTATGTTGTTTATCTCCAGACCTCCTGTGTCAACAGGTAGGGACAGTTCTGCATTCCAACCTAGAGGCACTCCATCTTGCAGCATGAAGGAGGATAACGTGCTAACTAATGTGGACCATTTCTGCTCTGAGTGTTCAGTACATCTTCCATCAAACCAGTTGGAGCTCCATGCTGAACAAGAATGGAAAGTGTAGTATCTGGGCCACTGGTAATCGACTCACTCCATCTCGACTTGGAGTCCTAAAGTACCTTCTACATTTTAAGACAGAGGGCTTAATCTTAGCCGGGCTAAAGGGTCATATGACAACAATATTTACTTATCATAATTACATTAAGGGCAAACTCATCTTCTTTCACCCTACAGTCTTCAGGTTCCTGGAGGGACTGGCAATTGCAGTCCAGCCATTAGGAAGCTGCTGACATGATGGAACCTAAGTCTTTTCTTAACAAAGCTGATGAGCCCTCTTTATGTGGATCTTGCACAGACCTTTCCAAAACGTTTATCAATTATAAAGGCTTTTGCCATAACAATTACATCTGCTTAATATTTTCTGGCCCCTCCACCTTTAAACTGTAGTCTCCAAGGTCAAAGTCGCCATGGGGCCCAGTCCCAACTTGATACATAAGGTGATTTGAGATTTCCACCTATCCCAGTATATTTCTCTCCCGGTTTGTTATTCCCCAGGCACCATTGCCACACAGGGGAAGCATGCCTCTATAGCCTAGAGATAAAGAGGGCACCCATCCTGCTTTTATCTTTAAAAAAAACAACAACAAAAAACAAACAAACCCAAGCTCTGTGTAGATGATCTAATAGGTTATTTGTAGCATATGAGAATAAATGCCACAGAAAACTCATTAAACACAGAATTTCACCCTGGATTAGTAAATGTTTCAAACACTGTTGCATCTTAGCTTGGAAAGCAGTATCCCCTGGTTTAAAAATTCATCCCTCAAGTGCCACCGCAGGATCAGCATGCCCAAGCCCCTGGTGGAGATTTGCAAAGCAGTAACTTGGATTTATGTGCACCCTTTCAGTACTACTTGTATTTAGCACTGCATTTTGATGCTCAGATTTGGACAGCCTTGCTACACTCCATATTTAGCTAAGAATTCCTTGCTCACTGTCCTTCTGGTAGAGCTCTTCTGACTAATCTCCTAAGGGTGGGAATGCAAAGAAGAAAGAGAGATTACTTACCAGGAACTGTTCTTTGAGCATCACTTCTATGTATTCATACCACCCACCCACCATCCCCTATATCTTTGAATTCTATATAGTATCAGGATGTTGTGCTTCGGGGGAAAAAGAACCAAGGTGGTTGGGAGATGCACTCCCTTTTATAGAGTAGGGTAATGACATCACCCTTACATGACGGCGTTCTTGCACCTCCCAGCAGTCACAGCTTTCAAGGTAGTTCCACAGTTTGATACCCATGCTGACATATTCCACTAAAGTGAAGACATGAAGGTGACTCTCAAAGAATAATAGCTATTGTTTAGTAATCTCTCTCCTTAATTCCATTAAATCTGTTATATTGATCCTTTTTATTATATACACCCTCATTATGAAATGTAAGATCTGTGGCCTCAAGACCTACTTCAGAGAAAGAGAATATGCTGTATTTTATTCTGTAAACCCTTTCCCAATTACTTATTTCTCTTCAAATAATTTATGTAATTTAATAGCTGAAAATTCTTTCTACCCTGAAAAAGAAAACTAGTTGGCTGACTGTAAACATTGAAGCCAAATAAACAGTTCGGCAAGGTATTTCTCTAGCTCTAATACAAGAGAATGTGCTTTCCCGGGTTGTATAGACAGCTGTTGCAACATTTGTGATGATCTATGAACTTCTGGAAGTTCAAATATGAAGGTATCCTTTTATGGAAGGATTATTTCACATGAATAAACATTTACATTATAATAGGAAAGGACATTAATAGGAAAGAAGGATGTGGAAAAATTGGAAAGAGTCCAGCGGAGGGCAACAAAAATTATAAGGGGCCTGGAGCACATGACTTATGAGGAGAGACTGAGGGAACTCGTATTATTTAGTCTGCAGAAGAGAAGAATGAGGGGGAAATTGATAGCTGCTTTCAACTAGCTGAAAGGGGGTTCTAAAGAGGATGGATCTAGACTGTTCTCAGTGGTAGCAGGTGACAGAAGAAGGAATAATGGTCTCAAGTTGCAGTGGGAGAAGGTTTAGGTTGGATGTTAGGAAAAACTTTTTCACTAGGAGGGTGGTGAAGCACTGGAATGGGTTACCTAGGGAGGTGGTGGAATCTCCTTCCTTAGAGGTTTTTAAGGTCAGGCTTGACAAATCCCTGGCTGGGATGATTTAGTTGCGGGTTGGACTAGATGACCTCCTGAGGTCCCTTCCAACCCTGTTGTTCTATGATTCTGTGACATGCTAAGTTATTCACAAGAAGTGTCTGGCCTTGGCAAAGTTATGATATATTTCTTATGTAAATATTTTGGGATTTTTAAAAAATATTCTATTTATAATGTATTGGATAAAGTCTCAGTGAAATCTATCAGTCATTAATCTGCATATTGAAAGAATGCCAAGTACATACCAAAAAGTAATGTTTTTATTTCCACTATATAGACAAGTTAATGTACAAAATTATCCGCACAGTGTTTTTTCACAAAAGATTGATAATGATTTTTTTAAAAGTGTTTTATACCTGGAGAGAAAAATAATGTTCAACAGAAGTCCCCAAAGTTTACCAACTTTACAGGAATTCCATAGAATTATAAGAATATAAGAATGGCCATACTGGGTCAGACCAATGGTCTATCTAGCCCAGTATCCTGTCTTCCAACAGTGGCCAGTGCCAGATGCTTCAGAGGGAATGAACAGAATAGGACAAATATAGAATGATCCAACCCTGTTGTCCAGTCCCAGCTACTGGCAGACAGTTACTGTAATCAAAGATTGTAAGTCATGTGAGCAATAGCTTTTTACATTCATGGTTTAATCTCTCTTACTTATTAGGTAGATTGGTTTTCTTTATTTATGAGAATTGGTGGAATTTTTAAATCTGTGTGGGTATTTTTAAACCACATGTCACTGTAGTAGCCAATCACTAGCAATTCAGGGTAGTAACAAACTGAAAACTATAAGGATTAATTGTGGGGGGAAAAAGTTGTTAGTTTTCAGAGATCATCTCTAGGATCAGCATCTTGCAAGTTGCCCTTATGATAGAGGTCCATTCTTATTTTCTCTTTTGGTATCTTGCATGATTGTAATCCTGGAACTGTTTTCTAAACAATAAATTCCAATTCTCATACAGTGAATTGAATCAATGCATACTTCAGTATCATTTCAAAGGAATTTTAATAGAATTTTGTGGGTTTTCTTTTTAACATTCTATATATTTGGGTCCAGTCTGATGTTGTTAGAAAAACCTGTGGCATTTCTGTATTTGAAACATGACAGTTGGTGCCAAAGAGTAATTAACTATCTAAGATTTTAATGCTGTCATAGAGATTATCATCTAGAAGAATGAATTTTGCCATTCTATTATAGAGTATATATTTATATGAATCAGAGGTTGTTTCCTCCATTGACTGATGTATCCAAGAAAGTCTTCCATATGGATCTGATCAGAAGCTCACTGAAGTCAATGAGGGTCTTTCCATTGACTTCAGTGGGCTTTGATTCATGCCCTATATTTGGGTCAGTATCTGCATGTATGTCTAGGTCCTTTTTGCACCAATAGATGTTCTTTTAAATGAACTCAGACTGACAGATGTTCATCTTGGGCAGGTTAGGGGACATAAAAAAGACTTATTTTCAGTCCCACTGTAGTCAATTAACTAAGGAAGCATAAAGCAGATTGTCAAATGGTTTTTGTTTGTGGGGCAGTGTTTCTAAGTGGTCGGGGCATAGGCACTTGGACCTGCAGAAGGGGGCTTTTTGTAGAGGAGCCCAGGCGCCCCCACTCCACTGGGCTCCAGCCCAGGGCCCTGATAGAGTGACAAAAGGGTCTGACATCCAGGAGTGCCTTAAGGCTGCCTTTGTTGTGCCACTTCCCACCACCAAGCCATTGTCCAAAGCTTGCAATCTGTACCAGGAAAGAATGGAGGGGATCAGCTCACCCCTTGGCACTTCTTTGTGGCTGGGCACGCTGTGCTCTCTACACCTAGGGGTGGGGGTTGCATCCTCTCAGGCCTTGGCCTTCCAACCAGGTCAGTTCCAACTTTGTCCCCTTCAGGGGTAATCCATAAACAAAACGTGGGGAAACAACACAAATAACCTGGGTTAATATGTGGAAAGGGAAAATGCCTTCCTCTTTGGGTCTATCAGAAGCAGGTCCTACCTTCCTCCCAAGAGGGACCTTCAGATAGTTGCTGATGAGGAAGATCTTGCTCTCCCTCAGGCTTTTCCTCAGCAGCTACAAGGTAAAGGTCCTATCTTTTCCCTGGCCTTCCCACAAGTGAGCTGTTCTACTCCCTTTTATTCCTCCTCTTATCCGTACATCTCTTGCAGGTGTGGCAGGGCAGTGCTGGCTGAGCCCAGAGCAGCTCCTTAACCCGTTGTCATCCAGGCTGGCGTTTGTGTACCCCATCACACTAATAAACAAAATCTACTTATTGTTTCATTTTGAATACTGAGCATTGGTTGTTGGAAAAAATAAAAAGTGATATTTTAAGACAGCCTGACCATGAAGGTTAATATCTGAAAATATGACCCGGCAGTGAAAGTTAGAATACACATCATAAATCTATAAATTACATAGGGAGGTTGTGGAATCTCTGTAATTGGAGGTTTTAAATAACGGATTAGAAAAATATCTGTCAGGAATGGTCCAGATAGTATGTAATCGTGTCTGTTCAGGTGACTGGACTAGATGACCATTTGAGTCCCTTCTGGTCCTACATTTTTATGATTCTATAAATTAAGTTTAATTTTTATGTGAATTTCACTGCTGGGACAGGTGTTTTTCATTTAAATATGTCTGCTCCACTCAGAAAGAACTGTTTTAAGTAAGTTCACAAAGAAATGCCTTCTTGAATGTTTGTGGTACAGAAATTGCATTTTACTTTGTTTTATAAAGCAGTCTACATTTTTGTATTCTCTTCTTCATATATAAAAATGTCTCATAATACCATTGCAGCTTGATAATAGATTTCATGCTGGTATTAGACAAACTCATAAATAAAACATTAGTAGATTTTATGCTGTAGATCAGAGGTGGGCAAACTACAGCCTGCAGGCCACATCTGGCCCGTGGGAACGTCCTGCCCGGCCCCTCCCCCGCTGTTCCCTCTTCCCCGCAGCCACACCAGCAGCACAACTTGCGCCCACCCACCTCCCATAAGCCTGTCCTGCCGCTCTGAGGGGCATGGAAAGGGGGTGGGGGGGTTGAATAAAGGGCAGGAGGTCCCGGGGGGGGCAGATGGGGCGGTTGGATGGGATGGAAGTTGGGGGGGAGGGCTGTCAGGAGACAGGGAGCAGGGGGGGTTGGATGGGGGTGGGGTCCTGGGGAGGCAGTTAGAGCTGGGGGTCCTGGGAGGGGGCGGTCAGAGGATGCCATAAATATAAAGGGAAGGGTAGTCACCTTTCTGTATACAGTGCTGTAAAATCCCTCCTGGCCAGAGGCAACATCCTGTTTCCTGTAAAGGGTTAAGAAGCTCAGCTAACCTGGCTGGCACCTGACCCAAAGGACCAATAGGGGACAAGATACTTTCAAATCTTGGGGAGGGGAAGGCTTTTGTTTATGCTCTTCATTTACGTGGTAGTTCTCTCTTGGGACTGAGAGAGGCCGGACAGAAATCCATCTTCTCTAACCCATCCTAATCCAAGTCTCCAATATTGCAACCAGTATAGGTAAGACAGGCAAGGCGGATTAGTTTCTTTTGTTTTATGTGAATTTTTCCTGTGTTAAGAGGGAGGTTTATTCCTGATTTCTGTAACTTTAAGGTTTTGCCCAGAGGGGAATCCTCTGTGTTTTGAATCTGAATACCCTGTAAAGTATTTTCAATCCTGATTTTACAGAAATGATTTGTACCTTTCTTTTTTAATAAAATCCTTCTTTTAAGAACCTGACTGATTTTTTCCATTGTTCCAAGATCCAGGGGTTTGGGTCTTTGATGATTTTGTAACCAATTGGTTAGGATATTATTCTCAAGCCTCCCCAGGAAAGGGGGTGTGTAGGGCTTGGGGGGATATTTTGGGGGAAGACGTCTCCAAGTGATCTCTTTCCCTGTTCTTTGTTTAAAACGCTTGGTGGTGGTGGCAGCGCACTGTTCAAGGACAAGGCAAAGTTTGTACTTTAGGGAAGTTTTTAACCTAAACTGGTAAGAATAAGCTTAGGGGGTCTTTCATGCAGGTCCCCACATCTGTACCCTAGAGTTCAGAGTGGGGAAGGAACCCTGACAGGGGACAAGGAGTGGAGGAGGTTGGATGGGGGGCGCTCCTGGGAAGGGGCGGTCAGGTGTTCTGAGGGAAGCAGACGGGGGCGGGAAGTGGGATAGGCCCTCCATACTGTTTCACAACCCCAATGTGGCCTTCAGGCCAAAAAGTTTGCCCACCCCTGCTGTAGGGTTATATATTTAGGACTATCCATGCTTAAATGTAAGCTTGTGCTTATGTGTTTGCAAGGTGAGGGCTTTATAGTCAATATATTTTTAACTAGTACATTGTTATAAATTTATTTCATGTATTTGTTTTGGTCTTATGAAATGTTATTTTTTACTGATACTGTACATGTGATTTCAAGTTACTATAATCGTCACTTAAACAGCATGTGCTTAGGTTTACTGATTTGCTAGCCAGTTGTCTTGACAAATACACGTGGCATCAATACTTTCCATTAATAACTTTTAGATTTTCATCACAGCTCAGACTTTTTAAAAGGCAAACCACGTCTTGTGCATGCTTTACTTGGTTTCTTGAAAAACATAGATGAAAGGATTATAATAAGAAACAGTGATGACAGATTATATAAGCAGACATAAAGTACTTGGTCACTTATTGTCAGCATTCCCTGTCTCCTTGAAAAATGTTTTAAATTACAAGAAAATTGGAATAAAGCAGCAATTTTTGCTCTCATCTTCTGACCTTAAAACTGTATGGGGTCTAAATTGGTTGTATAGATATGAGCATTTATAGTTGCTCTCTTTCACATAGATTTATATTCAAATTAAAGTTAGCATATCCACACTTTTTGTTAAATTCCACATATGTATTTAAATAAATACGCATTAAGTAATTTTGCCATGGCTATGTTCATAGGTTTTGTAAGAGTAATTATTATCTGGGTGGCATAACCCAACTTATTAATATAATTTTTATTTTATTTTGTGTACATAAGTTTGAGGAAAAATAATAGAAAATTATTAATTTATCAGATATATTTCATGTTACTTGTAGTGCCCTTCATTGCTGCTGGTATTAAGGAACTTACCTGTATGTAGTTTAACCAGTTCTAGCTTTTCCACTGGTCATATATGCAAAATTCATGTCTAGTTAAGTGTTTCACCAGCTCCTTTTTCTTGTGGTACTACGAGGCTAAGGTTGCAATAATACGATTATTTTCTCTTATAGCATCAGAGACTTCTTGATATGCTGGATACAGAGAAAGAAGAGTTAGCACAAAAAGTAGAAGAAGCTTTGATGCAACAATCACAGAAACATAAGGTAATGCTTTGAGTACATCAAGTGCTTGATCCTACACTACAGAAGTCAATAGGAGCTTTGCTATTTACTTTAATGGGAGTGGGATCAAGTTCTAAATATTTTGAGTGTTTGAACCAATTTCTACCCACTCCTCATATGCGGTGTTACAACTTTATTTTACATATTGGCAGGAAGCACTGGAAAAATGTTTGGAGGAACAACAGAATAGAAGTAAAGAGGCTTTGGCTGCTGCTGCTAAGGTAATTCTAATTAAATAGTAGATATACAACATAAATACCATGTGTTTCGTTTCAGGAGTGTCATGTTCAGGAATTGGGCTCTGATTCTAAGACTAGATCCATGAAAGTCCAGGTCCACTAAAT
This sequence comes from Eretmochelys imbricata, assembly GCF_965152235.1. Lineage (NCBI taxonomy): Eukaryota > Metazoa > Chordata > Testudines > Cheloniidae > Eretmochelys > Eretmochelys imbricata. The sequence goes on along the minus strand of NC_135572.1, from coordinate 230,455,113 downwards.
ATGTATGATTTAACTACTTTTACAAAGGGACATAATTATACAAATCATCAGGACTCCTATGAGATTAAGAGGCTATCATGGAAATCTGCTAACCACTGATGCAAAATATTATTTCTTATATTCTACTAATGAAAATAGCACCAGTATTCATTTGCCTTTTTCATGATGTTGAGTCATTGGGTTATTACAGTATAGTTATTCGTGGTATCTAAACAAAACAATCTGTTTTCATAATGTCCAGCTGGCCGCACTGGTGTTTTGTTTTTTATTTCAAGAACAGATACCTGAGTCGTCATTGCATTTGTCAAGAACTTAACATTGTGTTTTATTTAATATTTTACAACAGAAATGTCATTTCCAGAAGAAAAACCTAAGTATGTGTGAGTTAATAGTCTAATACGTATCCTATATCCTTAGTAGAAAATTTTAAAAGTAGTGACAAAATATTTCATTCAATTAAATTTAATCTATTTAAACTGTCCTATGTGATTCAGTGTATATTGTTTTTAATAAAAAGTTTACATTTCACCTTTTCTGTCTGATTTGTTTAGTGCTTTTCATTCATGAATGCCTTGGACACAGTAAAATTATCAGATAAGGGAATTAGGTGATAATTTCTAGGCTATATTTGCATATCAAATCTTGGTATATAATCCAGCACAAAAGTCAGGTATCTTTATGGACAAAATAATTGCCTATCTTTTAAGACTCCGGGAAAATCTGTAACACCATATGTCGAGAAACAGACACAATTGATTTGGCCCCAGTCTATTACAGGATCAAAAACACCTGGTTTTCTCTGGTGATCCACATATGTAATTTGCCTGCTGGTTGATAGTGGTTACCTGTGGCTAGTTGTCAACTCTCTTGAATCTCAAGGCTGTGGAACTTAATATTTGGGTCTGGAAGGTTAATAAGACTCTCTGGAACACCTGTGCCTTTATTCCACTCTTAGGCCACTTCTTTTCCTTCATACTTATAGGGAAAGATATATTCATTTTATCTTTAAATTATTTTAAAATTAATAATTGGAAAAGACTGAAGTGCTATATTGAACCACAGAACAAAAGTTCATATGCAAGCTTTTTCCACATTGCCCTACTCATATGCCTCAACCCTGGCCTGGAGACACCGCCTCTGGGGTTGAGAGGCTCATTTAGTCCCCATTCTTCGAGTAGTAGTATCACTGTGGATGCTCCACTGTAGGTGTGTGTCCATCCTTCTGCTGCTGGTTGGAGAAGTTCGGTAGCAGAGTCCGTCCAGCCTGTGCATGCGCTGTTCCCCGGGCTCTGCCATGAGATTAGCCAGGGTTCATTGGCAAACCCTCCTCAGTCTCCATTGCTCCTGGCTAGAGACAATGCTTTAGCTGTTCGTTAGCAGATTGGTAACCTTTTTAGAATTGTTAACTGTTAGCTACATTTGAAGCTTCTTTTTCTTTTCTTCATTTATCTTTTATTTGGCTGCTGCCTTAAAAAAAAAAAGTGGGGGGGGAAGGGGGTAGGACTTGGTTATTTCTTCATCCCCCTGTCAGGGGACCCCCCTGGACAGAGCCTGGCTCTCTGGGCTTCAAGAAGTGTCTCGGTTGCAAGGAATCTATCCCAGTGACTGTTGGACACTCAGTGTTACTGTTGCCTGGGAGAGAAACACATCCAACAGAAATGTGGTTTGGTCCAGCAACTGAAGCCCAGATCCAGAAAAGAAAGAGAACTGAGGCTCAAAGTCCTACTCATCGAGGCAGCCCTTCAGTGGTCCCCCAGTCAGTCAGAAATCTCATTACAACCGTCTACTTCAAAGGGAGATGAGCCCAAGTAGATATCCATGAGACACTAATGTTAGGCCTCTAAGAAAAGGGCCATCGGTTCCCACAGTGAGCCCTGATTGAGCTGAAAATTATCTCTGAGTCACACCAGAAGCTAGTGGACATTTTACATTCTTCTGCCTCTTCCAGAGTAGGGTTTCCCTAGGGATGCCCCTGGAACTGGGGTACCACAGAGCCCCCCCTTGACCCACCAGACTGGGCTCCCTTTACACTGTACTGCTTTGGCCAGCCTGCCATGCCCTCTCCCAGATTCCAGCATACGTACAGGTAGGACACACCCAGTTGCAGTACATACAGACTGCTGTGATCAGCTCTGCATGAGGAGGCTACAGCTAAGGAACTGCTTAGCTGCTCAAGTGCACCCCCACTCTGGAGTGTAAACCCAAAATTATACTGTCTTATGCTGCACAGAGATCTGTACACCGTAAGCTCATGAAATTTGCTCCCTCCCTCAATGTGGAGAGGAAATATACAACAGCTTTTTGCTTCAAGTTATGACTCCCACACAGTGGTTTGTGATAAATCAAAACCAAATATATTAACTACAAAAGATAGGCTTTTAAGTGAATTATAAGGGATACAAACAGATCAAAGCAGATTACCTAGCAAATAGAAACACAATCTATGCTTAATATACTAAAGAGATTGGATATAAGTAGCATATTCTCACCCTAAATGATGATTCAAGCACGCCTCAGAGATTCTTAAGGGGCCAGATGCGCTTGCTTACAACTTAAAAACCCCAAGTATTCCTTTCACAGACTAAAATCCTGTTTAGCCTGGGTCCAACACTTCCTCCTGCAGTTCAGTCTTTGTTCCTCAGATGTTTCCCAGAGTCTCTTTGGGTGGGGAGTTAGTGAAGAACCACAATGATGTCACTCTCCTGTCTTAAATAGCTTTTGCATATGGCAGGAGCCCTTTGTCTCCAAACTTCGTTCTCACTCCAGTCAATGGAAAAACTTTGGTATTCCAAGATGGAGTCCAGTACCAGGTGACTTGGTCACATGACCCCATAGTGTCATGGCAGCCCTGAGTCAGAGGCTGTTTACTGTGTCCTCAGGAAGATCCTCAGGTGGGAGATAAGATCCTTCTCAGGCCTATTGTTCTCCCTAATGGTTCATTGGGTTGAATGGGCCCTTCCCAGCCAGCCATCTAGACTGACAGTCTTTTGCCTAGTGGGCGTTCCCCAGGTGTAAACACAATTGTAATACAGATACATTGTCAATATTCTTAACTTCAGATACAAAAAGTATACATGCATACAAATAGGATAATCATATTCACTAAATCATAACCCTTCCAATGATATCTCACATGACCTATCTTGCATAAAATACATCAGAATTATGCCATAATCATATCTCATATATATAATATCACTGTTAAGACTATGGGGTGCAGTGTCACACTCCCTATTAGCAAGGCACTCTTGAACCCAGCCAAAATCATATGACAGATCCCCACGTCGGTCCCACCAACATGTAAGCAGGCTAAGAAAAAAGTATTGCATGCTGGTGAAAGACATGGAGTTTCTCTTCTCCCACTCGCCTCCCACTTGATCATAGTGGATGCAGTCAACTCAAAGGGCCTCCAACACCAATTTAAATCCACGCCCTATGACTGAAACTGGAAGTGACGGGATCATTTTGGCAGAAAAACATACTCCTTAGCTGCTCTCCAGTTCTGTATTGCAAACTGTCAAGCCTTACTGGTGAAATACGATTATCAGAATTACTTAAAACTGAACTCCTTTATTGAGCAACTCCCAGATTCTCGTAAGGAACAATTGAAGGCCAATGTCCATGAAATCCAACTGGTGGCTAAAACATCTCTCCAGTCTGCACTTGATGCAGCTGATACAGCGGCATGTTTCATCTTGACTGCCATCATGATGAAATGAGATTCTTGGTTTCACCTATCCAGCTTCTCAAATGAGGGTCAAAGAACTGTAGAGGCCCTTCCTTTTGAAGGGACAAAGCTGTTTGTGGAAAAGACTGACACCTCTCTCCACACCTTAAAAGACTCCAGGGCTACTCTTCAATCCTTCAGGATCTTCACATTGGATATAAGAGAAAGTATAGCCTTCAGCCATCATTTAAACCCCACTCATCACAATATCTATCTCAGAGGTCATATGAACCTCCGAGGAAGAAGTCCAGGTTCCCTAGGTGGAAATCATTGTGTTTGCAACCCTTTTCCTCTCAACCTTCCACCTCAAAGCAACAGTTTTGACGGATTGGTCAAAGTGCCCATAGAACATTCTCCACAACATCACCTGATCCTGGAAAACCTGACCCCTCCCTTTGCATGCTGTCTCACCCCATTTTGCAGCACCTGAGAGTAGATAAGCTTCGGCAAATGGTGGTTGTTGGAGATCATTCGAGATGGGTACTCCATCCATTTCACCCTCCCCAAACACCTTTCCCCGTCCTCCTTCAGAGACTCTTCTCACAAGAACCTATTACGAGAGGAGCTGTAGAGCCAGTGCCCACACAGCGAAGAGGCACATTTACTTTTGCTACTTCCTGATTCCTAAGAAAAAAGGAGGTTGGAGACCCATACTAGATCTCTGAGTACTCAACAAATTTGTCAAGGCTCAGAAATTCAAGATGGTCACATTAGCCATAATGATTCCAGCATTAGAAAAAGGAGACTGGTTCTCAGTCCTCGACCTTCAAGATGCATATTTCCACATCTCAATCATACCGAGTCACAGATGGTACCTCAGGTTTATGCTAGACCGAGGCCACTACTGGCACTCCCTTTTGGCCTCTCATTGGTCCCCAGAGTATTCTCCATGGTTCTTTCAATAGTGGTGGCCCATTTACACTCACAGGGTCGTAATTTTTCCTGACCTAACTGGTTGTCTTCTCAAAGTACTTTTCTTTGCCAACACCCATACCACACCGGATCTATTCCGGAATCTGGGCCTTCAAATCAATGCACAAAAATCAACATTAACATTTGTACAGAGGCTAGAATTCATAGGAGCCGACCTTGACTCTTTCATGCGAGGCGCTCCTCCCACATCACAGATTCCTCAGCCTCTCCATGCTTCTAGAGAAAGTGCAATCCAGACCACAGATTTCAACCAGACACTGCCTCCAACTTTTGGGGCATATGGCCGTGGGCACATTGGTTATCGTTCATGCCAGACTGCACATGAGATACCTTCAAGCATGGTTCGGTTCCGTTTACAGACCAGACAGAGACAACATAAACAAACTACTATTGATGCCCACCAAGGTCAAACAATCCTTGGGTTGGTGGAAAGACCCAATAAACAACTGCATGGGAATCCTCTTTGTTAGGCTTTCCCCATCGTTACTCCTGACCATCAGTGCATCCGTCATAGGATGGGGCATACATCTCAACGATCTCACACTGCAGGACAAATGGTCTCCATCAGAGACGTGCCTTCACATCAATCTACTCGAACTCTGAGTGGTCAGAAATGTGTGCTCACTTCCTCCTGCTGATCAAAGGCTCACACACAAGTCATGATGGACAATATGGTCTGCATATATTACATAAACCGACAAGGAGGCAACTGATCACCCTTTCCATGCTTGGAAGCACTAAAGCTATGGAGCTGGTGCAGTTCCCACAATGTCACAATATCAGCAGCCTACGTACCGGGAGCGCACAACACGACAGTGGATAGTCTTAGCCACAAACTGCCACATGACCACCAATGGGAGATTTGATGATACTCCATGACATATTCTGACAATGGGGGCCACCAACAATAAACTTGTTAGCCAGTTACCAGAACAAAAAATGTCTACAGTACTGCTCCAGAGCAGAGATCGGATGCACATCATGGAAGACTCTCTCTTCCTCTCGTGGGACAAGGGCTTTCTTTACACCTTTCCCCCATTCCCTCTATTACTGAAAGTTCTCTTGAAAATAGAGAAAAAGCAAACATCATACTGATCGTTCTCTCCTGTCCCAGACAGACACGGTATCCTTACCTGTCACAACTGGCACTATGTCCGCCAATGACTCTTCCAATCACTCCTTATCTTCTATCACAGCACAAGAGGCTCATTTTCCATCCCAACCTGAGAATACTGAAGATCTGAGGACATTCAGAAAGTGTTACTACATAGCAGAAAAGTAGCTACCTGTTGTACCTACCTACAGACGGGGACTAGATTTTGAATCCGGTGCCAGCCCTAAGGTGTCACGCTAGATATAGCCCCTCTACCTATAATCCTAGATTATCTGTTGACTCTCAAGAAATCAGGACAATCTATTTACTTGCTAAAAGTAGACTGAGCAGCAGTTGCAACCTTCTACCAGCAGATAGAAAGGTACTCAGTTTTTCCCACCTGACTACAAAGAGGTTTCTCAAAGGCATAGTGAATGTGTTTCCTCAATCCAGACATCCTACCCCCACAATGGGATCTCAACCTAGTGTTAAAAGGACTGACCAGACTTCCATTTGAATCCATGGCCTCTTGTTCTTTAACGCACCTTTCCATGAAGACAGCATTCCTAATCGCCATCACCTCTGCAAGAACGAAAGAGGAGATAGCGGCTCTGACAGAGCATTGCTCCTTCACGGTGTTCTTCCCTGACAAAGTCACACTTAGACTACATCCAAAGTTCACTCCCCAAGGTGACTTCCATATTTCACATGAATCAACTCATTTACTTTCTGACCATTTATCCCAAACTTCATCAGGATAATAGGGAAGCCATCCTCCATACACTGGACGTGAGGACAGGACAAGAATTTTTAGAAAATCTGAGACTCTTCCTCTCCATTGCAGATAGGTTAAAAGGCACATTGATTTCAGCTTAAAGACTCTCCAAATGCGTATGTAACTGTATCAAACTCCATTATCCAATTCATAGCACAAATTCCCAGCTCCAGTATGCACTCATTCTATGAGATTGGTCTCCTCGTCAGTCACCTTCTCCAAGGGTATCCCTATATCAGAAATCTACAGAGCAGCTACCTAGGCATCTGCGCATACCTTCACAGAACACTGTGCCATCCTGGGGGACTCTACCATAGATGACAGTTTCAGTACTATCATCTATCACAGACTCAATTCCGAAGCCCCAACTTCCAGCGAGGGGCACTGCTCAGGAGTCACCTACAGCGGAACACCTATAGGGACACAACTCAAAGACGAGGAAGTTACTCACCTTGTGCAGTAATGATGGTTCTTCAAGATGTGTTTCACTATGGGTGCTCCTCCACTCCTCTGTTTCAGAGTTTCTTGTCATTGACTCTGCAGTAGAGAAGGAACTGAGGACGTCGGCCAGCCTCATGGCTGAGCACAGGGAGCAGCACGTGCAGGCTGAACGGACACTGCTACCAAAGTTCTCCAATCAGCAATTCATTTTTTATTAACTAACAAATAGCCATGGTAATATTTTTGGGGGCATTACGGTCCTAGGCCCAGATATGCACTAGTGATATAGAAGTGAAAATGTCTGCTGCTGTTATATCGCATAAGCCTGCCAATCCTTCTAAATGAAGTGATTCAGGCATTCAGTATTTTTTGTCATTCACTTTTGCTTTATTTGTTTCAAAGATTGAAAAAGAAGTAATGCAAGAGGCCATTTTAAAAGCAGTTGAAGAGGAAAGGAGAAACATGGAGAAAATTCATGCAGAAGAAAGAGAAATATGGCAGGCCGAATGTGCCAAAGACAAAGAAAAGATTGCTCAGGCTGTTCAGGAGGCTGTGCAAGAGCAAAGAAAAACCAGTCAAGTGAGTACATTTTACCTTTGCATAGATCTGTTTGTGGTTTTTTATTGTTTCAAAAGCCTGGTTTAAACTCCTCTGAATGACTACATAATGTTTAGTTAGAGCCTTTAAAAATGTAAACATTCAGTTTTGATCAAAACATGTATACGGTTCTAGGCACTTTAACAGCATATTAATTACCTTAAATATGTCTGTCTTTTGTATTCTCAGGACATGAAGTATCTTGTATTTATACTTAGAATTCAACATCAGATTTGTCTTTCTTTTACAATTGGTTAGAATTCCAGTGTCTCATTATTTATACACTAATTATTCTAAGATACTATATAGAATGAAGACCGAGAAAGCAATGGAGATTGGATGAGAAAACCAGTGACTAGTGAGACTTTTCTAGAGAAATTCTTAAGCGATATTAATGCTCCAATGAGGGTTGAGTATGTGTTACTTATACAAGCTGAAACAGAGTCTTTCCCAACCATGCTTTAAAGGAGATAATAGCAACTACAAATTAAATATGTTGCAATAATGGTTATACATTCTTCCGAAAACCATGTTGTCTCGTCCATTATAACATCCTCTTTTTTCAGTAAGCAGCCAAGAAATCCACTGGATTGTTGGCATCCTATTTTGATATTGGTCCAAAATGTCCAAAGAATGGCTTTGAGCAAAATGAATTTAATTCAGATGTTGAATTTCTAACTTTTTACCATGATTTTGTAAACCCTACATAAGCAAAAACAAAAACATTATCATTTAAAGTGTAACAGACTTTAGCAAGTCACAGCAAGTCTACAGAACATTTGTTAAGAAACAGGATGCATTTTCCCTACATACATTCTCCTCTTTCAGTTTAACTGGATACTGTATTCTTCTTCATTTCCTACCCTAAAGCAGTGCAAAATTATGTGTTATGCTATTAAATAAACTGGTAAATAAAGTGATTCCTGTATTATGTGTCCATAATTTGTATATGTTTGGATAAACGACACTAGTAAATAAGATATCACTATAATAAAATTCTGGAAGTCAAACAAAAATGTTTTTCCTGCTGAACTAATCTGGGCGTGTCACATAGAAATTAACAGTTTATAACCGGTAGATGTTAGATGAAGCTTTAGTTTATCATATTGGTCAACTGAAAGTCAGGTGGTACATCTGGCACATCTTGCAGATTATCTATTAGGACAGGCAATTAGTTTGCTAACATTGTTTGTCTGACCATTAGCTTACAAAGCAGAATCATATTTGACATTCAAGTTATTCTATCATTGTGCTTTATTCTTTTGTCAGACACAAGCAAAATTTTATTTTCTTGCAATTGCTGTTTACAAAGGATAACTCACTTAAGTATTTATTTCCAAGATGGTAAAAAGTAAAATGTATAAACAATCTGTAAGCACCTAGATCAGAGGTGGGCAAACTATGGCCCGCGGGACCGTCCTGCCCAGCTCCTGAGCTCCTGACCGGAGAGGCTAGCCCCTGGCCCCTCCCCCGCAGCTACGCTGCTGTGCAGGCAGCACGGCTTGGGCCCACCCATCTCCCAGGCTCTCCAATAAGCCTGTCCTGCCACTCTGAGCGGCATGGTGAGGGGGGAACAGGAGGTCCTGGGGGGCAGTCGGGGGACAGGGGGCGGTCAGATGGGGCGGAGTTTCGGGGAGGAGGGAGGTCAGGAGACAGGAAGCAGTGGGGGTTGGATGGGGGTGGGGTGTTGGGGAGTCCCGGGAGGCGGGGACAGGGAGCGGGAGGGTGTTGGGTCCTGGGGGGACAGTTAGGGATGGGGGTCCCGGGAGGGGGCGGTCAGGGGATGGTAGATGGGTCGGGGGTCCTGGGGGCCCTGTCAGAGGGCAGAGATGTGGATAGGTGTCGGGGCAGTCAGGGGACGGAGCGAGGGGGTTGGATAGGGGATGGGGTCCCGGGGGGGGCGGTCAGGGCAGGGGTCCCCGGACCAGGTGGTCAGGAGACAAGGTGGGGGGGTGTTGGATGGGTCAAGGGTTCTGAGGGGGGCAGTTAGGGGTGTGAGAAGTGGGAGGGGGCGGATGGGGGTGGGGGCCAGGCTGTTTGCAGAGGCACAGCCTTCCCTACCCAGTACTCCATACCATTTCGCAACCACGATGTGGCCCTCGGGCCACAAAGTTTGCCCACAAAGTTTGTAAGTTCAGGAAACAGAAATTTCTCTGTGACTGGCAAATATATCTAGAATCCAGTACTAGGAGAGACCAGCATGAATATCACTGACAAGCCCACTTCTTTTGCTTAGCTTTCTGAAATTAACAGCAAGGGAAAGAAATAACATAGCCTATATGCTGAGAAATACAAATATATTTGAGTACACTTTTTCATAAATTTGGAAGGTGTTCAAATATCATGGTGGTGAATGTGATATGAAAAACGTAGATACATATAACCATAGAGATTTTTATCGTGTTTTAATTTAATATGAAGAAATAGTCCAAACTGCAAACTACAAGAAGGAAGAGAAATGAAGCATGTCAGTGTTAAGGACATGGAGCATTTCTGCCCTAGCACAATAGTCTGCAAAAACAGAAGAAAAAGAGCCAATATAGACATCTCCTGTATTTAAGATGAATAGCAATGAGACTCTATAGTATGGAATCATGACCTAGCAGAGATGATTGAAAACAGTGCGAGAAGCTGAAGACATTTGTAAAACTCTGAAACTTCCCATGGGATAAAAATCCACCTAGAAGTAGAGGACAGCTGAAACAAATTTTGATGTCAGAAAGTCAACCCAGAGCAAGACAATAGAATCAAAAACCCAGAAAAATCCACAACTAGCCATGAAGATCAAGGAGATTGTGCAGTTGGGCGTAGACACAGGGTTAACAATGGAAAAACAGAAATTCAGTTTGTCTTAAAACTGCCCAGGACCAAGAAAAAGAACTTCAGTCAATGCCATGCAAGTTAAAAGCTGAGAAGATATATACAAATGTGAAATGCTTAGAAGCAAATATGGATTAACTAGAATGTCTGGCAAAGGAAAAGAACCTTGTCATAAAACATTTCTGCAACATGTTTGAATGCTCCAAAAATCAATGGGGTATTGTCGTACTGGAGTAGAAACTATATGTAAGAAAGATGTATTAGATTTGCATATGAGGGGGAGTAGCTCTACGCAGTATCTGTAAAATTCCAGAAAAGCTAATGAGATAAAATGTGAGTAGTGAGGATCATACAGTATAGGTTTAAACCCCAAGTCTTAAGAGTACAACTATGTTGATAAGGTTGTACCACTGGCTTCAGGAAAAAACATACCAGGGCCCTGGATCCTTGTATCAGTCTCTTTGTTTTGAATGGGGAACTGAAGATTAAATGGTTTATTACATAAGAAATCAAAAAGTTGTTGTTATGGAGTATTGTATTCAGAGAATTTGGAGGAAGTTGCAAAAGTTCAAGGAATTCATAGAAAACCTAAAATAAAGTCAGTCAGTTACAATATTTATTCAAACTGCCCATTTTCACTTAAAGAAGAGCTCTGTCTAGCTCAAAAACTTGTCCCTTCCACCAACAGAAGTAGGTTCAATCAAAGATATTACCTCACCCCCTACCTTGTCTCTCTCATATCCTAAAACCAAACTCTGCTACAACGTCACTGCAGTTTTCACATAGAAATAATAAAGCACTTAGGATTCCAGTTCTGCTGGACTCAAGATAGTTATGTCCAAAGCTGACTGTGAAGAGTTACAAAGGGATCTTACAAAATGGGGTAAATTGTCAACAGAATGGCAGATGAAATTCAATGCTGATAAGTGCAAAGTAATGCACATTGGAAAACATAATCCCAAGTATAGATACAAAATGTTGGGGTCTAAATTAGCTGTTACCAGTCAAGAAAGAGATCTTGGAGTCATTGTGGATAATTCTCTGAAAGAAATCTACTCAATATACATTGGCAGTCAAAAATTCTATCAATGTTAGAAACCATTAGAAAGGGGCTAGATAATATCACAGAAAATATCATAATGCCATTATATAAATCCATGGTATGTCCACACCTTGAATACTGCATGTTGTTCTGGTGGCCCCATTTTGAAAAAGTTACATTAGAATTGGGAATAAAAAGTACAGAAAAAGGCAACAAAAATATTAGGTGTATGGAACAGTTTCCATATTACGACTGATTTAAAAAACTGGGTGTGACGGGTTGGATCACAGAAACCCCTTGGGAGCTGCCACCTGATGTGCGAAGACTACTTCTGCCCCTGCTTTCCTGCCCTGACAGCTTAGGACTTCAGTGCCCTGCCTGGTTTGAGCCAGACCCGCTAGCCTGCTGCAAACCCAGACCCAGGTCTGAACCACGTCCCCTAACAGCTGTAGGTTTAACTGAAAGCAGCTTACAGAAGTGTTCCTGTCCTTGACACTCAGATGCCCAACTCCCAATGGGTTCCAAACTCTGAATAAAACTGTTTTACCCTGTATAAAGCTTTTACATAGTAAAGTCATAAATTGTTCATCCTCTATAACACAGATAGAGAGAGAGATGAACAGCTGTTTGTCTCCTCCCCCCAATTATTAATACATACTCTGGGTTAATTAGTAAGTAAAAAGTGATTTTATTAAATACAGAAAGTAGGATTTAAGTGGTTCCAAGTAGTAACGGACAGAACAAAGTGAATTACCAAGCAAAATAAAATAAAACATGCAAGTCTATGTCTAATCAAACTGAATACAGAGATAATCCTCACCAGTTCCAATAAGCTGTCTTTTACAGACTAGTCTCTTTCTAGTCTGGGTCCAGCAATCACTCACACACCTTGTAGTGACTGTCCTTTGTTCCAGTTTCTTTCAGGTATCCTTGGGGGTGGAGAGGCCAGCTGAAGACAAAATGGAGACATCTCCCACTGGCTTAAATAGACTTTTTCTTGCGGGTTGAGACCCCCTCGTCTCTCCTATGCAAAGTCCAGCTCCAAGATGGAGTTCTGGAGTCACTTGTCCATGCATGACTCACAGTTTTTACAGGCAGAAGCCATTGCCCACATTATATCTTGAATGTCTCCAGGAAGACTTCTTATGTGGATTGGAGCATTCCAAGATGCATTGTTCCTTAAGTGCTTCTTGGTTGGGCACTTAACTTTGCAAATTCCTTTCTCCAGGAACTGACCAAATGCTCTACTAAGGTTATTCAGAAATCAAGCCAGTACACGGCCCATATTCATAACTTTGAATACAAAAATGATTCATGCATACAAATAGGATTAATAGATTCAGTAGATCATAACCTTTACATAGATATGTTACATGGCATATGTACCATGGAACATATTCCAGTTATATATATTCATAAGGCATATTTCCATAAAGCCTTATAGGGAGCACCGTCACACTGGGATTGTTCAGTTTAGAAAAGAGATGCCGAAGTGGGGATTATAAAGAGGTCTGTAAAACCGTGAAAGGTGTGGGGAAAGTGAATAGTGAAGTGTTATTTACCCTTTCACGCAACACATGAATGAGGGTTCACCCAATGAAATTAATAGGCAGCAAGTTTAAAACAAACATAAAGAAGTACTTCTTCCCACAAGCACAGGCAACCTGTGGAACTTATTGCCATGGTATGTTGTGGAGGCCAAAAGTATAACTGGGTTCAAAAAAGAATTAGGTAAATTTGTGGAGGATGGGTCCATCAGTGGCTATTAGCCAGGATGGTCAGGTAGGTGACCCCGTGCACGCGGTGTCTGTAACCTCAGACTTCCAGAAGGTGGGCCTGAACAACGGGATGGATCATTCAATAGTTGCTCTGTTCTGTTTATTCCCTCTGAAGCATCTGGAAACCAGTCCCTGTCAGAAGACAGGGTGGTGGTCTAAAAGGACCATTGATCTAACCCAGTATGATCATTCTTATGTTCTTATGCTGAATCATATAATATGAATTCTTTCTTTAGTTTCTAAGCAGGTTACCTAAAAGAAAACAAAAGTGTACATTTATTGAATGGTAATGACAGAAAGGAACGTAGGACTGGCAGGGACCTCATCAAGCCTAGTCCCCTGCTATCACAGGCAACGCCATCAAATGATCCGTTAATAAAGTAATCTTTTTGTAGATTCATAAAATAAGTTTTGTGTGGGTTTTTAAATAATTTTATGCAAATCAAACACCCATTGAATAAAAGCAAATTTATTTAACACAACTCACTCATATTAAATAGTTACTCTCCATGTTTCAGACCTCAAGAGAGGTGTAGAGTCTGTAGTCGAAAACAGAGTCTGCTTCTCAGTTTTTATGGTGTTTTTTTTATTTATGTATTCTTGTAAGCTAATAGCTCTGGCAACAGTCTCGGAAGCTGGTTGGGGGTGACCAGAATCATTTGGTGTCCAATTAAAAAACAGTAAATTAAAGTAAAAGTTCTCGATAATTAAGTCAACTATTAAAATTTAACCTGGTTTCAGCATGATAAAGGACCTTTTTGGGGAGAGTGTGTACCATTAAAACATCAGCAGCACTCTATTTGTTTTCATGAACATATTGACTCGGGCAACTGAGATTTTTATATTAAACTAGAGATACTGTACCTTGAGGCCTCATAAGTCTGACAGGGATAAATGAGATATATTACATCACCAAGGGAATGTCAGGCTTTTGCTATAGCAGTATCTCAAGAGGATGTGAGGTATTAGTAAGTCCAAGAGACTGTTTGTTTCCTTTTAGTAAAGTATCCTGAGATTTTCAGTTTTCAAACATGTGTTATCCAGGTGGATAGTCAGATTTATAAAAGAGACCTGTTTTATTCAGGAGAGGGTTTCTCTGTATCCTCTTTATTTTTGAAATGCAGTATGGGGAGAAGACACTACTTCCTAAAATAAGTAGAGTCTTGATTACAGAGATACTGTAGTGTTTGCACAGTGGCCTCATGGTCTTTGTACCACACATTTAAAAGTCATTATGGGTAAGGAAGTCATATGCTCAGTAGGCTAGATGTATGCTGGCATAACTACAGTATTTTTGTTCTATTTTAGGTACACTATATGCATCTTACAGTGGCAAACAGGGTTTACTATATTTCTAGTAGATGTCAATACAGCAAAGAATGCCTAAAGGAACAGGAAAACTATCCCACTGCATTTTTTTTTTCAAAATTACATTTTTGAATTCAAAAGCAATGGGGATGTTATGGAGCCTGTGGTAGTTAAAATGGATTGAAACTGGAGGGGGAGCTCTCACCACACTATTCAATGGTGTAATGAAGCTGTGGGGAGTGTGTTTCTCCCCCAAGCCAAGAAAAAGATGGGGAGTATCCCTGTGTGTCTATCAGAGGTCTACCTGCTCCCCTATCCTTGAACCTTTGGAAGGCCAGAAAAAACGATGGGGACATAGGATGATGCTATCCAAAATATTTTGGATAAAGTACAGAGTGTGTGACGGTCTTTTAGCAGCGTAGTTGGTAATATAAGCAGAGTAGTGCCATGAATTTACAAATTTGCAAATCTAATTACAAGCAAGGTGGACATAGAAACTTCAGATATTCAGACTTGAAAAATACAAGAGAAATAGTTGAAACAATTGAGCAAAACTTTTCTTACACCAATAAAAGACAGTAGTGGAGAAATTAATAGAAAAAAAATTGAAGTTGAAGCCCTGGAAAGTCAGGTCTACATTATAGGTTGAGTTTAGTAGCCCTCCCAGAGAGCTGAAAGCTAAGTATCTCCTCCTATCATTTTCTAAAATTTTAAGGTCGAATTTGCAGTACTGCATTGTGGATAATTCACAGTAGTTTACCCTGAATATTAAGGGAAAGAACCTAAATCTGCCACAATCATATTCCTCACAGCAGGTAATTTAGGGACGAGAAGAGAGTTTTGATGTCTGCAAATAACTAAAAAAAAGCCTCCCATTTATTAAAAGAACCAACATAAAATCTACTTCCTTTTCGACATGAGCAAAAGGACCAAAACGTAAAGATCATTGCACTGCGAAAGTATTTCAGGAAAATTGAGGCTGCAGTACTTCACTCAGCCAAGCCACAAGTGAGAGATACTGAGATATATGAAGAAAATATATTTTGGAACACATGTTTAGCTAAGTAACTTATGGAAAAAATGTGAACTTCTCTGTAGTCTCTCCCCAGTAAGCCTCTGAGCAATCAAGACAACTGAATACGTTCAGATTACTGAGGGTTCATGTAGTGTAGCTCCTTGCAGAAATATGACTTATAATTTATTATTTTGGAAAGTCCTATGTAATTTTATTGGCAAACCAGTAAATGTCTTAATGGTTGAAACAACTTGATTAATTAGAAATTCTTAAGATGGTACTCCCTGTGCTTGAAGGTATTTCATCAGTTTATGAATACCAGTGTGGTGGTGTTGCTCAGAAAGTAAAACTAAATGGCTGGGACATACAGCACTTAGTCCTTAAAAGTGAGTGGCTACCTCCCTGCTACTAAATGGGTTTTTTTTGTTTGTTTGTTTGTTTGTTTTAAATTGGTATTTATACTTGTGCTGGAGGGAGTGCTTCTTTCAGTGGACTTGGCAAACCTGAATCAATTTTGGACTGAATCTCTGGAAGGACCTTTACTCCCCTTCTCCCCTCCCCCTCCCCAACTCTCCATCCATATAAATGAATGAAGGCTATGTAGTGAAATGCATAAGGAACTGAACATGGACTAAAAGAGCACTTCCCCCCACCCCTTTTTGTTTGTCTGCTGTAAATGTCTTGACTGAATGGTAATATTAGTCTTGTCATATTTTTCCTCATTGTGGATAAGGTTGAAAACACAATAAATTAAAAGTTTGTCCAAAAATTATCATGGATTTATTAATCCAATTTCCAGTCTTGTTTATTACAAACACAATGGCCCTTTCTGATCCCTAGATTTAAAATAGCTCAATTTCACCATCTCTTCCCATTTTCTTTATTGCTCAGGATTAGTAGGTCTCTATAGGCGATTAAGGAAGGTAATATGAGGGAGAGGAAAATGTGTGGGTGTCACTTTTTTCTTGCCAAATATAACTGCTCTAGCGGATAGTTCCCCATTGAGAATTGCTTCTGCACACCCCCCACTCTTCGGAGTTCATTCATTGGCACCACAGTTCCCAAAATCATTGAGAAATCAGCAACTATTGGGTCCAAGTGCACTCCCTCTCTCGGATCTTGACATCTGGTGTGAATTTCACACTGTGAAACCATGGAAGTCTGCTCTCGCTTCCTTTTGTTTTGGTGCAGGCAGCAGTTTTTTGAGCCATCCTTGCATCTTTTGATACCCCTCTCCACAGTATTTATTAGATGCAGTAGATTTTGTTAGTTTTAAGCTTTTTTGAAAAAAAATAGTCCAGTATATAGCATTGTTTTATAATAGGCTTGCATCATTGTGGAGTCTTGTTGTTCAAGTCCACAATCATATGGATCCAGACAAGTAGTTCTGTTTTTTGGCACCATTTCCTTGCAAAATGGGATGTCAGTGATAGACCACCACTCATTTCATAAAGTGGTTGAGAAGAGCTCACTCCTCAAGGGACATCTCCACTTTCTACTGGCTTTAAACTTCAGCCCACTTTGACTGGGAGAGTTCACTGAAACGTTGACTAAAAGAGGATTCTTACAAATTCATCCAACTTCTATTACACTGGAGTCTTTGGTTCCATCCTGTCTGGACCTGAAGTACTCCAAGCTGGTTCCCACACTGTATTTTTAATCTTTTAACTATTCCCGAGTCCTCCTCTAAGGTTTCTTACTGCCATTCTGCTTCCCGGGATTGGGCCGCTGCAGAGATGATTCCCAATGGAGAAGGAAAAATTACTCAGTTGTAATGGAAGTTGTCAAAGTACACTGCCTCTACAGATCCACACTCACTGCCTTCCTCCATTGTTTGTTTTGTTTTGTTCATGATTCGTGGATTGTATTTTTTAAAAACCATAAAAATTAACGGAGGGCTTTGACCTAAATATAGTTTTACAACAAATGTTCAGAGGCAGGAGGAAATTTGGACATGGCTGCAATCGATACTGCCTTCTAGATAGATCTAGAGCTTACCACACCAGTGTGTGTGCAAAGGCAACATGCTATTTTCCGGTGAATAAGCTTCCCAGCCCAGCCTTCTTTCTTATTTCTTATTATCTTTTTGCAATCCATTGGTTCTTGCTGCTGAAAACAGGACGAAGAATAAAGAGAGGAAAAGCAGATTAAATGGCATAGGCATTTGAACCGGATCCCAGACAAGGGGACAAATATGCTCTCCATCATATCAGTTGGACTTTTACTATAGGTTTCTAAGGACACAGAATTGGGCCCTTCATATGGTGTTCTTGGCAGACTTTTTGTGAACTTTTTGATCTTTATCTGTCAGGATAAAGAGAGATTTGTACTGGATGGAAACAAAACTCCACTATTATAATGCTTTTCTTATTCTAATTTTAGGCCAAATCCTGAGGTGGTTACACTTTATTTTCTACTCCTTCCTCTAGTTAAATTCTCACGGAGGTCAATGAGAGTTTGATGCGAGAAATAACTAAGTATAAGTTGACCTACAACTTCAGAATAGCTGCATGCAGAGATCGCTAATAGGAGAGTTTGGGAGATCATAACTGATGTGACAAAGTTCCTGCTCTACCTTGGTGGGTCTTGCGCTTATTGGTGGATTTGCTCGCCTTGGAGCTACACGGCAGCCCTCAGCTTGGCCGTTTTTCTGAACCCACAGTCCAGGTCGACTCCTCCTGTGTCTGACCAGGAGTTGAGAGGATTTGGGGGGAACCCGGGCCCGCCCTCTACTCCGGGTTCCAGCCCAGGGCCCTGTGGAATGTAGCTGTCTAGAGTGCCTCCTGGAACAGCTGTGTGACAGCTGTCACTCGCTGGGCTACTTCCCCATGGCCTCCTCCCAACACCTTCTTTATCCCCACCATAGGACCTTCCTCCTGGTGTCTGATAATGCTTGTACACCTCAATCCTCCAACAGTCCGCGTTCTCACTCTCAGCTCCTAGTGCCTCTTGCTCCCAGCTCCTCACACGCACACCACAAACTGAAGTGAGCTCCTTTTTAAAACTCAGGTGCCCTGATTAGCCTGCCTTAATTGATTCTAGCAGCTTCTTGATTGGCTGCAGGTGTTCTAATCAGCCTGTCTTAATTGTCTCCAGAAGGTTCCTGATTGTTCTGGAACCTTCCTGTTGGGAAACGGGACCTCCCTCGCTTGCTCCTCAGCTATCTGCTTTCTATTCTTTCCTAAAGCCCCCTGGCCTGGATTTTTCTTACTTTTTGACCCTGACTTAGTTCTCCCCGCCCCCCAACCGGGCCAGACGCTTTTTATTTTTTTGTTTTGTTTTGTTTTTTTGCCGTTTTTCTTTGCTGCCGTTTGAGTGCTGGTCGGCTGCCAGCTTGCTGCCAGCACCCCCCCCCACACGCCTGCTCTCGGGCGCAGCTATTTGCCTTAGCTGAAACCCCCGGAGGAGTGGGTGGGGAGATTGCCAACCCGCTACCCGGAAGGGGGAGTGGAAGCCCCCAGACCCAGCCGTTTTGCTGTCAGCTCGGAATTTCTTCTTATCTCTGCAACATTCTCCACCTGCCGGAAGCCTTGGTACACAGCCAACAAAGCTGGAGAAGAAGACAGAGGAAATCACCCACGGAAGCTAGAAATCATCGTGGAGGGGGCTGTAAGACTGAGTAATTTTTTGAATTATACTCGCGTGGGGGGGGAGTTTGACTGTGGTTTAATTGCGTTTGTGGTGGCACAGGGGGTTTGGCACGGAGCTGCCCCCCGATCCATCGGTGCCCCCCCCCCAACATTATTACAACTGTCACGGCCCCCTGCCGTCCGTCCCTGCTGGCAACCTGCCATCTGCCTTCGGATCCAGCTGTTTGCTTTGAACTTTGCCTTTCGGACTGGACATAACAGCCGACCAAACGAGACTTTTTGGGCAAACATGCGTGGGTCCACACACACACACATCCCCGGACTGTTTACCCCACAGCTTGCCCCTATTACTGGACCCCGATTTCTGTTTTTCCCCCCTTCCAGTCCAACCCATTTGGTACCCCCCCCCCCCCCGCCTGCAACCCAGCAGGGAGGAGCGGTTAATCTGCTTCCCCCTTCCCCCTCCTCCTTCTGGTGTCTCCCCGTCTCTCCCTGCTCACAATGGCGGGGAATGAGAGGGGCGAGGCCCCTCTAACAATATCAGTTGTCCCTGCCCAAGCCCCCCCCCACCACCACCACTGTCAAAACACCTGCCACCGCCCCCGCTGGGGCACCGGCAGCAGGAGGCACCGGGGCAATTACTGCCGCTATGTCCACCGCACCCCCAGATTCTAGGAACCCCCCCAAGTTGGCCGGAAAGGCCAGGGCAGGAAGAAAGGAAAGAGCCCCGCTAAAACCACTAGGCCTTCCATGGCAGGGGCTGCCCCCACCGCTGTGGCCTCGTCATCGACCATGGCGTCCCTCCCTGCTGTTCCCTCCACCAGCTCTGCGAACGTCCCTCCCCCGGCCCCCAGGATGTATGTCCGGGTGGTGGCAGGCTCCCCCCTGCCTGCCGCCTCGTCATCTTGCCCACCCACTGCCTCTGCTACCATCACCAGCGACCGGGGCCCCTTCCCCACCTTGACCAGGAGGCATGGTGTCCGTTGCCTCCTGGTGACCGCTTTGCCCCACGTGGAGACATACGTGCAGGCACTGGCGAAGGTGGTGGGACCCACGGCTATTGTGGCGGCCTCCAAAATGTATGGGAAGGTCGTTTTTTTCTTAGCTTCAGAGGCTGCCGCCCAGGAGGCGGTGGAGAAGGGCCTGGCGGTGGGGGGGGGGTGTTTGTCCCCCTAGAGCCGCTAGAAGACCTGGGTGTTCGCCTCGTCCTCACCTCCGTTCCTCCCTTTTTACCCAATGCTGCCCTGTTACCCGCTCTCTCCACCCTGGGGAAACTTGTCTCTGTCATCAGCCCTCTCCCGTTGGGCTGCAAGGACCCCACCCTCTGTCACATCCTTTCGTTCCGCCGGCAAGTGCAGCTTCTATCGCCTGCAGTGGTGCGTGACGGAGAGGCGCTCGAGGGGTCCTTCCTAGTCCCTTACCAAGGAGCCCGCTATCGGGTCTTTTACTCCACCGGAGAGGCCCGGTGCTACCTCTGCCTTTCAGCGGGGCATGTCCGCAGAGACTGCCCTTTGGCCCAGGGGGCAGGGGCACCCAAGACCCCCGAGACCCGGCAGGACATCGGCCCCGTCGTTGCAGACGCCCCTGGCCGCCCGGCACCTGAAACCAACCCTCCTACTCGACCTGCCGCTGCTCCCGTCCAGGCCCAAGAAACACCTTCCCTACAACGCCCAGGCGAGCAAGGGAGTCCCACCCTTGCTATTACCAATCCGGCAGAGCCTATGGAGGAGGGTGTGGCAAAGATATTACCGGGTATAGGAGAGGTCCTGCCCCTCATGCTGCCTCTCCGTTACCTCCCCGAACCCCTGAACCATCGCCTCCGCCCCCCAACACGACCCCTGCTAACCAACCCCCAGACGATGCTATGGAGGGCTGGACCCTAGTCCAGGGGAAGCGAGGCAAGCGGAAGGCTCGAGCTCCGCTGCACCCATCCGATGCGGAAGCCCCTCGGAAGACCAGGAAGGGAGGCACTGATATTAAGCCTTCCACTACGGCCACGAGTGAGATCCATCCGCTGGTGTCGGGAGGGGAAGACAGACTGGCATTGGAGGGCAGAACCCCCCCTCCACGGGAGACCCTCCCTTCCGAGACCCCTGAGGAAGCTCCTTCTGCCCGGATACCACCCGAACCCCCCACGAACCCCGAAGCGACCGTTGAGGCGGGCCCTAGAGGAGAGGCCCTCGGGGTAGCAGGAGTTGGCCTCTCCTCCGTGTATGCGGAGATTGAGGCCCTAGATTTGACCCCGGTCACCCAGGGAGAGGATGATCTACTGCCGGCTGGCCTCGATCTGGGCAACCTCACCCCAGCCCCCCTTTCCCCTTGCTCCCTCCCCCTAATTGCCTTCCCGGGCGAGCACCCTGCAGAAGGTGGTCCACCACCTGATGCAATGGCTGCCAAGACCACCACGGAGCCAGCGCCTAGTGTCACTGGGAGCTCCCTCCCTTACCGCTTAACCCTCGACTCTGCTCAGGAGGCACCTTCTTTTAGCTGCTCGCCTCCTGAAGCCCAGAGCCTTACCTCTGCCCCTGCCCCCACCCCTGTTCCTGCCCAATTTACCTCCTCCTGCAATGCTATTGCCACCCCTGGGGTTATTTTTTCCCCGCCTTTCGCAGATTCCCCTCAGGGAGCAGTCTTTGCACTTTCGAGTTGCAATTTTTTCCCCGCTAGAGCTGCCTCTCACCCTGGCCGAGTTCTCGGAAGCCCTCCGTCGCATGCTCACCAATAAATCTCCGGGCATGGACGGGCTGACCGTGGAATTTTACCGCGCGTTCTGGGACATCCTCGGCCCAGACCTAGTCACTGTCTGGGCTGAGTCCTTGCAGAGTGGGGTCCTCCCTCTGTCGTGCAGGCAAGCGGTGCTCGCCTTGTTGCTGAAGAAGGGGGACCTCCATGATTTACGAAACTGGCATCCCGTCTCACTCCTTAGCACGGATTACAAAATCATAGTGAAAGCAATCTCGCTGCGGCTAGGGTCCGTGATGGCGGACGTGATCCACCCAGACCAGACCTATACTGTCCCGGGTCGCAGCATTTTTGACAACCTATTTCTAGTCCGAGACCTTTTGGAACTCGGGTGGAGAGATGGTCTGTCATTCGCCCTGCTGTCTCTTGATCAGGAGAAGGTGTTCGATAGAGTAGACCATGGGTACCTCCTGAGCACTCTGCAGGCGTTTGGATTCGGACCTCAGTTTGTGAGTTTTCTCCGGGTGCTGTATGCCTCCGCGGAGTGTTTGGTTAGGCTCAACTGGACCCTGACCGAACCGGTCAGCTTCGGGCGAGGAGTGCGGCAGGGGTGCCCCCTCTCGGGCCAGCTGTACGCTCTGGCGATCGAGCCTTTCCTCTGTCTCCTCCGCAGGAGGTTGACAGGGTTGGTGCTGCGGGAGCCGGAGCTGCGGCTGGTCCTGTCGGCGTACGCCGATGACGTACTCCTCGTGGTCCAGGACCCGGGCGACTTGGCACGAGTGGAGGCATGCCAGGCCATCTATTCGGCAGTCTCCTCCGCCCGAGTCAACTGGGTCAAAAGCTGTGGCTTGGCGGTGGGGAACTGGCGGCAGGTAAGCTCCCTCCCACCCGCGCTTCAGACCATCCGGTGGAGTGCGGGTCCACTGCTCTATCTCAGCGTTTACCTTTACGCCATGCACCCTTCCTTGCCAGAGAACTGGCAAAATTTAGAGGGCGGGGTGATAGAGCGGATCTGGAAATGGACGAGGCTACTCCGATGTCTCTCCCTCCGAGGGAGAGCACTGGTGCTTAACCAACTAGTCCTGTCCACGCTCTGGTACCGGCTCAACACCCTGGCCCCGGCCCCGGGTTTCCTGACCCACCTCCGGAGATTGATTCTAGAGTTCTTTTGGTCAGGAATGCACTGGGCCCCTGTTGGAGTTCTTCATTTACCCCTGAAGGAAGGAGGGCAGGGCTTGAAGTGTCTGTACACTCAGGTCCGCGTTTTCCGCCTCCAGGCCCTGCAGAGGCTCTTTTATAGTGCAAGTAGTTTGGCGTGGAGCATACTGGCGCACGCCTTCCTGCACCGCTTCCAAGGGCTCCGATACGACCGGCAGCTCTTTTATCTTTGTCCGAGAGGTTTTCCGCGAGACCTCTCTGGGCTGCCGGTCTTCTACCAGGACCTCCTCCGGACCTGGAAACTGTTTCTAACGACCAGGTCCGTGGCGGCCACCGTGGGAGCAGATCTCCTCACGGAGCCCCTGCTACACAATCCCCAACTCCGTGTGCAGGTGGCAGAGTCCCGCTCGGTGCACCAGAGGTTGGTCCTGGCGGAAGTCACGAGGGTCGGAGACCTCCTGGACTACGATCGGAGAGACTGGCTGGATCCCCTGACGCTCGCTCGGCGCATGGGGCTCTCCAGCCCTCGTACCCCCCGGTGTGTACTTCAGGAGGTGAAGGCCGCCTTGACCCCTGCTGCTCGGGCTTCTGTCAACCGAGCCTTGCGCGAGGGCGCACCCCGCCCATCCTCTACCCCAGGCCCGCCGGACCTTTCCATTTGGCCCCTACCCTGCCGATCCCAACAAACCCCTCACCCTTTCACTGCAAGCCGGCTGCATGAACTGCAGCCGGTCAGTTTTCAAATCGCACCACGGAAATATTTATACACACTCACGCTTCACACCTTTCACGCCCACACCCTGGTGTCCCGCCCCGATACAAAGTGGCGGGACCTCCTGCCACCTTTGGAGGGTGAGCAACCTCGGTGGGCCAGCCTGTATTCCACCTTGGTCCCGAGGCCCGTCGGGGACATCAGTTGGCAGCTCCTTCACGGAGCTGTGAGCACGGGCTTGTTTCTGAAACGGTTTACCCCCATCCCGGGTACTTGCCCTTTTTGTAATGTGAGGGAAACCCTGGCGCACGTATATCTAGAGTGTGCCAGTTTGCAGCCCCTTTTCCGGCTCCTCACAAATATTCTATTGCGCTTTTGGCTTCATTTCTCCCCTCACCTTTTTATCTATACACTCCCCATCTGTGGCCCCACAAAATCGCGAGATCTCCTGGTTAATCTCCTCCTAGCCTTGGCTAAAACAGTCATTTATAAAACCAGAGAGGGGAGGTTGGCCCATGAAGCGTCCTGCGATTGTAGGGCCTTTTTTCGATCCTCAGTACATTCACGTATCCAGGCGGAGTTCCTCTAGGCAGCGTCCACCGACTCCCTTGACGCCTTCGAGGAGCGGTGGGCGCTGTCCGGGGTTCTCTGCTCGGTGACCCCGTCCGGTTCCCTCCGTCTGACCCTTTGATTGACGGAAAGAGCGAGAGACGCCAGCCCCAGCCGTTGCCGCTGTGGATATAATCATTACTGTCATCTAGGAAGGGTCCTATAATACATGGCTGTCCACCCGCCCCACCCCCAAACTGCCCACCCCGCAGCCATGCCCATCTTGCCGGGCACTCTCAGGAGAGGGATAATCGGTGACACTGGGCGCGGCACTAGGTAACTCGAGGGGATGGAGGACCACAAGTGTCGAGGAAGCCCCCCCCGCTCTAGGCCACCAGGTAACTCAGGAGGGTGGAAGACCACGAGTGTCAAGGAAGCCCCCCCACTCTGGGCCCAGGCTAGCCTGAACACTTCTCCCCCCTGAAAGCTGCTGTGTTATACCTTCTGTTTGCGTTGTTTTGTTGCATAGTTTGTTTTGGTTTTTTTGGTAACTCTTTGCAAGTGTTACACAATAAAATTCTTTTCTGTTTCAAAAAAAAAAAAAAAAACCTTCCCTGTTACCTTACCCAGGGAAAAGGGACCTACTTAGCCTGGGGTTAATATATCTACCTTCTATTACTCTCCTATAGCCATCTGGCCCGAACCTGTCACACTGCAGACTCTGTGCTTAGAGATAGTGGGACTCGGTGAGTGGTGTGTTTGGGCCATCTGTGGGTTGTTTCTTTGACTATTTGGTCTCTGTGTACATGTGCCCCTAAGTATGCAGCTAAGTCAGGTCTGCTGTTGGTGCCTTGGTAAAGACTACGAGGTTGTGATCCATTAGAGCTTTGATTAGCCCTGCCATTAGAAGTCTCTGGGTGGTTAATTGCTCTCTGGTGCTGAGGAGTGGAGCTGAGCTAAGTTTAGCAGGGAGAATTGGTATAAAAAGTCACTTGTTAGGTGAACTCAAGAGCTGCAAACAGAGGCAGATAACAGAATAGTTTTGGAGGGAGTTTGGGGAGGCTTTCCTTCCAGGTTCAGCCAGTGTGTAAACAGTGGAGGTGACTGCAATGGATGTATCATGTTTTCTGTCCTGTCTGAAACTAGAAGGGACTTCCTGTGCATGAAGTGCAAGTTGGTGGCTTTGATGGAGTCAAAAGATTCTTGGACGAGAGGTACAAGTAGAGATCAGAGAAGCTGAGGAGTTCTTTGACAGCCAGGTTCAGGGAACACCACTACCCCAGGTTAAAAGAAGAAAGGAGCTGACCACCAAGGAGACAGAGAGACAGGAAGTCAGAGAAGAGATCTAGCAGTTCATAACCACCAAAGGCAAGAAATCACACTGGCACCCTTCAAGGCTGAAGACAGATGAGGTTGGGCAGGCTGTGGCCACCAGAGAGAAGAGGACCAGGAGGAATTCCACACAGCTAGACTTTTCTAATTGATACCAGGTCTTCAACTCTGAAATTGTGGAAGATACTTCTAAAGCTCCAGCTGGTTCAAGTGAACAGAGAGATGTACAGGATGCATCCGTGAATGGCAGCTCAGTCCAACCTGTAAGAAAAGCAAGCTTGCCAATGGAGTTCTCCAGCCATCCAAGGAAAACACAGTCCTTGCAGGGGGTTCATATTGACACTAATGACACTACATTGTTGGAGATTTCAGAGATAATAGATGACTTCAGGGAAGTCAAAGCATGCAGAAGAGGAGTGTTCAAGCAATCTTCTCTGAGACCCTTCCTGTCCTGCGAGCAAAGGAAAGGCAGAAGCTTCTGGAAGTCAACTGATGGCTATGTAAGGGGTTAGGATATTGTGGAACATTGGTCCATCTTCTATGGGGAAAGAGGGTGGTAGAGTTTGGATGGCGCCTACACCTCAGTAGGAGGGGGACCAATCTCTTCTGGGACAGGCTGCCCAGAGTAATCAGGAGGACATTAAACTAATAACAAAAGGGTGGGCAAAAAGAGGAAAGATCTGAGCACTCATTTGGCATGGAATCAATATGCTGAGAACAAAATGAATCAAGGAAACAAATGACATGAAGAGAAGACGGGAATCCTCAGTAGGAGTAGAGAGGTAATTTTTGTATTATATTTGGCACTGGTGCGATCCCTGTGGAATATTGTGTCCAGTTTTGGTGCCCAAAGTTCAGAAAGGATGCTGATAAATTGGAGATGGGTTAGAGAAAGAGCCAAGAGAGTGAACAAAAGATTAGAAAACCTGCCTTAAGGATAAGGGGTGACTTAATTCAGCCTATAAGTACCTACATGGGAAACAAATATTTGATAATGGGATCCTCAGTCTAGCAGAGAAAGGTATAACATGATCCAGCGGCTGGAAGTTGAAGCTAGACAAATTCAGACTGGCAATAAGGTATACATTTTGAACAGTGATGGTAATTAACCAGTGGAACAGTTTATCAAGGGTTCTGGTGGATTCTTCTTCACTGGCAATTTTTAAATCAAGATTGGATGTTTTTCTAAAATATACGCAGCAGAAATTATCTTGAAGAAATTCTATGGGCTGTATTATACAGGAGTCAGGCTAGATGATCACAATGGTACTTTTTGGCCTTGGAATCTAGGAATTCTGCCATAAATTATTGATTTATTTTAGGTGTTCAGATAAGATGACAATGAAAACCATAGAAATGCTGATAAGTAAATAATTAAAGATAAATATTGATGGCATAATCACACTTCCAAACTTAGTTGCCAAGAGTTAGGGACCTAAATCTATATGTAGGTACCAAGTAACCTGATGAATAGATAACTATCCCTACTCAGGTACCTAAATACAATTTTGGGTGCTGAACTTTTGGCAACCAGATTTTAAAATTTGACCTAAGTTGTCATATAAAATGTAGTAGTGGGGGAGTGATTCTTAGATTACTTTTAGTGATTAATTTGTCCTTTAGCTATGTAGATAATAAATAAACTTGTAATGTTTGGTGTGTGGTGGAGGGGTATGGGTGTGGGGAGGTGTTATACAGCACTAGAGGTTTACTGTACAGAAAGCTTGGAATAGCAGTAGAAAAATACAAAGAAAAAAAGTGGGAAAGAAACAGGACATATTTGAAAAAATATTAAGTTTAACTTTCTTCCAGAAACTTTATATTGCATATGATTAACAAGTGAGTCTTAGGAGTCCATAAGTATGTTGATGGGCATATTGCATTTATCTGATGTTCTCTGAATGATGACTGCATAAGAAAGAAAAGTGTGACCTTACTGGGTCAGAAGAGATGCCTGTCACTAGATGTCCTAAATATAAAGGGAAGGCTAACCACCTTTAAATTCCTCCTGGCCAGAGGAAAAACCCTTTCACCTGTAAGGGGTTAAGAAGCTAAAGATAACCTCGCTGGCACCTGACCAAAATGACCAATGAGGAGAACAAGATACTTTCAAAGCTGGAGGGGGGGAAAACAAAGGGTTCTTTCTGTCTGTGTGTTGCTTTTGCCAGGACCAGAGCAGGAATGCAGGTCAGAACTCCTGTAAAGGGTTAATAAGCAATCTAGTTAGATATGCGTTAGATTCTGTTTTGTTTAAATGGCTGATAAAAGAAGTTGTGCTGAATGGAATGTATATTCCTGTTTTTGTGTCTTTTTGTAACTTAAGTTTTTGCCTAGAGGGATTCTCTGTTTTGAATCTGATTACCCTTTAAGGTATTTACCATCCTGATTTTACAGAGGTGATTCTTTTACTTTTTCTTTAATTAATTTTTTTCTTTTAAGAACCTGATTGCTTTTTCCTTGTTTTTAAGATCCAAGGGTTTGGGTCTGTGTTCACCTATGCAAATTGGTGAGGATTTTTATCAAGCCTTCCCCAGGAAAGGGGGTGTAGGGCTTGGGGGGATTTTGGGGGGAAAGATGTTTCCAAGTGGGCTCTTCCCCTGTTATATTTTGTTAGACGCTTGGTGGTGGCAGCAATAAAGTCCAGGGACAAAAGGTAAAACAGTTTGTACCTTGGGGAAGTTTTAACCTAAGCTGGTAAAAATAAGCTTAGGGAGTTTTTCATGCAGGTCCCCACATCTGTACCCTAGAGTTCCGAGTGGGGAAGGAACCTTGACACTAGATAAGTTTATTTTTGCTGTAGTGGCAAAGTCATGGAAAAGTAGTACTCCATTGCATACAGGCTTTAACCCTGTCTGATCTTGGAAGCACTTTGTAGTAGTTTACCACCACAGATACTATAATTTGATTACTTTTTTTGAATAACCACAAACATTACAGTCAGTGGTTGCATTTTTTTTTTTTAAAGAGAAAATTTACTATTGCCATCTGATCCTTTCAGGGAAACAAAAATTTTCCTGTGAAGTTGCAAAGTATGGTATGGTTTGTTTTTCATTTTAGATTATTAGCCAGAATGTTCTAGTCAATAAAATATAGTATGTTTTGCCTTCTGTCCTCTGTGTGTGTGTATTCATTTGTAATTTACTTATCCAGAATTCTCCTTATTTCTGTTTGAAAATGGCTTAATGCTTCACTGGAATTGGGTTTGTCAATCTTAGCCTTTTAAATGATGTCGAGTGAGTGTGTTCTGAGATCGTAATGATCAGATCAGAAATTTTCAGTAGCACTTCCCTATAAATGGGGCTACCTGCTGTTCATGGCTGAGTCTTTTTTCCCCCCTCAGCTGATATCCCTGATGATGACTGTAAGGAGAAATTGCTCCTCTCAGATGCAACCTGTGGCTCATTTCTTCCTCAGACTTTGTTTGCCTTGTCAATTTTCTTGAATAATAATTTTATTATTTTTATTACAGCAATACCTGGGGCCTCAGCAGAACTAGGTCCCTGTTTAACTAGACACAGAAGAGGGGACAGTTCTTACAGCAGTGAGCTCACAATCTAATTTAGGACTAAGTCTAATAGAGAGTATAATGAACATTAGCAAGGGGTAAAGAGGGAGATGTGGGAGGGAGATAAGAGCATGTTCTGACATAAGACATACACGCAGCTAAAGTTTGATTGATTTTTATACACAAGGATATAAACACCTTAATATCACAAGTCCCTTCCAGTCTTCATCCAAACCATTATCAATTGGCAATTTACTGTAAAGACTGTGGCTGAAGTTGGTCTTGAAGAGAGGGTAGTATTTTCATGAGTAGTCAAAGGACAATGTTACATGCAGAATGGGCAGTTGACAAGAAGGTGTGAGGATACTTAACATAAGGAAATAGATTCAATATGTGTAACGACCCAGCCACTCTCAGTCTCCATTCAAACCCAAGTTAATGGTATCTAGTTTGCGGATTAATTCAAGCTCAGAAGTTTCTCATTGGAGTCTGTTTCTGAACCTTTTCTGTTGCAAAATTGCCAACCTTAAATCTTTTACTGAGTGGCCAGAGAGGTTGAAGTATTCTCCTACTGGTTTTTGAATGTTATGATTCCTGATGTCAGATTTGTGTCCATTTATTCTTTTGCGTAGACACTGTCCGGTTAGGCCAATGTACATGGCAGAGGGGCATTGCTGGCACATGATGGCATATATCACATTGGTAGATGTGCATGTGAATGAGCCCCTGATGGCATGGCTAATGTGATTAATTCCTATGATGGTGTCACTTGAATAAATATGTGGACAGAGTTGGCATCGGGCTTTGTTGCAAGGATAGGTTCCTGGGTTAGTGTTTTTGTTGTGTGGTATTTGGTTGCTGGAGAGTATTTGCTTCAGGTTGGGGGGCTGTCTGTAAGTGAGGACTGGACTGTCTCCCAACATCTGTGAGAGTGAGGGATCATTTTTCAGGATAGGTTGTAAATTGCTGGAGAGGTTTTAGTTGGGGGCTGAAGGTGACAGCTAGTGGCGTTCTGTTATTTTCTTTGTTGGGCCTGTCCTGTAGTAGGTGACTTCAGGGTACTCTTCTGGCTCTGTCAACCTGTTTTTTTCACTTCAGCAGGTGGGTATTGTAGTTTTAAGAATGCTTGATAGAGATCTTGTAGGTGTTTGTCTCTGTCTGAGGGATTGGAGCAAATGCAGTTGTATCTTAGAGCTTGGCTGTAGACAATGGATCATGTGGTGTGTCCTGGATGGAAGCTAGAGGCATGTAGGTAAGTACAGCAGTCAGTAGGTTTCTGGTATAAGGTGGTGGTTATGTGACCATCGCTTATTAGCACAGTAGTGTCCAGGAAATGGACCGCTTGTGTGGATTGGTCTAGGCTGAGGTTGATGGTGGGGTGGAAATTGTTGAAATCATGGTGGAATTCCTCAAGGGCTTCTTTTCCATGGGTCCAGATGATGAAGATGTCATCAATGTAGAGCAAGTAGAGTAGGAGCGTTAGGGGACAAGAGCTAAGGAAGCGTTGTTCTAAGTCAGCCATAAAAATGTTGGCATACTGTGGGGCCATGCGGGTACCCATAGCAGTGCCGCTGATTTGAAGGTATATTTTGTCCCCAAATGTGAAATAGTTGTGAGTGAGGACAAAGTCACAAAGGTCAGCCACCAGGTTTGCCATGACATTATCAGGGATACTGTTCCTGACGGCTTGTAGTCCATCTTTGTGTGGAATGTTGGTGTAGAGGGCTTCTACATTCATAATGGCCAGGATGGTGTTTTCTGGAAGATCACCGATGGATTATAGTTTCATCAGGAAGTCAGTGGTGTCTCGAAGATAGCTGGGAGTGCTGGTAGCGTAGGGCCTGAGGAGAGAGTCCACATAGCCAGACAATCCTGCTGTTATGGTGTCAATGCCTGAGATGATGGGGCGTCCAGTGTTTCCAGGTTTATGGATCTTGGGTAACAGATAGAATACCCCTGGTCGGGGTTCTAGGCATGTGTCTGCACAGATTTGTTCTTGTGCTTTTTCAGGGAGTTTCTTGAGCAGATGGTGTAGTTTCTTTTGGTAATCCTCAGTGGGATCAGAGGATAATGGCCTGTAGAATGTGGAGTTAGAGAGCTGCCTAGCAACCTCTTGTTCATATTCCAACTTATTCATGATGACGACAGCACCTCCTTTGTCAGCCTTTTTGATTATGATGTCAGAGTTGTTCCTGAGGCTGTGGATGGCATTGTGTTCAGCACGGCTGAGGTTATGGGGCAAGTGATGCTGCTTTTCCACAATTTCAGCCCGTGCACGTCGACGGAAGCAATCTATATAGAAGTCCAGTCTATTGTTTCAACCTTCAGGAGGAGTCTACGCAGAATACTTCTTTTTGTAGTGTTGGTAGGAAGGATTCTGTGGGTTAGTATGTTGTTCAGAGGCACATTGGAAATATTCTTTGAGTCGGAGACATCAAAAGTAGGATTCTAGGTCACCACAGAACTGTATCATGTTCATGGGCCTGGAGGGACAAAAGGAGAGGCCCCGAGATAGGACAGACTCTTCTGCCGGGCTAAGAGTATAGCTGCAAAGATTAACAATATTGTTGGGTGGGTTAAGGGAACTACTGTTGTGGTTCCTTGTGGCATGTAGCAGTTTAGATAGTTTAGTGTCCTTTTTCCTTTGTAGAGAAGCAAAGTTTTGTGTTGTAAATGGCTTGTCTAGTTTTTGTAAAATCTATCCATGAGGAAGTTTGTGTGGAAGGTTGTTTTTTTATGAGAGTATCCAGTTTTGAGAGCTCATTCTTAATCTTTCCCTGTTTGCTGTATAGGATGTTGATCAGGTGGTTTCACAGTTCTTTGAGTGTGTGTGGCACAATCTCTCAGCATAGTCTGTGTGATATGTAGATTGTAATGGATTTTCAATTGAAATGGTAAAAAATCCAGATAGGTAGGTTTACTTCCTTACTGTTGGCACCTCAAAGTGAACCTTATTTTCAGGAAGCATTGTAATTCTCTGATATAAAGGCCTCAACTCCCAATGCCTATCTACTATTTGATTCTTTTCCTGCCCCTGTTACCTAGCATGGCACTTCCATCAAGCAGGACCTCCATAGCAGTGCAAGCTGTCTCATTGAAGCCTATTACTCTGGCATAGATGACCCCTTGCAGCTTGCTGAAGAATGAATGGAGAGATGAAACAGGCTACATCTCTCACCTCTGACAGTACTACAAAACTATCTTCTGACAGCCTAGATTAGGCTACAAGAAGACCCACCTTTTCCAGTGCAAATCATGAGCATGTGGACTACCCAGATGAAATCAGTTATCTCTCTCTCCAAACTGCTAATGACAGTCTTCTGCAGCATAATACTGGTTAGGAAATTGAGTGTGTTCCGGTATCCCTCGTTTGGAGTGTCTCAGAACACTAAATTTAGAGGTGAGATTCTTTAAGTCTAATTGAAAACTATAAATTCAAAATTTTGTGAAGTTAGGGCCATGTTTTAAGGACAGTTCTTTGGACAGTACCTGATACAGTTGGTCTTCTAATAAGAAAGAAAAACTGTAAAACAGGACCATAAATCTGGTAAATGGGACTCACTGAATGAAACCCAGTTAAGAATCAAAGTGCTGCCTGTAAGTCAAGGTACACATAAGTGTGCCAAGGTATCACACTTGATGGCTAGATGACCACACTGTGACATTAGAGTCATGGCAGAGCATGAAGGGTCATGCTGTTTTCATGTCATTAAATATTACCTTGTATAATTAACTCCATCGTAGTTAAGGTTCTAGCTAGAGTTCCATGAGGAGTCTTATATTAGGTCCCTTTATAATTCTGTAAAGGAGAATGTTTATATTATTACTTTCAGTGTACACAAGTACTTTCATTGGATAACTGGGAGGCAGTTAACAAAACAAGTATAAGTTGTGGATGCTTACAAATTAAACTTTTAAAATTTGTACTCCAGGTCCTCTACCTTAAAAAAAAAAAAAATTGTAAACTTTCATAATGTTAAAATCTATGGCAAAGGCTATTTTAAAAAGCTAAAAAAACACATGTACAAAATTGCTTCTATTATCATTTGGCGTAGCGTTTTGTGTTTTATTAGTGTTTGTGTAGTCCAGTGTGCACATTATTTGAAGTCTGTTTAGAGGCAAAAATAAACTTATGATGAACGGAAATGAATGAAAGACCTGTAGCTTACAAGGTA
Organism: Eretmochelys imbricata; assembly: GCF_965152235.1. Lineage (NCBI taxonomy): Eukaryota > Metazoa > Chordata > Testudines > Cheloniidae > Eretmochelys > Eretmochelys imbricata. The sequence continues at coordinate 230,421,881 of NC_135572.1, read as the reverse complement.
GAAAGAAGTCTCTTGGAGGAACCAGCCACCTTTGAGTGCTGCAGAACATTGTGAGCCAGTGGGCTCCAGGGTGTCTGTAGAAAACCTAAGCTGTACATTATAAGGTGAGACAGAGGAGCCAGGTATACTAATGACTTCCTAAGACTTACATTTCAGGAGTTGCTAGGACAGCTGAGGACCCTTTGGAATTGAAGAGCTACTAGCTGGCCCTATTTAAAGACACACATACAGATGGAAATTTACAAAAAACTTTAACTTGCTTTTATGTAACTACCATAGAGAATTAGAGGGGGAAAATTCATATTAAAAATAAGGAAACTAAAGCCTTTGAAAGCATGTAAATGAACAGTGGAAAATAATTTGTAATTTTTTTTTTTGTTGGGGAAAATCAGATATGAATATACAAAGCTAGGAAATAATGTTTGTTTTCAGGGCTTTGGAGCTGTGCTCCAGCTCCGCTCCAGCTCCAGGAAAAAACCTGCAGCTCCTCTGCTCCAGCTCTGGGCTCTGCTCCAAAGCCCTGTTTGTTTTACCAGCAGCCCTTTGTGGGGGAAAAATTGAGCAGTGTTCAAAGTCTTGTCAATGCGGAGTAAAACTCCAGCATGGCTATGCTATGGCATTAATTGAGTTATGTACTTAAATCCTCCCCATATAAGTGGGATATTACACCACTTAACTTTGCCAACATTTCTTTCTTTCTTTCTTTCTTATACAAGGTAAAGAAAATTAATACAGTTCTTAATGTTTTTTTCAGTGACAATGCAAAACGGTTCCTCACCCTACTTTTTCTTCTGTTGTGATCATAATTTTACAAAAATAGCTTTTCATAAATACAGTTCTCAGTTGCTTGTGTTAATGTGTGTGAACTCTATAGAAACATGGTAGAATTTCATTGGTCTATGACTTCATCCTTTACTTGTCTAGCTTGCTTTTCAAAGTTTGCAATAACATGGCACCAAGATACTTAAGTTCATTCATGACTGGAGTGTTCTGTACATCCTTTAGTGTTTGCAAACAACTGATCAATGCAACATTTTTTGCATCTTCAGGACAATGCTGCCTTGCCACATCTGTGTTCTAAGGAATTTATTATGGAGTTTGATCAGCTTTCTTTCCATTATAATACCAAACATGGTATTTTGGTCTTTTTCACAAATTAAATTGGCATGTGAATATACTTATGTGAGCAGCATATTTCTATAATGTGTAACTTTCTGCTACATCTGTGGTTAGCCTTGCCAGGGCTCTCTAGTCAAAGAGACCTTTGTCTCAGGGTTTGCTCCCTGGTAAACGAAATTAAAATAGAATAAAATAGTAATCAGCCTTCACAACTAAGATGTTCATATTTCCTGGGCTCCAGAACTGAGAAGATTGTGGAGGTAGGCTCTGTGATTATGAAGTTTTTCTGCTACTTCGGCTATGTGGATAATAAAAATGGCATCATTTTGCAAAGCTTACTTGGTGGTGTTTGATGAGAAGTAACTAATTTGCTTACAAGGAGAGGGGAAAAGAATATCCTATTCAAATCCATGGGAAAACTCCCATTGATGTTTAATAGATCACTATTTGGCCCAAGAACACACAAATTTTTGCTTCATCAATATTTTACATTATGGAAGCGTGCTAGTCCCACTATATTTGAGGATGCGGTATGATCTAATTCTGTTTAATATCTTGTGCTCCTGGAGTCTTAAAATTCCACCTGTCCAACAGGGTGAACTCCATTTAAAAGCACAGAGTTCCCTTAAAAAATATTTCCTGCAGGACAGTTGGAATTTTAGGGCTTTGAGACTCTGTCAGAAAGTGAGAAGTGTGAGATACTGTTCTTAAAGAAAAGATCACTGTATAGCTGAAAAATGTTAATAGCATTACAAAACACTTGCTTAAATTTATAGTCAAACAAAGCAAGCAAATGTTTAGAGGTGGCCATGAATAGAGCTCACAAAAAGCTTTAGAATTGGATTCTCTCTCCTTATATTGATTCTTTTGTCTTCATTCGTATATGAATGACCAGTATGCTTTAAATGAATACATTTTAAGTACTACAATAAAGTGTTCTGTTTTTTTTCTTTTTTGCCTGACAATATTTGGCACACCATTTAGTGGTGTTCCTTTTGGCATTATTTGATTCTAATTTTAGAAACATAATTCTGTACATTTGTGAAAAGGGAAAAAATATTTACATCTTGAATGATTTCCAGAAGAAGGATGGAGTTTTTCTTAACTTTGAATAACTTAGATTGTCAGAACTTTTGGGATATAGATGCAACATTCCAGTATATCACCCATACCATTTCAAAATAGATTTATTTTTCTGGAGGAAAGATCTATTGTTTAGTCTGTAATGAAATAATGGCCATATATCTGATAAAGACAAGAAATAAAGTTATATTTATTTCTCATATGCAATGAAGATGTGTCTTATAACCCACAGGCAAATGGTGGGTTGCTTCAGATTTTTGTTTCTCATAAACAGTTTAGCTGCAATAGCACGTTTACGCTATATTATAAAAAAAATAGGAGTGGTGAAACAATAACTTTAGGCTCTTCAGTGGTTTTCTAGTCTTTCGATTAAAATACAACGTGAGTTTAGCAAATCAATTTAAGAGTCCTAGTGTATCACTTTCAGAATTGGTGGTTTCCCATCATTGTTCCCATCTCCTTGATGCAGAGAAGCACTTAAACACATGTTTAAAGCCCATTCAAGTCAAGATGGGATTTAAGTATGTGCCTCAGAGCTTTCCTCAGTAGAGATGAAGTTAAGCATAAAATAAAAGCTGAAAATACTTTTCTGTATCGGGACCTATTTGAATGGCAGTGCCATGAGTATTTTTCTACGTTGAATGGTATCAGAGATTTTACAGTGGAGAGAGGATTCAGACGAGACATCTCTCCAATACTTAAATCCAATTACAATACTTAATAGAAGAGAAGCAGAGATATCTGAATTGCCCAGTCATCCCTTTAGATGATCCTTCCAGAGCAGGGTTCAGACACACTGACAAGACAGTGTGGGGATATTGTCACTACTACTGTGATACTGTGCCTGTTTTGTGGCTAAATGGAGAACTTTTGTCTCCAGCACACTCAATCTAGCACCTTTCACTATCATTACATTTGTATGAGGTAATAAAAAAGTCTACTACAGATGACTCATTACTGCAGGTGTGTCCAACTCATTTTGTGATGAAGGCAGAATTACATTTCTAATTAGTCTTCAAAATAAGAGGCCTCTGTTTACTGTGGACCTCCCATGTTCAGGGTAAAATATAGCCATGTTCAAGGGTAGAGTATAGCCCTTGTGTAATTATTTTATGTTGTAGTTAGTAAGTTTAAACTGTTGCATTTATCATCACTCAGTGGAAAATGTGTGAATCACCATTAGGACCACCACTGTTTCTGCCCTCATGTTCCTTCTCTCTCAGCCTTTCTCTGCTTGTCTCTCCCAGATTCTCTGCTGCTTGGAGGTATTAATGCAGACCTCTCAGTAATTTAAGATTGCACTTATTTGGTCCTGCCAGCCACAGTAACTGAAACAGTGCTCCAGTGAGTCGGCTGCAAAGGGAAAACAACTAGAATGGTGTGATTCTAGTCGGTTTCCCTTTCAGCCAACTCTATGTGTAAAGAGCTTCTGCACTTGCTGAAACTATAAACACAGAATATAGTTAGTTTTCCTTTGAATCTAGCTCTTTGTACATAGAGCCAACCAAAAAGGGAAACTGTCATTGATCTTAGGATCCTCCGAGTCAGTTTCCCTGAGTAGATGGCATGCTGAAATGTGTCTGTAGCTACAAATGAAGCCTAATTGCAAGGCAATCTTAAATTGATTTGAGAGCCAGGTGAATACATCCATTGTGACATGAATCCAGAAACCATGGATAACTTCATCTGAAAAATAATTAGTTACCTATTTGTGATTCTTTTCTGATAGAAGTGACAAATGTGTTCTTTACTTCTAGATTATTTTTGCTTGTGCAAGCAAATTGCACAATGCATATTGAATCTGTGTTGAATGGGTGCCATGAATGCTCTGACTTTGTCATTCATGATCAGAGTAGGAATGGCAAGAGAAGTAACAGAAAATAATTTGTAACTTTTTAGTCTGAAAAACTAATTGGTTTGCTCCTCAGGTTTATATTTTAAAATAACAAATTTCTCAGATTATTTTAGAAGTTACTTTAAAATGCTTATATAGAAAGCATTACTGTAGCTACTTCAACAGCCTTGGGAAGTCCCCACAAAACTAAATATTATCCTAACGTTTTTTGCATCCATGCTCTCAGCAACACTAAGTGATTGTGATTCTCTACCAAAATCAAGCACTGCCCCTTGCTATGCATTATCCAGTAACCTAAAATAAATGGGCACTATGAAGCTGTGTCTCAGGATACATTTTTTTTCATATTTTTTCTTCTCCCATAAGATTATTTTAAATAATTCACTGTTCTATTTGCTAGCAGAATTTCAAGGCAAATACATTTCAACAGAGCAGCTAAAGGGACAATGTCCATATGGCAGTTAATATGAAATTGAGTTCACAGAATGAGGTAATTTCAAGGTCTCAAAATAACATTAATAGGTAGATACAGAAATGACTTCTCAGCTTCCACTTAGAACTTCCGCACTTGTACCTTTACATTTGTCTTCAAATGCACTGCATGGATTATAATGGGGAAAATTTTCAAAGGAAGTAGCAGCAGTTAGGTGCCTAACTCCCATTGACTTTCACTCTGTTGTGTCTGTGTCCATGTGCAGAGAGAGAGACCAGCCAAGATTTTCAAAAATAGATGCATAAAAGGCTCCTAAATTCATATTTAGGCACCTAATTAAGTGGTCTGTTTTTCAAAATTGCAGGCACTTGCATTTCTCTTTGTCTTCATTGGGAGCTTCAGGGTGCTTAGCAGATTTGAAAATCCAGACTTTTATTTAGGTGCTTCATGGGAGATGTAATCTGGCCGGGAAGGCTAGCCCATAGAAGAGAATGAAGGAATAAGGCACCCAAACTACAGCTCTCATTAGGTACTATAGTGGCATTTCTGAATCAAAATTTTTGGTTTTCAACCCAAAAATTTTGGTGTGGGGGGTTTTTTGTTTGTTTTTACTTGGGGAGGGTGAAAGTGGGGGAGTAGTTTGGGGGTTTTTTTCTTCTTTCGAAAAAGCCAAAATTTTCCAGAGGAAAAGCAATATTTTCAACCAGCTCTCGTTAGTACACTCATTTTTGTATTCTCTTTTTAAGGGATGTCCTGTAAGAAGTTTGTGACATAGTTTGCTCCTTACATTACTGGGCTCTCTTTAGAATAAAATACAAAATATAGGGTCATATTCACCAAGACTGTTCTTAGGGATCAAGTTGCACCTTCCTGTTCCAACTAGCTCCCTTGCGCTGAAGTAGAAATTCACAGGAGCACAGGTGGTATTTCTGTTGCCCTTTGCTTTTGGGTTTTTGCCAGGAAGGACATAGGAGAGGATATCTTTAATTCATGTAGAGAGTCCTGTGTCTCTCTCTTCCGAGACCTCCTTTTCACAGAGTACACTACCCAGTTTTTGAGCTGTGATGACATGTAAAGCTGCTTCTGACCAATGCACACTCCTCAAGGTGGACTTCTGTCTTCAAGGGCCCTGTACCAGGCCTTACACTGCTTGAAGCTGGCTTAAAATCTGCCTGAACCTAGTTCATAATTTTTTATAACACGCTTGTGTTCAGTGGATAATATACTGTGAGTTTATCTGTAGCTTTGTCTGGCCAGTTGCTTAACAAATGCACAGTACTAGATATTAAGTTTGTTCTAAATCCTAAAACATAGTTCAGCATTACATCTAGTGAACGTTATTGTATAGTTTGGTAATTAGGTCAAAAAGTGCAAATCCAAAATTACTCTTTTGCTAGCATTTCTTTCTTCTCCATATACAAGCTACTGTACAGTACATCCTTGTGCTCCAGAACTCCTGTCCAACTGAGTTTCACTGTTAGAAATTTTATGGTTGGCTCCATTGGGTTGGGATGCAGCCTGTGTGTTTTGAGTGGAGAGAGAGAAAACTTGAGCTAATGTACTGCTGCCTAAGTCTGTAACCTGTACACAGAAGATGTATTAGAAAGGAAAGATGTGTTTGAAAAGGCTGTCCATGGCTTTATCCACAGTAGTATATTTGCAGTGGTGTATCAGAATTGATCCGGAGTCATACAATTTTCCCCCAAGCCCAACTTCAGTTCTATTTCTTCTTCCTTTGCAATCTCCTGGAATACTCTAGGACACCACAGGTCTTGGAAACTAGTTCCTGATTTTGGGGCTTATACACATGATTGTGTCGGAACATCCCTAGTTCTAAATTCTGGGTCCCAGACTTCAGCCCAAGCCCAGATATCTCCACTGCATTTTTATAGCCTTGCAGCCTGAGCCCCACAAGCCTGAGTCAGCTGACATGGGCCAGCTGAAGGTGTTTAACTGCAATGTAGCCATACCCTAATTGACCTCAGTAGGAAGTAGTGTACTCCTACCTGTTGTTGAAATTTAATGCTTGAAAATTGCTTCATTATACTTTCCTTTTGCTGACAGGTGAGAAACTTACTTCTACAAATGCAGCTTTAGATTAGTTCTAGCTCTCTCCTTTGTATAATGTAGGGATTAGAATATTGAAGGTATTGGTAGACATATGTATAGATATTTATAGTGGAGATAACTCTGATTGTAGGAAGAGTGCAGTCAGCTAACAAATTCTTTGGGAGAAAGAATGGGATGAATTCTGAGAGACTTTTCCCTATGCCCCTAAAATACTTGAAATATAGAAATGTACATGTATACAATTTACAGTTATCAGGTTTACTTTTCTGTTACAGGAAGTTGTTAAGGCAGCAATAATGGAAGAACAAAAACGAAGTGAAAAGGCTGTGGAAGAAGCTGTGAAAAAAACAAGAGAGGAACTGATGGAATATATCAAAGAACAGAAGAGGGTAAGTGTCACTCTTGCATAATAGTGGCTGAAAGTTTAAATTCATGTGGCTAGAACTATATTAAATTTATTAAGCATGAAAATCAGTTTTAAATTATAATGTTCTCAGTTCAATTTTTATACCTTTGATTTTGCACATCTACTGTGGATAATTTGTCTGGCATAATACTGTATCCAATTATGCACATCTGCAAAATTTCCAAAAGGTGTAGCATATTCAATTTTATCTCTATACATAAAATTATTGTTTTGCAGACTGTGTATGCAACACACTCCATAACTGTTGAGTTACTTATTCTCTTGTGTGCACACTAATACGTGTTAGGTATTATGTTCACGTTGTCAGACACCATTCTGAAAAGGTATTTTCATCTTGTTCAGAAAGTTGATGTACCAAGACTGCAAACATTTAAAGGCCTGCTCCTATTGAAGTCAGTGGGAGTTTGCCATTGATTTCAATAGGAGCAAAATTAGGACCCAACTGGACAGAAGTCCATTCTAGAATGGTATATACTCGATTCACTTCCGCGGGAGGCAAATATTTGCACTACCACTCTCCCCCATGGGTACCAGTTAGGAAAGACAGTTTTGAGTTGTGGTGGTGGCTCAGAGGAACCATGCCAGCAGAAGCTACCTGTTGGATGTCCAGAGACAATGTGTCCTCTGGCCACACCTCCTTCCACTCAGCACAGTCCACTTCTAGGGTTTTGCTTGATATCTGCAAGCCATTTGGGGACCTAGCATAATCTGAGGCTCCACCTGAATCAAACCCTGTAATTTTAGAGCTCTGAAAATATAAATATAACATTGTGCTTGAACATAACTGGTAACAAAGTCATGTTGTCTTGTGAAAGAGAGCATGTGTTTGGTCTCTTACTTCCCTGGCCAGCAGAGGCTGGGAATAGTGTGGGAATTCAGAGAGATTCATATAACTTCAAGAGTATTACTTGCTGATCAGTCCAAGAGCAGTACTGGATGAGTTCTCTGTCATTATCTTATGGCTGGAGGTTAGTTTTAGCAATATTGGGTTTGTTGACAGGGAAGGTGAGACTGATGCCCGGGGAGAACATGTTTGAGCCCATCTGTATCTTGACTATGTTGATGAATCACTAAGGGCCAATTACGGAATAAAAGATACCACATAAAATATCAGTCTCTGTTAAAATAATTCACACCTCAGATAAACAAACTACCTGGACCACCAACTAATCAGTCTAGTACAAATCCTCACTGTCAGCAACAGTTGTTGGTAGTTTAGAAAATATGGCCTTCCCAAAACAAATGTTGTCAAAGCTGTATTCAGCAGAAAAATTCAGAAATTTGCATAAAATAGTTGAATGTCTGGATCAAAAGTGAAAGTTTACTAAAGATCTTACATATGTCTTCTATAGAGTTCTCATGATATTTCCCTGTTCTACATGAAGAGACTCAAGGGCTCCATTTCCATCTCATTTGCAGGTGTATTTTCCCCCATCTCTTTCAAAAACAGTTATTTTATCACAGGTACATTAGTTTATTTTAAAAGTATTGAAAGAAGTATTTGGCTAGCAAACTAATCCTAATCGTTGCCTAGACACCAAGAATACTATGGCTTTCATTGTTCATCCACAGATCTTCATTTCCGTCTGGAAAATACAAAAAGCAATAAAAAAAAAATCAGATGGTTCCTCCATCCAGTCAAACCTTCAAGATGATGACTTGGCTGCTTAGAAGAAGATATTTAAAATAATAACTTCCCCCCGTAGTCATAAGCACCATCTCAGCTACCAGAATGGATTCCAAAAATTCTGTTTACTACATCTGTGCAAAAGATTTGCTACAGTACTTCTGCAAGAAGTAAACACTATGTAATTCTCATCAGCCATCATAGTGTTGTGCTCATTCAGAACTAAAATCTTTTTTTACACTGAGGTTTACAAGTAAATAGTGTAAGAATCCATATAGTATCAGCAATTTTCCCACTTCACAAAAAACAGAATATTAATCAACTAACTACATCCTTTACAAAAGGCTCAAAAGATGTTGACCCAATAGTAAACCATTGTCAGTTTAGTATTTATTGCTTGTGTTAACATTTACTGTGCACTCACTATGATCAGTGAAGACATCAAACTTAAAAACCTACCCTGAGAAAACAGCCTGTTTGCCATAACATTTACAAAAGTCTGTGTACTCCAAACATCATTTATTACTCTTCCTTTCTTCACATTTTTAAGATCTAAACTGTCTTCTGAACTTTATTTTCCATAAGTCATTTAAAAGTTTAATGTGAAAAGTATTATTACATTTTTATTTGGAAGCTAGTCACTACAAAATGGACATCATAAAAAGATATTTAGAATGAAGAGAAGGTTTTGGTAAACTAACACATCCCTTGAATGTTTTTATCTGGCAAATCTACAGCAGCTCATCTCCATTTTATCCCTTGGTAGATGGATTTCCATTTGCATCAGAAAGAATGGATTTTTTTCCCCAAAAAAATAATTTATAGACATAGTTGCTTCATGGAGACCTCTTCCCATTGTTTTATTGTCTTACTACTATACAGCTATGTCACCTCTTGTGAAACTTACAGTATAAAATTAATACTAAAATCTTGGCCCAAATTCTCCCTTATGTATACATTGTTCATCCCCATCTAAGACAATGAGATTGCAAAGGCTGTGAATTAGGGCATAATTGATTTCTGTCTTTTCTTGTCCTTTTTGCTATCTTTTCTGCTACTTATTTTCAGTTTCTTTGCTTGCTAGATCTTCCTAGGATTCCAGGTGATTGAGATAAATGGAGAGTCTCTTATCTTCCCTTTGTCAGTGTACTCCTTCCTTCTGTCAAAAAACATGCTTGTTCTTTCTTGTATTTTTCAATGCTTGAGAAAGTAGTCTATTGTAAAACAGAAACAAAAAGTTAATTCATCCAATTATTACAAAAAATCGAAAATCATTTTGTTGAAACATGTTTTTGACTTTAGGTTTTCACTGATATTTAATTAGATGTACTCTGAACACAGTTATGAAGAACGGGTTCTCTCATGCATTTTAGGAATTAGTCAGCCTAATATATTGTCAGTTTACATTAGTTGTGACGCAACTATAGCTGATAATGCCTATCAGTTTTGAAAGATGATGCATTAGTAATTGTTACCATGTATAATATAATGTACCATCTAGAATGCAGTCATTTTAAGTGCATAAAAGATATACACATACAGTTTATAGATGGTAATGCACATTTTGTATATAATTTCACATCATATTACATTTAGATGAAAAAAGAAGAAATCATGAGAGATGCCATTTATTATATAAACTAAAAGTAGCTGGACAATGGTGTCTCTGAATCAAAGCAGAATTTTAAGTATAAGACAAGAAAATTCAAATGCATCTAATCCTTGAAATATTTATCAAGGAGACAGTGAAAATTATATCCTTGACAGAATCAGTCTTTCCTTCAATTTATCTTGTAAGAGGAGTTTCCATTCATTCCGTAATGAATTCCAGTCTTGAATGTTAAAATGCTGAATATAAGTGGGTTTTTTGTTTTACTTATTGATCAGTTGCCTCACATGCCTGTACAGAAAGGATACAGTTAAGGAGAGCTAGCTATTCCTGGTACAAGATTTATGAAGTCTGTGTGCATTGCCATTCAAATTGGAAAATGTGTGTAACCCCAAATCATTTGGCAAAAGTAGCTTTTGAGATGGCTACATCAGAGCCAGTGTGAACGGATCTCTGGTCAAAGCTGGAGCACCTGTCAGAATGAAAAATATACTTTATGAACTATACTTAATGGCAATAACTTTGGGAGGGATTCCAAGAAGGACCCTCAGAGAAAGCACAGGTTTTACTTACATTTACTGGCTGAAGTTCAGAGAGATCATATTCCCATTTTTCTTTGAATATCAGAGGAAGATCCGGTTCCACCCACTAATGGGTAGCATACACTGTGTAAGAGTACACTTCCTTTCTATTTAAAAAAATGTTTAAAGTCCTTCAAAGCAGGGGACGTGGGCAGAGCAGTATTTCCACTTGGTTAGCAATGATTAAGTGCTTTAGGAAAAGATCCATAAACAGAATCTTGTTCAGAAGCGTCAGTTTATTTTGAAATTGTACAAAATACATTTCTTTCCTTACAATAAACGTTCTGTACAACCAATGTTCAAAGTAATTTCTAACTCACGGCCGGACGTACTAATTAAATGATTTTTTAAAATTTTTGTTTCAATCTAATATCTATTTTATCAACTTGTGTAGTTTGTGATAAGCAGCTAAAAAATATAACTTTTACAGATATCCTCGTTCTTGAAAAAGTTTCTGTGTCTGTTCAAAAAGTGGTAGTAATAACAGCCCAGAATTGTGTGTCAACTTGAAGTTTTAATGTCCCAAAATAATTTTTGCTAGTAAGTAAAACTGAGGAAGGCTTAATTTACTCTGCACTTAATTCTCAGCAAGAACTTGTCTAGAGATCTTGAAAATCCCAATATAATATTCATTACCCAAAAAAGGAAAAGAAAGTAGGTATGACAGAAAAAACTGAAAGAAAAGTAGTCTTTTGTTATGATTTTCAAAATGTTACAACTTATTAAAAGTCATAAATCTGGTTCTAATATAGAATAATAAGAAGAATCCTTTATATGTTAAATTTGTATAGTAATATACAATATTAGGAACTGTTACAACTGTCCTCACTCACTTTCAGCTTACTCTATATAATCACCCTTTTTAAAAAGAGACCTTTCTCTTTTTAAAATTGTATCAGCTAGAATCTTTCCAAGTGCCTATAAGACACCAAGTTTTAACTGCTTTAAAAATGAAAAAATAAAATCCTGAAAATAACTTCCTTTTCATATGTGTAGCCAGTGTAATATCACATATAACATGCTGAAATTAATAAGATACCACAAGCTTTGAGGCTTTCAGAAAGAGGAGACAGGAAAGACCACATCCCCTGACATATCCCTGAGGGAGGAAGAGTTTTTGGTTTATAAAGACCTATGGCCTTGGATTAGAATAAAGTGTTCCAACCCATCCCGCAAATGAGACCATTACACATGAGCAGGCTATGAAGAAGGAAGGAAGTATCCAAGAAGCAACAAATGCTCACATCCAAGGAATTATTTCTAAAACCAAGTGTAATAAGTTTTTTTTCTTAAATCTCAAGATTTAATCTGCATTGGGACCCAGATTCTAAAGAACCCTAACTTTTGTACATTAAAATGTAATGGGTTAGTGTGCTGGAAAGTTGTCTTCAAAGTTAAGTTTTATAGAAAGAATCAGAGTTACAAAAGGAAGCCACTTGCTACAGAAGACCTCCTTTTTTGTGGCTGAATTATAAATTATAATTTTAATCTAAGTAGTGACTTAAATTTAAACAATAATTACAATTTTTAAAAATTTCTTATTTGATGGCTCTAAGTTAGAATATCCTGATCATGAATGGGCCCATTCCTTTAAAAAGTAGATTAGCCTGGTAATGTTTTATTAATAATTCATATAGGACTAATCACATGTCAGTATAACAAGAGAACAATAAACAAATAATACACAATAAAAGCAATCCTAAAATTTAGTAGTAAAGGAGAACTCTTAGGTACAGCAAGCATATAGATGTTCTTTTTTACCTGTTAGACACAGGTGTGGGTCCAAATAGCTAAAATAATTCATTTTTGTTTTATTCTTCCCTCTTGTAGGCTCCCTTCTCCCCATCCCTAAATCTGGCCGCCCCCTAAATCCCATCATCAGTTCAGCCCCCTGCCTCACCTCTGCTCCTCCTAGGGTTCTTGACCCCCCCCAGCCCCCTACTCACCCCCGCCTCCCCCGACTTAGGATCTCCTCTCCCACTTTCTCAGGCAGAGGGGAAAAGACAGCTCCAGGGGCTCTAGACCATTGCTGAAGTGTCTGTAACAAGAGACACTGATGGTTGGAGTCTTGAGAATGAGACTCCCTCGCACACCCTCAATGGTCTCGCCACCAATTGAGGAAGGCAATCAATGACAGGGGAACTGTGATAACCGTGTCCAAATGGTGTCAGTTTCATGAGAATACAGATAGCAGCTGCGCCTGGAGAGGTCTGAGTCAAAGTCTCGCATGATGAACCACATAGGTGGATGAGGACACATAGTGCAGGAGCTTCAAGCAGTTCCTTACTGTCGTGATGGGGTGATCCCTGATGTTCTCTATAAGCATCACTATTGCTTGGAATTGTGCTTCTGGAGGAAGGCTCTGGCTTGGATGCAGTTGAGGATCGTCCTGATAAACTCTGTCCTTTGAAATGGGGAGAGGGAAGAGTTCTGCACGTTTATCAGCAAACCCAAGTCCTGGAATGTTGACTCGATTAGCTTTAGAGTGGACTCTACCTGGACCTTGTCTTACTTGTGACCACCCAGTCGTCAAGGTAAGGGTAGATCTGAATCCCTTGCTTTCTCAACCAGGCTGTAATGACTGCCATGCACTTTGTGAACACCCAAAGGGCTGCTGACAGGCTGAACAGGAGAACCACAAATTGATAGTGTACATGGTTCACGATGAACCCAACCTTCTGTGTCCCTGAAAGATCGAGATATGAAAGAAAGCATACTTCAAATTGAGGGCAGCATACCAGTTCCCTGGATCCAGGGAGGGGATGAATAAAGCCACGGACACCATGGGGAACTTGCTTCTTCATGTATCTGTTGTGCTTTCACAAGTCCAGAATCAGTCTTAGACCACCGTTGGCTTTCGGGATTAGGAAATATTGGGAGTAGAACCTTTGTCCCCTTAACTCCAGTGGAACCTCTTCCAGAGCTCCCACTCTTAGGAACCACTGCACCTCTTGGGCTAGAAATTGCTCATGAGAAGAGTCCCTGAAGAGGGATGGGGAGAGGGTGGGAGGAAGGGGAAAAACTGAGCTGAAGGGTGTTGCCCACTGCTATTGTGCTTCGCACCCAATGGTCTGTTGTAATATGGGACCATGCCTGATAGAAATGAGATAAACGGTCTACAGAAACTGGAGAGGTTGGATCCAAAATCTGTTCTGGTACATTGTCTCCAAGCATCCTATCAAAAGGTCTGCTTGGATCCACCAGAGTGTCTGGGGGGGCAGGCATGGACGCAGATGAGGATCAGGGCAGAGGTCTTCTCCTAAAGCCCATGCTTCTTTTCCTGTGGTAGTTCTGCCGGGCAGGAAGCATGAAGAATTGAGTAGCCGGCTGAGGCTTATAATGTGTCCTCATGGGTGTCGATGTAAAAAGTCCTAGGGACTCCCAGTTGGCTCTTGAATCCTTCAGGCTGTAGTTTGGAGTCTGTCTGCTCAGAAAAAAACAGGGTACCCTCGAAAAGAAGGTCTTGCAAGGTTTGTTGGACCTCATGCAGCAGGCCTGAGGATTGAAGCCATGAACTTCTATACTTTGCCACCGTTGAGGCCATAGATCAAGCTGCAGAGTCCTCCACACCTTCGCCACTGATTTGCCTTCCTCCATGAGAGCTGCAAATTCTCTTCTGGATTCTTGGGGTAACAATTCCTTAAATTTCAGCACGGAGTCCCCAGAATTAAAATCGTACCTGCTCAGGAGCACCTGCTGGTTCACAATCCTGAGTTAGAGGCCACCAATTGAGTAGACCTTTCTACCAAAAAGGTCTAATTTTTTGGAATCCTTGGCCTTTTGGCCTTCGTAACCTCTGTCATTTTTGCTCATTGACTGCTGACACAATCAGAGATCCTGGTGGTGGATGTGTATACAGCAATTCATAACCCTTAGCCGGGACAAAGTACTTCTTCTCAATTTTCTTTGTCAGCGGCTGAAGGGATGCTGGGGTTTGCCATAATTCATTGGTGGGATCCATAATGGCCTCATTCAGGGGCCATGCCACTCTTGAAGAGTCTGTTGCCATTAGAATGTCTATTAAGGCATGATAGGACTCCCTGGTTTCCTCCACCTGGATCCTTAGGTTTTGAACTACTATCTTGAGGAGCTCCTGATTCATTTTATCCTGAGAGGGTGATCTCTCTGTTCCCGGGATAGCCTCAATAGGAGAAGAGGAGGAAGCCTGTATTGGTAGGGGGCACTGTTCTTCTCCCTCAGCACTGGATGGGTCTCAAGGTGAAGGCTTTTGGTGTTCGGCACCGGCCTCTGTACCAGAGTCTGCTCTGAGCTGAGCTATGGAAGTGCTGTGGACTCAGATGCCACAGAACATGACGTTCTGGATTGCGGTCCCTGCATTGTTGGAAAGGCCCAGGGGTTCCAAAATGGCCATTGTAATGCCATCTGCCATTGTCCTAGTGTGGGGTGGGATGCCTTGGCTTGGGTCCATGGCAGGATAAGGACAACTGGAGAGACAGTATCTGCTCCGTGGGAGGTATATGATCTCTACCTCCATCTCTGAAGATTCCCCTCCTGGGAACCAGGGAAGAGCAGTGCCAGCCAGTGTGTGTGATTGGTGCAGAGAGAGAGGAGACCAGAGGTGGGCCATCATGGCCAGTTTCCCCTTTGAAGGCAACCAGTAAATGTAACCCAATGAAAATGAGTTATCAGTTCTAATATGTTGGTTCTGGTTATTCAGTCAGAAGCACAATCCACTATCTTTGGAGTATGGGTGTATTTTATCAGTGCATGATGAATTATCCAGATTCTTTGTTCTGTGACCATTGAAGAGATTTTATTATCCTTTTTGTATATGGAACCTGATCCATTGCCCAGTGAAGTCAATGGCAAAGCTCCCATTGACTCAGTGAGAATAAGATTGGCCCCATAATGTTGTTATCCTGGAACAGAGAACTTTAATTAAATTTTCCTTGTTATTTTACAGGAGTTATTAAAATCTTTAATTATATTCATCTGGGGTCTTTGAATGTGGGGACATTTGACATTTTAAATAATTTAATTACCTGTTTTATTTTCTGTTATATTTATGGATCCTTGTTCACACATGATTCTGTCTAAGACGTTTATACACTAAGTGCTTTCCCTTTGTGCTTAATTTTTACTCCATTACTGTGGTTCTGTTTTTACTTTTACATGTGGCCCATCATGTGTTTTAAAACAATTCTTTCCAGTACTGTGGAGTAAATAATTGAAGTGGGATTTGAGAGGTTGATTTCATAATACTTAGCACAGAACAGTATTTCCACTTGTTGAAATTATTTTTTAGTGCAAAAACTTTGTTGTCTTCACCAAGGGGTCTTTCCCATTGTATCTGCTTATACAATATATATTATGACTTCTCTTTATCTTCTGTCAGAGCAATAGAGCTTACTTACATGTGTTTTACATATAGCCAAAGCAGTGAAAAACTCAGTGGGAAAAAAAATCAGTGCCTGAATTAAGACTCTGTAGGGTTGGATTCTCTGGTCCCCCAAATGCATGACTTATGAAGGCATAAAGTGAAACTAAAGGTGCCACGGATTTGCTTTGGAGAATTCCAAATATGTAGAGGGAATCTCTGCAGGTGCCCTTTTGTCTGGGGTGCTGCCCCTTTTGCAGCAACCCCTCAGTCTCGGGGTCTCCCCACCCAGAGGAACCCCCCACACTCACTATCCCCACTTCACCTCAGTCTTGGCTACTGCCAGTCCTCACTTAGCCCTGCTCCCTGGGCAGACTGCAGTACATCAGCCACTCATCACAGGCGAAGGGGTTTGAACCTGCTACCTCTGTCTACCTGTGGGCTGCCCCCTTGCAACCCCAGTACCTAATAGGCCCTAATCTAGGCCTCGCAGCCTGAGGGTTTCCAGGCCGGAGCTCCCCTGTTCCCCTGGCCTGTCCCCCTCAGCCCTGCTCCAATCTAGGTATTCCTTCAGGTCCCTGGAGCCAGGCCCTTCTCCTTCTGAATGCAGAGAGAGACTCTGGCTGAGCTTCAGCCTAGCAGCCCCTTTATAGGTCCAGCTGTGGCCTGATTGGGGCATGGCCCAACTGCGGCCATTTCCCCAATCAGCCTAGCTTTTCTTGCCCTCAGCCCTGGCTCTCAAGCCCCACAGAGCAGGCGCGGGTAACCACCCCGATACAGTGTCCCTGTCATCGACCACACTGAACTGTATCTGAGCTCTATTTATGAGCAGTTGAGAATCAACCAATAATTTTTATTTCTTCTTAGAATTGAGAAATCTTGATGATTTTTCTCCAGGTTTATTACAAATAGATACATATGTTAGCAGAGAGGACATGTGTGACACTGTCACGTCTTCTGCTAAGGGTAATTCAGAGAAAATTATATTCATCCTCTTGTATTTTATGAAATATTCTTCCATTTTGAGTACTTTTGTGTAGAAAGTTATTTTGTCATATTTCTAGTTTTCATTTGAAAAGAAAGAGACAACTAGGGATTATACCATTCTACAAACTGTTTTGGGTCACATGACCTGTTGAACGCTGAGAGTTCTAAATTCTTTCTGCTTCCTAGCCAGTTTCTGAATCTCTTACCTGAGGCTTAAATTGCAAGTATGTATATAATCCGCTTCTTTAACCAAGAACTATTAGTAATTTTCTTGCTTTACAGGACTTGAACTATGCGCTAACATAACAATGAAAAGTATTCAGTATAGTCAAAATGAAGCTTAGAAATATCAGTAGACCCTACTCGCTAAACTCATATATCCCTACCAATCTTAGAGTCCAATTACATGGACAAAGCTGCTTTTCAGAGAATGTACCTGAATAGAAAAGTCTTTAAGCTACATTTTGGCAATAATGTTAATAAAGATAATCAATTAAATGCAGGACTCAGATTCTGACCACCTATTCGCCTCACCCCCACATCAAGGTTATACTGATACACCTGAATAGTTTTTGCACTCCTGAAAAGGCAGGTTTGTTTGTTTCTTTGAATGCTGTTTGTATGTATCTTATCACTACTGGTGCAGGAATGTCTTGATTCAGCTGCGGAAGATATCTCACATATTCAGCCTCAGTTTGCTTTCTTTTGGATGCCTGGGGTATCATTTGAGTTAATATGGCCAACAGCAAAGGTGTATAAGTGGAAGCAAATGGGCTTGGAGGGGAACCAGAGAAGCTAGAGTTAGCTCCTTTTTTGCAAATTGAAAAGTGTAAAGGGTTTTTTAAATGTTGGGCAAAGTACATAAGTAGTGAAAAATATTCTTAAGATATTTTTTTAAAAAATCTAAGCTGATGTTTATTACAAAGTCCAAATATTTTTATTAAATTACTTTTAACTTGACAGGTGAGTGGTGCAAACCTGTGTGTCAGGGTGACTGTCTATTGTGGAAGGGGGCTCTCCATCTAACAAATTGGCACTTATAGAGGTTTGAGGCAGGGAGAGTACACAGGATGCACTACTACACGAGTCCAGTGGTGTGTAAAGGAGTACGGAGCATGTGGGGTGCCGCTCAGTAGCGTGGTTGCTACTTAACCTGTCTATAGTTTGGGGATATGAACTTCTACTTTGGCTTATTATCTCTGACAATCTCTGATCAGTTGGGCTTTGTGTGTGTGAGAGGACTTTGCCCAGAAGGAAGAATAAGTGTCTCCCCAGGAGGAGCTGCAAATAGAAAATGTAATTGTAAAAGGAAGACTTAAGTTATCTTTAATTAATTATGAATTCTATTTACCCTTCTAAAGATAAACTGTTATGAACTGAATGCGCTTCAAGTTGGTATCTACCTGCTCTAGTACTCTGATCTCCTAGACAGATTTAAATTTGCTCCAGCTAATTAACTCACTAGGGTCCTCCAATAAACCTAGAGTAGCAGTGGTTGAAACATGAATGTGTGCCTACTACAATAAATGGATATACTGATAGAAAGTCTCAGTAAAAGGGACCATGCATGGAATGAGTCCTGGAGACTAAACTATCCTCTTTCCCTTTAAGGTGATCTTCACAGTTCAGAGCTGAGACACAGTGATTGTGTGGTGTAGTTTTATCTCGCATTGATGCTGCCAATGCTGTACTTGTTGCTATATTAATTAGAAGGCTTCAGTGAGTGTAATATTTTAAACCCAAAATAAAGATATGCATATGGAGTTTTTGTAAAACTTAATTTTAGTTGAGCAGAAAAAACATTCAGTTAGATAAATTGTGCACATGTTTTTACATAAAAAGAAAAGGAGTACTTGTGGCACCTTAGAGACTAACCAATTTAAGTGAGCTGTAGCTCACGAAAGCTCATGCTCAAATAAATTGGTTAGTCTCTAAGGTGCCACAAGTACTCCTTTTCTTTTTGCGAATACAGACTAACACGGCTGTTACTCTGAAACATGTTTTTACATGTAATTGATATACGTTGATATATGCTGCTGTTGGAGGGAAGAGGGATTAGTGTTCAGGGGACAGCTTGAGAATCAGAGGTGACTATTTAGTTGAACATCAAAAGTAGCAATGTAGTGAACTAAAGAAACTAACTAACTAAAGAAAATGTATGCTGAGTTTTATGGGCAAATGCTTTCAATGCTGGTCTTGTGTTAGGCTGGACACAGATCTGTGTGCAGTTGGGTTACAGGCACTGCAACAAGAATGAATAAAACTGAGATTATACAAAAAAATGTAATTCTCCTTTGACTGCGTGCCTGGTGATCCCAATCTCTGGGATGCCCCTTCTCATTGGTTGATGGAAGCAGGATTGGCAAAAGCCCAAAAGGTAGTATTTTGTGGTCCTGAACAAGCTGGAGTAATAAGAGCGGTCTTATACAATAAGCCCCCAACAAATTTATTAGATTTTGAAAGTTCAGGATGAGTCCTCCCTATCCAGCATACACCAAGGGGATGTAGCTCTTAAAGAATTGTATCTCACATTCCTGTCGCGCAAAGTGAATGGAAATTTTTCAGATTTAGTTTTGAACCCTCTTAGTACAGATATTAGGTTCTCCTGTTAGGCTGTCAACTGTGCCAGGGATATTAATAACTGTTCCTATCACCATGGACAGAGAAAATCTGCAACAGAGGAGTTGAGTTATAACTATTTTTGATAATCTCGTTTGGAACATCAATTGCCAGAAATTCCAATAAAACTCTCTATGGAGAGAACAGTAAAACTCCCAGAAACATGGTTTTATCATCAACTCTCAAGAGACCAAACTGGCAGCCTCACAAGAAAGGAATAAGACCAGGGGTACAAGCTTCAGGCAGCCATCAACAAGGTATTTTCAAAGGGATCAGCCAAAATCAGGGACTTACTAAGTTTTTTTTGGCAGAGATGTTGAACAATATGGATCCACTGTTGATCCAGGTGGCAACTGCAAGAAATTCAATGTTTCAACTTCACTGAGTTGCAAAGGAGTCAATATTCTATGGAGATACCATATGGATACAATCCTGGACTCCTGAAGCACACCTGTTGTTACTCCAGATCATTCACATAAACAATCATTCAGTCTGGGAAATGGTCGATTGAACCCACTGATGATCACACTGTTAACTTCCCAGTTAGGATAACCCTAGTTTGACTGGTTTGCATCAGTGGCAAATAACGAAGTTCAGACATAATGTCCAAAGAAAACTCCCAGATAGTAGCAAAGGTCCACATACCTGGTCGATCCATACTTCTCTGTTCTACATCCAGATCTGGTCATGACAACATTAGCTGTTGACCGGCAAAGTAACTTGGACTGTAATTGTTTCTTGTGGATATATCCAATCCTTTTACATTAACAGGCTTAATAAGGGATTTGGAGAAAGTAGGAGGAGGATATAAATTAAATGTTGTTAATCTGTGATCTAATTCTAAAAGGTTCAGCTCTCATTGGCTTCCGTACACTTGGAGAATCAGGCTCTTAATAAATGCATTGCAATTTGATCATAAAGTAACAAACAGATGAACTTCATTCCTTTAGTCCATTAATAAAGGATGCATTGTAATGATAGTTTATGAAATTACAACCTGATACTTAAAAAGCCATTTTAAAAGTGTATGCCTTCTACATGTCATATGGGCTGCCAAAATAGAATGTTATTTTTAAGCATTTCTATCAATGTTTTTGGATTAAAACAAACAACTTAAGTTTTTAACATGTTGACAGCTTGCTTTTTAAATTGTTTTTCCTGAATTTATCATGAAGTAGAGAATATCAGGTCATGCAATCCATTATTAATGAGCTTTGCACAGAGGACACCATCTTCTGAACATCATTTTGAATCTGTATTCAGTGCCATTACCCATAAATCTTTATTGTAAGTTGAAATGTTAGTCTACCATCTATATTTTTACAGTATAAGTAGCTGCCAGATATATTGTACCACACTTTCTTCACTTTCATTGGAAAATACTGAGGTGAATAATTTTTAATCCATAAACAACCATTTCAGAAAATAAACTCTTAGAAGGTCTATTCAGCAAAATGTCTACAGTTTTCTGGGCTGCACAAAGGCCAGCCCTTCCAGTGAAAAGGGCAGGATGCTGCATAGACCCTTCTGGGGATAGAAAATCATTTGGCAACTCTTCTATAAAGACCACAGTGGAGAGAAGACTCTCTCCCTGTACAGAGGTGTATGCTCCGAATGAATATCTTCTATCTGGGGAGCACTCTCTTCCACCCAACCACCACAAAAATTCATTGTGGAGTTTCAGTGAAGAATCTTTTAGTTTCACAAAAAGAAAGGAGTACTTGTGGCACCTTAGAGACTAACCAATTTATTTGAGCATGAGCTTTCGTGAGCTACAGCTCACTTCATCGGAGCTATAGCTCACGAAAGCTCATGCTCAAATAAATTGGTTAGTCTCTAAGGTGCCACAAGTACTCCTTTTCTTTTTGCGAATACAGACTAACACGGCTGTTACTCTGAAACCTTTTAGTTTCAATGACTCTTCTTTTGAAAGAGAATTGCTTCAGGCTAGACTGCCCTCTGAATTTCTTCTCTAGCTAAGTGATATTGTTTAAAAGAACCTGTTCCTCCAGTTTTAGAACGTCAGAAGAGATGCTAAGTATTCACACTTACCCAGATGCCGTATATAGCTATTAAGCTTGTTGGAATTTGTGACCCTTGGAAAGGTGGCAATTTTGTATTAATGTATAATGTTGACTTTGACATTTGTGTCCACTTGTCAACGGGTGACACCCATTCAGGACAGTGCCACCAATGAAGGGTGTTTTGCTCTCAGTAAAGCCTTAAAGGGACATTGTCAGCTTGAATATTTTGAATTGATCAGTTTTAAAAAATCAAGTATAAATAGTATATGTGGAATTTAATATATATTGCTTATCTGCTGATGTTTATAAGTGTTTTTTTCAGCCATGAAAAGTGGTTAGGTCCAAGAGTGATACCATGCCTCCTACCTCTGTGTCCATGTCTATCTGTCTTCTGCTTGCTGTGACAGAATCAGCAGCATTGAGGATAAGGCCTCCCGACTTCTATACTCTTTGTCTCAAGCTACATGTATGGGGCTGGGGAGGGAAAAGCAGGTACCAGGGTCCTGCAGCTTTCTGTCACTCCCTTGTCCCATGCTGGATCCAGGAAATGAAAGAAAGTACGCACTTCCCAGGCTCCCATTGTTCCCATCCTCATGTAGGGTTATAGAGAATGAAGAAGGGAAGCCTTCCTCTGTGCCTCGTGCTCTCAGCTCTGTGCAGGCGTCCCCAAACTCAGAAACATAAATAGTGCTGCTGCTTTTATTAATAGTAAATGCCCTTTTCAAGAGTTTGGTGAAGAGGGTGCTTATCTGCTTGCCATAGACCAAGTAATATAAACATGCTACTTCATGAAGAGACAAGTGCAAGTGACCAACGAAACAGTGAATTTTATTTAATATGCTATCCGTATGCACAAAGTAAACAAACTGAAAGCAAAATGTGTTTTGCTAGCAACCTTCAATTTTAATAACATTAGGGGTTTCTTGTAACTACAATATGATTTTTCATGTTGACGGTGTCCTTGTAAATTGTCCAGAAACGGACTCAGACTAAACTCAATAAAAATAAAAACAAAATGTTTCCAAATGTCTTATGAAAACCCTAATCACCAAAGCAATTAATTGGTCAGTAAAGCACTTGAAACTAAGAACTGCTTCCAGTTTTTTTGTCATTAATCAAGGTCAGTGCAATTCTGTTTTCTAGTTCATATTTTTAAAGCTTAAAATCCTCTATATTCAAGCCTCTTCTATACAAACTGTACATTTTTTGTTGATTAAAATAAGTTTTGCCTTCTCTTAAAGATTAGACATTGTGAGCTCCTAAGAGAACAAAGAGTGGGAAAGCTTCAGGAAATGAAGATATGTAAAATTTTTCTGCTGTCAAGTTCCAATCACTGTGTCATCAACAGAGCTAACTGTCTAAGAACCAGTCGGATATCTAACTGCCTATTGTTATGAAAGCATCATAAAATATATATTCTACATAGAAGCAGTTTTTATATCAAACAAAGAACCCAGTGCTAAACATTACATATAATATATTTTTCTAGCCATATATCATAGAGTGCATGTTACACACTTTTTGAACTTCTGTGGGCATTAGCAGTGCATAGAAAAGGGGATTACTGGTGGGGAGAGCTGGCACATGCAGAAATAAAATAGAGCTACCAAAGATTCAGTTTTCTACCAAATAAATCTTCTCATGCTGAGTAGGCTATTTAAACAAATCTTTTGAATGACAAATAATTTACTCTGTAAGGGAAATGCTGCACAGTAACCATTTCTTATGGTCTCATATTTCAGGACCCACAACATACAGCCAACAAACTTAAGTTTTCCCTGTTGACTTTGACATTTGGCTTCCTTTAAAAAAAATTTACTGCCTGTTTCCTGACAACAGAATGAATTTCAATAAACAGAGTCAAATTCTCTTCTGATATTCATGTCCAACTCCCATTGACTTCAGAGGGCATAATTTGGCCTACAAAGTGAGAAACAGAATGCCTAGTCAAGACTGAGTTAAATGGCATAAAAGTCTTGTACTTATTCTGTCCCCATTTCTCTGACGGACACACCCTTGTCATACATCCACACCATCTAGATTTAAACGACAAAAGCTGGGAACAAGGATGTGTCCATTATAAGCAGAATTCACTGTACTAATTTGTGCTCCCATATGATTTGTGCAGCTGTGCCTCATAACCTTTACTGGAAAACATAACCAAACATTGTCTCTATCTGACTAATATTTGCCAAAATAAAACTTCAAAAGTATGAATGTCCAGAGGACTTAATTTTTTTAGTTATTTATTTTTTGGTATTTAATAGATAATTTTTTCCAGTATTATAGCAAGTGAAGGACACATTTTCAAAAATATATATATATTTATTTTTAAGAGTCTTTGTAATCTGGCATTAACCGTGTCTTTCATATTGTAAACGGAAGAACTTTGGCTCAAGATAAGAGTTTCTTCCAGCCATAAATAGAGGAATTACTCCTTTAGTTCTGTGACAAGGTGCTTTTTCTGGGAAATTAGAGGGTCTCATTCTGCCCTCATTTCAGTAAATGTATGGCTTTATGCATGGTGCTATTTATCTAGAGAGGTGTGTGTAGGAATACATATTGATGTCTGGTATATGCTACTACAGTAAGATAAATTTTATATTATGTAACTCTAAGAATTGTGATTATATCCCCTTACATTTTAAATTAGCACATTTGGAAAAATTCACAATTTGCCATCCTAACAAGCATCTCTTTAGGATACATTCTACCATCTTTACTCATATGGAGTAGTAACTTTGTGTACAAACAGTCCCATTACTGATTTCAGTGGAATGACTTGGAGAGGAAGTAAGGTACTGATTAATATGGACATGGGCAGCAGAATCACACCTTTAGCTCTTTACAAACATATCTTCCATAGTGTTGTGATTATAAATTAATTCATGAGAACACAAAGATTGTGACTTGCTCAAGGCTACAGAGAGTGTCTGCCAGACGCAGGTTTAGAACTCAGGATGTCACGGCTCCCAGTTCAGTGACCCCTCTCTCATATTAGTGTAACTTTTTCATAACTTAACTTTTACCAGGTGTTTTTTTTTCCTTTGGGGTTGCAGAGCGTTAAAGCCATTTATCCATTACAGAAAGTGCTTTTTGTTCTTGTTTTTGGATCTGATGTCATCTTACATTCCAATTTGCTTGAAATCTCTTCAATCTATATTTACACAATTGAACCTTGCAATCTTAGATTTGACTACCATTACCACAGTTCTAGTATTTATCATTTTCCTTGTGCCTTCATTATTCTAGATCAAGTCCAGTTCATATAAAATATAACTTGTCTTTGAGATTCTGCTTGCCAATAAATTTCTCTTGAGGCCCATATTATATTTTGTCATGTCATTTTTTCCCCTATCTAGACCTTTTCCTTCCTTTGGGAACAGGGTTTTTTTAATACAGTAGTCAGTAAAGAATATCTTTCTTTCAAAATCCAACCCTATGAGATGCTGATTATCCTGAAAAGTTCTGTGCATTCTCTGCTTCCATTCACATGTATAGTATATCAGTTGAGTAACATGTTTATATTGAAAAGAAATATAGTTAGGCAATAGTTTTTTCAGTTAAACACTGTTGTTTTGTGCTAGAGTACTTCTGTCATCAAAACCATTTGTTACTGGCAAATGGGAGAAATCTTAATGGCCCTCAGTTGTAGAGGAGTTCAATGTCTAATATTTTGCAAAAATAAAAAAATCTAATTGATTTTTGCATAAATTATTTGCCATTAGTAATGAGTCAACAAAACACAAGACCAGTTGAGACTTTGCGAGTTTCATTGCAAACTCAATATTCAACCCACATTCTTTAATATTCAACTTGTGCTTAGAACTTCATACAGCAAGTGTCTGTCCAAGTCTGATTCCAACATTCCTCAGACTCACTTTTTAACATACACCTTTCTCCAGTAAATAAGTGATGGACTAACAATGAGGAAGAGGAGAAAGAAAAACGAGAAGTAGGGTTTCTTTAAAGCAAACAAAAAAGGAAACCAACTATATAACAGTGGCCAAATCATAGAGTTGGGAAGGGAAGCTCAATCCCTAAAGATAAGTTATTATGTATTTATTGCCTAGGCCAGTTATTCAGAAGTGGTGATTTGGATGCCCAACTTCAGAGCCTTTTAAAGAGAGCGATTTTCATTAAGCGCTGAGTATGCAAAACAGAAAACCAGGCACCTTTAAAAAATGCCTCAAGTTGGACCCTTAAAAACTGAGTCACTAGTCACTTCTGAAAAATTGGCCTACTGTGATGAGGGATTCTCAAAATTTACCTAGATATGAAGATAAAAAAGTTCAGAGCCAGATTCTGATATCCTTACACTGAACATCACCTTACTCCACACTTGTCCATTGACAAGGATATCGGAACACAGTCCTTAATAAGTTTCATGAAGCTTTCAAACAAACCTGGACCAATTTGTATTTGTGTATCCAAACTATGTAAAGCTTGTGGATTTGAATATTTTAGTGTGAAATAAGATTTAACTTAGTGTTTCCAAATGTGTTTACCTTTGCATTTTGGCCTTCATTTGAATCTAAACTGAGGAGTCTGAACTGTACAATGTGTTCTACAGTAGGTCTGTATGCATAGTAAAGGTTCGTTTGCAGAATCAGTCCAGGGGTTCTAAACTCACATGAACTCAAAGAGGGTAAAAAAAGAATTGGGATTGCCAGAAGTGTGCAACCTGGAGCCACCAAGTTTTTCACAGCTGTCTTTTAAGTGTCCCTAAGTGAATTATTGAACAGATTGTGCATTAAGCATTTTTAAGAATTTAGTTTCACAGCCTCCTCACCAGGGTGTATCCAGGTTTAGGATCTTTTTGTTTAGATATGGTTTCTCTCTCTTTCTCTCTCTCTCTACCTCTTCAGAATACCCTCTCCATGCTTATCACTTTCTTTTACTTCTTAGGTCCATTCCCTCCCCCTCATTTTCTGGCTTTATGGGAAAAGCTGGGAGATAGAACTTCGTGTTCTATCTATATCTTCCTGTTGACTCTGTTGGCCAGTAGTTCTGTTGTAACCAGTGTGAGAATAGCATTGGAGATTATGCAAAGCCAGGATAGATGTCACTCTGGATGTCGAGCCTCTTTAGGGATGTGAGGTTCATAGATTCATAGATACTAAGGTCAGAAGGGACCATTATGATCATCTAGTCCGATCTCCTGCACAACGCAGGCCACAGAATCTCACCCACCCACTCCTGCGAAAAACTTCTCACCTATGTCTGAGCTATTGAAGTCCTCAAATAGTGGTTTAAAGACTTCAAGGTGCAGAGAATCCTCCAGCAAGTGACCTGTGCCCCATGCTACAGAGGAAGGCGAAAGACCTCCATGGCCTCTTCCAATCTGCCCTGATGGAAAATTCCTTCCCGACCCCAAATATGGCAGTCAGATGAACCCTGAGCATATGGGCAAGATTCACCAGCCAGATACCCAGGAAAGAATTTTCTGTAGTAACTCAGATCCCACCCCATCTAACATCCGATCACAGACCATTAGGCCTATTTACCATGAATATTTAAAGATCAGTTAATTACCAAAATCATGTTATCCCATCATACCATCTCCTCCATAAACTTATCAAGTTTAATCTTAAAGCCAGATAGATCTTTTGCCCCACTGTTTCCCTTGGAAGGCTATTCCAAAACTTCACTCCTCTGATGGTTAGAAACCTTCATCTAATTTCAAGTCTAAACTTCCCAATGACCAGTTTATATCCTTGTTTTGGACTTTACTTGGAGTAGTAGCATTAGAGTGTCCTAGAAAAATTCAGCTTTTTCTACTTATTCCTATTTGCAAGGCCTTACAGCTTCATGGAGAATATAGGAGGCTTTAGCACTTGATAGAAACCTTGGAGTATTGTTCAAGGCCCCAGTTCTGCAAGGAGTTCTGTGTAGGTGAGAAGTTACAGGATTGAGGTCTTATTTATAAAGTGGGAGTATGGAATTTGGGGGATCATATATATATGGATTGTTCGACATTTTTGGTATACTGCATACTTAATATAATAAACAGGCAAACATGAGTTATGCATAATAGAAATACCCGGGAACCAACTATCATGAATTAGTTATTTTTTCCTAAGAATGAAGTAAAATAATATATAAGAAAGAAAAGGAGGAATAAATTATTGCAGGGCTGAAAATTAATTTTTGAAATAAGTGTTCATGCGTTTCCTGTAATGTTAACCAAAAGATAACTTCTATATAAATAATTCCTAAAGGAAGCCCCAAGGGAGATATATATAATGTTTATTCATTCGTCATTCATAAATTAGATTTTCAGATTTAGTTATATCGTATCTCAGTCCATGTTCCCTGGGGAGGAGTGAGTCTTCCTATCTGCACATTATGATAATGTTAGCATAGAGCAAGATTGGTGAGGAAGTATTTTTATGTTCTGAGAAATATAAGTCTTCTGGAATGATGCTCATCAGTGAAAGTGCCACATCACAGTTAATGAAAATGTCAAAGTTTTCTGATACGATATCCAAAACCTTTCCTTAAAGAGAGAATTTTGCTAGACAGGGGAGAGAGACTGTCGCCACTCTTATCTATATCATTCTTTAATATTTAGAGAGATTTTTAAATGGAGTATAGTGTCTTTGATTTTGCATCACTAAGGATGAAGATTGTGAGACTGCTTGAAAGAGAAAGACAAGTTAGAGAGAGTCTTTTTTAATTCCATTTATCCACCTCTTGGGGAAAGGCAACAAATTCCATCTGGTTGCTGAAATTGTCTGAGGAACTGACTGTAATTCACTCATAAAGGTTGGCCAAATTAGAAGATATCCGTACCCTTACATAGCTGCATTGCTATACTTCCATCTAAATCATTAGAAAAGGAGGTCAATAAAATCTTTTAAACAAATCTGACAACAAGTTCTTCCTTACTTATTTTTATTATTATAGTAGGCATATTTTTTCAGGTCTTTAATTTCTGATATTGGCAGGAGTATTGGGAAGTTCCTTAACGTACAATAGATCGTCATCTTCATAAGAATATTCTACTTTGAAAACCCTTTTATGTTTAGGCTTATATCAAATTTATGGAGAAAAAATGGCTCAGGAAAAGAAAAACAAAAGATGTCTGTCTGCCAACTAAGACTGGCTATAGCTATATAATGTACTTGTAAAACAAGATAATGATCAAAAAACCTATTCAAACATCACCTTAATAGGAGTTGAAAGTTGCTTGTTGGCCCTAAATATCACTTACATTTTTTTCTCGCTGTTCCTTTTAGTAACACTCAGATTCTCTATTTCAGAAGTTATTTTATAATCCCTTTTTATCTTCCAAAAAAAATCTCTAGATTTCATGTTTGGTGAATCTTGTACATTGGGAAAGTTACTTGGTTGGAACCATATTTATCACACTCATACTTAAGCCTTCAAATTTGTTATCCATAGTTTTGGCACATTGTGATTAGGTGATTTTTAAATCCCTACTGGCTCTCTTGCCAAATAAGGTTTGACATAAAGTTCAGCTGTAGCAAATCTGACTTATGCAGAAATTATCTACATTTCATCTGTTCTGAAATCATGAAATTGGCTGCCTATTAGATAACTTACTGCACTTGAAATTTTTTATTTTTATCCTGATAGGCATTTCTTGACCGATTATCAACTGTACTTTTATTTTTCTTTATACTTTACTTTCTATGTTCCTGGCCATTACATATCATCTTTTGAGATAAATCTGTTTGTGCACAAATGTGGTGAAAAGCGTCAAGTAAAATCTATTTCTTAAGTTCTAATGGTACTGTGTGTTTAATATTCATGGATTTAAAGTATGCAGAGTTCCGACTGTGGTGTGGGTGTGCTTAAATTTAGGTTGTACGTATTGCTGTTTAATTTTGACTTCTTGATAGACTTCTTGATCTGCTTAATCTGTCTTTATTACTACTTAGTTAAACCTTGCAAAATTATTATAAAAATTACCAGCCCAAGCACAAAATTTGATTTAGTTGGGGATTGGTCCTGCTTTGAGCAGGGGGTTGGACTAGATTGACCTCCTGAGGTACCTTCCAACCCTGATATTCTATGATTCTATGAAAATCATCTTGCCTGCTCATTAGCATGAAGCTGATCATTGATAATGGAAAAAAAAAAGATATTTTGCTTACCTTTCAGAAATGACTCTGTATAATGAGGAACTAGAATTTTGCAAGGCTGTTAAATATTTACTAATGTATTAGTATGAATAGTAAATTTCTGTTAGTATAGGGCTACTAAAAGTTAGTAAAATAACTTTTTAAGGGCTAAACTGTGCATGTACAGTCTGCCCTGTGTAAGACCTGTAGCTGCACTGCCCTAAGAGAAGTACAAACATGATTCCTTCCCTACAACTTCTTTGCCCCAGGGTGGGCAAAAATTTGCTACGAGTCCTGATCAGCTTTGCTGACCAGTGCAGTGTTGGGCAGTGCTCTGGATCCTATGCCCTCTGTTCATCTGTTTGCTTGAGGGAGGGAGTAGCAGGCATGCAGCATCTGTTTATCCATAGGCCCCTGCCAAAGTTCCAGGGAGTCAGCAAATCGGAGTGGAGGGCCACTCGATGACCATGGAGGCTGGGTCACAATCTGGCCTTTAGTTATTTGACAGCACTTAAACTTATATATTCCAATGGTGCTTTTAAGGTTTACTCCTGGAATTAGAAAACTAGTGGTCAAGAGAAATTGTCAGTCACACAAAGTATGTAGGAATAAGCAGTATAGAGTATATTATTCTGTTCTTTGGGTGGTCTTTGTACCATAGGTGTATAGCCCTGATAGTGGAATATTTCAAAGCAATGCCTGATGGAGTGCTCTCTCACAGTCTCCTGTCTCTTCCCTCATGGTTGTTGAACATTCTGAGGGTGAAACTATAAAAGCGGGTGTGGTGAGTCAGCTGCCTTAGTTCCTCACACCTGTGGCAGCAGACAAACCAACCTCTTTGAAGACTCAGTGCTTTACGTAGATTTCCTAAATTGGTGGGATTAGCGTTACAAATTTTCTTATTTTCTTTATAGAAGTATTTTATTAGTTTTAATTCTTCTAGTTATTGGCCTTATGGGTGCTCCACATTAGTGTATGCACCCACCCATGCTCCTTCATGCTTCTGCAGATTTTTCTTCAACAGTGTTGGAGAGTCCATCCCTGCACCCTACACATCCTTATGCTCCAGACCAGGGGAATATAGGGAGAGGCAGACCTGCTGCCGCTCTGGTTCCTTCTGAATCGCCTGCAACCAGAGAGTTGCAGTGCCCACTAGCTTATCTTCTAGCTATCAGTGCTTCTTTGTTCATGTATTTTTTTTCTTATTTTATCTTAGTATTCTTTAAAGTTTGTGCCTTTATTCCCTCACGTTCCTTCTTTTTTGGGTGGCTGTGGCTAGGGCCTCCATTACCTTTAGGCTTTCCTCAGCTATGGTCTTTCCTCTGATGGTTATGCCCAAAATCACAGGCTTCAAACCCTGCTAGACCTGCCACATGTCTTTTCCCATCCAGCTGCCTTTGCTGCCTTGGAGAATCCCACATCTCATCAAAGTGCAAGGTCTGCACCAGGTACCAGAGCAGATCAAAGAAGTTGAGGAAGGATAGATTTAAGGTGGTCCTCATGGAGTGCTTTAAAACCTGCAAAGTCTGATTTCTGCCCACTCATTCCCTCCTCCCCATCCCTGCCCGTACATTGGCCTCAGCCTCTGAGTCTTCCAGTGAGCTCTTCTGCTTTGTCTCAGTCTCCAGTGTGCAAAGACCAAGGCACAACTTCAGAGGCCTCCCAGCACTCTCAGAAGAAGAGATCTCAGTCACCTGAAAAAGAATCTAAGTGCTAGGATCAAATCTTCCCAGAGACCAGTGTCTAAGGAGACCTCACCTCCCACTCTGAGTACCAGTGAGGCTCCTGCTTCTTCCAGCACTGAGGACTCAGTACAGCCCAAAAGGGCTTCTAACACTCAGCATAGTGAGAAGTCTCTCAACAAACAACCGTATTTGCCACCGACCTCAATACCTTTGGAGTCTTCTAGACACAGGGACTTCTCCAATAAACCACCTGCCCCAGCTGCAGCATCCTCTGAATGTCACAGGCATAAGATGTATACAGGCCACTCATCCACTATTCCCAGTATCTCATGACTCACCTTAGCTTGAGATTGCTGCACCGGATTGCTGGAACCAGCATCTTTCCTCTCCCTTGAGGACTTCCCCATGGCAGAGGAACCTGATTCCCCTCTTCTGAGAGGCTCAGAGAGGATGCCCTTCTGGGTGCCCACCTGCACCTGCCTACTAGTAAGTCCTACCACATCTCCCCACAAAAACTTGGGCAACTGACCAACTCCCACTTGGCTGCAGGCACCTATTTGACTGCCAGTACAGACACCTCTAACCCCTCCATTGAGCACATATGATGATACATCTTTAGAGTTAGACATCCCTGTCCAGCATTCAGCTATCTTTACCTCCAGTCTCCATCCTCTCAATGTACCCTGTTGAGGAGACTGCAGGAATTAATCATCACCCTCCCTGCCAAACTGGGCAGGAACACCCCTTCGGTCCTGCTCTCTTTCCGTATGCCCCACCACATTGGGAGTTCTGAAACCCTGGGGTCCCCTGCAAAGACCAGTTTTAAAGAGTGCCTTCACATTAGAAAGGCCCACTGAGATGAGAAGCCTCTAATATCCAGGGAACATCCTCCCCAGAAAGCTTCATCTTCTCAGGGAGACTTTGCAGAGTATCAGGAGCCAAGAACTGAGTGGTAATCACTCCCTTCCAATAAATCCTCATTGTCCCCAGATGACAAAGTCATGTACCCTCTACCATCCTGTTTGGATGACTTTAAAGTTTTCAGGATCTAATGAAGAGTGTGGCAGAGACCCTAAAAATTCCGCTTGAGGAGGTTTAGGAGCTCCAGCATTCCCTTCTGTGTATTCTCCACACTTCATCTCAATAGTACTGCCTATTAATGGTGCCGTCTTGTCTCCACCCCATACAATCTGGCAGAGATCTGGCACCATTCCACCCATGAGCAAGGGATCCAAATAACTTTTTCCTCTCCCACTTGGTGGTCTATGCAGTCAATGAAAATAATAGGCAATACTGGCAGATATCTACTTCTTATGACAAAGAGCTCAAATGCCTAGATCTTTAGCCTCACAAGAGCTACTCCTTGGCCATGTTACAATTCGGAGTATCCAGCTATCATTCCCATGCCAAAGTATGATTTTTACACCAACTTCTCAAGATTTTCATAGTGTATTGAACATCTGCCACAAGACTAGAAGAATCAATTTCAAGATATTATCTCCAAGGGACAGACAAACACAATAGTATCTTTGAAAGCCTCTCTCATTGCAGCTGACATAGCAGCTTGCTCTGTGGCTATCCCCATAGTTATATGTTTACTTCATGGCTGCAGTCCTCCAGTCTTCCCCAAGAAGTGGAGAATACCATAGAGGACTTCTTATTTGAAGGGCCTAAGCTCTTCAGCAATGCAACAGACAAGTCCCTGCACTCTCTCAAGGACTCCAGGGTGATCCTGCATTCCTTTGGTATTTATGTCCCAAGTAAATT
Organism: Eretmochelys imbricata; assembly: GCF_965152235.1. Lineage (NCBI taxonomy): Eukaryota > Metazoa > Chordata > Testudines > Cheloniidae > Eretmochelys > Eretmochelys imbricata. Next base: position 230,388,567 of record NC_135572.1, on the reverse strand, counting down.
ACTGTATATACATATAGTAAAGTATAATATAGTACATAAATAATAAAAGAAAATCAGTTATAGTATAGTATATACATATAGTAAGTTGTAGACACCCTGCTCAATTTTTCACATCTTCTATTGCCTCTACCCAGCAACCTCATCCAAGCAGCCAGTTTGACCCTTTGCTCGAGGGCCACGAATCATCTCATTCTTTGGATCCTGTGCTGCACCAACTTGTCCACCATCCATCATATGAGGATCATCTCTCTGCCATTCACACCTTCCTGGATGGATATTGGAAATCATTTCATCAAACTTCATCATTCCCTTCAACTCTCTCACTCACCCTCCCTGTCCTTCCCCTCTTCAGTGACTCTTCTCATGAAGGTCTCTTGAGGCAGGAAGTCCATTCTCTCCTGGTTCCTTCCAAATTCACTGGAAGAGGATTTGCAAAAAGAGAAGGAGTACTTGTGGCACCTTAGAGACTAACCAATTTATTTGAGCATAAGCTTTCGTGAGCTACAGCTCACTTCATCGGATGCTTATGCTCACGAAAGCTTATGCTCAAATAAATTGGTTAGTCTCTAAGGTGCCACAAGTACTCCTTCTCTTTTTGCGAATTCAGACTAACACGGGTGCTACTCTGAAACCTGGAAGAAGATTCTACTCCAGGTACTTCCTGGTTCCCAAGAAAAAAGGGGGATGGAGGCTGATCCTGAATCTCAAGACTCTGAACATTCTCATCCTGATACAGAGATTCAGGAGCTCTTGCAGTGATTGTAAAACATTATTATATCCATGGGACTGTTTAGTGTGCCTTGACTTCCAGGATGCATACTCGCATATGCCTATGCATCCTGCTCACAAACGCTTCTCATGCTTCATTGTTGGAGATGACCACTACCAGTATTCAGTCCTCCCCTTCAGTCTCTCAGCCACACTGACAGTCTTTATAGAAGTTCTGTAGGTGGTTACCTCCCATCTCCACCGGATGGAAATAGTCATCTTCCCATACCTGGATGACTGGCTTCTAAAGAACAGCTCCCTTTCCAAGGCCTTGGCTCTTTTTCATTCCTTGGGCCTCCACCTCAATGCAGAGAAATCTAACCTTTTACCTGCTCAACTGATATACTTCATCAGAGCCACACTGGACTCCATAATTGACAGTGTATACCTACCCACAGAGAGGTTCAACATGATGTCTACAGTCTCATCTACTGTGCAGCAGAGTCCTGAGACTACAGTGAGGTCCTGCCTACAACTCCTCAACCATATGGTGGCTTGCACATTTGTAATACACCATATTAGGCTTCACTCAAGATGCTTCTAACTTTGTCTCAGAACTGTTTATAAACCCGTCAGACACCTCTTGTCCAAATGAGTGTCCATTCCCCAGAAGGTATTCAACTCTCAACTGTTGGAAGAACCTCTTCAGGCTCTTCCTCAGGATACCTTATTTGCATCTACCTCCCACAAGGATTATCACCACAGAAGTATCCATATTAGGTTAGGGAGCTCACCTTCAGGACTTCACAGCACAGGGCAAGTGGACCCCGCAGGAATCATTGCTCCACATCAACATTCTTGAACTATGGGTAGTCCACTATGCATGCCATCAATTTTTACCCAAGATCAAGGGTCACTCCATAAGAATCGTGACTGACAACAGGGCGGTAATGTACTACATCAATAGCCAAGAGGGAGCAATATCCCCATCCTTATGCATAGAAACAATTAAGCTCTGGAATTTGTGTTTAACCCACCAAATTGACATCTCTGTGGCATTCCTACCAGCTATGGAGAACACCATGGCAGATGTTCTGATTGGGTATTTCCATCAGGATCATGAATGGGAACTGAAATCTTTTGGAAGATCTGCCTCACCTAGGGTCCCCCAAAAATTGTCACGACACCATCCAAAATGAAATGCCATCACTTCCGCTTGAGGGGAAGCTGCTAGATGCCTACCCTCCAATGCCTCTGTTTTTCAAAGTCCTAAACCTGCTGAAAACAGGAAAAGGCAATGGTTATCCTTATAGCTCCAACATGGTTGAGGCCAGCATGGTTTCAACAACTGATTCATCTAGCAATGAGATCATCTCTTCTTTTCTCTTTGGCAACAGACCTTCTGACCCAGGAGTCAGGCCATATAACCCACCCCAATCTCTCATCGCTACACCTCCAGGCATGGTTCCTTGATGGCTCTTGAGCCTATAACAGGACTGTTGTCCTGAGATGTAGTCTGTGCTGCTGAACAGTAGGAAGCCCATCCTAAGAAAAACCTACCTGCAGAAGTGGAAGCATTTCCAGCTTTTGTGTACACAGCAGTTGTTGTCTCCATCTGAGTCTTCTCTCTCTACTATACTGGACTGTCTGTTGAATTTAAAAACTCTGGGATTATCTTTCAGCTCTATCCAGGTCCACATGGCTGCCATTAAAGCCTTCCACCAACCATTGGATGGGATTTCAGTTTTCACTCACTCTACCACTACAAGATTCCTGAAGGGTTTAACCAACCTCTTTCCTCGTGTAAGACAGCTCACTCTACTGTGGAATGTTAATTTTGTCCTCAGAACTTTGAGAAAAAATATCATTTGATCCCATGGGGAGTTCCTCTCTTCTGCCCTTGTCCCTTAAAACTGCATTCCTCCTTATCTGAGCCATAACAATGAGCAAACTGGGTCTCCTATAGCTGATCCACCTTACAGGATGTTCTACCAAAACAAGATGACTCTTTATCCCCATCCTTGCTTCCTACCTAAAGTCTCCACAGGCTTCCACATCAGTTAGGGCATCCAACTATTATTTTTTATCCCACACCACATGCTTCAAGGGAAGAGGGCAGTCTGCATTCTCAAGTTGATTGATGAGCCCTCACTTTCTCTCTTTACAGGACTAAAACTTTTTGATCCTCTCCCAGACTCTTGGCCTCCATTTCTAACTCCTCTTTCCTCACAAAGACTATCTAAATGAGTCTCAGGTTACATCCTAATGTTATGAAACTTCTAGGGTGCACCCTCCACCTTGTGTGGCTGTTCATTCCACCAGAGCTCAGTCACTTCTGTAGTCCTGTTTAAGAACATGCCTATTGCAGACATCTGCAAAGGTGTCACTTGGTCATTAGTGCACGCTTCAAGTTCGAACCATTAGATATTGTTACACCTTTGACTTCTAGATTGAAGAACCCTCCGATATCAACTTTCTGTTTCCATTGTAAGGTACTTAAAGATTGTGATCGAGTCACCCCTTCACCTTGTCTTTGTTAAGCTAAACAGATGGAGCTCCATACCATGAGTCTTTCATTATAAGACATGTTTTCTAATCCTTTAGTCATTCTTGTGGCCCTTTACTGAACCCTCTCCAATTTATCCTTCTTGAATGGTGGACATCAGAACTGGGCACGGATCATTGTGCTAGTGCCAAACACAGAGCTCATATAACCTCCATACTCCTACTTGACATTGGCCTGTTTATACAGCCAAGTATTGCATTGGCCCTTTTCGCCATAGCGTTGTGCTGGGAACTCGTTCAGCTATTATCTACTAAAACCCCCATATCCTTTTCAGAGTCACTGCTTTCCAAGATAGAGCCCTGCATCCTGTGAGTATAGCACTGAGGATCAGTGAGGGGAGGGATGGCAGAAGGGGGTGCAAGCACCCCATTGGACCCTATGAAACATCCCACCATCAGAGCTGCTCTGTTTCTACATCCCATGAGGATGAATACACAAGGTCTATCTCAAAGAACTACAGTTACAGGTGAGTAACTTTCATTTATTGATCCACAGGTGGATCAGTTAAGTTAATGATGTTTGCCCCTCCCTGAAATCCATGGTGGATACTGATCCTGTCTTTGTACTATATACAAAATTAATCTTGTAAATGCAATCCTCATGAGTTACAGTATAATAGTTATTGTAAGATTTATATTCTTTAAGCAAAAATCATATAACAGAAACAACTATGTAAATTAAGTGATCCCAGTGTGCCTTGAGATGTAATCATATTGTTCAGTATCATTCATTGATCATCAGGTTCATTTGAAGCTAGAAACCCTTTATTATTCATAAGTGTTTTTGATTTCAAGAATTCAGTACTATTTTCTTTTGATAATTTATTGTTTAAAGGGAAGTGAGAGAGGTGTAGAAAATCAGATTATTTAAAAAACCCTCAAAATCAGTGTTTTCTTGTATTTTGTTTTGCTTTACTTTACATGTTTTAATGTAACTTAGAACAAAATAGGGTGTCGTTACCATTCTTGTTCCCAAATGTTTGGTTTGGCATTTGATCCAAGGCCTCAATTGCAGACTGAAGTGCCAACAGCTGAAGCCGAAAACAAGACTGTGGTGGGCAAACTCAAGATTTAATTTCAGAAAGAGTGTTTATATTTTCCCAGGGGCCACATTAATGAGAGTCCAAGCCCTAAATGTTACCACCAACACATTTTAACGGACCAGTTTCCCGGTTTTTAAAGTGTGGTGTCACCCTGAGTATTTTTCTTAATTTTTTTTCTCTCTTCTGACTTTAAAAGAAAAGCAATAAAGCTGTATCATTTTTGGCTGAATACACTGCCATATTTGGGGAAAACAGTTTTCACAAAGAGATGTGTAATCTGTCTGTGCCACAAAGATACATTTAAGACTGCTCAATCACCTCTATTATTTCCGTATCAACAGTGTTTTGATCATTCAGCTTTGAGGTAACAATATGAAACGTGGTGCTATACAAAAAATTGCTATTGGCCAATATGTACACATGAGTGAAAAGGGCCCAGTAATTGGGGTGCTGAAACTGGACTATGCTACATCACCCATGCCATGGTCAGGGTGAACTTCTGACCAATAGGTTAGTGCCAAGAGTGACAGTGGTGACGGGGTCACTGAGAGTTCTTTAGCTCAATTTCCTGCTCATTCAGCTGGGCCTGTTTTGTGGCTTTAATAGGATTAAAGAAACATTTATATTGAGGCTTTAGGAGCATTTTCACACTGCTCCTTTACCCAGCTCAAAGAGCAATATAAACCCAAAGCATTAAGTAGGGGATTTATGTAACGTTGTAGTGTAAAATGAGTTGGTGCACCTGGCTCTCCCTGTTTTCTCCACATTGAACAAGGCATGCTGAAGCAGTGTGCTGTGTATGCGTGTATGATAGAGAAATAAGCTTAAGATTTTCCATGCTTAGGAAATGCCTTCTAGTCCATAAAACTTTTGATATTATCATGATCATTTTCAAATATTAAATTGAAATCCATCACCCTCATAATGTTGGGAGAATACAGTATTCCAATTGCTAGGCCCTGCTAGGTGAAGACATATTTCAGCATATACAGCTGCTAACTTGAGCATCTGTTTGTGGGCTTCTCTTTCATTTCATTATTTGCCACAATTCCATACCATATCATAAGTCTCCAAATTATACTACTGGATCTTTATTTTTGTTTTTTAAATGAGAAAGAAAGGGGGCCAAAGTGCAAGCCTCGGGCAGGCATGGAATTTGCCCTCCCCCCATTGACCTGATTGGAGCTGCCCCTCCCCCAAATATAGGAGTCAAACTATGCCTATGGGCAGGAAAAATACATTAATTCTGTACACTTTGTTTTTATTTATTGTAAAACATGATAGGAATGACTAAATACACAATTATTTTAATTTTTAACTATATAATGTAGAAAATCATGCCGATTTGAGTAATTTAGTTGAAACTGTGAGAAAACCTAGTTTGTGTGTGTGTCTGTATATGTGTGTGTGTATATATGTATGTGTGTATATATTGTTATAATATATATATATTAATATAACAACTGACCTAGAATAAAGTTACAATATGAAATTCTGTCCTTAAAATAAGTAAAAGCTGTTCCATTTATTCTTTTGTGTGTCTCTCCGCTGTATTCATCTACAAAGAATTAGTCGGATTTTGCACTCATTATTCAGGCTAAACTCTGATTGAAAGTGAGTTTTTGCTGAGAGAAGACTGCAGAACCAATCAAAATGGGGGGGGGGGGGGAATGGCAGCCTAAATTACAACCTTCAGTAGTAAGATGACTGTTGGATATTATGGTGTGTAAAAGCTATGTTCATTGTGATGTAGCTGTATTTATAACCTTTACATGCATCAAGAAAATTACTATGATACTGGAGCCTTGTTTCTTCTGGCTCCCTTCCTTCCCCTTCAACCAGAATGCACATGGAGACTGTGCCTGGATTGAGAGAGGAGAGATAAGAGAATGGAAGAGGTTACCTCACCACCAACCTGTTGTCCATTTACCAGGCCATGTGGGGAGGAGAGACCTAATGGGCTCTTCTGCCCTTCTCCACTTCTGTATGTAAAGCCATTATGGGCAAATAGCAGCCATTTTCCTGACATTGTTTCCCCACCCTGCCTGCCCTTTGATTGCAGTATACTTTGAACTGTGTTTCTCATATGCTGTGGGTCTGACCAGTTTGAGTTTTTGGGAGATCAGGAAGGAATTTTTCCCTCGAGGCAGGATTGACATGGTGTCTGGTGGGGGAGAGGGGGTTCCCCCTCACATCATCCTGGAAGCCCATTTTTAGGTTAATAAAGGAGTAGGCAAACATTTAAAGTTGTAAATTTAGTAAGAGGAATTAGTAATTTTCTCGCAACTTTTGGCTGTTGTGCAATGCAGTTCTCAGAGGCATACATGAGTAAGAAATGTCAAGGTTGGTGGAGACTGTAAGTCTTTGCAAACTCAGGAACTCCTCATGAGTACCCTCATTCCCCCTTGCAGAATGAGGGCAAGAGCATTAAGAGGTGGGCTGAATCCACCGATAACTATTGGTTATATAGCATGAGGCAAGTTAGCACTGCACTGGACTCAAGTTAAATGCCTGGTATTGTGGGGTAGGGTGGGGAGAATTAGATGCTCCCCTCTGTTCTAAAGTAAACATTAGTAAAGTTGAGGCTTCCACTTTAAATCTGTCTCTGTCTTTTTTGTTCTCTTGCATATCCTGATCAGTAATGTATTCCAGCAATTCATATAATTTAAACTAAACCATTGACATTCCTTCACTCAGACTTTATTTTGAGTACATAAAATTAGATATATTGGCAGGTATGATGATAATTGTAAAATGTTTTATTTAATGTGATGTAATCCACATTACTGTATAAATCATTGCAAAGTTTAATCAGTCCAACATGATCAACTTAGATTAATTACTTTTGCGTAAACACTCTATTGTTTTCTTTTTTCTCAGTCATAGGGAAAATCCTCCTTTTAAGTCCTCTTTGCACCATCCAGTAGCACGGAGGGGATTTAAAAGTTGAGCTAAAGCTGCAGCTGAGGATTCCCTTAGCAGATGGGGAATCCTCCATCTGATTTTACCCACTCCACCCAACCCCTGGGACATAATGAGTGATTGGAGGCAGGGAGGGTATGTGTCAGACATAACTGGAGACCAACATAAAGCTACCTATGCATCACCCCCTCCTCCCCCCCTCCCCCCCCCCCGCACGCCACACACATCAAGCATACTCTGGCATATCTGGGGATCTGGTCCATTATGTGTAACTTTGTAACAGATGGTCTCTTTATACTAACTTGTTTGCTGTATGACTCCAAAATTGTATGATTTCTTCTACAGCAGAAAACATGAGACGTACAAAGATATTATAAAAAGTATATTCATCTGAATTTCACTGAAAGCTATGTGAGTTACTCTTTCAAGAGCCAATTTCATGTACGTATTTAAAAAAAAAAGTGTCTAGTTACCAAAATAGTTAAAATAAATACTTCCACAACATGTGTCTGATTTATGCAATAAAATATCTCTGTCCTTCACTTGAAGAGAATGGGGTTGGATGGCCTAGAGAAGGGATTATGGGTGGGTATTTAACTTTTTGAGGGTTGGACTGTTGAGTCTATGAATAAAATCTTCTCTTTCCTTAAACATCATACAAGCACCCAAAAAGGTTGGAATTGGGTTCATTTTCATATATTTAAAAATGAAAAAAAAGTTTTACTGTGTTTTTTTCCCCCTTCTGCTCATTACTGGTCCCTTCTGATTTATGAATCATAAGACTATTCCATTCCTATTAGTCAGCTAATAAAAGGACTTCTGTACAGAACATAAATTGTATGACATCTTTACACCTTATACTAAAGATTCCTTATTTATTGGTTATATTTGGTGTAAAGGTAAAGTGCAATCCTCCTTCTATCTTTTTGAGTTCCTTGATTTTGTTTTCATATTTTTAATGTTTTATTGTTGATATTTAGTTTCAAGTTATCAGTTACAGGGGATGGATCACTCAATAATTGCCCTGTTCTGTTCATTCCCTCTGAAGCATCTGGCATTTGGTCACTGTTGGAAGATAGGCTAGATGGACTCCTGGTCTGACCCAGCATGACCATTCTTGTGCTCTTAATTTATCACTCATGTCCAAAATAGTTATGTTCACTTGTATCTAAAGCTATCCTCAATTTACCAGCTGTAGATTTTTTTTTCTGTTTTAAGTTATTGTTTGCTTGCTAGGTATACTATAAAATTAGTTTTATAAATTCAGTTGAGTCCAGAAGTAATCCATACTGCTGTATGTAGCTCCATTGAATAGAAATAAATAGGCCTTTTCTATGATCAGATGTGGGACTTCAGTATGAGTACATCCAGTAGTAAATGCTTGCAAGATTGGGCCTAAAGAGGCAAATCCAGTCACTTCCTGTACAGGTGCAGAGGAGCCCCTTATACGTGGAAATGCTACATTTCCACCGCTTGGTGGGGGAGTTGGATGTACCAAACCAGGCAGAAAGAAAAGGAGTACTTATGGCACCTTAGAGACTACCCAATTAGAGCATAAGCTTTCGTGAGCTACTGCTCACTTCCCGGCAGGAGGTTCACCCTGCTGCACAGCACAGAGCCCTGCTTTGTGGAGTTTCCTATAAACCAGGGTACAGGACAGAGTATGGATGGGCTAGGAGTGGGATCAGAACATCCACTATTATAGAGATCCTGCTCCTGCAGAGAAGGGGGTGTAAAGGTCACCATAGCTACATAGGGTTCCCAACCCTCCAGGATTGCCCTGGTGTCAACAGGAATGAAAGATTAATCTTTAATTAAGGATTATGTCATGTGATGAAACGTCCAGGAATACATCCAACCCAAATTGGCAACCCTGTAGCTACGGCAACCTCAGGGTTTTAGCCTTGGGGCTAAGGAAGGGGTTGTTTGTTTTTTTCATCTTCTCTCATCTATTGCACAATTACCTAGCACATAGTCCTATACACAGGCTGCACACTGAAAGAGAGAATTTAGGCCAAAATCTATTGTTACAGTGTTCTTCTACGTTCAGACTCATGAGCCTGATTCTCATGTACACAACGCCCCTTTACTCTGCCAGGGCCACATAACTTTCACCTCAGTATTGTCAACAACTTACATTTTGTTGTTGTTTTTTCAACTTTGACAGTTACAAAAATAGTTTACCTTTCACCCTGCTTTTCCATGTTTGACAAAGCTTTGTTTGAGAGATATGCCCTAGCTGATCAACTTTGAACAAGTGAAAGCAAAGAAGCATTTTATAACTTTTTATTTGCAAATTTTGAAATAAACTTCTAATCAAATCTTTTTGATCCATGGATGATATCTTCCAATTATTTTTATTCTTTTTACTCTTCCATTGCCCTGTTATTTACAAATGGAAAAGGAAAGTGTGGCCTCTGCCAGATATGTTCTAATTAATTTTCCTCCTTTTATTTCCTGCAATAGGATGCTGCTCACGTGAAGTCCATGGGAGCAGGAACAGAGGCTTTATCAAGCTTTCTTTAAAACTAAAGAGAGCTGTTGTATTTAAAAATGTATATACCTTTTTAAGAAGCAAATGTCTTTACCTGCCTCAATCATAGTATTAAATAGATGATTAAAGTGAACATTTTTAAAAATCTTTTTTCTTTTCACTATTTATGTTGCTTATTTACTTTTTGTACTGGACTCTTCAAAAATAGTTGCTTTCTTTCCAATTAAGCACTTAGCTTAATGCTTGAGTGTCTTGATATTATGATTCATTAAACCTTTTTTTTTTACACCATTTAATTTCTGACCTAAACTACCTGACAGAGCACTCTAAATTCCAAGTGTATTTTTTTCCTTAACTGGATTTTTTTTTTCTTATGGAAAACTACTTCAAACATGATACTTCATCCAGGTAGAGAACTGCCTTCCGTTTGAGGATGAATGTCACCTGGTGGTGGTGTTTTGAATCCAAGCTGATTCTTGGAAAGGTGCAGGTTTGATCAGTCTAGTAATACCAAGGGGAATCTTTCTCTGAGAATATGCTATAGTTGCGTAGTTCAGGAGTCTCTGCTGGCTGGCATCCTCAGAAGCAATTTGGAGTTGATTAGAGTCCTTGAAGTCTAAAGCCTGTAGATTATTATTTTTTTGCTTATGGATCTTTTCTCCTGCTCTGGAAACCTCTCCTGTGTTGTCATGAATGATGAGCTGCTGAGAGCCACAGGCACTCCCTCTGTTTATGTTTTAAAACTAGGAGGCCTTTTCTTTGATGACATTGGTGCAGCTGCAGCTTTATAGAGTGCTTCCCCCACAGCTGCACTGAACTTTGTTTCACTTTGGCAAGAAACACTCCCAATCTTGCTTTTTCAATAAAAAGTAAATATTACAATAAAAATGGTGCTGCTTTTGCTTGTGGCTACAGTCTCACCAGTGCTGAGAGAGGAATCCAAAGCTCAAAGTGATCTCAAAAATACAAATGTCTCATAGATGAATAATAGAATTTATTTCGCTGTTATCCAAATTTTAGGGCTCGGACATCTTGTTTTAATACACATGCAATTCCCCCTTTGCAAAGGCTGGCTGACCATAGATTCACTGTAGCAATGAGATTTTGTTTTTTTGGCTGAGCCTGGAACCTAATGTGAACCCAACCCACTTTTATTCTTTGAAGGGATCTAATATGTAAAGAGATGGTTGAGGCATTTTCTGTGGTCTCATGCAATCTTATGCCTGCAAGTATACTGTCTTGTGCTGTGATCGTGTCAGATCTTATAAGCTAAGCATGGTCATTCCAAAGCCCATAGGAAACACCTAACTGTCAAAGTGATGTTGTTGATTTAGGTATTCTTCCTTCTAAGTTACGTCAGTACTGAAACAGTGCCCCAATATGGTGTTAGGGGTCACTTTGCTGTTTACTTTTTGGTACAACATAACATTTACTTGGCACTGGTGAGGCCTCAACTGGAATACTGTGTCCAGTTCTCGGCACCATACTTTAAGAAAGATGTGGACAAATTGGAGAGAGTCCAGAGAAGAGCCATACATATGATAAAAGCTTTAGGAAAACCTGCCCTGTGAGGAATGGTTGAAAAAAACTGGGCATATTTAGTATTGAGAAAACTGAAGGGGCACCCGATAACTTTACAAATATAAGTGCTGTTATAAAGAGGACAGTAATCAGTTGTTCTCCATGTCCACTGAAGGTAAGACAAGAAGTAACAGGATTAACCTGCAGCAAGGAAGATTTCGGTTAGATATTAGAAAAAACTTTGAGTATGAGGACACTGGACTAGGCTTCCAAAGAAGGTTATGGAATCGCCATCATGGGAGGGTTTTAACTACTGGTTAGACAGTCACTGTCAGGGACGCTGTAGATATACCTTAGCCCAGTGGTCTGGCCTAGATGAACTCTCAAGAGGCCTTCCACCCCTCTATTTCTATGACGATGTGGTCAAGCGAAGATGCCAGACACTTTTTGTGAAAGGAGGGTGTTAACACCAATGTCATGGCTGTATTCTGACTTAGGTAACTAAATTATGCCACCTAAAATCGTCCTTACAGTTTGAGTTGAATATAACATTCTTCCTCATTTCACTTCCTAATCTAAACTGATGATGCTGTTTTGCTGTGAAACTGTTAACACCTGCCACATTTTATCTCCAAGTCAGGTGAACTGTGAGTACAATAAATACCTTATGTATATTGGACGGTTAATGTGATTTTTAGGTAATATTTGTAAACCACTTTGAGACCAGGTGATTAATGCAAAGGAGTAGTAGCATTGTACCATGGTGATATGAATTATGTTGTGATTGCCAAATCCTGGATGATATTTCGTGGTTCCTTTACTTAGTATACAGCTCCATTGGAAGTAAATAATAAAACTATAAAGTAACTTGTACCTTTTAGCTTAGTGTATTTCCTGATAACTCTCATTTACACAATAATAAAATAAATCATTATAAATTTATCTTTGCTGTTTGCTTTTCAGTCAGGAATAGTGATTCCTATTATTTAAATAAGATGATCTCATTATGCCAGTAGAATTATTGTAACACATCTGTGTGAGCATGACTCACTGTTAGCCAGTCAGATTACTCAATTTCTCCATTTCATTTGCTAATGTAATTTATTTGTTTAAATATACTCAAGGAAAATGCAGATGCAGTACCCTGAATGCATTATCCTCCTCTGACTGTATTTGGATTGTAAATTGACACTGATCAACAGAGCAATAAAAGTCTTCAGGGGGTTATGCAGACTTAGCACCCAATCCTGCAAAGTGCTGAGAACACTCAAGTCCCATTAACTGCCTCAATAGTTCAGGGCCCTCAGTATTTTGTAGGAGGGATGCTCCAGAGACGTCCTCTGTGACCTTGGGTAAGTCACTTAGCCTTCCTAAGCCTCAGTTCCCTATCTGTACAATGGAGCTAATAGCACTGCCCTATCTCACAGGGGTGCTGTGAGGATAAATACATTAGGCAGTGTGGGGAGCTCAGATACTATAGTGATTGGGGTATGTAAGTATCTAAGATAGATAGATAAACAGGAGGTGCTCATCCCCTTAATTTGTGTCTGTCGCAATATATAATGTATAACATATAATGCAATTCCAAAATGGCAACGATGTTTTTATTATACATTTCTGTTCATTTTGAAATTTATTTTATTGTGGTTGTAAATAACCATTGCAACTTTATTTACATGTGTCCAAAAGAAAAAAATAGGAATTAGTTTTACTAGGACTCAAGTGTGAGAAATATCAGGGGGTAGCCATGTTAGTCTGTATCAACAAAAAGCGTGTTAGTCACTAGAGCAGATATGGGGACAGAGTAGGCAACGAGGTTTGCTACAGGGATTGGTTCCTGGGTTAGTGTTTCTGTGGTGTGGTGTGTAGTTGCTGGTGAGTATTTGCTCCAGGTTGGGGGGCTGTCTGTAAGCAAGGACTGGCCTGTCTCCCAAGGTCTGTGAGAGTGAGGGATCGTTTTCCAGGATAGGTTGTAGATCGTTGATAATGTGCTAGGGAGGTTTTAGCTGGGGGCTGTAGTGATGGCCAGTGGTGTTCTGTTGTTTTCCTTGTTGGGCCTGTCCTGTAGTAGGTGATTTCTGGGTAACTGTCTCACTCTGTCCATCTGTTTCCTCACTTCCCCGGGTGGGTACTGTAGTTTTAAGAATGCTTGATAAAGATCTTGTAGGTGTTTGCCCCTGTCTGAGGGATTGGAGCAAGTTCAGTTGTATCTTAGGACTTGGCTGTAGACAATGGATCGTGTGATGTGACCTGGATGGAAGCTGGAGGCATGTTGGTAAGTATAGCGGTCAGTAGGTTTCCGGTATAGGGTGGTGTTTATGTGACCATCACTTATTTGCACTGTAGTGTCCAGGAAGTGGATCTCTTGTGTGGACTGGTCCAGGCTGAGGTTGACGGTGGGGTGGAAATTGTAGAAATCCAGTACGCAGCTAAAACCTCTCCAACACATTATCAACGATCTACAACCTATCCTGGAAAACGATCCCTCATTCTCACAGACCTTGGGAGGCAGGCCAGTCCTCGCTTACAGACAGCCCCCCAACCTGAAGCAAATAGCAGCAACTACACATCACATCACAGAAACACTAACCCAGGAACCAATCCCTGTAGCGAACCTTGTTGCCTACTCTGTCCCCACATCTACTCTAGCAACACCATCAGAGGACCCAACCACATCAGCCACGCCATCAGAGGCTCATTCACCTGCATGTCTACTAATGCTATATGTGCCATCATGTACCAGCAGTACCCCTCTGCCATGTACATTGGCCAAACTGGACAGTCCCTACGTAAAAGAATAAATGGACACAAATCGGACATCAGCACTGGTAACATATAAAAGCCAGTAGGAGAACACTTCAATTTTCCTGAACATTCTAGAACAGATTTAAAAGTAGCTATACTTGAACAAAAAAACTTCAGAAACAGACTTCAAAGAGAAACAGCAGAACTAAAATTCATTTGCAAATTTAACACCATTAATTTGGGCTTGAATAGGGACTGGGAGTGGCTGACTCATTACAAAAGTAGCTTTGCCTCTCCTGGAATTGACATCTCCTCATCTATTATTGGGAGTGGACTACATCCACCCTGATCGAATTGGCCCTGGCAACACTGGTTCTCCACTTGTGAGGTAACTCCCTTCCCTTCATGTGTCATTATATAATGCCTGCATCTGTAATTTTCACTCCATGCATCTGAAGAAGTGGTGTTTTACCCACAAAAGTTTATGCCCAAATAAATCTGTTAGTCTTTAAGGTGCCACCAGACTCCTTGCTGAAAGTGTGAGAAGTCATTTTTACTGGAACTTGTATAATCTAGGTAGTGTTATTCTAAATAGCCTATTACTAGTATTTTTGTTTTTCTTCTTCTTGAAGTGGGAAGGAAGCCGGAAATATTGAGATGACACTGAGGTCAGGGAGGAGGGTGTTTTTAAGGCTAGGATGATTGGTCCTGGTAGAAATCCAATGCTGCCAGTTCCAGCCCTGTTTTTGGAGTACCTATGAAGAAACCTGAACTTTTACCTTTCCTAGTTCAGCAGCTTTTGTCAGTATATTTTTTTCAGAGTAACAGCCGTGTTAGTCTGTATTCGCAAAAAGAAAAGGAGTACTTTTGGCACCTTAGAGACTAACCAATTTATTTGAGCATGAGCTTTCGTGAGCTACAGCTCACTTCATCGGATGCATACCGTGGAAACTGCAGCAGACTTTATATACACACAGAGATCATAAAACAATACCTCCTCCCACCCCACTGTCCTGCTGGTAATAGCTTATCTAAAGTGATCATCAAGTTGGGCCATTTCCAGCACAAATCCAGGTTTTCTCACCTCCTCCTTCTTTTAAATCTCATCTCATGTGCCAACTCAGAAAATCCCATGCTCTAAAAACTCATCCTGTGAGCATGGTTGACAGGTCAGTTGCTGCACTTTAGGATCATAGTCCCCATATACCAGAGAGAAGGGAAGGGCCAGCCAGTTCTCTGTGCGGTGTTCCCTTTCCTGCCACCCTTGCTCTAGGGATGGCCATATGGGGTAAAATCGTGGCATCATTGAAGCCAATGGCAAAATTCCCATTAACTTCAATGGGCCCAGGATTTCAGCTATAGAGTGTGGGTTGGGCTCTTACATGCTGACACTGCAGCATCATGATGTAGAATCACAATTGTTGTCATATTGCAGTTACAGTCGCCTGACCCAAAAATACTTCTGGTTTTCCAACTTTTATTAGATACATGGCTGGATTGTGCTTTGTATGCGTAGCTGTAGATGGTGTGCAGTAGAGTATGAAATGTTGAATATGGTTACAACTCTCTTCATCAATACATTGTCACCCCACATGTGTCTACATGCGTATTCATTACAGTAAAGGTGCACATCAGGACATACATGCCTCAGTGCTGCCCTCCATTGCTGAGACTAAGCTGTTGTGTATCTTGGAAAGTTTGCTACTGTGTATACACATCACAGTAGCTAATTTTCCAGAATATAGAATATTGGAAGGTTCAACTATACACAAAGTATGAAATCCTGAATCCATTTAAGTTGATCAGAGCTTTGCCATTGACTTAAATGGGGCCAGGACACACCCACAGGATCTACTACAAACTGTTCAGAAGTAGTAAAATAATTGAGTGTTCATGCCTGCTCTGTGCATTTATTATATCACAAGAATATGGTGGATATTAGAATCATAGAATCATAGGACTGGAAGCAAGACACGAGAAGTGATTCTTGCACTCTATTCTGCACTGATTAGGGCTCAACTGGAGTAGTGTGTCCAGTTCTGGGCACCACATTTCAGGAAAGATGTGGACAAATTGGAGAAAATCCGGAGAAGAGTAAAAAACATGATTAAAGATCTAGAAAACATGACCTATAAGGGAAGATTGAAAAAACTGGGTTTGTTTCGTCTGGAGAAGCGAAGACTGAGAGGGGACATGATAACAGTTTTCAAGTAGATAGAAGGTTGTTACAAGGAGGAGGGAGAAAAACTGTTCTTCTTAACCTCTGAGGATAGGACAAGAAGCAAGGGGCTTAAATTGCAGCAAGGGCGGTTTAGGTTGGACATTAGGAAAAACTTCCTAACTGTCAGAGTGGTTAAGCACTGGAATAAATTGCCCAGGGAGGTGGTGGAATCTCCATCACTGGCGATTTTTAAGAGCAGATCGGACAAACACCTGTCGGGGATGGTCTAGATAATATTTTGTCCTCCCTTGAGTGCTGGGGATTGGACTAGATGACCTCTCGAGGTCCCTTACACTTCTACGAAACACTGATAACTACTCTCTGGGAACAGTTTCCAGTCAGTTATGCACTCTCCTTATAGTAGCTGCATCTAAGCTGTATTTCCCTAGTTTGTTTATGAGAAGGACATGCGACCTTTAGTATCAAAAGCCTTACTAAAGTCAAGATATACTACGTCTACAGCTTCCCCCATATCCACAAGGCTTGTTATCCTGTCAAAGAAAACTATTGGGTTGATTTGACGGGATTTGTTCTTGACAAATCCATGCTGACCGTTACTTATCACCTTATTTCTTCTAGGTGTTTTCAAATGGATTGTTTAATTATTTGCTCCATTATCTTTCCAGGTATTGAAGTTAAGCTGACTGGTCTATAATTCCCTGGGTTGTCCTCATTCCCCTTTTTATAGGTGGGCACTATATTTACCATTTTCCAGCCCTCTGGAATCTCTTCCATCTCCCATGACTTTCTGAAGATCATTGTTAATGGATCAGATATCGCCTCAGTCAGCTCCATGAGCATTCTAGGATATGTGTCATCAGGCCATCATATTGTTCATATGTTTCCTTTTTGCTCCATTTACCTTACAGAAAATTTGTGTTCCACTGCAGCAATATCTTAAGACAATATTATAGAGTGAGTGTTCTCTATTTGTTGCTTTCCATCTTTACCTTATGTTTTATGACTAAAATAATTGAGGAGGCTGGGCTAATGGCTGGCAATCCTAGTGGTATGTTTCTAGTATTTGGTTTAGCTATTTTCAGTATAAATTACAATAATGAAGTCCCTGTCTTGCTTGTGCCATCCCCCAAAACACCTGAATATCAAAGGATGGTCTATCTCTCTAAAAGCTTGAGAGTACCGTAGATGGTTGTATGAACCCTGCTTTTTAGAAGTTACACAAATGTCTTGTATATACATGAAACAGAATTTCCCTATGTATATGTAAAAGCTACGGTATGTATAACTTCCTACGCCCAGGAACTCTATCTTTGCAAATGCTTGCTGGATCACATTTTCAAGGATTATGTAAAGCCTGATCCTGTCCCTTTGAAGTCAATGTCAAAGCTCCCATTGACTTCAGTGGTGTAGGATCAGGGCCCTAGAGAATAATAATTTCTCAGAACAGTCACAGTCAAGCTAAATAATTTTGTTTATATATCGTAGGAGGATGAAAAACACTTCAGTACAGTCATTTATTGTAGAGAAAATTGGCTGGATTTGCAACATTGATAAAGGAAAGGATAGATAAGAATTTGAATAACAACTGGAAAGGAAAGTACATTGACCAATTAGAAAACCAATGTGTTGCTTCTGATTTGTAGCAACAGAAACTCTTAAAATGCATGATCATTTCTTTCTTCTATGTTAATTTACCTCATTCATTCAGAGCTTTAATGTCTGATTTCAAATTCAGACACTGTGTAGACTTGGCATGAAAGAAAATTAATGTAAGATCATTCTACTTTTGGTCAACATTTTCATGTGTGGTAAAGTTGTCAATTTTCTAATCGCACAAAACCAAACACCTTTGCCCCACCTCCTTCCCCGAGGCCCTGCCCATGCCCCGCCCCTTCTCTGAGGCCCCGCCCCCACTCATGCCATCCCCTTTCCCTCCATCGCTCGTTCTCCCCCACCCGCACTCATTTTCACCAGGCTGGGGCAAGGGGTTGGGATGCAGGAGGGGGTGATGGCTCCGGCTGGGGGTGCAGGCTCTCGGGTGGGGCCGGGGATGAGGGGTTTGGGATGTAGGAGAGGGCTCAGGGCTGGGGGGGGGGGCGTTGTGGTTTGGGAGGGGCTGTGGGGTGCAGGCTCCAGGAGGGAGTTTGAGTGCAGGAGGGGGCTCAGGCTGAGGTAGGGAGGTGCAGGGTCTGGGAGGGAGTTAAGGTGAGGAATGAGGTTTCGGCCTGGGGCAGCGGGTTTGGGTGCAGGCTCCATCTGGGCGGCGCTTACCTCAGGCAGCTCCCGGTCAGCGGTGCAGTGGGGCTAAGGCAGGCTCCCTGCCTGCCCTGGGACCGCGTGGCTCCTTGAAGCGGCTGGCTTGTCCCTGCATCTACTAGGCAAGGGGCCAGGGGGCTCTGTGTGCTGTCTGCGGCCTCAGGCACTGTCCCTGCAGCTCCCATTGGCTGCGGTTCCTGGACAATGGGAGTTGCAGAGCCAGCGTTCGGGGCAGGGGCAGCGCACAGAGCCCCCATGGCCATCCCTGCACCTAGGAGCTGGACATGCTGGCCACTTCCACCTGCCAGACTTTTAACGGAGCCACCAGGGTCCCTTTTCGACTGGGCATTCCAGTTGAAAACCGGACACCTAGCAGCTCTATGTGTTGGACGTTAGACCATGATCCTGTAAAAACCAACCGTAAGGCACACCCTGCAGTTCTATAATATAGGTATTACTGGTTCTAGTGGTATTTCCTGTTTTAAGGTATAGGGACTATCTCAAAAATCAGTGAACTTTTTAAGTGTTCACTGTACACGTGTTAGTAACTTTAATCAGGTGAATAGTCCCTTTTGATTGAGTGAATTTGCATGCATGTGTAAATGTTTGCAGGGTCAAGGCCTTAATCTGTAAGGAAATGCTTAGCACCAATGGGCTAACATTTTTTCACAAAGCGATTATTTCATATCTGATCTTTCAGTGTTAGTCCTCAAAGAAAACCTGCTAAAAATCATGGACTCATCAGGAACACTGGTTTCTTGGCTCATTACAACATTTTGTAACATACACCTGCTGGCTAACCCTCAGTGGCCCACTTTAAACCCCTTTTGCATAACAATCTAACCCTTATTGTCCATTTCATTTCAAGTGGACTCCTACAACATGCCTTAGCTCTTATGCTTAAGTCTGTCCCAACTCATTTAGCTCAGACACTGCTTCCAACCCCACACCTGAAGAAGAGCTCTGTGTAGTTCAAAAGCTTGTACCGTCCACCAACAGAAGTTGATTCAGTAAAAGATCTTACCTCACCTGCCTTGTTACTCTTATAAAAATAGAATGTCAGAGATGCCTAAATATTTGTTTGTTTCTCTTTATAACCAGATCAGTTTACTAATGTAAACTATGGTAACTTTTCCAAATTGCACTGTACAAAAACTAAGTTGCTAAGTCAGAATTCCTGCTTCATCTGTAACAGGAATGCCCATGTTCCTGAACTAGTGTCTAGAAAATAAAAGAAAGTTGTGTCAGTTGAAGTATTATGCATGGAGAATAAAAAGGTTGCCCCAGAGCTGGCTAATATGTTTCCCTGACTAGATTGCTTGGATATTTTTATTTATTTTTGTAAATCCCATTCTTCTCTTTTTGCAATCTTCTGGGCAGGCCTGTTACCATTTTTAGTTCCTTTGTGCACCCAGTGTAGCTTCCTTAATTGAAAGCAAATTTTCCTCTTTGTATGAAGAAGGAAAATTAGTGTTTTCTTACATTCCTGTGTTCAACTGGGAGACAGAAAAGTTTCTAAGAGGGTTGACACAGGGTGTTTTCCCACCACCTTCACAGTCTAGGCAAATCTGTTTTAAAGATGTCTCCAACATATGGTATTATTTTTAAGGGCCTCCCTGATCAAGTGCAAAGCATAAAATCCTTAAGGTTTAGAAGTTGCAGCATTATTTATTTAAGGGGAAAGAAACATTTTCATATGGCAATATAATTTGTTAAACATAATTTTTTTCCAAGCAGTTCAGTCCTGAACACTGATGGTTTTCTAATGTGTAGCAGATACAGTATGAATTACAGCCATGAAGAACCTTGTTTTTATATACTTAGAAAGTGTTATCAATAGTGGAAATTCACAGGTGGACAGACAAAAATGTCCTGTTCTGGGATTAACTGCAAAGTAAACTCTGCTACACACATGTGCCATCTGGATCTATTTTCGTTTTTGCACATTATGGAAAAGGGAGGAAGTAGTCCATTGTTTTCTCATCCAACTCATAGATTTGCAGGTTCCTCAAGGTAGTAATTTTTCATATGCTCTATTTAATATGCTAGGTTGTTGGGTTTTGTTTAAAAGCCCTTCTGTTGAATCAGTGGGGAGCAATTCATATGTTAATGCAGTGGGAAAGCTTTCTGAGTCCACAATTTTAGTAGAGAATATAATTATGTGGTTGAACTTTTCCAACTACAGGGCTTTTCAGCACCACTACAGACTCATTCACTAGTGTGGGATAGTGATGAAAAACTATACAATTATAAAAATTGTGCCAAGCACCTCAACTATAATTGATTTTTTAGTTAAGGAATGATACCTCCAACACAAAATGTGAAAAGATGCTTATAAATCCACAATTACAGTATAGTGTTCTGCTGAACAGTTTGGCATCTATAACCAATTCACAGTACAGTACATGCAAAGAATCTTAAGCAGTAAGATGCAGCAGACAGTGCGCTTCCAAGGGATTACTGCACACTTTGTGAATTGTGAGGCACAATGCTGAAGGGCAAAGACTTCAACCACCCAAGAAGAATCATAATGTCTCAGAAATGCACTGCCTGGATTTTATTCCTGTTCAAATAATGGAAACTACAAAGCAAATAAGTAAAATTGATTAAAAATTGCAACTTTTAAAAAATTAAGAGCAGTGAGTAGGTATCAGAGAGGTTGAAAAATATATTTTAGATAAAAGCCAAATACTACTGCTAGGATGGATGAATACATTCAAAACTGTACTGTCAAAATATGGCATTACTTACAACAAAGAAGGCTTGTCCCTATTACAATAAAATAGATAAAATTCAATAAAAGATTATAACAGTTTAATAACACCATCCTGTGTGCAATCCAAAACCCACTGACAAAGATTTCAGTGCCTATGTTTAAATAGTGCCTTTCGTCCCAAACTTTCTCCAAGCACCTTGCCAACATTACAAACAGCTATTACTCCACTCAGCGCTGAAATGTAGACACTTCTGGGTAGTATGTCACCCGTTTTCACAGTGAAGAGTGACACTAGAACAGTTTAGCTCAAAATGTGAAGACTATTGTATACAACAGAAACTACAGGAGAAATTTAGGGAGGCAGAATGTGATTACCTAATTTGGAATTTGGTCAGCATATTAGTAGTGACATCCTTCCTGTTGCAAAAAGTCTGATGTGATCTCTAAAGACTACAAGCAATCAATTTTTCATTATATCTGAGCGATTTGCACCTCAAGCTGCACAATGTCTTTTTAACACTATCCAATGGTGGGCCATGGAGATTGAATACTTGCTCAGAATGAAGAATGCCACTTATACCCCAGTTTAGGAAACCCTTTATGCACATATTGAACTTTAAGAATGATCTTAAATTAATCCATGTGCAGCAAAGCACTTGAGAATATGCTTAATTTTAAGCATGTGCCTTCGTCCCACTGATATCAGGGGAAATTAAGCACATGCTAAATGCTTTGATGCATAGGGATGGACTTAAGCAAGCGCTTAAGTATTTTGCTGAATCGAGGCCTTAATCCCCCCACCCATTTCCAGTAGTACTCTGTTTTCCTTGAAGGTATGCCATCCAAGTACTGACCAATCTCTGAAAAGTTAAAACTAGTTGATTAACATGAAAAGTAATTCCTAAGTACTTTCACATATAAAAGTGGTAATTTAGCTTACTATTTCTTGTGGGGTTACAATAATTGTTCCAAAGAAATGGGGCAGCTGCTAAGTATTCATGAAATTGTTTTGAAATTATCTGAAAGTCCATATTCGAAGTGCATTATTAATTATCTTTTGCTAGTCACTAATGGAATTTTTAATATAGTAAATACCAAATCTAGTCAGGGAGCAGAAACAATAGCATGTAACCAATCACACATCACAAACAAATAGTTAATAGTTTAAAAGTGAACAGTTTATGGACATCCAGTGTAGTGACATTTGTTCATATAAACTACTTGGATATTTTTTCCAGTAACAAACATTTGGAGAAATTGAGATTAGTTTGCAAAATATGTGTGTCCTGAAGGAGCTAAATTTGCACTGAGAATTATTCACAGCACAGATTCAACCAGCTGTAGCTATACTATTGAAATGTCTTTTTACCAATGAAAATAATCACTTGTACTTGTAAAGAAGAAAGAAACAAGGCGAAATCTGCAAACATAAGAACTGCCATATGGGGTCGGACTAATGGTCCATCTAGCCCAGCATTTTGTGTTCTGAATATAGTTGGCTTTTCTGAGACCAATTTTTTTAAAAAAAAAAACCTCAGTACTGGTGATGAGCATAAATTCATACATAATTGTTTCTGGTTAATTAATGTTTAATTTAACAGAATTAAGTTGGTAAGGAATGGTTTCAGAGTAACAGCCGTGTTAGTCTGTATTCGCAAAAAGAAAAGGAGTACTTGTGACTAGAGACTAACCAATTTATGCGACTCAAAAGCTAATGAGAAGCCACCTGCAAATAGTAAATAAGATCTATACATGTTCCCCTCCATTTTCAACTTGTCTAGTTAAGGTTGGGAAACATTTTCATTTTCACATGCTCAGAACATTCATTGTGGCGGCTGAAATTTTCCATGCTACATCTTTGTATACATGTGACTACTATTTCTCCTCCCTCCCCCCAAGAGAAAGGGGATGTTTTATCCACTTTTCTTAGGTTATGTTTGAAGACTGTCACAATGATTGTATGCAAAAGATAGAGTTGAGGATACACATGCTACCTTAACTTTGCATTTATTGACCATTGACGGTGAAATCCTTTCCCCATTGAAGTCTATTCCAAAACTGGTCCCATTGACTTCAGGGGGACCAGAATTTCACCTGTAATCTTTGGTTCAGGCTTAAAATTTTATTTTGCATTTGATATATATAACCTACTACAAACTAGTTACGCACAACATGTATGTGCTATAATACTTGGTTCTTCCTGTTCTTTAGTAATTTGAAATTCTTAATCAGGTAGGGAGGCCTTCAATAGAGAAAGCAATAGAGAATATTTCCTGTCAGGAACTCTATTAAAGGGGGAGGAGGATCACAGCATTAAAAGTATGCATGTTCTGTGATTTTTATGTAAAGCAGTAGAAAGTATTTTCATCCTGGGACATCAGCCATGTAGATTTTCACACAGTTTTATGGTAAATTTGAAATGAATGACAAGCAAATACACTAAGAAGACTTTTATGCTAAGAATAACTTTAGAGTTTGGTTTAAGCTATGTATTTTAAGTGATGCAAAATAGTAAGATGGATCAACACCAAATAAAATAGAGCAGCTGGAGCCAGAACAATCACTTAGTGGCAGTATTATATGTTGCCATCTGTGGGCCCCAGGTTTGATTTGCCGACTCAATCGCTTGATTCCAAGGCCAGGATTTCTGCCGAGGCATCATGCTCATCCTCTGGGCAGGCCTCAGATTGCTCAAAAGCAAATCCTTGTGTGTGGTCAAAAAGTGATGTAGATGACTCCACAGGGAGTTCCATCCAGTCATCTTTGGCCAGTAGGATGTGGAATCATATTGGGGCCTCAAAGTTAGGGTGAAGGTTAAAACAGAAGGAAAAAACAGCAGCTGAATGTTTTTGGAATGTGCTGTTAGAGTCAGCTAATTTTTGGAAACTGAAGGGCTGTGGTTTGTTGTGGAAACTCCAATGGCAAATGGCACCTGATGAGTCAGGAAACAATGTTGCTATGGCTGTTAATTACAGCCAAATTCTCAAAGGGTGCCACGTATGTACATCAGAGAGAAGAACTGAGCTCTTAAGTGATTGTCATGTGGTCACAGAAGTTCAAGAAAAAAGGACTTGGTAAAATTTAAATGGTGTTGGTGAGTGTCAAAAAAAAAAAAAGTGCTCAGACAAAACGATAATGCAAGGAGTGTGAGAGAGATTTTGTGCAAACAGTACCTAATTAATAGCTCTATGTTAAAAGAAGGCAGCACTGTACAGAACCAGGAGACTTTGTGCCTGATCGTTTTCAGTTGTAAGCAGAAGATAAAATGCTCCTCGGCATTAATCATGGTGGCAGTATCTCTCCTTGCTGTTGTAATTCCAGATCATCAAGCTCATGCATTTTTCAGTGTCTGCAGAATTAGAACTCTGGGGCTTTCTTGGGTGGGTGAACACTCAAGCCCAAATAGGTGTTATTCATACTGATCATATTTGCATATGAGTCACATTCAGTCTGTGAATTTGCCAGATGCCCATTTATTTTTATTTAAATAATGAGATCATTCCATGAAGTGAACATAATCTAAAAATATAGAGGAAAGACTATTTAGAAAAACATTCATACATATTTTCACATTTCATATATATTTCGCTAGCAGAGGCGCAGTGATGTTGAAAGCACTATTTATTAAAATTCGTTTGAGTGTGGATAACATTTCATTAAGCAATATATTGTGTAACAAAGCTGCTTGTTTTTTTTCCTTCCTGACCTGTTTCTACATTAAAGGAAATATTCTCCTCTTGAATGTACTTGAAATATATACCATTTTCAAAGCCAGCGTCATTTCATTATGCTTCTCATGTTATAAGAGGAAGCTAAGTGTTTATACACAGTGCTTTGTCATTTATGTATCATGAAAGAGTTTAAAAATGTAATGTTTAATGGGAAGGCAAAGCTAATACATAAACTGAGCAGACAGGAGACAACTGAGTTTCTGATCTCTTATTTTACTGAGTTTACATAAACTTTAAAACTTTTAACAAGCAATAACCTTTCCTTATGAAAAATGGTGACTAACTAACCCAACAAAAAATCCCCAAACATATGGCTAATTCACCTGAGACTTTTAAAATCTAAAGCCTCTATATCAAAAGCCAAAGAATTCTGAGTTTGTTCAGATGCACCCAAACCACGCCATGCAGGAAGTGTTTACATTAATGCTTCGTGAAATAAATACATTTTCAAGTACACAGTTTGAGATTGCTGCCTTGGATAAGAAAGGTAACACCATTGTGTCACAGATCACACATCTGGAGGGCTGCTTTGATTTACATGAAACAGAATCTGCACAATCGGGCTGAAAAAAAAGATGGGGGGTGGAGTTTAGCTGAATAACTTATTAAAGGATATGCTATAAGTGTACACGCGGTAATGTGGAGTAAAGGAAAAACTGTTAAAAATGGGTTTCACACTTAGCGTATCCAACTGATATGTCTACCAGACAGAGCAGAATATGAGGACCTAGTGATCTTTCTAGAGAAATGGGTCCCAAATTCTTTGCTAGTCATACCAGATGATCCTATGTAAATTGAGCTATAGCTCCCCTTCCTATGGAGAAACCAAGGGAGAAGATAAGAGGCACAGAAAACTTCTGCAAGTTGCCCTATGAAACGTGCTCTACAAAACATTTTCTTGAAGGCTTGGGGGAGACTTCAGAAGAGGGGGGAACCAAGACATTCCAACTATACAGACTATCAAAAGGACACCTCCAGATCCACAGAGGTATGAGCTGTGAGAGTTCCTGCCTTCATATTGCTCCCTGGTTCACCCCGCTCCCACTAACCACTTCTGTTTTGAGGATTATGTTGCTCTGGGCTAGGCCCACCCGCCCACGCTCTTGCACACCTCCAATGGCTTGTCTGTAACGGGTGTTATCAAACTATATCAGCAGATCTTTGAAATGCACTTGAACCTGATCTGTTTGAAAACCACTTATAAAATATGAGCTAAATTCAGATCTGGCAGCGTGTGGAGCAGTGGGATCTGCACTACCAATGAGAAGGACAAAAAGTTTCTTAGCAGCTGGAGATGTGCATGATGCAGCAGAATGAGAGGAATTACATAGAAACTGATGTAAGATAATGATGGAGAGATTGAGAAGGGCATAGCTTCTAGGAAAGAGGGATGTAGTTTGGGTGTGGCTATAAGAGACATTGAGAGCTGCTGAAAGATGACACTGTGTGAAACAGTATTTCAGCAAGTCTCGTTTGCACTGCAAGACAGTATAGGGAATAGCAGTGAACAGATTCATGACAACCTGTACATCTACCATAGTTCATTCAGTCACAGTTGTAACTAAATCATAAAGGCTTTTTTCAAAGACAAGTGAGGCAGTATCATTGGGCTGACATAGCACTATGTATTAAAATAGAAAAGCTGTTATCTATTAGAATAGCCCTCATGCAAACCTTTGTGATAGCATTATGGCAACTGATGGGTAGCAAACTGTCTAAATACATACTCTGAAACATACCACAGGATCTGAGGTTTTTGTTGAAAGCTATAATTAAATCCATGAGTGCTAGATGTGTGGTGCATATAATATATTTTCATAAACCGTGGCCATTTGCAAATGCTAACCACTTAAGGTCTGCCAGGGCCACATGGCCTCATAATGGTATTTTCCTAGTATTACAGCTGTATGGGCAATCTGCATGACTGTTAGAAAGCTGATTACAGTTCAAAACCTTGCTTACTCACTGGCGCACCACAGTTTGCCAGATGTGGTACAAAATTAGATTTCTTCTGAATTTCATTACCTACTTCTCTTGAGTGGCATTACTTTACACATCTCATTAGACTTATACCGCTACTTCTCACTCGAGCCCCAGGAGTTTATCATACATAAATTCAATTGAAATAAGGCTGCCCAAAAGAAGGTTGTGTTGAAAGCATTGCTCTGCTATTATATTATTTGCTTCATATTAAAAAAATTAAGATTTAAATGATAGGGCTTCTGCTATTCATTTTGTTCACTAATAATATAACATTCAGAAGTTCCAAACTTATTTTTGTAAACTATGTTACCGTGTCATTCATGTATGTCCTGGCAAATGCAACACTATGGGGCAAATCCTGTCACTTTGCCCCACCCTCTTTATCACAGCGGGCCCTGCCCTCAGTGGAATGAATTATTGAGTTCCCCACAGCCTGGATGGAGGAGAATCCAGCAATGTGCAGAAGAGAGACAGTGAGTGAATAAAAATGTTTAGTTTACTGCTTTTGCTGTGTTAACCAACAAAAATACATCATCAAGCAAATTCAAAGTGAAGTGTTCACAGTTGGTTTCAGTTTCATTTAGCTGTAGTGTTCAATTTGTTGTAGAAGTGGTGTCTTTTATATAAAAACCAGTGGGAATTTTCAAAGACTCTGGGATCATTAGAACAAGTCTTTCATCTGTAATGGTAATTGGGTTATTCGTTATGGGGCCATACTTGTTGGTCTTTCCAAAAAATCAGTCTCCTAGCTGAAAATTATGAGTTTTGTCAATATACTCATTGTTATAAATAGATTTAACTTTACCTATCATTTTTAAAGTTTGTATTTTATCATTTTGAAATCAGCCAATTGTTTTTCTGTTTTACCCAGAAGGAAACACTGACTTCCAAATTGCAAGTAATCATGAGCAATTGCCGGTGGGCCTAGTTGTCTTTTAACATTTATGTAGAAAATGTTTCCCAAAAGAGGAGAAATCTTTAAGAAACCATGTAGTTGTTGCTGGGTCAGGTGGTTTTAACCGTCAAACCCAGATCAGCAGTTTGGATGTCTGGAATGTCCCTCACCTCTTTGCAATAACTATAAAGAAATGATTTTACACAAACAACACAAATAATAATTTTAGTGGATTCGGTAAATAGAATGGTTAAAACTGTATATTAAGGGGGAAATTATACAGTGATATAAATGGTGATGCTTTATTTCACGTCTTTGTTAGTGCCTGCTCCTTTCACCCTTTTCTGCTCCTTTAAGTTGCACTGTTTTTGCACATCCACTGAGCACCAAGCCAGTACAAGTATCGCTCTTCTACCATATACAATCTCTTAATAAACCTCTCTTCGGACTATGGAGTGAAATCCTGGCCTCATGGAAGTTTTGCAATTGGTTTCAATTGACTTAAGTGGAGCCAAGATTTTTACCCATCAGGTTCTACCAGTTTACACTGGTTTGGGATTTTTTGCACAGTAGGTATCCAATAAAAGAATACATTTTAAAGAAAAGGTGGAAACTCAGAATGGAATTTTTAAGTGAAACATCTGAGTTCAGATTCCCAGCTGGCATAAACTGATATAGCCCCACTGAACTCAAAGAAGCTCTGCTGATCGATACCACTTGAGGATCTGGCACATTATTGTCAAGGAAGAGGTGTTTCAAGGAACCTAGAATACTACATCAAGAACACAAATATATTCTCAAATCAGGAAGGAGTGGATAAGTTATCCACCATGCAGCTCTGGAAGGAGACAGTTGACTTGGAAACCAAATCCAAGCTGGAATATCACAACTATTTGGTTGTATTTTGGTAACCCTCGTTTCTTTCAGAATTCATTGAGGGTGCAATAAACTTTCATAACACTTTTACAGATTGTTTAAGCAGTATTTAATATTTTAAATGATCTGACTGTACTATAAAAAAGCCCACCTTTACTATCATGTAATTTGGCTGGAATCTGATTGTTCTTTTGGAGGAAATACTGACTAGTCACTTCTGCATCATTGATTATTATCTTTTTAGGAACTGCTAACAATGCGGGGGAAAGGGAATAAAGTGATGTGTTGGAGGTCCGTCAAAGACGGGATGTTCTATTACAAGGGACCAAACCAGTAATATTGTTGTGTGTACCCTGAGGGTAGGCTGACAACTTAAAAGTGCCCAGACCAAGACACTAACCATCTCTCATTTACAGTACTATGTTTGTGTAAGTTTCCCTAAAGTATTTAATAATCTGGACATTTTAATATTATCTAACAAACACTGACAGCTGTTGAATGACTATGGATAGCCATTTATTCATTTTAGCTAGGGGGAATTCATAGATATGGGCATCTGATTAAATTTCATTGTATCATTAAAATCCTGCATGTACTCAATGCATTTAATTTCAAAATGGTTTTATTTACAGTTTGGTATTTATTTCTAGGTTTTTTTGCTAATTAATTTTTCTTTTTTCCAACAGCTCGATCAAGTTGTCCGCCAACGTAGCCTGTGTAGTTTGGAACTGTTCCTCTCATGTGCACAGAAGCAATTAAACACTTTAATAAAGGAAGAACCAGTCACTTCAGAGCAAAAGAGAGAAACTGAAAATCTAAACAGCAATGAAAACGTGTGATTTGTGATGCTACAAATCAGTATGCTGCAAATTACAAAATCTCTCTTCTTTTTGAAACATGGAGCTCTATCATTTGTCAAGACTGATCTGAAACAATGTTTAGTAGAAACTATCTGCAGATGACTTCATTTGATTTTTTTTAATTATTATTACGTGTTTACAATATTAGAAATAAGAAAATCATTGGAAGAAATTCTCAATATTAAACTGTGCACATGTTGTCATCTTTAAAGCCTATTATTGATATCTTAGGCAAATGCAATGGTGATAGTAATACTGCCTTGTTATGGCTGTTTACAAGAGATGTCAGCATGTGTCCATATTTTTGACACAGGAAAAGGCTATGATTTGGCCCCTGATTCAGTAAGGCACTTAAGCGCATATGAAAGTCTATCCATATCCCCCGGTACATGATCAATGCATTGCTGCACCGGGGGCCTTAGACTCTTATCACATGTTTCTTATTTATCACCACTGTCAATAGTGAGTCATAAGAATGCTGCTGAACATTTTAAAAAAATTGTTTCTGAAGATCAGTCTCCAGCAACGGAAGAGGAATGTTGAAAAATAAAAACAAACACTGCATCTTTTTACACTGAGACAAAAAAGTCTAGAAGTCACTTGTTATTGTAAAAACTAATCTGTGGTGTATATTTCTCATTTCTGTTCTTGAAAGATACTGTGATTCTAAAAATCACTTTTTCTCATTAAAGTGGAACTTCTGTAATTGACTTCAATTATAGGAAATGATACATTTAAAAACGTAGGGTCCAGTGCTGCACTTCTTACTCAGTCAGAATTCCCACTGACCCCAGTGGAAGCCCTACCTGAGTAAGGAATGCAAGATGGTGCCCTTAAAGTGCCTGATTCAAAGCCTATTTGAAGTCAATGAAAATTTGCCCATAGACTTCAGTGTGCTTTAGATCAGGCCTTTAGGCTCTGACCCTGCAGTGCAGA
Organism: Eretmochelys imbricata; assembly: GCF_965152235.1. NCBI lineage: Eukaryota > Metazoa > Chordata > Testudines > Cheloniidae > Eretmochelys > Eretmochelys imbricata. The sequence goes on along the minus strand of NC_135572.1, from coordinate 230,358,134 downwards.
GCATGACGGTGGACTGCTGTGCCTGTGCACTATTGATTGTAGAATTGGGGCCTTAGTTTGTAAGATTTCAGAATCAAGTAACAAAAAATGAGAATGTTGCTCATAATTACGAATGTAAATAAATGATGAGTGGTATCTTACATAACAAGTTAGTGCCTCGGTGGGGAATCATAGACATTTATTCAGTGCAATTTTAATTGTAAGTAGACTTATTTTGCCATTGAAATTAATGAATTTGATTTTACTATAACTAGAGCTGAGCGTGAACTGAAAAATCCAAAAATAATTTCATTTCAAGTTCACCTGAAGTGGAAAAATTTTGTTTGTTGAAACAAATAAAAAGGTGAAAAATCAATAGCTTCAGATTGAACAAAACATTTTGTTTGGTCCCAAATGATTTTTTTTTTCATTTTGCTTAGTTTTTGGGGTGTTTTTAAACATATTTTTGTTTTTAAATAAATCTAGCTACATTTTATTTTATCTCTGTACTTGGCACTGGTGTAACTGCTGTTGGAATATTGTGTCCAGTTGTGGTGCCCATGATTCAAGAAGGATGTTGATAAATTGGAAAGGATTCATAGAAGAGCCACAAGAATGATTAAAGGATTAGAAAACATGCCTTTGAACTCCATGAGTCTATCACTATATCTGTTTAGCTTAACAAAAAGAAAGTTAAGGGGTGACTTGATTACAGTTTATAAGTACCTTATGGGGAACAAATATTTAATAATGGGCTTTTCTGACTAGCAGAGCAAGGTGTAACTCGATCCAATGACTAGAAGTTGAAGCTAGACAAATTCAGACTGTAAATAAGGTGTACATTTTGAACAGTGAGAGTAATTAACTGTTGGAACTACTTACCAAGGGTCATTGTGGATTCTCTATCACTGAAAATTTCAAAATCAGCATTGGATGTTTTTCTAAAAGATCTGCTCAAGGAATTATCTGGGAAAAGTTCTATGCCCTGTATTATACAGGAGGTCGGACAAGATTATCATAATGGTACTTTCTGGCCTTGTAATTTATGAATTTCAAGCCAAAGCCTCATTCTGAAATGAAGTGGAAATGTTTTGTTCTGAAAATGTTGAATCAAAACATTTTGAGTTTAAAATAAAAAAAGTTTTATTTTTCAGCCAAAACTATTTGCTGAATTAACAAGTCACTTTGGTCGACCTGAAATTGCATTTTTTGATGAAGAAACTATTCATCCAAAAACTTTCATGCAGTTCTAACTGAAAATGCTTCCTTTTTCATATATAATTGGCTTTTTTACTGCAATAAATAAAACCTTAAATGGTGACGCATAAAAAATACAAATGTGGTGAGGGAAGTTTTTCCTGACATATCTGACACATTTTTATTTAATTTTTCTGTGTTTTATTTTGTATTTAAACCCAAAATTATTCATTTCCTTTACAGACATGAATGTCCCTTAAGAAATATACATTGCTGATTTTATTGGTTGATGTTCTCTGCCTTCCAGCTGACAAAAATCCAGTGTCCATGCTGATTCCTTGAGATTTGTCTGTCCCTTTTGGTACTGAGTTACAGATCCTAGCGGGTCAAAATAATGCTGGTTAGCTAGTGGAAATAGTCAAAAGGAATGGTGTAGATGAAACTGGCTCATTCAGTTTTGACTGTCTGCCCACTTTTGTTATTCAGGTCGCAATACGGGGGTGTTTTCTGAGCCATCAGAAGGATTCAATAGTATCAGTGGTTGGAGCACATTTTACCACCTGTGCCAAGTCAACAGTCTTCTTAGCGTATTCACAACGTGTCTTGCGACCAGGATTCATCACCCAGTTTGGTCCGCTGGTTAGATTATTCGCTTGCCCAGGCCAGGCTGGTACTGATGGGGAACGCGACATGAACGCTGATCCCTGCCCCCCAGGTCAACAGTTTACAATCTTCATCTTTGCATATGGCTCCCCGGACATAGTAATTCATGTATTTGTTAGCTCCAACTTCGATCCCATGGGGCTACAACTTAATCGTTTGGAAAGTACAGTTATACAAAGTACAGCTGCTTACTTTTTTAGTGCCATTTCTCACAGACAGCACATTTCACCTGTCCTCATGATCTGCATAGGCTCTTTCCAGGTGCACTTAACATATTAGTTTTACCCTACAGAGTTGTAAATGGATTATTATTTATTTGTACGGTAGATGTTACAATGGCTCCAATCAGGATCAGAGGCCCATTGCTTTAGAAACATGGTCCCAGTCCCAAAGAGTTTATATTCTAATTAGAAGCAAAATGCAAAAAGTGATCATAACAAACAATAGGAGAGAAGAAGGGATGAAGGTAACTGTAAGAACATCATATGGTTACATAGACTGGTGATGTGCACAAATTACATTAATTCCTGACTTTACCCAAAGTAACAAAACGTTAGTGGCATGGAGTCTTGTAGGTACAGCAGGTATTGCAGCAGAGGTGGGTCTTAATGAGGGATTTGAAAGGGTAGTGACCTTACTAATTAGTTCCAGGAGGGCACTTTTTCCATGCAGAAGGAGGCAGAATGGAAGAAAGCGATGAAGTGTTTGTTGGAGAAGTTTACAATGCAGAGATTTCACTGGCAACCACTGTATGCTCTTTCCATCAGTTGTAACCATCATCTGCTATTTAATCTCAACACTTGAATATTGTGATTATCTCAGACAGCTGCAGGTACTTTTACCTTTGACAGATTTACTCCTTTTAATCTCCCTCTCCAGTCTCCAAGCAAAACTGCTGAATTAATGTCTGCTGCTGAAAGTGGTGACAAATACAAATCAGAATTAGACCACAGTCATGTAAAATCAGATTGAGGATTTGGATTGCATTCAAAACCCCAAGTCTTGGGGGAGAAACCACGTTATCTTGCAGAAAAAGAGCCACCCAACATGCAAACTCTGCAGCATGTAACTATAGTAAACCCCCGTCTGCTGTATGGTTTTTTTTAAATTATTATTTTTCATCACTTCTGCGTAACTGCAGTAGAACAGAGTGGTCTATAGGGGCATTTCATTTTTGTTTTTTTGCCAACTCTAGGCATGGGAGATTACAATCCTTTTTTTGTTCTGACGTACTGAAGAATAGCAAGTTCTGTGTAAACATAAAATAGATTAAAGGCCTGCTGGGTGGAACTTGGTCTGCCTCTTTGAGAAACTGCTGTCATCTTGATACAATGTACACTTCTATGGTCAGGCCAAAACTCTTATATTTTTAATATTGCAGATGGTTATGCACAGGAATTTTGGCAATCAACCATTGAAAAACAGGATGTTAACCTGACTCTTGAGAGTGGCACAGGGAACTAAAATTTCCATGTCAGTGAGTTTCCATCTTAAAACATTGATTTGTTTATCATTTTTATTGCTAATAATCTGTAATACTTGTTACACATTGTAAGTGTTAAGAACGTTCTCATGTGTAATGAAAACTGGCTAAACGACCAAAAGCAAAGGGTAATGTTAAACTGGAGTGTGTCTAGTTGGGTACTGCAGGGGATCAGTGTTAGGCCAATTCTTATTTAACACCTTCATTAATGATCTAAAAAGAGGAAGTAAACAGCACACTAATGAAATTGTAGTGCATTAATTTAATTAATCTTTGCACTAATTAGTCTTAGATATCATGCTGTGCTACTTAAACTCAGATAATTTTCATAGTCATTTACATAAAGTTTATGTGCATCCTGCATCCCACCCAGGATCCCAATACAAATTTCTCGATCAGCTACTGGATCTTACATATAGAATCCTCTAGCGAAAGGTCACGTCCAGACAAGATTATATTTTCCACAGGCATTCTGTCTGCTATCTCCCAGTACAGTAACAATGAGAAAAAGTTTGAATATAGTTCTGCTCTGGGAGTTTAGCGTGGCATTTAGATTTCATCACTGTTTTTTGAAGCAATTCCAAACAGAGAGAACATGTTGGTTACTTTCAGAGGATGAAGATAATGTTAATTGTTTTGAGACTTTGATGTCCTGATTCTCACGTACTTTACTGCTCCTTTGTACCACCCTAAGCTCCCCCTGGTGTTCAGTTTGACCTGCTAACATGAAAACTGTCAACCACTTTGTCCACACTAGCTAACACATGCTGAAAAATACACCTCTTTTACTAGGGTAGATGCACCATGAGACTATAAAGTGTCCTTAAAGTGGGCGCAAGAAAAACTTACTCCCACTTTACAGCCACTTTATGCTGCTAGAGCAGTGTCAAGTGGCTTTAGTGTAAATGAAAAGTAGGCCTTTAAAGTCTTTAAGAAGGAAGAGGACAGCATGGCAGTAATGAAAATTGATCAGAAAATTATAATGACTTCAGCATTCTTTTTTCATCAGGAATTCAGTATGGTTTATAGAATATTACACAGTCTGGGAGGCATTTTTCCCAGTGTATAATTATAGCCTTTAGTATTCAGTGCACTTATAGGAATAGGTTTAATAATGTTTCCTCTCCTTTGATTAGGACAGGAGTATTGGTCTAAGACTCCAAGAAAGAGGGGCCTGTACAGTAATAAAGCTAGAGCACAGATGACACGAAAATTGCCAGCACTATTGAATATAGATTTTAAGCCATAATCAGACACGGTATAACTTCATTCAAGTCAATGGAGTTGCACCCACATACACCAAATCTGAGTTTGCCCTTAGAGTGTGTATACTTCATTAGCTAAAGGAAGGGGATGTGTAGACTTTTTGTTGTAGACATTACCTAACCAGTTCATTTGTCATGATGATGCAGTATCTAAAAATAAATAAATAAAATGCCCTCACCGTCTCACTAATATGTGGCGCTAAAGGTCAGTCTTGTTTCATACCATTTGCCACATATACACATGATATGTTTTTATGATTACTACATGTCTATGGGAAGAATCACTAGCAGGACTTTATAAAAGCGTACAGTAGCTTCCTGGGAGCACTGACGCTCAGCTGAAGGTGCTAGTGACATTGTGGTATTTGGCACCCAAAATAGAGATGATTCATTTTTTCTTTTGATCTTGTCTGTTCCAGGGTGGGTATTTTAAACTTGCTGCATAATTTTTCAAAAGAATCATTTCCTGTGATAGATATGGTATCTGTATTTTTTAATGTCTTACGTAATGCCTGTAAAATTATAGCTATTTTAATATGCGTCAGAGATTCATATTCGTTTATATAGTCTATAATTTTTCACATTTCTGACTAACTTATAAAACCAGCATCTTTTAGATTCTTTCCATTGTCCTTCGTGATTAAATCTGATACACAAAGGAAGCATGAATGAATAAACACTTGTGCTATTCCATTTTTTTCCAATCGTATTTTTAAACAGTTTGACAGTTAATCCTAGTAAAAAGGTAAGAAAAAGTTTTATAATGAACATTTCTGAGCATTTCATTGATAATTGTTTGCTATAATTTTTTTCTCATATTTGTTCCAAGCTTCCAGTGTTAACTTTATCTGTAGTTTGCCTTCAAATCCCAAGTCAGTGACTCTCCCTACCTTTTCCTAGAGTTATTAAAATTTTTCCCCTTCTCCCCACACATATAAAGGGCCATATCGTACCCCTCTGCACCTCCCTTCAATAATAATGGCTGCAGAGCTTCTGAACAAATGAAAAGCAAAGATTTGTGTTTTCTGATTTCACTCTCAGCGAGGTTTCCAGAGTGCCATGCCATGACCAAATAAGGCCAACTATCAAGTAATTTTTTAAAAAATCCTATCCGGCTGTCTGCCTATATAGTTTTTTGTAAGATTGTCATCACAGTGTCACTATCCCCTTTAAGGAGAGATGGGGCCAGGTACACCTGACAATAATTAATTAGTTGCTTCCCAGCCTGAGGTCACAGGACTAAAGAAGGTCAGGTGATACCTTAATGGACACCTGGACCTAATAAAAGAACTGAGTGAGTTCAGTCTGGAACCACACGGAGCAGGCAGCCTAGAGCAGAGAAAAAGAGTCTTAAAGGTAGCCCAGAAAGGAGCTGTGAACTGGGCTCAGAGGGTGGGTTGCAGAGAAATCCCGAAGGGCAGAAGAACCTTTTTATTTGTTTGAGAAGTTTGCTATCCCAAAAGGGGTTATGTTTGTCTGTAACTTGGCTGGAGGGCTTAGCCACATCTCCAGCAAAGGCCAGTGTCTGGAAAGCTGAGAAAACTAACCTCAGGGAGGAAATCTGAGGAAATCCGAGGCAGGGATTGCTGGCTACGTTATCCTCTACCAACAGGGGGCGCTGTGGGGCAGCCACACCCTATGACAGCTGCCTGTCACTGTGATATGAGAAGCTCTGTTTTTGTGGACATAATTTCATAAATGCCAGCACATAGACCTTTTACCAGCTGATTGTGCCCGCAACTGGCATATTGAGACCTTTTACAGTGAAATCCAGGTGTCAATGAAAGTTTTACCATTGAGTTCAGTGGAGCCAGGATTTTACCCCTAAGTGCTTAGCACTTGAATCTACAGTTAAACGTGGAAAGTTTTTTGTGGATTTAAATATATTTGGAGGAGAGGGGAAAAAGAGAGGCTGGGTTGAGGTCCTTTGAAGATCAGGCCCTATGTTAAGCTCTTTGGAGCAGGAACTGTCATTTGTATCGTGGCTAGCATAATCAGGCCCCCACCTGGTTGAGGCCTCCAGGCACTATTGCAATATAAATGTTTCTCTAACAATAATAATGGGGATATGCTTGCACTTTCTTGTTGAAATAAGCTTCTGCTCCTCCAGTATGCTGTAACTGATGCCAGCTCTGCAGCATTCCCTGCTAGAAGATTGGAAATCCCATTCACAACCTCAAAAACATTGACATCCAAAAGGAGCCAGTTTCACAAGCCATATGAACAACTCCATCCTAGTAATGAGCATGATGATGATAGAAAGTGCATGTAGAAAAAACATGAAGTACGGCAGTTAGTTATCTATCCCATCCTGATTAACTGTCTCACCAGACAAATACTATTGTGAGGTTCTCTTACACATATGTGTTTGTTGCATATGACCAAATCTGTAAAGTTTGTAGATAGGCTGATTGAACATTGTCTGCAAACAACTTCTTGGATCAAACCTCCCTCTTAATTAAACCACAGTGTCCCCCATTGAGTTAATCAGTGTCACAGAGGTGTAAATGAGAGCAGAAATGCTCTTGTGTATTCAATGGATTATGAGGCAGAATGGGTCAAATTGGCTTCAATGGGAGTTGTATCCTATTGCAGCAAGACTAAATTTGGTCCATTGACATTGAAAATGTTGGTGCTGGGAGCTTGTTTGGAGGAGTATTGCATGGACAGCTTGCTCGTGATACATAAAAATAGTGCTATGTTATGATGATGGACACATTCTTCTTTTTTAGTAGTTATATGTGATTTAAAAACCTTGATCTGCTTGAAAGAGAAATGGATACTGATGTCTGCCAGGTAAAGTGATCCTGATATTGTGTCACAGTTGATGCATGACCAGTTCATCTCCCCAGGAACAAAAAAGTCTAATGGCTAAGGACAGAATAACTTTCCATGTCACTATGTAACTGAAACTCTGCTATCAGCAATGACTAATGTGAGAGATAGCAGGTGAGAAAGTTTACAAAGCACAAGTAATCATACAATTCTCTAGTGATATGTATAGCTTCTAAAGAGCACTAATAACTGCTGCCAGGATCAACATTAACTTGCCTACATATATAATCACACCAAATGCATGTACATTTTTCTGAACATTGTAAAACTTTTCTTAAACAAATTCTCCCACAGTATCTCAAATGACACAATGTAAGTTAGGGGGACAGCTTAGCAATGTTACAGTACATCCAGTTTAGCAAGGACCCAAACAATGGTTGTTTTGTCTGTTGAAGATCTAAGGCCAAATTTTTGTTCCATTGATTTAACACGACCAGTATTTATAACTTATCTTTAAATTTACACAATCTTCATACGGAAGAGATGTAGCAAACCGGTTTCCAACCTGCTTAGTTTAACAGTTCAAAAGAAATGTTTTTAAATGAAAAAGTTTTGTTTAAATATTACTTTTCTTGATGGTTAACCATTATTAAAGCAAGTTGGAATCTGGTTTACATTTTTACATCTGGTTTTTCATTTGGCTCTGCCAGTGTCATAAATGACTTCATTACAGCTGCCTGCAGCACTAGGCTCGGAAATGTCAATTAAAAACTTAAAAATAGATTTCATAGATTACTCATGATGAGAACTGATTCTGACTTTGTGGACTTTTCCTTGATGTGCTGAGCAAAATAGGTGCTGTTTTCCTTCAAATAGGACACAATTGGAGACCTAAACAGGTTTCTTTCTTATTACAAAAATGGCCTAGCTGTCTCTCTAATGTGGTTGCTCTTCTAGGAAAAATGACTTTTAATAAAATGGCTGCATCTAACCCAGCAGATCTGTTCCCTGCTGACTTTGAAGACATAAATATTTTACTGCTTTTTACTCCTGAAGAGCTCAGACAGAGTGAGCTGGATTCTATTCTGGCTCACGCATCATCAACAGAATTATTAACAAAGATCAACATCACCCTCTCATGTGGCAAACCCAAAGGAAGGGACTAAAGAGGAGAAAATCTATACAACATTCTCCTTGCAGTGATTTCTCTCTGTTAATATTGTTGGGAGAGGAGGGATTTCCCCTTCTGCACCCCCTCAGTACAGTTTCTTGGCCTGACTCCCAAACTGTACAGATCCCCAGGGTTCCACATGGATCCCAAGGCATCAGCAGGGGGCCAGGACTATCCACATTGGGAGGCTCTGGGTGGACTGCTGGCTCTACTGAAATCATGTGAGTTTTTTGTTAGTGACCTCAATGGGGCCAGAATGCCATCATGTGTTCAAGCCCTCCTAGTACTGTGGCTGTAGTGGTGCTTCCCTGGCATAGCTCTCTCCAAAGAGAGTCTTTGGGCTGCACCAGAGACTACCTTTTAAAGAAGAGCCCCATCACAAAGGGGGAACCAGAGAAAGACACTGCAGCCTGGAGTCAGAGTGATGTTAATGTCCTTCCCACCACAAACGCCCATCCTGTTCGCTCCTCCAACCTCCCCTATTCAACAGCCTATTCAAGGATTGCATGGAGTTCCACCACACACACCCCAATCACAAGGATTAAGGCAGCGGTTCACAAACTGTGGGGTTGGACCCCAAAGTCGGTCGCAACCCCATTTTAATGGAGTTGCCAGGGCCAGCATTAGACTTCCCGGGACCCAAGGCTGAAGCTGAAGCCCTAGTTCCACCACTACCCATGGCAGAGGGGCTTGGGCTCCGGCCCCCGTCTCTCCCAACCTGGGGTGGCAGGGCTGGGCTCCAGCTCCCTCTCTCCCGGGGGTCATGTAGTAATTTGTTGCCCTAAGGGGACTGCACTGCAATGAAGTTTGAAAACCCCAGGGTTACTAGGATTGTTTGAACCATGAGCAAAATTCATCCTTTATACCCTAAGACACATTCCAAGCTTTTAATCATTTCTTAGCATATTTTATTTTTATCTTGGCCTATTAATATTGGATTTTCCATAACTATCCTTTTACATATTGTGTCAAAGTAGCTGCTCATATCATATTATAATATTGAGGCGAAAGTGCTATTCAGAAAGACTTTAAATGATCACTTTTTGTTTTGTTAGTGAAAACAACTGTTTCTATGATCCTGCCTGGGGGGGAAATGGCTAATAAAATAGGACTTTCTGTATTTTTTTTATCATACAGCTATTGTTGCTTCTCACTATGCACTTTTAAGAAAGAGATTGTACCCTAAACACCTAGAGTTGGTTGATGAGTCTAAATTATACAAAAGAATGATTTTCATCCTCCCTCTCAATTTAGGAATTTTTTTGGTTTCAAAACCTAGGTTAATTAGCTCCATAGAATGCTAAGCAATTATTTATTAATAATTACAAATAGGGAATTCCAAAAACAACTGCTCAAGGTTCTCAGATGGAAAAACATGAAACAGACTCACATTCTTTGATGGATGTTCTAGGGACAGATTCTTCCAGGCCCATAGGGGAAAAGGAGCTGTTCACCCATGTTTGTACAGTCCCTGTGCCATGGGCCTGCTTCTCCATTTGAGCTGGCTCAAGCATGCAAGGGCAGGATACACCCCAAAAGCAAGCATGTGAAAAATAGTGGGCAAGTCAGGGAGTCCAGGAAGATATATCTCCCAGGGCTCCCTTCAAGGGGTGAGGCTCTGTATTGTCCCTGCAGGCTGTGTCTAATAGGCCTGTTCTAGTTCTTAATTAGGAGGAACCTGGCTGTTTTGAGACTTCCTCCTTGAGTCTTGGGAATCTCTGCTCGGATGCACTTGCGTGCCCTTTAGGGGTCCCATTATTGCAGCTTAGTTTGATGGGTGAGCGATCCTTTGCTGTGATGGCCCCTATGGCACGGAAGTCCATCCGCTTGGGCCCACCCTTCATCACTTTAAAAAGCTATTGGAAACATTTTTAGAGCTATTCTCTACCGATATTGGTCTAGGCCTGTGAGGTCCCCCCTCCCTCCGCCCACACCTCCTGCCTTTTTTAATGACCACCTTTGCCTGGTTAGCATTTTATTTAGTTATGTAGCTTAGGATGTCTTATCTGTATTTCTTCTAGACAATATGTGCAGGATCCATGTGACTTCAACAGGAGTTGATGGATGCTCAGCTCTCTTGAAAACCAGGACACTTACATACAAATAGGTGCTTCAATATGGACTTAATAGTTTAATGTTAAACACCCATGGCTGAGTTTCCCTCAGCCTATTATCTTTGAGTTTCAGCAAGTCTCCCCATGGAATTGCTGAGCATGCTCCATTCTCCATCCCTGTGCTGCAGCACCTGAGCTGGACTTTCATGGCAGTCACTCCTTCCGTCCGCCAGGAGTTCCTGTGGTGCCAGCTACAGGAACTGAGAGCAGGGAGACTCTTCTTTGTGCCCATATGCTTCTGCTGCTGGCCCCGGGGCAGCATAAAGGTGGAGCAGCAGCCTGACTGGAATGCAGAGGTGTGAGAACTGAGGAGAGTGAGACTAGGAGCAGATGGGGAGGAAGCGGAGAATGTCAGGGCTGTCTCAGGGGGAACAGGGCACTGGCAGAGTATAGCGAAATGTCTTGGTTATGGCAGGGATGAAGAGGCTTCCTTACGTGGGAGAGCGAGAAGGAGATGCGGAAGGCAAAAGGCCTGTAGCATCTCAATGGGATTTCTCTGGGTTTCAAAAGGATCCAGTGTGATCTGTGCTCTAGTCTGTGACCAGCCCCCTACTTTGTTTCAGACTATCAGGCTCTGCTCTGTGTTGCAATTACTGATCTGAGAAACAATGGCAAAGTCAGAGACCCTAGGACTGCGCTGGGAAGCTCAGGCCCTACCTGGGCATATTGCCATATGTCACAGACTCCCGATATTTCTCTTGTACCGGGAAGAGGAGCACTCCATGGCAGTTGGGAGTAAGTCCCCCAATTCTTGTTATTTCACCAGTACCAAGGGAACTGACTGGGCCTGGGGAGGGGTTTCTTGGAAAATGAAGAAAGTGACCTCACCCTCTCTCCCTGAGGTGTTTCCTTCTCAGAGCTGGAGACACAATACAGCTCCCCAGTCCTCACAGTGCGGCTTGTGTGATCAGTAAATTTTTGTGGCTTACTTTCAAAGCAGTGAAGGGATGCTAGAGACCAGGCCCAAGGCTTTATGACGCTGCCTCCACAAATGGAAGACCGGACTGGAGATACTCAGTGGCCCATCAAGGTTCTGCTTCCCCAGCCTGATCTGAGAGGTGTTGACACCTTAGGAATGGGCCTGCTGGTCTCTCTTTCTTCCTGACTGGAGACTGATCATATTTGGGCCATTCATTTCCAACTGTGTCAATTTGTGGGATCCCTACTTGGTATCTGTGTAGGCACATCTGCACCTCAATCTGGGGGTGCGATTCCCAGCTCGAGGAGACATGCACACATTAGCTCTCATTGAGCTAGAGCACCAAAAATAGAATGTAGCTGCAGCAGCGTGTGGGGTGGGAGGTGTTAGCCACCCCAGGTACGTACTGCTGAGACCACAGACACGTACTCAGGGTGACTAGCCCCTCCCACCACGCACACTGCTGCAGTTATGCCCTACTTTCAGTGCCCTAGCTCAGTTGGAGCTAGCATGGGTGTGTCTCCTCAAGCTTGGAATCATGCCCCCAACTCAAAGTGTGTATACATGTCCTTTCATAGAATCATAGAATATCAGGGTTGGAAGGGACCCCTGAAGGTCATCTAGTCCAACCCCCTGCTCGAAGCAGGACCAATTCCCAGTTAAATCATCCCAGCCAGGGCTTTTTCAAGCCTGACCTTAAAAACCTCTAAGGAAGGAGATTCTACCACCTCCCTAGGTAACGCATTCCAGTGTTTCACCACCCTCTTAGTGAAAAAGTTTTTCCTAATATCCAATCTAAACCTCCCCCACTGCAACTTGAGACCATTACTCCTCGTTCTGTCATCTGCTACCATTGAGAACAGTCTAGAGCCATCCTCTTTGGAACCCCCTTTCAGGTAGTTGAAAGCAGCTATCAAATCCCCCCTCATTCTTCTCTTCTGCAGGCTAAACAATCCCAGCTCCCTCAGCCTCTCCTCATAAGTCATGTGTTCTAGACCCCTAATCATTTTTGTTGCCCTTCGCTGGACTCTCTCCAATTTATCCACATCCTTCTTGTAGTGTGGGGCCCAAAACTGGACACAGTACTCCAGATGAGGCCTCACCAATGTCGAATAGAGGGGAACGATCATGTCCCTCGATCTGCTCGCTATGCCCCTACTTATACATCCCAAAATGCCATTGGCCTTCTTGGCAACAAGGGCACACTGCTGACTCATATCCAGCTTCTCGTCCACTGTCACCCCTAGGTCCTTTTCCGCAGAACTGCTGCCTAGCCATTCGGTCCCTAGTCTGTAGCGGTGCATTGGATTCTTCCATCCTAAGTGTAGGACCCTGCACTTATCCTTATTGAACCTCATCAGATTTCTTTTGGCCCAATCCTCCAATTTGTCTAGGTCCTTCTGTATCCTATCCCTCCCCTCCAGCGTATCTACCACTCCTCCCAGTTTAGTATCATCCGCAAATTTGCTGAGAGTGCAATCCACACCATCCTCCAGATCATTTATGAAGATATTGAACAAAACCGGCCCCAGGACCGACCCCTGGGGCACTCCACTTGATACCGGCTGCCAACTAGACATGGAGCCATTGATCATTACCCGTTGAGCCCGACAATCTAGCCAGCTTTCTACCCACCTTATAGTGCATTCATCCAGCCCATACTTCCTTAACTTGCTGACAAGAATACTGTGGGAGACCGTGTCAAAAGCTTTGCTAAAGTCAAGAAACAATACATCCACTGCTTTCCCTTCATCCACAGAACCAGTAATCTCATCATAAAAGGCGATTAGATTAGTCAGGCATGACCTTCCCTTGGTGAATCCATGCTGGCTGTTCCTGATCACTTTCCTCTCAAGCAAGTGCATCAGGATTGATTCTTTGAGGACCTGCTCCATGATTTTTCCAGGGACTGAGGTGAGGCTGACTGGCCTGTAGTTCCCAGGATCCTCCTCCTTCCCTTTTTTAAAGATTGGCACTACATTAGCCTTTTTCCAGTCATCCGGGACTTCCCCGGTTCGCCACAAGTTTTCAAAGATAATGGCCAATGGCTCTGCAATCACAGCCGCCAATTCCTTCAGCACTCTCGGATGCAACTCGTCCGGCCCCATGGACTTGTGCACGTCCAGCTTTTCTAAATAGTCCCTAACCACCTCTATCTCCACAGAGGGCTGGCCATCTCTTCCCCATTTTGTGATGCCCAGCGCAGCAGTCTGGGAGCTGACCTTGTTAGTGAAAACAGAGGCAAAAAAAGCATTGAGTACATTAGCTTTTTCCACATCCTCTGTCACCAGGTTGCCTCCCTCATTCAGTAAGGGGCCCACACTTTCCTTGGCTTTCTTCTTGTTGCCAACATACCTGAAAAAACCCTTTGTTTTGCATATTTGTAGGAAAATCGCAACAGAGGGTGAGCCACATCCTAAGGATTCCTGGCATCAACAGTGTCATTGTGTCCTTACAACATACAAGTGTTGCACCTGGTAAGCGGCCTGTGGAGGTTTCCTTCTTCATCAGGTCTGTGTGTTGATATTGAGCTGAGCAGGAGGGAAGGTCAATACAGCGCAGCCCAGTTTCCAGGGCTTGGGATCAGCCTTAGGGTTAACCTCAAGGGTAATTCGGTGTGTCCCCAACCCCTGTTCTGGAGGATATTTGAGGTGTAATAGAATATCTTCCTTCCCAAGCACTGATGTGATGGGCAATGGAAATATCCTTGTTTTCCTGCACTCTCCTAGGAAATGTTCTGTAGTAACAAGTATCTGTTGTGTGGCTGCATGTACCCTGCAGAGGGGGAGGGTATGAAGGGTAAAGTGCAGTTCCATTATCAAGTTCTGGGGTAACTTGAGAGAGAAATCGGTCCATCCCCATTAGTTGTACTGGATGGTGTTCGAGGTGTAGTACAGTGCAGCCCCCATCTCAAGCCCAGGGAATATAAAGGATAATGGCCCAATCCTCATCCGCACTTGCAGGCGATTTCACTGTACAATGGCTTCATACCCACTGTAGTCTCATCTGTCCTCTCCTTTTCCCTTTCCCCACACAGGATACATTTCTGTGGAGCTGCCTTAACTTGATCAAGCTGCATCAGGAAAGAACTTTGTTCTGGGATCCAAAGCTCACAATAATTCTGAAGCCCCCAAAGCACAAGAGTTCCTGCCAGAGCTCACACTTCCTGGTGGCTGGCAAGTATCCAGTGATGAAGGCTGTAGCCATTCCCATCAGTTAAGGAAACAGACTTTGATTTTCTTCCACAAATTCCACTGAGGCCTTTCCTCAGCATTCTGCCCTTCTCCATCCAGCTTCACAAATGATCCCCTTACCTCTTTGAATTATGATTTCCTGACTTATTAAGGGTTGGGTTCAAGGCGTCTGCACAATACATAAGGGGAATCCCAGCAGCTGTTCCAACAGGAATCCCTCTCAAGCAATATCAGCATCGTGGCCTCTGGAAACCTGCCTGGTCAGTCGCTCTCTATTATGGAGCTTGTTAGCTGGTTCTATTCCCTCAGTGCTGTGGGGAAAGCTCCACTGTATGGGGGACAGGCTGTAATTTTAGTAGTTCCCTCTGGCACATGACAGTCTCACTTTGTCTTTTCTCTGCCTTGGATGGTTCTTGCCGCTCTGAGTGAGATCCATTGGGAATGGCGGATGAGAGTCTGGGTGAATGCATTTCTCTGTGTCAGGCGAAGGTGGTGTGGTGGTAGGGGAGGATTCAGGTAGAAGAGGAAGGAGTAGCTGAGCCAGAGGGTCCAAGTGGTATCATAGACAGCTGGAGAAGCAGCCTGGAGAGTCTGTAGATAATCTCACTATGCACTGATAAACTACAATCTGAATTGTGCTCTGGTTTGTGACCTCTCTTTCCTCTTGATTTCAGCATTTCAGGCGCCTCTCCAATTCTGAACACCTGTGTCATACTAAGGAGACCAAGAAATGCACCTACAAGCAAACACCAATAATGATTTCATTGGCGAAGTTTGAGTAATTGCATAAGAATTGCATAAGAACTCAGTGCATTTTCCTCCAGTGCTGTTTGGATTAGAAATATCTTCATTACTATGAAGACAGAACTAGCACTTATTTCCAGGCAAGTTAAGTGTTACACAGCATCACTTCAAATCCCACAGAATAGCATCCAGACCACCAAACATTGACTGCAAGCATTTTTATCTAGCATAGAGAAGTCATATCAGACAGGCAAGGCACCATCTGTCATTCAGCCTTGAGCTGTCGGCGGTATAAAAATCATTCTCTCCATTCATTCTTGTGACATTTTTACAGTTGATTAGCAAGAAGAAGTGGGAAAATTCAGGTATAAAATCCCATTAAAATATGTAACGCAATTCTGCAATAGAAAACACTGTGAATGTAAAAAGAAATTAAAAGGAAAGGGGTTTTTTTCAAGTTAAAACCTGAAAGAACTGCCACATTATTAGTTCCCTCCCCTTCTCTCATTCTGCATTATTAGTGAATTCACTTCACTTCTTCTCTTTAATTACTATTGGTACTTCAAGTCCAAATAACACCTGTCTCCTTCCCTACTGTGTTTTTGCCCATCTCTTCAGTCTGGGATGCCCTTGCTATCTTTTGGTATGCCTCCATCATACTAATGCCCACTCTATAAGGTTGGCAGTATTACCAACCCCAGGCATTCCAAAATAATGAAATTGGCCTAAAAAATCACGAGATTTAATAACTGTGGGCTGCTTCTTTTTGTCTTCTGGTATTTGAACCTTTTTGGATTCATGTTTTCATGTGTAACAATGAAAGGAAACTTACTTTTTTGGTTAAAAGATTTTCATGAGATTCCAGGAGATGGGGCTTTAAGAAAAACACCAAAAAGCACAAGACTCTTGATAAAATCATCCTCGAAAGACTGGCTTGGATCAGTGCCTCATCTGACAGAGAATGGCACACTGCAGAAAGTTAGGGCTGTCTGCCTGTGTCACTATGCTATTAACTTCAGTGGAACAAGGAATTGGCCCACAGAGAATAAGAACTTGGTTCTGATCTCGTGCCAGTTTTACCTTAGTATTGGCTTCCAGTGACTTACTTCTGAGCTTAAACTGATGTTACTAGCTGTGAAGTTACTTCTGATTGATGTGAGTGCAAAGTGAAGCTTGAGGTGCAGATTTTCCTTCTTTCGGAGCTTTAACTTCTTGAAGAGATTGATGGTTTTTAGCATTATTCAGGAGTGTGTGCCTCTTTCTCACACATGCACTCCACTGCACCATGATACAGCTGGGAAACAGAGGGCTTTTAGTCCTGTTTCAAGTGTAAATCTCTGTAATCTTAACTGGAAGTGATTTACTGATACCTCTGGATTCACTGGGCAGCCCATGTATCAAGAAGTGCAGTCACCCCGCCTTTAAACAGAGTGCACAAGTCTCACCAGTTCCTGTAAAAACCAGGCAATCCTCTATTAATCATTTTTCCCAATCTTTCAGATAATTTGAAGACGCAGACCTCTTGAATAGTGAAGTGGCCAGTTATTAGACAGCTCAGACACAGATAAGACAAAAATGTGAAAAACAAGTACTGCACACAGAGTGCCCAAATATTATTGACGATCCTGTTTATGGAAGGGATTCTTCACAGTAGGAAGTCCAAGCCTTACATATTTGTAGTTCACATCAAAACACAAGAGAAATGTCTAGAGATGATATGACCAAACAGAGAAGAAAATATTTGTGGTAACTGTCTTGTAAAATTTGGCAGGATTAGTTAACATGAGATTTCTAATGACCTTAGCAGAGCACTTGGCATTTGGGTTCAATAGAGAAATGCCATTTTGCTATTTCTTTAGATTATGCAGACTGCAGATATACTTGCAAATCTAATCATGAACAAAGGTTAAACATCAAACACACATCATTAATTAACATTTAATAGTGGTCATTAACATGGTGAGTAGTTGATTAGGGTGGTAGACAGCTGTGTTATGGGAAGGTGGAGCGTATCCAGGGTTTCCTCCGGACTAAGGATGATATGCTGAACTTCATGGCCACCCACATGTTTTTGTGAAATGGAAACTATACTGTAGGATCACTTAAGAGGTTAATGTGGATGTGACATACATTAGTAGGGATGCCACTGTCTTTCAACAACCACTGTAGGCCCCAGTCCAAGTTGTTCCATGTGGACAGAACCCAGAGCCCCACTGACTTCAGGAACAGAACCCAGAGCCCCACTGATTGCTCATGCATGGAGCAGCTTGCCTTATCAAGGCCATAAACAGCGATAATATGAAAACATGAGGATCCAGTCCTATTCACAGATTATAAATATACACAGTAATCATTTTGCTGGGCTGTCAAACCACTGAAAGATAAATTGTTTATAAAAGCAGTCTGATTTGGGCCATTCTTTCCTCTCTTTCTGTCATCTCCCTTTCTACTTTTCCACCATTTCATTCCATTCCTATCTGTTATAGCCTTTGCCTCCTCCCGTTCCCTCTCAACAGGCCAGCAGGGCTAGTCTCCCCAGAACAGCTGTAACATACTTGTCTTTACAATGGAGCAGTTCTGATTCACTGATCTGCTCTTGTGGATTAAGGTGCTATTTGGTTTCAGTAAGGTCATGAGAATTTGGTCAAAAGATCTGAGCATTATTTTAGGGAGAAGAACGTATAAAGGAGAGAAATCTTTTGAAATAAGAGAAGCATCCCGCCCTTCTGCTTTTTTTAAAATAATTTTCCCTTTCAGAAATTTCACAGACCCATTTTCATTGCTTCCCTGCTTTCTGTCTCATATACATTTTCTTCTATCTCAGCTGAAGAGGTTGAGGCACTGAGGCAATATCTTGATTGCTGGCAAAATTCAAGGAACCAACCAGAGTAGAGTGACCAGAGTAGAAAGTTTTGCATACTCGCAGTATGATTACATAGATGTAACAATTTACTTGCATGGAAATAGATGCTACATCTAGACTGCTGTGCTTTTGTGGCCTGATGTCCAGTTTTAGCCAATCAGAGTACAGGGATTCCCAGACTGTGCATCTAACAATAAATAACTATTTAGTGATTATGCAAAACAGGCCCCTACAATCAAAAAAAGATCTGTGAGGAAATCAATGGAAAAGGGAAATAATCTGTGCAGTTATGTATCAGTAACTATACAACTCTGCACTTTGACTGGCTGAAATATTCCAAATTAAGAAATGCTGTTCAATGAAATACTGAAGCAAAATTGAGAATGTTGCTAACCATGGAGATCATTTACTCCAACACCATGAATGTTATTCCTAATGGTAAAATAAAATACAATTTACAACACTAAAAACACCCCAAACATTTGTCTTGCCCTTTGAGAGTCTGAAAGCTCAGCTCTGCTTTCAAATGTTCCCTTAAGCAAGTGGCATTGCAGAGAAACCATAGGCGGTGAAACCTTCCACAATGATACAAGTGGCAGGCCCAGTGGTGTTGGATATCTACAATATATTCCAGTAGGAACACAAAGGGGACTGCAAACTACTAGACCAATCCATTCAGAAAAGTGAAGAATACAGAGAGTCACAAAGACTTTCTCTTGGGAAAGGGACAATTTCTTCACATGAAACTAGCTGCCAGGTGAGACCATTGACCATTTGTTTCAGGCCTATGTGATAAAGCTAAGCCATGTGAATTTGAACAGCTGTCAGATGGACTCCTGAATCATTTGTGTATGATGTAATTAGTAACCAAGACAAAAATCAGCCCTGATATGGGCTTGACTTCACAGACAGCTGTAGATATTAGCAGGGCAAGTGAAAACTGTGCTTCCCAAATGAAAGTGCTATCATGTAATGAAAGAAATGAAGTGTATCCAGTTAAAAATGTGCACTGGGGTACAAAAGGAGAATACAAAGGTAAACAAACTGCAGAGTCCAGATTTTGCAATAGAAGTGGAGATAATACCAAGACTATGCAAAAGGTGGCCAGCCCAAGATATGCACTGTCATGCTTTCAGTGAAAGCAACCATTTTGCAGTTGTACTGCTGTCATGACAAACTCCAAAGAAGTACATTTAATGAACATAGAGGTGGAGGGCAAAAACCACTGCTGGTGATACAGAAACAAAGTGAATTTCCAGACAGATACTGGAGCTGGAAATGTCATCTCTGTAAGTACATATGAACTGATTAGTGACCTTTTACCATTGAAATTAGGGAGATGATACCTGAGCATGTTTCAGTGGATACTGATCCCAGTCATGTGGGTTGGGCCAGAAAATTAATGTCAGTTTCTTACTAGTAGTCCTTTGTGTCATAACTTTGTTACAGTCAGCAGGCATTGGAAGCATAAGACTAAATAAACAAAGAGAAATAAAGTTGTTTAGAAATGGAAAGAGAGAGAGCCAAGTGATGAAAGGATGCATTTAATATGGAGGAAGTGAGATTAGCTCATGGACTTCTGTGGTGGGGTTGCTCTACTCACCGCTGGACGGCACTACCTCCTGGCAGTTCTGGGGATTAGCTTGGTCAGGCCAATGCCCCTTCCAGTGGTTACATCCTCTCAGTTTCTCCTCTGCAGCCCTTCTCTCACTCTGGGAACTGCAGCGGCCTCTTCGTAACTCAGCTGGCTAGGTCAGTGTTGTGGTTTCCCCTTCTGGGGGAAGTGTATCAAGGTTCCTACTTTCCAGCAGTCTGAGTCGATCTTCTGGTTCACTGCCTCACAGGGCCACTCCAGCAGTGGCTGGCAGGAAAACCCAGATCCACCTTTACTCCAGGTTCCAGCTCAGGGACCCTCTACACAGCAGCCAAGGCCCATTTCCTGCACCTTGCTGCCTTTCCCTGAGCCACTTCCATACCTCCTGGCCCTCTCCACTTCTCTGGGGTTGCCAGTCTCTTCACTGCCTCCTCCCGGGTAGTAACTTTAGGCAACTCATCTTTGCAGCCACCCAAACACTCCTCCCTTCTCCCAGGGAGTGACTGCAGACTTCTGCCTGCCACCTTCTCTGCTTCCAATTTCCTGTGTTTTGGAAAATCCCTGCCTGTCCCCTGCAGGTGAACTTCTCTCTAATTAGCTGCCTCCAGCCTAAAGCAGTGTGTGGCGTGGGAGAGCTGATGAAGTAAGAAAGGTTGATTGAATGGAGATTACAAAAGGAGAGATGAGTGGGAAAGTGGGATAAAAGAAAACAAAATGGTGGTCATGGTCAGCAAGGGGAAATTCTGAGGCAGATCAGAAAGAGATCATAGTAGTCACTCGGGCGGAGAGGGAACAGAGAGACCAAAAAGATGAGCTTCTATGTAACAGTCACTTTCACCAGCAGAAGATGGTTCCATTTTATTAAATGGGAAGAGAGAAGTCATTCAAATAAGATTGAAAAGGAATTGATTTCCAAGGCTTCTTTTAATGATTCCATGATGTTCTTAATGCATCTGTCACCTCTATAATGTTAATTTATTAGAAATTGGCTGAAGAGGCAGGGTTTGGGTCTGTGTTCATCCAGTCTATTGTTCAGGATTTGGGTTAAGAGTAAGGCTGGTTAGAATTGCTTTTGGATAGAAAACTGAGGTGTCAATTAAATAAATTACTTTGTAAAAAGTGTGTGCTCTCCAGGGAAAATGTTGAGTTTTCATTGAAAAGTTTTTGGCTGAAAACTTTTAGTTTTAGGTTGAAAATCTTTTTTTTTTTTTTTGGACAAATAGTTTAAATTTTCCATGGAAAGATATACGGTTTCCGGACCAGCTCTAGTTCTGGCCCGAATCAAGTTTAAGATTCTAGTTCAGGATTGATGGGAGCAAAATCTCACAAACTCCTCTCTAGGTATTCTGGCCCAGCTACGATTGCCATATTTCTGCCATCCAGAATTGCTTCTTGTTTTGAATCTCCCTCATAACCATTACCTGGAGGTGTATTTGGATCATGGGATTAAACTCTGCATTGTTGTTTTCCTCCTTCACATCCACCCAGAAAACTCAGATTTCTGGCTTCCATTTTGATTGGTGTCTACATGTGATTAAAACCCTCCTGACTTTGCCTCAGTCTTATGACCTAATGTCCCCTGGGGTTGTGGTGGAGAAGAGGTTTGTGTGCTTATGTAGTCTCTTCAACAGAAGTTATATTTTTATTTTTATTTTCTTTTGCATCTGTTTCTGGCCACTGTCAGACACAGGATATTGGACTAGATGGATCTTGGGTCTGATCCAGTATGGCAATTCTTATGTTCCTAAATATGCACTGCTAGCTTCTTTTTCCCTTTTTGGATTGCCATGGCGAAATCATCTCAACCATAAATAATATTGTTGATTCTAATCCAGTGTCACAGCTACTCACAAGGTACCCACACGTTTAACGACAGGAAGAATGTGTATATTTACATCAGAGGCTTTATGGCATTCAGCTAACCACGCAATCTAACTGGGAGACTGTGCTGTCTAATACAGGGGGATTAGAGTTCCAGGAGCCTGAGGTTTTGTTCCAGCATCACTCTGCCAGTGAGTCAATGTGTGGCTGCTTCAAACCATTTTGTGACTCAGTTTACCTATCTAAAAAAATGCATAAATTATCCACTGTACCTCACAAGAGTGTTTTGAGGTTGAAATGGTGTTTTGAGAACACACTGTGGTGCTTACTCAGTCAAATACTATTGATAAGCAGCATTTTCAGGCTGTCCGCCAGAGAAGTAAACAAAATGGAGTTTTTAAGGCTGCCACCCGCATGAATAGTATGCTTGCAACACTCCTCCTTCTCTATCGTCTGTTTGGGTTTATTCATAGTCATACCAAATGAGTGTGGAGTGAAATAACTTGATAATGAGTATCATTAAGACAGGTATAAACACATAAACCTTTTAAGAAAACCTTTTCCCCCCATCAAAATTTTGGCAGGGGACGGGGGCAGCAGGATATTATTTTTTTGTACACCATATGTGGATGTAGTGAGTAAATGTAAGCTTTGTCCTTTTTATTTTTTTGGTCCATTAGGAGTTATGCGCCATAGCGATGTATAAACAAGAGGTGACCATTTATGCACGGCAAAAAGAGGTTTCGTGAATTATAGAAAAACAGTAAATTATGTGGAAAAATCTATTTCACACTCTGGTAGGGATAGAATCACTACCTGAGAAATCCAGATTACAATGCACTGATTATTTTTAGTGAGCAGGTTGGGTATGGTGAGTGGTGAGATAGTATTCTGAAGAGTTGCAACAAAGCCCTGTAATATTTTTCAGGAGAAAGAACACTTTAACGGCTTGCTTCAGTGTGGCTCATTGACGTGAGTGCCAAGTGTGTAAACAAAGCCCTGGAAGAACTGGCAAGCGTATAGAAGGTCAAACCCCAAAGTGCGTGTTGTTTTTGAGTAGCAGCTCTAGCAGAAGACTGGGCTGGGGTAGTCAATGGTTCTGTGCACTGCAGGTGTTGAGCAAAGGATGCAATAACCATTTGCAGCCCTAGTAGACTGATAGTAAGCAACACAGCACATCTGTGCTGTAGGAATCGTGCTTTGGTGGTGCACTGCAATCAGATCTCTGTGGGCGAACCTTGCACCCATCTGGAGTCCCATTGACTTCAATAGGGCTGAAAGGTCTGCCCACCACAGATGTGGTCATAGGATTGGCGGTGAATGCTTTTAGGGAGTACATAAGCTTTTCTTTTCTTTTGTTTTCAAGAAATAGCTTTCAGGAACAACTGGAGCTTGCTGGTGCTGTACTCCAGTCTACATTGCCCAGCACCTGTGCAGATCCAATTGCTCTGTATTTGTATGTATAATTTCTAGTTCCGAATAGCACCTCAGACCATGCAGTAGTGGAAGGTTATGGCACTCTCAAGTGGTTAAATTCACTTGGCTTTCAGATATCTTCCTGGTATAACACTAGGTGAGGCAGGGTGATCACCAAAAATTAATGAAGCATAAATGTTCCAGTGGCGGCCTGGAACAGTGCTCACCTATTAGCATATAGAATGGAATGGATTTGGAATATGGAAGTTTTGAGTCTCATCAGTTAGCATGAAGTGAGCTGGAGAAATCGAATGATTTGATTTTTGATAAGAATTTCAAGAGAAATCTCTGTAGTAAAACAAAAATCATTGAACTTGGAGGAACCTAGTAGTAAAATACTTATGTGCATGTGTCCAGGCATGCACAAAAGTAGGAGTGATAGCGAGAAAGCTGCATATCCATATGTTCTATGATCAAGTGCACAGAGCCTGGTTTCTCACCACCTCACATGCTAGTGTGTCAAGTGGATATAAAGTGAGACCTCCAGTGTGACTACACAAAGTGCAAGGCAGTGGAGAATCAGGCCCACGATGTAAATAATGTGCACTCCTTTGAACTGGGAGTCAATGGTGGAAAGAAGAAAGTTGGGAGTTGGCTTATACTAGATAGGAGGAGTCCAGACTGCTAAAAATAGCCCTTACATTAGTGGTGCCAGCGGCTATGCCGTGTCACAATTTGGAAGAAAAGGAGCTGAGATGCCCATTTGCCCCCATTATGCTTTTTGTTCATTATCATCATTCATCAGGTGCTGTGTCACATCTAACATTTTCCATCCCTTTTTGGCCATGTGGTCTGGTACTGCTCAACAGCAGCAATCTGTTGATTCTGGACCGCTGTCTACTACTGGCTGGCACACCAGGCTGCAGGGTGACTTAACTGTGGCAGACAGACGGAATTGTTTCCAATGTACACCTAAGGAGGCCCTCAGTAAAGCAAACATTGATTTTGGAGGGGTGGGGTTTTTTTCTACCTACCTGCTGCCAGAAGGCTGTAAATAGGATCCCTCTATTTTCCCCTATTAATATGAACCCATATTGAAACTCAGAGACCTGGCTGATGCATTGCTGGAAGCCTGCACAGTACTAAAAAAGCCGGTCCACACCAGTTGTTATGGACCAGGTAGAATGAGCTAAGGCATTGGAGGCAAAGCTGAAGTCCATGGGTGGCCTGTTACTCCTGGTTCACTGGGTTCATCCTGCCTTGATGGACTAACTCCCACTATTATAAATCATATAGATGTGATTTTCTTCCTGAAGTAACTTGTTTGCTTTCTTTATTTGGAAAATGTCAGTAACAGCACTCTCGACAGCCTGTGCAGTCGAACTTGCCATAACTGAAGCTTACTCAAGAATGTTTAGTCTTAACAGTGTGTGGTTTTCTTTAGTGACTTCTGAACCACATTCTGAAGAGAGACCGTGCTGAAGTATGGTAAATACACTTCCAGATAAGCCACTGGTATCTCAGAAATAACCCTCTTCTATCAAACAAAAGCAAGCAACACAGCTGAGGTGCCCTGTCTCCTGCAGACAGACACACAGTTTCTTTCTTTCTCTCTTTCTCTCTTTCTCTTTCTCAATCCAGTGAATGGTTTAGAACAGAGAAACTATTTTTAGAATAATCAGACAGCTCATTCACAGTATTATTTATATTTAAGCTAAAAATATTTATAATTTCACTGGACCAAAAAAAAAATCAATGTTACTGGGGAAAAACGGTGCTTACAATAAATAAGACAGTTTATTTGAAGCTGGCACTAAACACCCATAGGAAACAATGGCTCTTCCCTTTAAAAACAGAGAAAAAAATGGCAAAGCAAAGACATCTATTCAAAAGTGGTTGCCTGTGAATGGCTCTCAGAAGTCAGCTATGTTCTGCGTTGTGCAGCAACAGCTAAGGGATTGCTTGGGATGAGTGAAATGCCCAAAGGTGCCTGTTTGGAACTTTTTTCTTTGAATCATTTTATTTGCAATATGATAGATGGCTGTAACTGATTACTCTCTAGCTAAATACCTCTGTGGTATTCCAAACTGTATACTCTGTAGGGGTGTCCCAAGAGAGAGAGACTGACTGCTCACGTCTCTAATTTTTAAGAAGGAGTGATTGTTACTATGTTTTTATTCATATGTAGTGATTGTCAGAATCAATATGGCGCTTAAATCAATCTAAATGTTCAGTGCATGCTTTTCCACTGTGCACTCAGGGCCTGAATCAAAACTCATTGAAGTGAATGGAAAGACGCTCATTAGCTCTAAGCTTGCCTTAACACTTCATAAGTATTCTAATATTTTGTTTGTAATGGATATGTGTATGGGAATGTGTAGGGCTGTGTGCTTCATCTGTCCCTTTTCAGACTGATTCCACTTTCCCAACTAAGCTGTAATCTCGCAGAAACTAGTGGAGAGTGGAGGCTCATGGGAGCAGGAAAACTTCCAAAAAATATTTTGCATCACCCTTATTTCAGTTCATAAAATCTATCAATCTAAAGCTAGAAGGGACCATTAGATCATCTAGTTTGATCTTTTGTATAACACAGGCCATTGCATTTCACCCAGTTACCCCTGAATTGAGCCAAATAATTTGTCTTCCAAAAAGGCATCTAGTCTTGATTTGAAGACTCAGAGATGGATAATCACCACTTTCCTTGGCGGTTTGTTCCATGACCACTGTTAAAATTTGTGCCTTATTTCTAAATTGAATTTGTCTGGCTTTAACTTCCAGCCATTGGTTCTTGGCATTTACTTCAGCCCTTAAATCATTTTTGTGACTCTTCTTGCACCTCTCCAGTTTTTTAACTTTCTGTTTTAAAATCTGGACAGCAGAACTGTACACTGTATTCCAGTATTAGTGTCACCAGTGCTGTCCACAGCAGTAAAATCACCTCCCACCTTCTACTCACTAATGGGCAAAAGCAGATGCAGATCTGGCTACAGCATCAAGACCAAGATCAGAAACATGTGAGGGGAGGGAGCAGTGGGTTATTATTATGAGAACAAGAGGAAACTCAAAAAAACCCCAAAAAACAAAAACCCACCCCACAAGGTATTTACAATAGCTATAAGGAGATATTTTAGATGTAGAATATAATTAACCTTTACATTGCTAAACAATATTAAGACAAATACATCTGAAAAGAGATTTGCTCCCATGACTAACAATGACACCTGTTGTACTAGTTAGGATAAAAATTGCAAGTCCATCAGCTGATCACCAGCAGGGGGCAGAGAGAATTAGCATTATTAGGCCCATGCAGTAATAGCGGCTGGATACATTATGAGTTTGTTTCACCTTCCTCTGAAACATCAACTATAAGACAAGCTATTGAACTGTGTGACCTTGGTCTTTTTCAGTATGGCAACGCTCATTGCATATTTTTAAAACTGGCTACTCTTTTGACCAAAATGATTGCAATGTGATGCCAAAATAAAAGGATGATTTGGCAGGAGACAAAAAGCTCACAGATAAGTCCAAAAACATGGGGACCTGGGTGTAGAGTCAGAATTTGGGGGGTGGGGTGGTGACATGGGAAATCGCAGCATGGACAAAGGAGAGATGAGGGATTATAGAGGGGAAATCTAATAAACATCTTAGCTGTTTGTATACTAATGCAAGAAGTATGTGGAATAAACAGCAAGAACTAGAAATACTAGTGAATAATCACAAATATGACATAGCTGGAATTACAGAAATTTCGGGAATAATTCATGTAACTGGAATATTGGTATAGAAGGGTACAGCTTGTTCAGGAGCGACAGGCAGAGAAAAAAGGGGGAGGTGTTGCTTTGTATATCAATGATGTACACACTCGGACTGAGGTTGAGATGGAAGTCTCGTGGCAGACCTGTAGAAAATCTCTGGTTAAAGGATAAAAGGGGTAAAAAGCAAGGGTGATGTCGTGATAGGGGTCTACTATAGACCATGCAATCAGGAAGAAGAGGTGGATGAGACATTTTTAAAACAACTAACAAAATCATCCAAAACACAGGACTTGGTAGTGATGGGGGACTTGGGCAGGCTGCCTGTTATTGGTCTTGGGCATGGTGCTCTCAGTGCTGGGATGGCTGGGGTCCGTCATCTCAGGCACCCTGCCCATGTGGAAGGTGATGGCCTTCATCGGCAACAACATCGTGGTGGCACAGATCATCTGGGAGGGGCTGTGGATGAACTGCATCGTGCAGAGCACAGGCCAGATGCAGTGCAAGGTCGACAACTCCAGGCTGGTGCTGCCCCAAGACCTGCAGGCCGGCCACGCCCTCATGGTCATCTCAGTGCTGCTGTCGGTGCTGGCGTTGCTGGTGAGTGTTGTGGGCACCAAGTGCACCAACTGCATGGAGGACGAAGGCTCCAAAGCACATATCATGATTGTCTCCAGAGCCGTCTTTGCGTCTCCAGCATCCCCTGCCTCATCCCTGTCTGCTGGTCCATCCAACACCATCATCCGGGACTCCTACAATCCGCTGGTGTCCGAAGCTCATAAGAGGAAGCTGAGGGCCTCCCTCTACGTCGGCTGGGCTGCAGCTTGGGTGACCAGATAGAAAGTGTGAAAAATCGGGATGGGGTGGGGGGTAATAGGTGCCTATATAAGAAAAAGCCCCCAAAATCGGGACTCTCCCTATAAAATCGGGACATCTGGTCACCCTAGCTGCCGCGGCCCTGCTGGTTCTGGGGTGTGGCCTCCTCTACTGCACCTGTCCCGAGAAGAGCACCAACTTCAGCACCCATTACACCGCCGCCGTCTTCCAGCCCCGCAGTGACTACCCCAGCAAAAACTGCGTCTGAGGGGCAAGTGGCCTGGGGTTTCTCAGCGGGGCAGGTGGAGGGTGGAGTCCTCTCTCCTCATGAAACTCCCTGTTGCAAAGCTGGCTGGTTTGGGGGTGGACCAATGGTCCTGGCTCCTTTGACTCCTTTCATGCTGGACCAATGGTCCTGGCTCCTTTGCTGGTACAGTTTAACAATGACCCCTTTTTGGAGAAAAGGGTGATGATTGCTTTAAAGGGAGGATGTGTCTGGCATCAGTGCAAAAATCCATCTCTTGATACAAGCAGTCTATGCAACCGTTGGCCTGTATTTAATCTGCCTTTGGTGGTTAAGAGTATTTAAAGGGTTGTGACAATTCTTTCCATATATAGATGCCTAGGACTTCCTTGGCCCTTGAAAATCAGGGTTATAACCACAGTATTGACACAGAGAGTCTGCTCTGCATGTTGGGTCAGTAGATGATCTCTTTCTGGTGATGGCTGATGATCAGGGGTCCATATCTGATGATGTTATCTCAATCAGCTGCTTTCATTACTGTGGGTCATGAGATGTTGGTTCAGTTGTGGTCCCTGGTGAGAGTGAAGAGAGTTGCCCACAGGAGGCTCCATTCCTTTCTGGTGGAGAGATCCCAGAAGGCATTGTTGGGTATATATCTCTTATCTCCTCTGATAGCACAGGGTTCTTTATTGTCATTCCCATTCCTCTGTATGTATGTGACTCTCTTGGATGTACCATCTGAAATAGTCTCATGTTGGAGGGACAACTTCAAAAGGTGAGGGGAAGTTAAATCTCCGTGCTCAGTCAACCCTTGTCTTCTCAGTGTAAATGACTAGCAAGGAGGTGATGGTTTTTGTGTTGTTTTCCCTTTTGAACTTGAAATTGGACAGAGCTCAATACCTAATTTGAGATAGACCAATGAATTTCACCTGAGCTGAATTCAATCTAGTGATTTTCCTGTGAACATCTCCATATCATATTAGCTTCCCCCCCCTTACTTCTCTTTATAAACAAAAAAAAAATCAATAAAAAGCTGTGTGTCAAGTAATCCTGCAGTTTAGAAGGGTCTCTAACAGTTCATACTGAACGTGTATCCCTTGACAGCCTTGGGTATAATATTTGGGTCTAAACTAGAGTTTAAAATGGCAACATGTAATTGCTAACTGCCAGGGAAGGACACACACAGACTATATTTAAGAATAACCTATTTTTCAGTGCAAAGGAATCCGGAGCTATTTTGACATGTTGATGTCTTGTAATGGAATTATTAGATGGGCAGTGAGAAGTCATATTTTTTTCTTAAAAACTATGATTTTTGTTTACATACCCAGATGAAGTTTAGCATTGTGCAGTGTCCTACTCATCTTTTCCTTTCCACAATTTTGTCTCATTTCTGTGTTGCTTACATTCTGGTTAATTTCAACTAGCAGAATGTCCAAGACAATTAGCTCATTGTCTCTTGTCTAGAAGTGAAGGTATGGAATAAATAATAGCTTTATTAATGAAAAGATGCTACTAAAGCTTCCAAGAGGCATTAGCAGGTGTGATATACTCAGGACAGACATCTGCAAGGAGGGCTCGGGGGGTAGAAAACAGTCTCAGAAGCTTAAAAGGCCCTCCTCCCTATCAACTGAAGGGGGGTAACTACAAGTCAATCAGGTTGAGCTGAGAAGGGGTTACCAGAGAATTAATTAGGATCACCCCAGAGGGAGTTACCTGAGGTCAATTAGCATCAGCTGATTCCATCTAAGGGTTGCCTGAGTCCTTTTTAAACCCTCCTGTGTTGGGAAAAGAGGTGGGGAAGAGAGAGAGGAGGAGTCAAGCTGCTAGTAGGTGAGGAGCAGCAAGACAGTGAGCCTCACCAGGAGGGAAGGCTGCATTCCCTCCCAGAAGGGAAGAAAAACAAGCCCAAAAGACTGGCTGAGAGAAGGAGGAGACTCACTCTGTGCATCTTAGAAGGACTGTTTTACCCAAGCCTTTCCCACCAAAGCTAAAAACAGCTGAGGCTGGTGAGACCGAGAAGGTACCTTGCCACATAGGCAGGATGAAATGAGCAGCTACAGTGCACTTATCAGCTTGTGCATATTTTTAAATAAATGAATATATATAAAAAATTGCTTCAATCATTTAAAACATAAATCTGATGTTTTGGAAGAATAAGATAGGGAGATAACAACCCTGGGTCTGGCTGAGTTTTGCTTGTGGCATGACTTGGATTGTTGGGGTGGGTGGAAGGTGGCTTTAAGCCACCTTTATGCTCCCCGATCATTGGCCTGATTGGGGATCAAGTAGTCCCAAGGTGAAATTCAGAGTAGCGTAAAGGCTGCCCCAAGTTACTCTGGCTAATGTGGACCCCTTGGTATTGCTCAGTTGGCTGAGTATCGCCAGAGTGCAATGTGCTTCGGCTGCCTCCTCCCACCTCTAGCCATCTTCTCTTCTTGCCTCTCCTCATCCACAAGACTCCTCCTATGCAGAGGGTAGAGAGGGGAAAGCGTAAAATCACTATGCTGGCTTTCCTGCTAATACAGTTCTCTTGTATAAATATGTTTTCAGCTTCTGTGCTCAGGCTGCTAGCAGCAAACACAATTGTTAAGGCTGTCGAACGCTTTCTGTTGTAACCCTCTATTTCACTGGATCTATGTCTGTAACTTTCTGGAAACTTCACCTTTGGAGCTAAATATTTTGTTCTTGGTCTGCTTGAAGCTGCAAATTTTTTTGCCAAGTGGGAGTAAAATCTCAGTTGCGATTGTTGAATAATGACCGTGTGTTTAGAATCTCATTCCCCGCAATAACCATGGCTTTTTTTTAACATGGCTGCAGAAAGAATGACAGAACTGTGAAGTTTGGCATCGTCCTCATTGAGGACTAACATCTTTGCTTAGTGTGATTAAAACTTGGTTTGATTTAACAAAGTTATGGCCCTTTGAAGACTGCAGGTATGTGAAATTAAAGCCATATGTACTGGACATGTGTGCACATCCTGAAATTATATCACTGCAAACACTCAGGTCAAAAGTGCATAGATTGTTAAGTGCACACTGGTTGGTTCGAAGAACTAAAGAGCTTAAATTCAAAGAGATTACACAAGCCTTATTTTTATTTCTTCTAAAAAATATAGGAAATCCCATGCAAAATAATAGTATAAATGCAGTGTTCAGTTTTCAAAGTTAAAACAAAAATAGGCAATGTAAAAGGTTTCCAATGGCAAGGTTAACTCACTCCAGGTGGGCAAATGGAGCTAGATTCAACCAGGCAGCCACTGGGTGGTGTAAATTACACTGCCCCCCCAGCAATCCTGGATTCTTACCCTGAAGGAGGTCAGGCAATATTACCATGGCTTTTCCTTTTTCTTAGTTTATTTCAAGGGAAGCAGATGGGGTCTTCAGAAGCACTTACCAGGGGATGCTCTAGAGATCAGTACAGCCCCAGTTGCCCTCGACAGACCTTGTTGCCAGAGGTAGAAAAGACCTGCAGCGCTCATTTCTCTTCCTGCTGAGGAAAGATTTCTCCCTAAAGTAGATTGTTCAGTGCTTTTCCAATTCAGTTTTAAATCTCTCAAGCAATGGGGTTTCCTTATCTGCCTTTAAACAGCTCAGTAACGCAGTACCAGAAAGCAGAGTAATCTGCATGCTCACTCCTAGAGTGCTAGCTGCTTGAGAGAAGAAGGATCTGGCTTGGAAATAGAAAGCAAAAATCTGTGACTATATCAGTGAGGCAGGGGGCACCCCAGACAGGTCTTAGTTAGGGTCAGCTGTTAATCAAAAGTTTGGAGGGAAATCCAAGTCTCCAGAGCTTGTAAGAAAAATAGAAAAGAGTGTTTCATACGATAAAAGCACAGAATGCTATGTTAAATGAGAAACCCTACTGGGAAAGGGCTTTTCTCCCTTTACTGCACATAGCTTTCTCTATAGCAATGGTGCACTGGGTACCAACCTGGGGAAAGCCCACACGTTACCAAGAGGCATCTGTCTAGGCACATGAATATTCTACCTGCCAATCCCGTTACATGACAATGACTTTCCAGTGATTTACTTGTCTGATTCAGGGTGACTGGAGGCCAGGATACCTCTAGATCAAAATTTCATAGGGCCTGATTTAAAAACCCATTCAAGTGAATGGAAAGACTTCCACTGACTTTAATGGGGGTTGGATCCAGGCCCACAATCTCCCTGACATCTGTGGTCTATACCCAGATAGACCCCATTTCTGCAGAGCTCTGGACACAGATAAAAAAGCATAATCTTCAAGCCACCTGGATCCTCATTTGCTGGGTTAATTCAACTTCTCTTGCAAATCCTCCATCAGAAGTCAAATGCATTCCAGACCCTACTCTAATGCTGAAAAGCTAGGACAAATTGCACAAAGGGGAAAGAATGGGGAGCAGGGAAGTAAAGGGAGATGGCGTGGTTATCTGCTTGTGGCTTATCTCTTTGTATATGTGAAAGAAAAGAGCAGGTACTGGATCAATGCACCTGACCCACACAAACGAGTTAAGATGTTTTGCTTAACGTAACTGGGGTGAGTCACTGTGGGCTTTAGTCCTTTTGGTACTGTGCTTACGTGTTGAAATCAACTATGAAAATAGGAAACCACCACTTTTTGCCCACCAAAGCCTGACCACACATGCTCACAGCTGGAAGTTACAGAAATTGTCTTTCAGCAAAGTAGCAGACACTGCCTTCTTGCAAAAGCAGCCACAGCTGTGGTGGCGACAGGAAAAGAAATCTAAATCACTACAGCGAGCCCTCAGATTGAAACAGAGCCCTGCCCGCTCAGTGGAGCATTCCCGCCATGTTAAGGATGAAGTCAGGTGCTGACTGCAGAGTACGTTCCATGTTCCACCTCTGACGTGCAAGCTACTCTTAAGCCACCCAGAAACTTGCACATCAGAGAGGGGTTGTTTAATGTCTGTCTCTCAGAAGTGGCAGACAGGGTTACATTGCCTGTTGTATGAAGCTACTGGTTCTTTTGGGACTGTTCTGAAGTGAGTAGTCAAGTAAAAGCAATAGAAGATTTCACATATAAACCATGAGGATAGGTTCGGTTCCCCCATGCTTTCCCCCAGGATTTTACTATCCTTTAATTCACTCCATTGCAGAGCATCGATATAAGGCCCCTCTATACAATCTGAATCTATAAGGTAGGATGTGAAAGGTTTGTAGGGTCTTGCTCTGGTTCCCTACGCAGTGAGGTGAATTTCATCCTTCTTGATTTTGTTTCTGAAACTTTTCATAACATCTTCTCCCATGTGGCGGTTAGAGCCAGTAGGTGGTAATATGAGTCCGTCAGAATAGAGGGGTGTGTGCGTGCAAGCAGGGGGTATCACTTCTCAATGTGTTGGGCCTGTTCTTCTAGAACCAGTGGTTGTTGAACTGAGGAAGTTACGTTTATTATTATTTTGCCTCAGTTTACATGTTCAATATCATCCTGCTTGACTGTAAGGAGTTAAATCAAAGTTGCAGGGGGGAGGGAGGAAACGGGAAACAACAATGGCAAAGATAAGGTACAGTCCAAGAGAATTCTGGAGGTCCTTGAGGAAACAATGGGGAAGCTATTAATTAGAGAAGGCCCCCTGCCTGGCTCTAGCAAGGCTGGCAAGGTTTATTCTTCCCAGGCCTGAACCTAGGGTCAAGGGGAAGCCTGAACCTTAAAGGTGCGTGCCTATGGAAAAGGGAGAGTTAAGTGAGCGGTCAGCAGCTGCCCAGGGTGAGATATGGGCAGAGACAACACCACAGAGGATGAGAGAATGCAGCAGGATAGACTGCACCTCCCACCCCAGAGATGGAGGTAACTGGGCTGAAGGGAATTCACAAAAGCTTGCAGGGAAAGTCAAGGTTTAGGTAAGGGGAAATAGTTGTACAGAGGCCTTTAGTGTGTTTTCTCTTTGTTCTGTGTACTATGTACCTTTGGGGGCACAATGTTTTGTTTTGAAGAAGCTGTTTCAAGTCACCTTTAATCAGTCATTGTCACTGGTCCACTGAGGTAAACAGTTTACAGGTGGGAAATATGGTTAGGCCTGTCAGGTTAATATGGTGTGGTGTTTAGATGCTGCTTGTAATTATTAGAACTGGGAGCACTGGCTGCTGGAAGTCTGAAAGGATAGGAAACAGGAAGGAGGGGGCGGGAGTTGAGGAGGCTGAGTGAGAGCTACCGAGGGTGCAGCAGCAGCTTGGTAAAGAGTTTTCCACTTCAAAAATAAAGTCCTGTTGAAGTTTGTTAGTACCTTGCCTGGCTGCTACAACATTTTGGTGACGAGGATGGATCTTCTGCCTCTGAACCCACATGCACCCTTTCTGCAAAGCCCAGGTGAGTCTCCAATTGCTTTTACTGCCTGGATACATATGTTTGAGACTTATTTGCTTGCAATCACTGCTATAGAGATTTCTGAAGTAAGAAAGCATGCTCTGTTAATCCACTGCCTTAGAGCAGAAGGGCAGCATATATTTTACACTTTTCCCCTTGCAAATGATAAATATGAGACTGCACTCAAGAACTTTTTTGTGCCAAAAGTGAATGTAGTAGCTAATCACTACAGATTTCACCAGCATGAGCAGAAAACAGGGGAGACTATAATGCAGTGTATTGCTTCCCTGGGAAGTCTGATTGTAACTTGTGACTTTGGGAATATGGCAGATGAGATGATTAGAGACCAGCTCATTGAGAAAACAACCATGCTTTGTGTAAGAGAATGCTTATTTCTAGAACCACAACTTACACTAGAAAAAGCAATAACCGTTGCTACTCAGATTGAGTCAGCTACAGCTCAAGCTAAAATAATGAGCATGGATACAGGAGGCACAGTCCAGGCTGTGGTAATATGAGTCTGTCAGAATAGAGGGGTGTGTGCGTGCAAGCAGGGGGTATCACTTCTCAATGTGTTGGGCCTGTTCTTCTAGAACCAGTGGTTGTTGAACTGAGGAAGTTACGTTTATTATTATTTTACCTCAGTTTACATGTTCAGTATCATCCTGCTTGACTAAGGAGTTAAATCAAAGTTGCAGGGGGGAGGGAGGAAACGGGAAACAACAATGGCAAAGATAAGGTACAGTCCAAGAGAAAAGTCTCTGCAGAAAAGTTCGCTGTCACTGCAGACAAACGATTACAAGAGGAAAACTAATGAAAAACCACCGAATCAGCAAATTCAAAATACAGTAAAAGTATGCTTTCACAACACGTTGCAAGCTACACAGGATGTCCGGCAAAAGTAGCTCAGTGCAATCATTGCAAAAAGATTGGGCATTTTGCTAAAGTATGTCACAACAGTCAGTTCAATCAACAGGTGCATGCAGTTACAATACCAGATGTTACTGTGCTGAGCGTGGACAAAATCATGACTGCACATATTCCAGAACAAATAAAGTGCACTGTAAATGTTTCCGCTATACCCTCAGGCAAATCACACTCTATTCAGCTAATAGTGGACACTGACTCAGCAGTGT
This sequence comes from Eretmochelys imbricata, assembly GCF_965152235.1. Lineage (NCBI taxonomy): Eukaryota > Metazoa > Chordata > Testudines > Cheloniidae > Eretmochelys > Eretmochelys imbricata. The sequence goes on along the minus strand of NC_135572.1, from coordinate 230,322,685 downwards.
ATCTATGGTACCTGATTCCATCTATTTGCATTACTTTAAAGATGTGCCTCTTTCTGAACCCAAACTTCACTTGGTGTGCTATTTGAAAAAACATATTCCAATACATGGCTGCCTGCCAGCAATAGTTACTTTTGGTGATTGCTGTGTAACTACAGAGTTCTACATGGTCCATAAAGGCACTCCTATTCTTGGCAGAGATTTATTGGCTGCTTTCAATCTCAGGGTAGTTAATAGATGAATTGATCTTCCTCAGCAAAGCACTCTTGCAGTACACACACGAGTTTCAGCTGGGACCCAACACCAGGTTGAGGAGAAACTCGGCTGTGCTTATGGGTTTCTGCATAAAGTTAAAATGTGGAATAATGTGATGGCTGTATGACAGAAGTTACGGCACTTACCATTTTCAGTCAGGGAAGCTGTTTCAGAGGAACTTAGAAAACGTGTTCAAAAGGACATTATTGAAGAGAGTGACTTCTTGGAATGGGTTTCACCTATAGTAGTGACGCAGAAGAAGGGTGGAGGCATTCACCTTTGTGTGGACTTAAGGGAGTCAAATAAAGCTATTGTGATTGACAGCCATCTTCTTCCTCACGTAGAAGAAGTATTTGCAGAACTCCATGGAGCAAAGATGTTTTCTACTCTTGATTTGCAGAGCGCATACCACCGAGTTATGTTGCATGAAGATAGCAGAGACCTCACAGCATTTATTACATGAGGGACTATTTCGTTTTAAACGTGTTCCATACTGTCTCGCATCCGCCCCAAGTGCCTTCCAAAAATGATGTAATTGATTCTGAAGAATGACCATGGAGTTCAGTGCTATCTGGATGAGATTATCGTGTTTGGAAATACTTCTGAGGAGCATGACAATAACCTGCAGTCTGTACTAAACTACATCAGCAAAGCAGGCCTCAAGCTCAATAGGTCCAAATGCAAATTTAGACAAACTAAACTCTCCTTTCTGGGGCATACAATTTCACAGGCTGGACTAAAACCTGATCCAGATCATATCCTGGCAATTTCAAATGCTCCTCCTCCAACAGATTTGCAAACCCTTGTATTCCTTCTTGGGTCTCACCTCCTGGTATGCAAAATTCATTTCCAGTTATGCTTCTATCATTGAACCGTTACGAGAATTACTATGGAGAAGTTCAACCTTAGTGTGGACAATGGATGCACAAGCTAGTTTCGAAATGATGAAAGACTTGATTGTACATAGTCCAGTACTTGCACTATTCAGTCCTGCATTGCCCACAATTGTAACTACTGATGCTTCTGATTATGGACTTGGGGCTGTCCCCATGCAACTTCATGAGGACAACACAGAGAGGACTTTTGCATTTGCTTCAAGTAATGCTTGAGTAATTACACTAAGTAATGCTGAGAGGAAATATTCTGCAGTCAAAAAAGAAGCACTTGCTTGTGTTTGGGCTACTGAAAAATGGAGAACTTACCTGTGGGGCCGCACGTTCAAGTTGCTCACCGACCACAGCCCTTTGACGACGTTGCTCACCGACCACAGCCCTTTGACGATGTTGCTCACCATGAAAGGACTGGGAAGAGCAGGATATCGTATTGCTAGATGGTCTGCAAGACTACTCTTTCAATTATGAATTGGAATATAAGCCTGGAAACCAAAATGTGGTAATTGATTTCTCACCTGCCTTTTGCCTTCACCAGATGATCCACCGGAGGATGAGGATGTAGTAGTTGCGCTTATTACAAGCACTCTTACTGCAGTTACAAAAGAACAATTTCAAGCTGCTTGTTCAGAATGTCCAGTTCAACAAAAACTATGGGAATTTTTTACAAAGAGATGGCCCAGTAACCCTAAAAACCTTGACCCAGTTTTGCTGCCTTATTTTAGAGTTCGGGATGAACTTTCTTGGCTTGATGGCTGTGTGCTATGAGGTACACACCGGCTACTTGTGCCAGAAGAATTAGAGTCAAAACTCATACACCTGGCACACAATACTCATCAAGGAATTCTCAGAACCAAACAGTGACTATGGGATCTGTATTGGTGGCCAGGGATGGACTTTCAAACTGAAGCACTCGCAAAATCCTGTGTCACTTGCCAAATGCATGATAAGACAGCAGTGACGTACCCCTCCATTACAGCCTGTTCCTCTTCCTGAATCTGCATGGGAAAAAGTGGCGATTGACATTGTAGGACCCTTTGCTACTGCTCCAAGTGACTGCCGTTATGTCATCACTTTAATAGACTATTTCAGTAAATGACCTGAGGTAGCGTTTACATCACAAATCTCTTCTGCTACAGTAATTAAGTTCCTCTCTTCAGTTTTTAGCAGAGAAGGTAACCCCAAAGAACTGGTTTCAGACAATGGTAGTTGTCATAAATATAAAGGGAAGGGTAAACACCTTTAAAATCCCTCCTGGCCAGAGGAAAAATCCTTTCACCTGTAAGAAGCTAGGATAACCTCGCTGGCACCTGACCAAAATGACCAATGAGGAGACAAGATACTTTCAAAAGCTGGAAGGAGGGAGAAAAACAAAGGGACTGTGTCTGTCTGTGTGATGCTTTTGCCGGGGACAGAACAGGAATGGAGTCTTAGAACTTAGTAAGTAATCTAGCTAAAGATGTGTTAGATTATGATTTCTTTAAATGGCTGAGAAATTAAGTTGTGCTGAGTAGAATGAATATTCCTGTCTATGTGTCTTTTTGTAACTTAAGGTTTTGCCTAGAGGGATTCTCTATGTTTTGAATCTAATTACCCTGTAAGGTATTTACCATCCTGATTTTACAGAGGTGATTCTTTTTACTGTTTCTTCTATTAAAATGTTTCTTTTCAAGAACTGAATGCTTTTTTCATTGTTCTAAGATCCAAGGGTTTGGGTCTGTGGTCACCTATGCAAATTGGTGAGGATTTTTACCAAACCTTCCCCAGGAAGTGGGGTGCAAGGGTTGGGAGGATTTTGGGGGGAAAGACGTTTCCAAACAACGTTTTCTCAATAAACCCAGATAAACGTTTGGTGGTGGCAGTGGAAGTCCAAGGGCAAAGGGTAAAATAGTTTGTACCTTGGGGAAGTTTTAACCTAAGCTGGTAAAAGTAAGCTTAGGAGGTGTTCATGCAGGTCCCCACATCTGTACCCTAGAGTTCAGAGTGGGGAAGGAACCTTGACAGTAGTCAATTTACTTCCCTGGTGTTTGAAACTTTTCTAGCATAGGGGAATATTTTACACAGAAGGTCATCCCTATATTACCCTCAAGCCTATGGGGAAATCGAACAGTTTAACAGAAGTTTGAAAGAGAGTTCGCAAATGGCTAAACTGGAAGGGCGATTGTGGATACCCTTCACTACTGATTTCTTGCAAGCATACTGGGCTACACGACATGCCACAATGCAAAGATCACCCGCAGAGTTACTGCATGGGAAACACATGAATACGAAACTGAACATTGCTGGATTGTTACAGGCATGACCTGATGCCCCAACCAAGGACAATGTTAGAAAAACAGTTGAACAGAACCAAGCAAAGTCTAAGGCTTTCACAGACAAGCAGTGGGGTGCTAAGAAACCAAATTTAGAGTGTGATTCTTTCGATAGAATACGAAAACCTGGAATTTTACGCGAAGGGGACCTTAAATTCACAGCTCCTCTTAAAATCATAGAGAAGAAGGGACCTTACACCTACTGACTTTGTGATGGGCGCGTATGGAATGCTTCCTATCTTGCACCTGCCTATGCACCAAGAGGAGATTATGCCATCACCCAGTCTGGCTTGGGTGACTTCACCGTAGTATCAACACAATAAGACATTGCACTGGAACCGGGGCTTGAGAGACGGCCTGTCAGACCCAGACGACCACCTGTCTGGACTAGAGACTATGTTATGTAGTATCTCCAGTGTTTTCAGTGTAATATTTCTCCCAACAGTATAGTGTCTTGTTTCATATTTGGTCCTACGGTTAGAACAACAATGTTTATTTTAATTGGGAGAGTTTCTTAAGAGAGGAGGGAATGTGGTGTTTAGATGCTGCTTGTAATTTTTAGAACTGGGAGCACCGGCTGTTGGGAGTCTGAAAGGACAGGAAACAGGAAGGAGAGGGGAGGAGTTGAGGAGGTTGAGTGAGAGCTACTGAGGGTGCAAGCTACCTGCAGCAGGAGCTTGGTAAAGAGGGTTCCACTTCAAAAATAAAGTCCTGTTGAAGTTTGTTAGTACCTTGGCTGGTTGCTACAACATATGGTTGGGAAACAGGGCTCCACCCATTGAGAGAGGTGCAGGAATCCACGCTTTTTGTCTCCGGGGTACACTCTAGAGGGACTAACAGTGGTCTAAAGTGCAGCTCACCCTGTAACAGTGACATGACCTAAAACTCCAACCTGTTGTAATGCAGACCTCACATGCATGCAACTACTTCCCACGCCCCCAAACTCCTCACCTCTCTTTCCTTTCCCAGATACAGGGGGACCAGCCCTTGGCACTTATTGCTACACCACCCAGCTGGAATGTCTGCCCTGGTGATTCAGTGACTCATTCTCTTTAAGGACCTGATTTTGAAAGGGTCTCAACCTGGCCTTTGTTTTTGAAGATACAATTTTGAGACTATAATTAATTGTGCCTGCACATTTGCACTTACAATTAATTGCACATTTAAATCTTACTCTTTGGAAATCTTAATGCCTGATCTGTGAGTACTTGTGTGTCTTGGTGGTAGGATTTGTGTACAGAAAATTGTGTCTTCAATGAAGGAGGCCAGCACCGAAATTCTGCCCCTAAATATTTACTTAAGCAGAGATTTGCACACAGGCAAACCAGAAGTAAGAGAACATTTTTCTAAAACCAGGATTCTCCCATGTTTTACAGTTGATGTTATTGAAGGGTTTTGTTGTTGCTTTTTAAACAAGTTCTCTGCTATTCGCTGTCTAGCTTCCCTTTCTGCTTCAGCCTGCAGGGAAATCATAGTGTTGTGTTTATAATGACATAGACTTGGTGCTGAGGAAAGGATTTCAGTGTCATGAATTCAGCATTGTGACCAGAGAGATGAATCTGAACTGAACTCCCACATCCAAACACTCCCAAATCACATGGAAGTTTGAATCCACACCTGAACTTCATGACTGGTGCTTTTTCTGTAATGGGTGGAGCCAAAACCCTGCTTTCTAACCCCCCCACCTCCCCCAAATTTTTGAAAAAATATGGATCTGGATTTCATGGCTCAAGTCCATCTCTCAGCCCTTGCCTACAGTGGTCATAGTGTGTAGAGTATGCACAGCTACATGCCACAGTGAAAAACAGTCTGCGTCCACACTGCAGTATGCAGCTACATAGAGCAGTGAAAAGTTCTGGGAGTGGGGAAAGGCTCCGGCAGTGGAGAGGCAGTTGGACACTGTGCTGCTAAAAATAGCAGGGTAGACAAAGGGGCATTGCTTGGGCATGTACCTTAAGGTTCTGGTGTGTTTTACTCTCCTCACCTGAGCAGTGCCTCACTGTTTACCCCTGCTGTTTATACCTGTGGCAGGGGGGCATGCAGTGTCTGTGCTGCACATGCCGCCATAAGTGTAGACAAGGCCTCTGTATGATTTCTCTGCCAGAGCAAATGGAGAGGAGAAGACAGCTGTACAGAGATAAACAATGCCAGAAATTGGCAGAAATGGTAAGAAAAATGATGAAACAAAGAATGAAAGTAAAGCACTTAGGCTTATTCTGCGTCACTTAAAATACTCCCACTGTGACCTTCTTTAAAGCCTTCCTTTTCTCTTTAGCTTATATCTGCTTAAATGGTTCCCACAACCACAGTGTCTGAGCATCTCACGAACATTAATGAATTTATCCTCACAAGGCCCCTGTGAGGAAGGGAAGTGCTATAAACCCTCATTTTATAGATGGGGAAACTGAGAAACAGAATGATGATGTGACTGACCCAAGGTCACGCTGGAAGTTTGTGGCAGAGGATGGGATTGAACCCAGGTCTCCTGAATCTACGCAATGCCTTAACTAAAAAAACATCCTTTAGCTCCCATTGTTTCTCATTGTAACAAGCCCAAATTTAATTCCAAGTAGGACAAGTTACTGCTTGGAGTTCTATAGTTTAGGGGGCCGTGTGTAGCCCCAGCAATGTGCAGTTTCCAGTCACCCCCGCCTTTTTTTGTTTTAGAAGAGAGATTAGATCCTGATTCAACAAATCATTTAAGCACATGCCTAAATCCATCTTTATTCATCAAAGCACTTAACCATGTGTATAAGTCCCGTTAAATTCAATGGGACTTTCAAACAGCCTTAAAGTTAAACATATGTTCAAGTGCTTTGCTGAATCAGGGCTGTAGAGAGTACAGAGATGGCATGATTTTTATTTCAGTTTTTTAAGGAAAATAGCAATTGCCATGTACCAATCAGACCAGTGGGACCATCTAGCCCAATACCCTGTCTTTCACAATGATCTGTACCAGATGGATGTTAGAACAGTGCAGAAAATTCCATACTGGATAATTATGAAATAATCTGTCCGTGGGGGAAATTTCTTCCTACCCATAGGAAGTTAGAGGTTGGTTTATGACTTGAAGCTTTACTGTCGATATCCCAAATATTTATAGATATACATTTATCTTACCTAATGCAACTGTGGGTGTTCCCATTATTCATATGAATAATCTAATCCTTTTTTGAGTCCTGCTAAATTCTTGGCTTTAGTGACCTTGTGGCACTCAAGGTTAATTGTATTATTTTTAAAAGGTTGCCTTTAAATTTCCTTGAATGCCTCCTTGTTCCTGTGTTATGAGAGAGGGTCAATGGGAGCACATAATATAATTTCTCTAGACCATTCATTACTTTGTATAGCCCCACTCTTTTTAATCTCTCCTCATATGAAGTTCTTTCCATACCTCTAATCAGTTACATTACCTATCTCTGGATCCGTTCTGTTTCTGCTGCATCTTTTTTGAGACAGCACTGATCACAGCCTTTCCCCCTGCCCCAGGAGACTGGCATCACGCAGATCATAAGCACCAAACTGAAAAACATTTGTAATATATACTGTGAATGAAGAGTGTTGCATGCTTATACAAATTGTTACATGTGCCTTTTGATGAGACTTTGGATCATGTTGGGTCCCCCCATGAAGCTTTGTCTTTCCAGCCAGGGTCCTTGTAGTACAGGAGGTCATCCTACCATCCTTAGCTAAACTAATGATTATTTGTGCTTAAGGAAGGCCATAATAGAGTGACTTTGTGTATTCCCTCCTCCACTACTTCTCTCCCAAACCCAAATGATTTCCCTCCAGCCGGGATGTTATCAACAATGTTATCTTATGTCTATGAAGACATTGATCCCAACGTGCTGATAGAGCTGGGACAGTGGGAACATCTGTGCTGCCTGCACCAAGGTCACTTCTGAATCATACCTACTGCTTCAAGGCAAGGCTATAGAGTTTGATTCTTGTTTATACTAATGCCGCTTTACACCACTCTGACAGTGAAAAGGGGTCTTATAGTAGGTACAAATATAATTTGCCCCCACGTTAAGGCCCTTTCACACTGTCAAAGAGTATACAGTGGTCTTAACATAAATAAGAATCAGATCCATACTCTTTGCACTGTGTCCCGCTTTCCCTACCCCCCTGTTCTATGTAGTATTTTCTTAATTTGTGGATTTAGGGGAGGGTTAAGGCAGGGGTTGATTTAGCAAATAACTCTATTCTAACAACTTTCATGTCTCTTCAGCTTTAAATTTCCCCCTTCCCCTCTCCCCAGCCCCATTTTTATTTATTTAAAAGATGTAATCCACATAGGAAAGTGACTTTTTGTTTATTTGGGTTAATTTTTGCTGTAAAACATCACACACATTTCTGGTTTACTCAACTGTTAGTATAAAAGTAGGTGATATATTCTGGTGTCCCTGGCATGTTACATAAGTTCCAGATCTGAGCACAAAGACCCTATTTTGTGAAAATAAATGCATTCTCTCTCAACTCACGTCCGTAGGATATCCCAAATGTACTGTACTGTGTTTACCGTGCAATAATATAATGCATATCTGTGCAACCCATGGCCATATTAGAAAAGCATTCATGTTTAACACACGTCGTTGATGCATCAATTAACTTCATTAGAGTTGGCCCCTCGAACGATTGTGAGTGCTTCCTTGTACAGAATGTTCCATGCCTGCGTTTGGGAAGGGAGGCCAGCCAGAGGAACTTGCTGTTTATTTTTGAGCCAATGTAAAAGTAGACCGTGAGCAGACACCGCCTGCTGCAGGCTAGACCTGACAAAGAGGTCATCTTTGTTGCACATGGCTGACGAATCACATCCCCTGCTGATGATCAGTGCTATTTTTAGCACAGGCTAAAATTCTTCATTCTTGACATTATTTTAATTTCATCAGAAGAGTCAAACTGCATGGCTAGAGAAAGAAAAAATATTAAAAATCCAGGAGGCAGTGGGGCTAATATGAGCCGTGGGTCTATGTAAAAAGAAACCTGATGAAATTGCTTCTCCTGGTGCTGACAACTTTGTCCTGGCAGCACCAATGCGCTAATAGCTATCGGTTGAAAAAGGACTGTTTCCAAAGAGCAGTTCATAATGATAATGTAAATTTCACTTAAGTATATATGATTACAGTAAATTGCACAGAACTGCAACAGACACTGTGCTGCACTGTTTATGGAGCAGTATAGGTTTTCCAGTTCCATTTTTCTACAGTAAATGGAACCCTGGAAGGGGGGAAGAGGGGGCCTTTTGGCGCAGCGGGTATGTAAATGCCTATGGGAGCATTTAAAAACACATTAAAAACTTTGTTCGAGTCTGCCACAGATACAGCAAGTGTAAACAATCCAGTGGGGGTAGCCTCTCTCTCAGTTGGCCAATCTGCACCTCTTTTTTCTATCTGTGGTGACTCGCTGTTGCAAATAATGCTTTAGTGCACTAGCCTATCCCCTCTGAGGAGACACAGATAAAACCCCTTGTTTTAACCACAAGCAAATGAATTTAATGAGTTTTTCATATATTCATATATTTTGAGATTGGAAGGGATCATTGTGATCAACTAATCTGATCTCCTGTATAACACAAGCCACAGAACCTCACCCAGTAGTTCCTGCATCAAGCCATTACTTCTGATCAATAGCACAGCTTTTAAAAAAACATCCAGGCTTGACTTCAAGACTTCACGTGATAGAAAACCCATCACGCCCCTAGGTAAGTTGTTCCAACGGTTAATTTTCCTCACTACTAAAATCGTGTGTCTTATTTCTAGTCTGAATTTGTCTCGCATCACCTTCCAAATAGTTGCAAAAAGAACAGGAGGACTTGTGGCACCTTAGAGACTAACCAATTTATTTGAGCATGAGCTTTCGTGAGCTGCATCAGATGAAGTGAGCTGTAGCTCACGAAAGCTTATGCTCAAATAAATTGGTTAGTCTCTAAGGTGCCACAAGTACTCCCTTTCTTTTTGCGAATACAGACTAACATGGCTGCTACTCTGAATCCTTCCAAATATTGGATCTCATTATTCCTTTTTCTGCTAGATTAAAGAGCCATCTACCATCATGTAGGTATGTGTAGCCTGTGAGTAAGTCACCTCTTAACTTTCTCTTGGATAAACTGAAGAGATTAAGTTTCTGTTGTCTCTCCATATAAGATGGGTTTTCCAGACTGCAAATCATTCTTTTCCAATTATACACATCCTTTTTGAAGTTTGGTCTAACCAATGCCATATACAGCAGTAATGCCGTGTTCCCACTCCCATATGATAGTCTCCTGTTCATGCATCCAAGGATCAATTTCATTCTCTTAGCTACAGCATCACACACTGGGATTCACGTTCAACTGGTTATCCTACCATGACCCCTATGTCCTTTTCAGAGTCACTGCTTTCCAGGATACCCCTGCACATATTACAAATGTGACCTTCATTCTTTGTTCCTAGACTTGTGACCTTGCATTTGGTTGTGTTATAAGGTATGTTGCTCAAATGAGCCCACCTTATCGAGAGATTCAGGTTGGTCTATATAGCTGTTCTCTCTCCCCTACCCCCACCCTGGTCATGATTTATCACTGTAACAATTTTGTAACATCTGCAAATGTTAGTAGCAATCATGTTATGTTTTTCTTACAGAAAAAGATACTGAATAGCACTGGGTCAAATGCACATCCCTGTGGGATTCTAGTAGAAACACCCCCATTGAATGACAATTCCCCATTCACAATTACTTTTTGTGGTCTGTCAGTTAACTAATTTATAATCCATTTAACTTGGCCTGCTTTGATTTTGGGTAGTGCTAATTTCCTTTTCTTATCAGAACTTCAAGTGGGACTAAATTAAAAGTCAGACTGAAATATAAGTATGTTATGGCGAAATATTTACCTTTATCACTAAACTTGTGATCTCATAAAAAAAAAAAAAAGTTTGAAGAAGCAGCATGACCTAGTGGATAGAGTATGGTACTGGCACTCTGGAATCCTGCATTGTATTCCCAGCTCTGCCACTGGTCATCTGGGTGACCTTGTCCAGAGTTCCCTATGCCTTAGCTTCCCTACCTGTAAAATGGGGATAATGTCACTGACTTCTTTCGTTAAATGCTTTGTGATCTGCTGATGAAAAGCTCTTTTTAAGAGCTGGGTATTATTATTATTTGTTTGAGAAGACCTGTTTTCCATAAAACCATGTTGATTGTCTTAATTATGCTACCATCTTTTAATTCTTTACTGATTGCATCCCTAACCAGCCTACTGTGACAGACTGACAATATCCTGAGTGTACTTTATTGAATTAAGTTTAACATCTTTGGGATCCATTGTATTAAGAATGCAATTGTGTACGTTACTGTGGAATTGTATCTATGCATCTTCCTTAGGAGTTTGAGTAATGCAATTTCTGGAAGAGATTAGGAACTTCAACGGACTTTTTAGAACAATACCCATGAAACAGATTTCCTAGAAAGAACCTGAGAAATGAAAATGACCCACTTTGAATCCACCCTTATTGAAGCTATGGCTTGGGGAGGTAAACTGATTGTTGACTAATTACCTGCTCCTGGAAACCCCAGATCAAAGACCCCGACCTCTATAAAGGGTGAACTAAACATGCTATGAAAGTGCTAGTTCTGAGTTGAGGCTGTGATGAACTTGTGACCACAAAGGAAGCCCTGGGGAATGGGGATTGAAGGACTGCTCCTGCTAGAGCCCAGGATAGAATTAAGATGATATCTGGGAAGCTTATTAGAATAGATGTAGGTTCTGTTATTGTTTTTAATGTTTTCTCTGTAATGCTTTTTATCTTAGGAGTCTAGCAGGCTTGCATAGGAAGTGCTGTGTGGTAATTTATAACAGTAGCAGTACACTTAACTGTCTCTGAAGAGAAAGCAAGCAGGTGTGCTTGGGCAGTCTAACTCAGCTGAGAATAACACAGTGAAGGCTGGGAACTATGCAGCCTGGAAATACCCCAGTCAGGTTTCCACCCAGAAAGGCAATGGCTGGGGAGCTAGAAGCCTGAGAATGGCTGCCTTAGCTAGGCCACTAAGAGGAAATACAGGGGCAGTCGCCCCAAACTGTGACACCTTCCATGATTTTGCCTGGGATGTTAGTGTCAGGCTAACATGCCTGTAGTTAACAGGTCACCTCATTGACCTTTTCAAATATTAATACAATATTAGCTTCTTTCCCAATCCTATGGAATGTCCCCTGTGTTCCCAGATTTGCTAAAAATCAATATTAGTAGTTCAGAGAGCTTCTGGGCCAATTATTTTAAAACTCTTGAGAGCTAGTTAATCTGGTCCTGAAGATTTAAATTTCAGTAGTTGCTGTTTAACATCTTCCATGGCTACTGATGGAATAGAAAGTATGTTGTTGCTGTAAAATATGAAAACATGATTCTGCTTCTTTCTGAATACAGAAGAGAAATATTTATTGAATACTTTTGCCTTTTCTGCACCATGACTGATAATTTTACCATCCTTGTTTAGTATCAGAAGTATCTGAAGGCTTCAGTTTAATCTCTGAATGACTCTCCACACTGGAAAAACAAATAACTGGATGCAATTTGCTCAAGAATGGCCCAGTGATGGGATAGGAAGTGCTCTGATAAAATTGCGTTGGGGCCCAAGTCTGGACCAGCAGTAGGTGCCTGATAGAAATAAGTTGGGAGCCTGGTTCAGGACTGGTTCAAGGAGGTGTTGCAGGTCAGCTTGAGGTACGCTGGTAGAACTGTGTATCAATCCAAGGCCTGGAATGGCAGAAATGCCTGTAGTTGAAGATTCATGTGCATTGTGGAATTGAAAAAAGGCCCAAGACTGGAGTAGCAAAGGGTGCTGCAGATCATGGGTGAGCTGCATTGTCACAGTTATGTGGAGGATCCACCCACAAACACCACATGACTCTAACCAATTATTTTATCCCCTCACTTGCCTGGGCATCATGAACATTAAAAATAATATCCATACATTCTCAATGTGGCTCCTAATTTAAACAGGCTTTCTGTTTAGATTATTGACTGAGTCCTGCCCAATGGCACAGCTTCAGCTCTTGTACTGCCAACTGGGAAACCTGAGGCCAGAGCAACCTGCTGGGTCCAATGCCCTGCCAGAGGTTGAGCACATCAGAGAAAGTCTCTGACAGCTACTGCAGCTGATCAAACTCCAACATTCGCATCAGCCCCATTGGGAGGTAAAGGAAGAGGTGAGAGGCTATAGGCAAGGTAAATGATGGGGGAAAGAGGTCTTACTGGGCACAGGAATATTATGAAAAAAAGAACTGATAGGCGGAGAAGCCTTCACAAGTATGCATATAGTAGCTAGTACATTATATTGTTGTGTGTGCCCAGGAATATAGTTATTCACTAATACCCTTCAGCTTTTCTGTACTCTCTGGCAATTAGTCTTGGAGAATCAAAGTCACGCTTATATATTTTCAGTGCAGCTACCCTGGGATGAATTTGACCTGGAGTCCCTATGAAAACCTGGGAACTTTCCAGGCAGTGTCCAAGCAGGGATGAGGTGATGGGTGCCACATGACCAAAATGGAATTCTGGTTTTGCAACACTTAAGCTTTTAGCATAACAAGAGTGGTCAATCAATTATGTTTGTTATATATTTGAATAATCATAGAATCGTAGAAGATTAGGGTTGGAAGAGACCTCAGGAGGTCATCTAGTCCAACCCCCTGCTCAAAGCAGGACCAACCCCAACTAAATCATCCCACCCAGGGCTTTGTCAAGCCAGGCCTTAAAAACCTCTAAGGGTGGAGATTCCACCACCTCCCTAGGTAACCCATTCCAGTGCTTTACCACCCTTCTAGTGAAATAGTGTTTCCTAATATCCAACCTAGACCTCCCCTACTGCAACTTGAGACCATTGTTCCTTGTTCCGTCATCTACCACCACTGAGAACAGCCTCACTCCGTCCTCTTTGGAACCCTCCTTCAGGTAGTTGAATATCACTAATTCTATTATACTGATCATCATACATAAGTGATTTTCAGTTCAGAAAACTTTTTTTCACAGTCACACACATTCAGAGCCTGATTCTCCCCTCATTTACACCACTTCTGTACCAGTATAGTGCTTGTGACTTGAGTGCAGTTAACCCTAATTTACACCAGCCAAATGAGAAAAGACTCCAGTCCCTTATTTCCATGTTGTTGTTGTTCATTATTTGTATTATGATCGTACGTAAGGACCCCAAGAAATATCAAGGCACAATTGTGCTAGGCACTGTATAAATATTCTCCTCTCTGACCTTACTATGGAAAAAGATCCTTAAGTGAAAGTTGCGCCAAATGAACAATTAACAAGAGATCAAGTCAGGTGAAGGTTCAAAAGATGTTATATAAAGTAAATGAAAACATTTAGTTATTCATCCTAACTCAATTCTTCTAAGCCAAGCACAGACAATTGATGCCTCTTCATCTGGTACCTAGTTCTGTTCACTCCTGCTAGCTGCCTATCTCCCTGGAGCTCCCCATCCAGCAAACCTCTTGATGATAATGTTCTGATGGGCCATCAACACCCAGCTGTTTTATGCACCATGGCAAATCATAGCAACTATAGAAAAAAGACAGGCTGCATTGCCACAAAGCACAATTAGGAGCAACTATGTCCCTCTCTTCTCAGATTGTCCGGCCTGAAAGAGGTCAGCTGCGTTTCTAAGCCAGTCAGCAAAAGCAGGTGGCCTTTGTTACTGTAATCAAAGGATACGCAAGGCTGGTCTTTTGTCAGTAAAGGAAGAAAGTGAAAAGCAGGAGCACCTGAGGGGCAGAGGCTTCACCAAACTCAGGCTTCTCAGGAAGGGGACTGGTCTGAGTGTAGGGTGAATCGGTTTATTATTTTATCTGATTTTGTTGGGCACTTGCCCGTTGTATGAGAAAACTGAAGATGTTTCATCTTCATCTGAGTCACAGAAATCCTGATTAAATACTAGATCCAGGAAGAACAAAACATTTTTAATCACCTGCCTGTTCTCTGCACCCATTTGCAGATCTCACCTACTAGATGCAGTTGAATCGACAGCCTTGTGACTGGAGCAGCCCAAGGTGGAGGGAAAGGTCACTGTGCTTGGAAGTTAGGGAGAAAATCATGCACCATTGTGCGTGTGTTCATTAGAACAGTAATGAAAATGAGGAAATGTGAAAGCTGAGTAGAAAAATTTTACTATAATTACTATAATATGTAACCAGTGCTTATTCTATATGGTGCTTTATCCCCTTCTAGTGGCTGAGCTACAGGTAGTAGCTGATAAGCCTGCTATGTCTTTGGTCAACTGAGTAGTGTCTTTTAGCTCAGGGTCTAGAGGCTCATGGTTTTAGATCCAGAGGTCCTGTGTTTGATCCTCACTGTTGGTGCCACACCAGAGCATCATGTTGCAAATATAGTTCCTGGTCTTCGATAATGGTAAATAGGATCAGCCAGACATTTAGTTGGTGTAAATCAGTGTAAATACATTGACTGCAATGGGGCATATAGAGTAGGGCTTCCTGAGCAGTACACAAGCTTGGAGAACGATGGTATCTCTTGTCTGGTGCACATCGCAGGATATGCACAAAATGCCTCTGTTTATACAGATTCTAATTTTTTTAAAGCTTGAAAATTCCCAAGGATCACAGAAGAAAGATGGAAAGGAATAATCTAGCCCTATAATCCATGCCCCACCTAGTGCTGCAGGTTTTTTAGGTTCTGTGCTGTGGTGCTTTGTTCAGTGCAGTTCTAAATGGCCCAACACTATTCAAGAGTAATAAATCTTCGAGTCAGAAAAGAATTCCAGCTGTCAAGCCTAAATTATTCCTTTTCTGAATCCTAGTTACCCTCCCCCATAGCACCTTAAATAATTCCACTCCACCATGGCTGTATGCTGCCTTCCAATAGCCTTAAGCAGTTATGTCCCCTCTTAGTCTTTATTTAGCCTTACTGCAAACAGTTTCTTCAGAAATCTGTCCCGCCAGTCCCTTAAAAATATTGAAGATCTTCTTTGAATTTCCTCAAATGGTGATGTATCTTAAAAGCCTTGATGTAGCAAAGCACCTAACTACATACTTACCTTAAGCATCCCGCAATTCCGTTGGCTTCAATCAGACTATTTTCATACTTATAGTTAAGCATATGTTTTAAAGCTTTTTCTGATCAGGGCTCAAGGGATGAGGTGTTTCTAGTGTGGTCATATAAGAGCTAAATGGACAGGGACTAGAGCACGCTCCATGAACTAACAGTTCTGCATATACAGCACAAAATTGCAATGGCCTTTTAGTCTGTGATGTCATATTACAGGGGTGGCCAAACTTACAGACCCTCAGAGCCGCATACAACAATCTTCAGAAGTTTGAGAGCCAGGGCACACCTCAGCCTGGGCCTGGGCAGGAGGTGCCTGCCAGGGCTCTGAAACCCTGAGCCATTGTGCCCCACAATGCAGAAGCCCTGAGACTCCCCCTCCCCGCTGGGCAGAAGCCCCTACCCCATCACTCAGCTGCAAAGCAGAGCTCCTGAGCTCCCTCCACTCCTCCTCGGTCTGGTAGATGGAGAATGGGGGTGGGATGTGGGGGTCTCTGTGAGCTACACTTTAACAGTAAAAAGGCCGCATGTGGCTCACAAGCCACAGTTTGGCCTCCCCTGTCATATTGCAATCTCATGTTAGTTAATGCGCACCCTTGGGGTCTCTTAATATTTCTTCTTTCCAAATATCTCTCTTCCCATTGGATTCTCCCCTCCAAAATGTACTGGTTTACAGTTTTCTAGTTGAATCTCATTTTGTTCTTTTCTCCCTTGACATCTTTAGGTTCCTATGTATGATGAGTACTATGTCTTCATTCCCTGGAACTAAGATTGGTAAAAGCCCTGATATGGATTTTAGGTTAAAATTTTCAAGGCAATACAGTGGAACCTCAGAGTTACGAACACCAGAGTTACAAACTGACCAGTTAATGACACACGTCATTTGAAACTGGAGGTACACAATCAGGCACATCAGTATTGTGTTAAATGTCAACTACTAAAAAATAAAGGGAAAGATTTTAAAAAAAGATTTGACAAGGTAAGGAAACTGTTTCTATGCTTGTTTAAATTAAGATGATTAAAAGCAGCATTTTTCTTCTGCATAATAAAGTTTCAAAGGCTGTATTAAGTCCATGTTCAGTTGTAAACTTTTGAAAGAACAACCATAACATTTTGTTCAGAGTTACAAACATTTCAGAGATACAAACAACCTCCATTCCCTGAGATGTTCGTAACTCTGAGGTTCTACTGTATTGAGAGCTGTAGATAAGTTAAAATGTGTTTGGAAAACAATCTGATTATTAAGGTAGTCAATGTTCTTTCATACTAATATGTTCAGGGTAAATCGAGCTGTTATCTAATAGGGTGATAGGATCCTCCCTCTACCACCAAATGTGAACAGGTAATGTAGTTTTTACCTCTGAAATGCTTGACCATATATACAGCTCTCCACTATTCCCTTGGACATTACCTGTCCATAGTCATACTCAAGATAGTGAAGTCCAAAGCAGATTGTGAAAAGTTACAAAGGGATCTCACAAAATTGGGTGACTGGGCAACAAAAGAAGAGCACTGTGTTGCTCAAAAGCTTGTCTCTCTCACCAACAGAAGTTGGTCCAATAGAAGATATTACCTCATCCAGCACCTGTGAATGTGAGGAGCTCACATACTATGGTAATGGGGATAAGTACCTAAATAGAATTTTCTTTATAAACTCTTTCAAAATACATTTATTTCACTTTGACACAGATAACAAAGATGCCTATCCCAAAGTGCAGGTGTCTTTGACAATTGTTTAAAAGCACTGATGAACATAAGTCCCCAGCAGCAATTTCCACCATATGCCATAGCAACCAGTCACTCCTTTTAGCAAAAGAAAAATGGGGGGGGAAGTAGACTCCCCTAAAATGTATCCCTCAGGTAACATCTTCGTCCTCCTCCCCAAAAGCCTCACTAACAAGATGAGACTTTCAGTAAGTCCAGTAGGTCAAAAAGGCATCATCATGGAGAGCACTCTGACTCCAGCACCCTCTCTTCTAGGTGGAGGAAGCCCAGTTCGGTCATTTATGTGGGTCTCAACAGCAGCAGTATATCACAGGGAAAGGCGGTCTCTCAAGTGGCCAGATCACAGGCCATTTAGGACTTAGTAAGTCACAACTAGCCTATTAAACCCTGCCAGAAGCCCTGGGATAGGGCCCTGGTGGCCAGCGGGACACCAAAACCAGTCCTATTTCCACTTTATCCCAAGACACAAATACAAGATGGGAAGCCAGTGTATAGAGTGGAGGACAGGTTTGATGTGCTCACAGTAGGGCATGTTGCTGAGGAAACTCACTGTAGCATTCTGTAATAGTCATCAGGTCTATTAATTTGTAAAGAATTGGGATCCTTTGGGATGAAAGGTACTATTTAGCAAGACCACTCCCAGCAGCATCTAGATGTTCGTTGGCCAAGTAACAACCAAGCCCACCCTGGCTAAAAGTGGTTGCAGCCCTAGGTGGTACATATGAAACAAAAACAATTGTAAAAAGAACGAGGAGTACTTGTGGCACTTTAGGGACTAACAAATTAAGAGATTAACAAATTAACTAAGGTGCCACAAGTACTCCTCATTCTTTTTGCTGATACAGACTAACACGGCTACCACTCCAAAAAGATTGTGTAGTTCCTAGCATCTCTCCCAAAGTGTTACCTCAGTAGAGATCTAGGGAAAATTTCTTAGCTGTCCACTGACAAGGTAAAGAGACGTGGTGCCCATCAATCTCAGGTCCTTCAGGTCTCCTATATTAGGAGTGAAAGATTCCAATGGATGTGCCAGGTCTTATGTTCAGAAGGGTTAACAGTCAGCATCTTTCAAAAAAGTGGTATTCTCATTAAGCTTTATTCCTGCTAGCTTTTCAAATGCACTTGTTCTGACTCTGAGAAAAATGAAACCTAAATCTCCCTGTTCCTGATTCTTTTACCTGTTAGACCTCTGTAACTCATCTGGGGTTGGGATTCAGGGCTGGTGTGCAGGGGCTTATTCCTACTGTAATGACAGGTTCTTCCTGTCTCTTTTTTGACATTGCTTGGGGCATTCTGTTTCCATGCAGGAAGATCTACTTGCTAAGAAGGTTGCTGCTGAGAGATGTGTTTATTCATAATGATCAACACATGGCTTAGACTGTGGAGCATTTGTTGGTGCTCCGTAGCAAACTGGCCTTTGACATGCAGCTTGCTCCTCTGCCTTGCTTCTGGCTGTATGAAAAGGGGCTGAAATGCATGGAATATTTCCCTAACATTAACTTTTCATGCAAGTTGCTGCTAAAATTGACACAAGATTGTCTTGCGAATAGGGGTGCTGGAACAATCTGTATAGCGGGGGTGCTGAGAGCCATAGAACCAAACTGTAAACCCTGGATATGATGGAAACCACTTGAAGCCAGGGGGTGCTGCTGCATCTCCAGCACCCCTAGTTCCAGCACCTATGCTTACAAATGTGATCAGAACTGGAGGAGGTCGACATGTCCAAGGAAAGGCGAGCTGGTGTCCACAAGATTCTCTTTCTATTAAGATGTAGCCCAGACTATGACAAGCTTTGAGAATCCCTTTTCTAAATAAAAGTTGCAGATTCTACATACATGTCACAAATAAGCAAACAAACAAAAAAAGGAGCTGTCTTAAAATTAGTTGGTCTCAAGATGTTCCCTTGACTTAAAACACCTCACCCCACTCTTGTTTATCTGCTGTAATGCTTTGCATTGGTTCAAGAAAAATGTGGTTTTCAAAATAGCATACAAAACAGGACAGCCAAGGGGTTTCAGCATTTGATTCATGCCAGGATCAAGTTATCTCCTTTTGGTCTATGTATGTAAAGACAAAGTCTTTCAATGTAAACAAAACATTTACAAGGAAGATCTAGAATGTGGGATAGTGATTTTGACCAGTTCAGTAGATTACCTGTGTTTTGCAGAACCCATTGACCATTGTGAAGGATCATTTCAAAAGGAAATGAAAATAGTCATGTCCTTTAAAACACTGAGCACTCTGTTAGGGAGTTATCAGCCAAGGTAGGCGGATTGGTGAGGTCGAAGGGGGAAAATGGAGAAGCGTTGTAAGTGGCAATGTGCATCCTGAACGAAAGTAACGTGAAGTCCCTTCATAAGTCTAGGAAGAAAAACCAGCATTTCAACTAAATGAATATTATTGGTAGAATTTAGCATGTATAGAATGGTTAAAAGTGGGGGAAGCTTTACTCCTCTGAGTTGTCAGGTCTGTTTTGAGAAGGTGTTAAGAAGGTATCGTTCTAAATTACTTGGCAGCTGTCAAAAGTATTCTTGAATAATTTGGACTGGCGTCTAAAAGGGAGTGTTTCATTCTGTGTAGGTAAGAGTGGAAAAATAAATGAAAAACTTAACAGTGATACCACAGAGTATATCTCCAATCCCACATCAGAGGGGAGAAAGAACTGCTAAGATGGGGGAAAAAATCCACTATGGATGTTGCTGACTGTGATTTTTGTAATGTGTTTGAATGGCTTAGAGGTATAGAACAAGGCTGCAGTTGTCAGGGTATGAGGTCCTGCTGCTTCAGAGGTGTCAAATTATTACTCCTCAGCTGGAAGAAACAGTGCTCCAGTGCCAGGAGCCTGTAGACTTTGGCACATGTCTTATCCACTGCTGGCACGTGTGGGCTGCATGGTGAGGGGATATTTTTTTGTTGTTCTAAATCTTTAAAAAATGATTTAAAGAGGGGAGCAAGTTGTTGATACTGCTCTTATCAAAAGGGTTTAAAACACCATCAGAATGAGACTGTACCTCTCTTGGCACTGATTGTGGAGTATGGAACCTCCCAGTTCAAACCCAGCCCAGATAGGGAGTGACATCAAGTTATTTCCATATAATGACCAATTTGTTGGCCAACTCTGTGTGAAATGACTTGGTCATTTCAGCTCATTTGCTAGTGTACCCTCCTCCACATGACAAAAGCTAACACAATGCTTGGGACTCATTGGTCCCTTTGACCTAGTGACCAAGTGGACATGTAGACCTACCTTCTCCTTCTTCCAGTTCAGGATTTAAGGCATATAGGGTCTGGGTGACCTTCAACCGGTGCTATAAATGCAATGTCAGTTCTGTGGTTAAAAAAAGAGGATGTCACACTCCAGGGTTTTCAAACTGAAACCTATCACCAGCACTGAGTGTTCTGGAAAAAATAATGAAATATGAAAAACAAACAAAATAAATCTCATTTAGGAAATCTGAACTTAGGGACAATGTACCTGTTAACTGGCCTCAAAGCGATGCAATCCTGGACTTCCAAATGGCTCTGCATTTCACGCCTGTTAATTCCACTCCATTCCATATATACTAGGCCTAACTCTGCTCTCAGTATTATATCTTTGCAATCTGATTTACAGCAATAAGATTGCATGGTTTGAATGACAGTAGAGTTTGGCCCAGGGTCTTTTGCGTGCACAGTGTCTCTCAAGGCTTTACAAAGTAAAGAGTTAAATATTGGCAACAGGGCACCAGCGGCAAAACAGCCCTGCCCTTTTGCTTTCCACAGTAGCTCATATGCAGATTAGAAGCTAGATTCTGTTTGATTGAGAGAGGGAATTGTTATCCTCTACTGTGTTTCAAAACATTCCCTATGGTCCGCAACCAGAAATGGTCCAAAAGCACTCGAATGTCTCACCGGAAGGCTGACGCCTTTAATAGTGCAGCATCATTTCTACTCTACGGTAGTCTTGGGCAAGAAATAGAGTCCCAGAGCTTGATTTTCTTCCTCCTTGCACCAGTTTTACTCTGGTGTAATTCCAGTGGAGTCACTACTGATTTATACAGGTGACTAGGAGAGGCGAATCATGGTCCTTAGTGTGGGAACAGAACACAGAGCCTTCTAACCCAGAGTTATGCAAATGAATGTCACACGGATGCCTGTGATATGCAGGAAGGCCAACTTTAAGAGATAAGTGCACCTTGGGACACCGCCTAAAACGTAAGGCTCCTGAATTTGAATGAAAGTATTGCACCTTTTTGTCAGTGCAGTGTGGCGAACAGTCAAATGGAAAGCAGCTCTTTTCTCGGAGCAAACCTTGTCAGCATTGCCCCCAAATTGTTGTAATAAATAAAGATATTTATATTGCAAATTGCTGTTTCTGAGCCACCTCTTGGTGCTGTCTCCATCCTGCTTAGCAGTGATAATACTTAGGGTACCAGTGCTGTACAGGACTCTGAAGCAGTTTCCAGCCTATTACTGGATTCACCAGCAGAAGAACCTCTGCCTAAGCTAATGTAGGTATTTATACAGCACTCATCACTAAGGTATCTGAGCAGCTTAACCTGATAGCTTAGTGTTGAAAGCTGTGAGGAGCAAGCCACCCAAGAGTTGAGGCCTGCTTCTGACGAGCACCCAACCACTGAGATGCTAAATCAAAAGCTTTTATGAACCTCCCAGGTCTAAGAATATGTCTGGAAACCCCACGAGAACTTCCTGTCTGGAGGGCAAATTTATGGTACTGTTTGTTTCTGGCTGGGTTGAAAATACTCTAAAGATCCTCTGGAGAAGGGCTTTCTCAGGGAGTTTTGGCACTTTGGCTTCCTGCTGGAGCCAGGAAATGCAGAGGCACCACAGAAATATTTAGTTTGAATATTAGGCAAAAGTTCAAGTCAATTCCTCTATTAACCAAACTCGTTCACACGTCTCCAAATGAAACCAATCAATTAAGACTGTTGCACTGAGTAAAACAAAGCTGCTTTCTTTAAACCAAATCTTGGAGCCAATTGGCTGTCTCCTGTGTCAATCAGACTTTTATGGTGCCCACTCCATTAAGACTGTTCTGTCGTTGCAGCTGCAGTGAAGGGAAGGGAATTTTCCATTGCAACATGTGGGTTTTGCTGCAGGTACTGCACAAGGCAGATTAAGTTTCCTGAGTGGTACAGGTCTATGAGGTGTTACATAATCATGCTGCTGATGTCTCTGTCATGCTGCTATGAAATCTGTGCATCAGCTTTACTTCTGGTGCCTTCTACTCTCCCCACTACCATTGTTAAAGGCTTTGGAGGCAAAATTCCAACATTGAGTTCCTGCCTGAATGAAGGCAAAGGGGGTTTTACTGTGGATATCAGAGGAGCCAGGATTTCACCCTGAGTGTTCCACGTTCCTAGCTTTGCACTCTAAGCTGTTTTGCAGCTAAGAATTTTGTCCCTGTTTGCTTATTGCATCTCTTTCCTCTGGCTTCCATTCTTAACAGTATTTAGGTCTCCAAAACAGGTGCTCAGCCCTCCCCACTGCCAGATTCAAATTCTCAATTTCTGACACAGCCGTGAACTGCACTATTCGTCCCAACTCAGGAAATTCCTTACTGCTCCCATTCGTCTGTCTCTGTCTGAAAACCAGCTGGGGGACCCCTGATTGTTTTAGTTATTGGCATTCCACAAATAAATGGCAGACTCGTGTGTTAATAATAAAAGCAAAGAGCTTTCACATCCTGCCCTTTTCTTGTGGATTGCCTGTGCCAGCACCGTTTCATGCTCAGAATAAGCTATAAACTCAGAAGGGAAACCTTTTTTTAGATGATAACCAACTGTGTTTTGTATTTTCTTGGAAATACTTTATTACCTCGGAACCTGGAGTTGGAGAAATGCAGATAGTGGGGGTAGTGTTTTAATTGAAGTTACACCGAGCAGAGCTTCTAAAGCACCAGGTGATAGACTTATGGCCACTGAAGTGACATTAATAAATAAAACAACATGGGCAGGGTGCGGCTTATTAAAAATTACATCTTCCACTGTCTAAACATGAGTTTAATATGACTCAAAGGTGTTTTCACAGCTTGGTTCATAGCTTGGCCATGGTGGTGGTCCATTAAGGAAAGATATAAATAATTAACGTGTCCCTCTAGATTGCAAAAATGAGGTCTGCTTTGTGTCATGCCCTGGCTTCATGGCCAAGAAAAGAGACCCGGTATACTGTGCACTGTGAACATCTAGCAATGTTCCCTCGTCTGTCTACAGGGCTGGCTCCTTTGTCCATAACAGA
The DNA here is from genome assembly GCF_965152235.1 of Eretmochelys imbricata. Lineage (NCBI taxonomy): Eukaryota > Metazoa > Chordata > Testudines > Cheloniidae > Eretmochelys > Eretmochelys imbricata. The sequence goes on along the minus strand of NC_135572.1, from coordinate 230,299,231 downwards.
TGCCTAATTTAGGAAAACTCCAAAGAAATTCTATGTTGGATTTACACCAATACATTAAAAAAAATCCATACACAATGAACAAAACACTGCACTAAACCAAAACAAGGTCTGAATTCATTATTCACATTTGGCCAAATTTGACTTTAAGTATGTATCTTGCTGCCATATTGAATTGGCTAGAACTTTGGCAAGGCAATGGGTCAGTTTTAAACCATTTTGTTTCTTGAGAGCAATTAAACTGAAAGTGGGATCAGGGGAGGATGGTTCCAGAAATAATCTGCATTTCTCCAAGTGCATAAATAAAATTCTTGGGCAGAGTACGGATGGTTCTAGATTGAGGGTGGGTTGCTCAAGGAAAGCATGAGTGACAAGTGAACCTGAGGGGCTGACTTCTGTCACCTAAACATCTAATTTGAGATACAGTGTTTCGCTGAACAAATCAGTGTGAATCCCAGCTGGGCTGACTCAGCCCTTCATCCTTTACACAGAGGAAAAAAAAAATTAGTTCCATGCTGTTGGCTGCATGTTTTGAATAAAACTGAGGCCTCTTCTGCTCTATGTATGTATTTGCTCCTGTGTCTGTTTCAAAAGCTTCCCTATGGATGTGTGCTATGCTTCACTATGTTGATTGTCTAGCTGGCTGCTGCCCTCCCACTCTGGAGGAGGCTGCATTTCAGTGGTTAAATGATTGTTGCATGTATATTATTTGGGATAAGGAGATGTCTTGTCTGAGAACTTTACAGTTTCTTTAAATTAGAACATCATTCATCAATATGAGTACCAAGCCATCTCCAGGGGTTGGGAGTTCTGAGATGGCAAAGCACTGAGGCCCAGGTCCTCAAAGATATTTAGGTACCTAATGCCCATTGAAATCAATGGGAATTAGATGGCTCTGGGCCTCAGTGCCTACGGGGAGGCATGCCCTGTGTTACTCAACAGGGGGCTGTCCAGCTGATTGAGGTATGGCACTGCCAGGATCTAGAGAAGAGTTAAGTCCAGCTCTCTTTTGCTGGTGGGAGGTATGCTTTAAGGACCCCAAAAAGGGAGCAATGGGTGGAATTATTTATCCCCTCATTATTTTGTCCACCAATTAGATCTAATATCTTACACACCAATTTTTGTTAATTAATGTCCAGTACCATGTCTTCTGTTTTTACCAAGCATGATTTCAACAGTCCTTGAACCATATCAGTAAGCCCTTTTTATTTGGACTAATCCAGTTTTTCTGCTGGTTTTCTTGCAACTATTTGTATCATTAATTACTGAAAACAACTTGACCTATTTTTCCATTAACATTTGTTGTTATAGGTTATTGTATCATCTTATCAACTTTCACATATTTTTTTTTTAATTGAATTTAGAGTAAATGTGTTGGGTCAATTATCACATCAGTATTCTGAGACAAAAACCTAAGTGAAGAGAGAATCAAAATTGAGAGTACATATCAGTAATTTAGGGTAAAATACATTACACAGATATTGTAATTATCCAAACCCCAAAATTATAAAACCAGGAAATTCACAGTTAAGGTTAAACTTAAAAGAAAGCCAAACTTGTCTAAATACAGAAATGCCCAGTTAAGGAATTTAAACAAACTTAACTCTGCCTTATGGTGACACCACGCAATAACCAGTCTCTTCCACCAGCAGAAGTTGGTCAAATAAAAGATATTATGTCACTGACCTTGTCTCTCTCATATCCTAGGACCAACATGGTTACAACAACACTGCAAACTACTATTAGTATTGAGGGGCATTTTTAGTGTTTGTGGTCCCAGATTTGATTAAATTAATTTTTAAAGACATCTTGGGTTTTTTCCTCCCTCATGATGACACTGCAGGACTGAGTTAAGGTTGTTTGAGTGCCCTAGCTGTGTTTCCAGACCTGAGCATGTTTAGATTTATTTTAAGTTTAATCTTAACTCTGAGTTTCCCAGGCTTGTAGTGCTGGCTTTGGGGATAATTACATCCCCGTTTACCTGAATACCAGGGTTGATAGAGGGATGCAGAGAAGAGGAGGGAAAAGGCATAGTACTAGAGGGGAATGAAGGTAGGAGCAGGAGAAAGCAGGCAATGGAAGTAAGTGTCACAGAAATGAAAGGTGTGGTGCAGGGGATGGAGGAGACATGGATGAGGGACACAGTGAACAGATAAATGGCAGACTCTTTTATCCATTTTATATATATCTATAAAATAAACGCGCACACACACATATATATACTCTTAATATTTTCTAGTTAAAACTTAATGTGACGGGTTGGGTCACAGAAACCCCCTTGGGACTGCCACCTGATGGGCTGAGACTACCTCTGAGCCCATTTTGCCTGCCAGCTTGGGACTTCAGTGCCCTGTCTTGTCGAGCCAGACATGCTTGCCTGCTACAAACACAGACCCAGGGTCTGAATCACATGCCACAAAAGCTGCAGACTAAACTGAAAACAGCTTAAGAAGTGCTCCTGTCTCCAGCACCCAGACACCCAGCTCCCAATGGGATCAGAACCCCAAATAAATGCGTTTTACTCTGTATAAAGCTTATGCAGGGTAAACTCATAAATTGTCCACCCTCTATAGCACTGATAGAGAGAGATGCACAGCTGTTTGCTCTCCAGGTATTAGTCACTAACTCTGGCTTCAATAATAAGCAAAAGTGATTGTATTAACTATAAAAAGTAGGATTTAAGTGGTTCCAAGTAATAACAAACAGAACAAAGTAAGTTACCAAGCAAAATAAAACAAAAACATGCAAGTTTAAGCCTAATACATTAAGAAACTGATTACAGATAGATCTCACCCTCAGAGATGTTCCAATAAGCTTTTTTCACAGACTAGATTCCTTTCTAGTCGGGGCCCAATCCTTTCCCCTGGTACAGTCCTTGTTTCAGCTCAGGTGGTAGCTCGGGGATTTCTCATGACTGCAGCCCCTTTGTTCTGTTCCACCCCCTTCTATAGCTTTGGCACAAGGCAGGAATCTTTTGTATCTCTGGGTCCCCACTCCTTCTAAATGGAAAAGCACCAGGTTTAAGATGGATTCCAATACGAGGTGACATGGTCACATGTCCTGGGAGCCCCCCAAGCCTTCATTCTTCCTGGCCTGACTCACAGGAAGGCTTGCAAGTAAACAGAGCTATTTTTAACCAATTGTCCTAGGTGATGGGAGACATCAAGATTCCAAACCACCATTAATGGCCCACACTTTGCATAATTACAATAGGACCTCAGAGTTCTATTTCATACTCCTAGTTTCAGACACAAGAATGAAACATTCATACAAATTGGATGACCACACTCAGTAGATTATAAGCTTTGTAATGATACCTTACAAGAGACTTTTTGCATGAAGCATATTCCAGTTACATTATATTCACACTCATTAGCATATTTTCATAAAATCATATAGAGTACAACGTCACACTTAGGTTTAATATTACGTTTCTCATATTGGATAAAACACTCTCTCTGTTCCGCTCCACCACCTACATATCCTACCAAGGATACCTAAACCCTCTCTGAGATTACTAACATCTGGAAGAGGGAAGCCCTGCTTTGATGGATCTCATAAAATATGTTAGGTTCTGCAGGAGAGGAGCTCCATCTGCCAGTCTGTTTTAATCTTTTGGCACTAAAAGCGTTGGGAAAGTTCTTCCTCCTCCTCTTCCTTTCCTGAGCTTCTAGGGAACTTGAGTCTCCCAGAGCTCTCCCTCCTCCTGGCTCTTCAGTGGCTGGTGGACTTATCAGGCAGGAGAGTCTGAGGCAGGCGCAGGCATGTCAAAAGAAATTTGGGGTCCTGGTACATCATGTGCATTGGGCACCATCCCATTCTATTTCACTTTATTTGCACAGATGTTTTGGGTGGGGAACCCTTAGCTCGGGGCCCTGGTACAATTGTCCCCACCTCCCTCCTCTCGTCAGCCCTGGGCAGGAGTAGCAGGAGGAGATGGTGGTGCCTAGCTGGGGAGTTTATGGGGCTGCAAGCTCTCTTGTTAGTAGGTGGAGCTGCACCAGTATCAGATGGAAGAAGAACAGGGATTGCTATACAGTATCTGACTTCTCTCTTCCGGAGGAAGATCCTTCCTACTGCTGGATCCCCGCCTTCCATCCAGGGGGCAGAGGATCTGTTGCTCCCAGGTTTCCCTCCCCAACTAGGGAAAAAGACTGCCACTTCCCTTGCTTAGTCAGAATAGCCTTGTTATTTCCCTCCATCCTCCAGGCACAGCACAGAGGGATATGTGCCGGGGCAGAGGGTTGTTCCTTTGCAGTTCCATGTTGTATACACATACGTACACGTAGGCGCTTCCGTGTAGCTGACTGTGCGCCCGCTTGTGGAGATGGATTCCTTTCAGATACAGACCTAACTTTATCATTCCTCTTCACTCAGCCATTCCCCATCACATGAGAAGATGCAATGTCCCTTCAACACGTGACATTACCACCCAAGGCGACACAGCCACCAGCATTGGTGAGCTTCCCTCTCCTGAGGATGACCAACCACAAACATTCAAAATCATGAGTCAGCCCCCCCCCCGAAAAAGTTATAAGATTGGTTTTAAAAATTGTGCTTTTAAAAAATAATTCAGTGGTCTTTTCATTTGCTTTCTAGTTCTTGATCTTTTAGGGTTCAAGCTTCAACCATGAGGGCTTAAAAAATAAATCCACCGTAGTGGATGCCCACCCCACCCCTAAGAGCCAGAGGGACCTGCCGGGGGGGGGCGAGGTTGGGAATCCCGGAGTGCTTACCTGGGGCAGCTCCCTCTGGCTCCTGGGGCAGGGGAGCAGCTGCTCCCCCCACTGATTACATCAAAAGTAGCGCCTTAGGCGCCGACTCCATGGGTGCTCCGGGGCTGGAGCACCCATGGGGAAAATTTGGTGGGTGCAGAGCACCCACCGGCAGCTCCCTGCTCCATGCCTGGCCCCAGCTCACCTCCGCTCCACCTCCTCCCCTGAATGCGCTGCCCTTCTCTGCGCCTCCCCCCGCCCCGCCCCTGGCTTCCCGCGAATCAGCTGTTCGGCGGGAGGCCTGGGAGGGCTGAGAAGCAGGTGGCTTTCCGCTCAGGCCGAGGGTGGCAGAGGTGAGCTGGGGCAGGAGCAGTCCCCCTGCGCGCCCCCCCGGGTTACCTGCTGCAGCGTGGGTGGCCCTCCTCGCGCCCCCCTGCCCCAGCTCACCTCCGCCTCCCTGGGCCTGAGCGGGAAGCCGCCGCCTGCTTTTCAGCTCTCCCAGGCTTCCCGTGCGAACAGCTGATTTGCAGGAAGCCTGGGAGGACAGAGAAGCAGAGCGGGGTGGCACGTTCAGGGGAGGAGGCGGAGGCGGAGCGGAGGTGAGCTGGGGCTGGGGGTGGGGGCAGGGAGCTGCTGGTGGGTGCTCTGCACCCACCAAATTTTCCCCTTGGGTGCTCCAGGGTTGGAGCACCCATGGAGTTGGGGCCTAAGGCACCACTTTTGGCCGGTTAAATTTAGAAGCCCTTTAAGAACCGGTTGTCCCTCGTGGAACAACCGGTTCTAAGAGGGCTTCTAAATTTAACAACCGGTTCTAGCGAACCAGTGCAAACCGGCTCCAGCTCACCACTGAAGGTAAGTCCAGTGAGCGATAGTGAGACTGCCTCCTGTTTGTGTCCAGTGCCTTGCACAATGGGGCTCTGATTGTGTTCCACCATAATATGAATATTTACTACAACTACTAAGAAATTAAGAAGGAAGCTATGTCTTGCTGGATCCCTTAATTGTTCATTTCCAGACTTTTTAACATTCAGGCGGGTTGGTTTTGGTTTTTTAAAGTTGTAATTTTTTTCTGTTTAAACAAAATTAAATTTGGGGGAATTATTTGCTGGACGCCAAGGTGTCACAATAAATTTTCTGATAACTTGGCTGATCCTGGAGATTCACATCTTTCTACTCTTTTTTCCAATGCCAGCTAAGGCAGGGATAAGGGATGCAATGGAAACCCCAAATTGGATCCACTAGCATGGCCCCTAGAGGCCTATCACAGCTGGGAAGCTTGGCTGTGGATTAATTGGTGAAGTGTATGAAATATTTCCCCCCTTTTTACCCTCCCCTCCCCTTCCTATTACCTCCTTCCCCACTTCTATCACCCTATTTTTTTTTAAAATGGTTGGTATGACACTGCCCCTATCATTAGCTCATTCCCTTGACAGTAAATCAGATTTTTCACTCCCATTTCCTGGCTCTTCTTCCTTCTTTTCCAAGGGTTATGGACCATATGCAATTACATCATCCAAAGCAACAAGGAACTAGCCAATCAGCGAACCCTGTAACAGCATTCACAGTCAGAAAGTTATAGGGTGCAATAGGTGCATGGCTAGAAAATGCCTTCAGCCTAACCTGATTCTTGGTTCTTCCTCTGTCTGCTCCACTGCTTCAAAGCAGGCAGGATCCTCGCTGGGAAATCAGCCCTCCTGGCTTCTTCTGGTTTTATTGCAATTATAATTGATTTTAAAAGTGATAAAATAATCACTGATAGTTAAATAATCTGAATATTTGGCTCGCATTAAATGATGGCTGAGTGATTAGGGGACACACGTAGGACTTGGCAGACCTGGGTTCAAGTGCCTGCTCTGCCATAGCCTTCCTCTGTGGCCTTGGGCAAGTCACTTAAGCTCTCTGTACTTCAGTTCCCACCCTGTAAAATGAGGATAACAGCACTTAGCTACCTCTGGGGGTGCTGAGTGGATAAATACATTAAAGATTGTGAGGTGCAGTGATGGGGGCCCTATTAATACCTAAGATAGGTAGAAATACAGTAGACTATTTTTAAAAGAAATAAGTAACTATATTAAACACCATCAAAAGCAGGGAATATTTACAACACTTACAGATGTCCCTAGATTGATTCATTGATAAAAAGACCCTAGTGGCTATATAAACTTGACTCATCAATTTGAAAATTAAGGCTGAGATTTCTGGGCATTGAAGGCTACAGCTACAGTATGAGCGAGGGTGTGATGCCCAGCTTGTGTGCACATACTCTCACTAACAGTGCTAGTACAAGTGTAACAATATGGTGGCATGGGCAACAGCGTCCATGTGGAATATTGTCTGTGAAGGGTAAGTTTGTAATGAGAAGTACACATTTTGTTCAGGTCAAAGCATTTTGCAGCTGTCTAGCAAATAGTTTTACATGATGCAGCTTCTGTTTCAGCATGTTTCTTCTTTAAAAACCTAGGAAATTCTATGCCAAATAATAATAATAATAACAACTAATTAATAGAAAAAAATTGCAAAGAAAAGCAATCGAAAGCTAAAAGTACCAATGTTAAGGTTGCCTGAACAACCTTAACTAAGCCCTCTTATGCATGTGCTTTACAATCAGCTTCTTTAATAGCATGATCAAATACTATATTCTTCTTTGAGTGCTTGTTCTTCAGGCATCCTTAGACTCGGCAGATTCGGCCGCCCGTACTTTCTCCTCAGGCATAGCCATGAGGAGAACATCATGGCTTCATGCACCCGGGCAACCCCCAGAAGTGCAGCAAACCCTGCAGGACCTTCCCTTCAAGGGCACGGAGCTCTTTTTGGAGCAGACAGACTCCGAGCTTCACAGCTTGAAAGACTCCAGGGTGACCAGGAAGTCGTTGGGAATGCATATGCTAGCAATCCAATGCAAGCACTTTAAGCCCCAATCAAAACAACAACGCTCATATCCTTCTTGGCTGAAGCAGGATTTTTATTGACAAAGGGGCAGGAACGGCAGGCATAAACCCTACAACCCCCTTTCAGTGCAAGGTCATGACCAGTCTAAGCCTTCATCAGGTTCTAAACAGGCCTTTTGAAGATGCTCCCAAGGACAGTGCACCTGCCACACCACCGGATCCTTACCCATGTTTTCTGACTTGTCTATCCTACTTCTATCATGCTTGGTCCCAAATAACAGTGGACCGCTGGGTTCTTCGCATGGTAGAAGTGGGATATTCTCACCAGTTCTGCTCCTCTCCTCCCTCCCATCCCCTTTCCCCGTCCCTCTTCAGCGACCCCTCTCACAAGCAACTCCTTATCCAGGAGGTGCAATCGTTCCTCGCCATAGGGGCAGTGGAGGAGGTTCCTCAGGAGCTATGGGGAAAGGGTTTCTACTCCCGCTATTTCCTAATCCTCAAGGCAAAGGGGGGGTTCTCAGACCCATTTTACACCTGTGAGGACTCAACCAGTTCATGGTGAATTTGAAGTTCCGTATGGTCTCCCTGAGCACTATTATCCCTTCCCTTGATCCAGGAGACTGGTACACTGCCCTCGACATGAAAGACACGTACTTTCACATAGCCATTCGACCTGCGCACAGACGTTTTCTCCAGTTTGCGCTCAACCACAAACACTACCAGTTCACAGTCCTCCCACTCGGTCTGTTGACAGCCCCCTAAGTGTTCACCAACTGCATATCGGTCATAGCAGCCTTCCTCCAGAGGAGGCAGGTGCAGGTATACCCAGACCTAGATGACTGGATGCTCAGGGGCCGTACCAGGGAGCAGGTAGACTCTTGTACAATTGGCCAGGTCCACTTTCCAGAGACTGGGACTCCTCCTCAACGTGAACAAGTCAACCTTATCACCGACCCAAAGAACAGAATTAATCGGAGCGGTGCTGGACTTGGTACAGGCAAGGGAGTCCTGCCAGAGACCCATTTCCAAGCCATGACAGACATTATTCAAAGCCTCAGGTGGTACCCAACCACTACCGCAAGGGGATGCCTGAGTCTCCTGGGACACACGGCAGCCTGCATGTACATAGTCAGGCATGCCAGAATGAGGCTTAGACCCCTTCAAGCGTGGCTCGCCCAGATATACCGACCGGGGTGCAACAGGCTGGACTTGGTAGTAATGGTGCCAGGACACATATTCGAGTCCCTACAGTGGTGGCTCAACCCTCAGATGGTAGGCGAAGGTGTCCCCTTCAACAGTGCACCGCCCTCTTTATCCCTAATAACACACGTGTCAGCTCTGGGTTAGGGGGCACACCTGGGGGATCTCTGAACACAGGGCCTGTGGTTGCGGGACGAGCTCTCCCTTCATATCAATATCAGGGAGCTCAGAGCAGTGCGACTGGCATACCAAACTTTCCAGTCCTGGCTGCGAGGCCAAAGTGTGGCAGTGATGATGGACAACACCACTGCGATGTTCTAAATCAACAAACAAGATGGATCCTGTTCTTCCCCCTTGTGTTGAGAAGCCCTCTGGCTATGGGAATTCTGCATAGCCCACTCCATTGACCTGGAGGTGTCCTATCTCCCAGGAGCGCAGAACAAGCTAGCAGATCACCTCAGCTGGTTGTTCTGCAACCACGAACAGTCCGTCCATCCAGATGTTCTTCATCCCATCTTCCAAAGGCGGGGATTTCCCCAGGTCTACCTATTTACTACACGGAGTAACAAGAAGTGCCCAATTCATAGATCCATAGATTCATAGATATTTAGGTCAGAAGGGACCATTATGATCATCTAGTCTGACCTCCTGCACAACGCAGGCCACAGAATTTCACCCACCACTCCTACAAAAAAAACCTCACACCTATATCTGTGCTATTGAAGTCCTCAAATCGCAGTTTAAAGACTTCAAGGAGCAGAGAATCCTCCAGCAAGTGACCCGTGCCCCATGCTACAGAGGAAGGCGAAAAAGCTCCAGGGTCTCTTCCAGTCTGCCCTGGAGGAAAATTCCTTCCGGACCCCAAATATGGTGATCAGCTAAACCCTCAGTATATGGGCAAGATTGATCAGCCAGATACTACAGAAAATTCTTTCCTGGGTAACTCGGATCTCACCCCATCTAATAGCCCATCACAGGCCATTGGGCCTATTTATGAATATTTAATTACCAAAACCATGTTATCCCATCATACCATCTCCTCCATAAACTTATCGAGTTTAACCTTAAAGCCAGATAGATCCAATGTTCTGCTCCTTCCAGAAACACAGCCCGACTTCCATCACAGATGCATTTCTGCTTCCTTGGGGAGACTGCCTCATGTATGCCTTCCCACTGGTCCCACTCGTACACAAGATGCTGCTCAAGAGCCACAGGGACAAACGGAGGTGATTCTGCTGGCCCCAGCATGGCCCCATAAACATTGGTACATCATGCTTCTGGAGCTGTCTGTGGATACCCTGATCGTGCTACCATTCTGCCCCGATTTGATCACTCAGGACCACTGTCGCCTCCACCACCCAAACCTCCAGTCCCTCTAGCTCATGGCCTGGAGGCTTCATGGTTAAACCCCATGGAGCTCCTATGTTCAGAGCTGGTAAGGGAGGTTCTACGCGGCAGCAGAAAACCTTCCATCAGGGCTACTTATCTAGCCAAATGGAAGAGATTCACTTGCTGGTGTGCCCAGCAACACACACCTCCACTCCAGGCATCTATACCACTCGTCCTGGAGTACCTTCTGTATCTCAAACAGCAAGGCCTAGCTGCAGCATCCATCAAGGTGCACCTTGCTGCTATCTCAACCTTCCACCCAGGAACATCTGGACACTCCATCTTTGCTAACCCCATGGTAGGATGTTTCCTCAAGGGCTTGGAACGCCTATATCCACAGATTAAGTGACCAGTTCCCCCATGGGACCTTAACCTGGTCCTCACCAGGCTCATGGGGCCCCCTGTTGAATGACTTGGTCCCTGCTCTATTTGTCATGGAAGGTGTCCTTCCTGGTAGCCATCACAGTAGCCAGCCGGGTGTCTGAATTAAAGGCTCTGACGTCCGGCCCACCCTACATGGTCTTTCACAAGAACAAGGTGCAGCTCAGGCCTCACCCAGCCTTCCTTCCCAAAGTAATGTCACAATTCTACACTGGTCAAGATATTTTTCTACCTGTCTTCTATCCTAAGCCTCACACCAGTAGCCAAGAGGTTGCACTCACTGGATGTTTGGAGAGCTCTAGCATTCTACATCAAGCACTGAAAACTGTTCAGGAAGTAGAACCAACTATTCATGGCAGTAGCAGACTGGATGAAAGGACTCCCAGTCTCATCTCAAAGAATATCTTCCTGGATCACATCCTGCATCTGCACAGGTTACGAGCTGGCCAAGGGCCCAGCCCCAACTCTTACAGCACATTCCACAATGGCATAAGCCTCATCAGATGTGTTCCTGGCCCAGGTCCCGATACAAGAGATCTGCAGGGCAGCAACTTGGTCATCAGTGCATATGTTTACCTCTCACTATGCTATCACCCAACATGCCAGAGATGATGCAGCATTTGGCAGGGTGGTGCTCCAATCAGCGATTCCTTGACTCTGATCCCACCTCTGGGGTAGAGCGTGGGAGTCACCTGATTGGAATCAACGTGAACAAGCACTGGAAGAATAAAAACGGTTACTCACCTTCTCATAACTTTTGTTCTTTGAGATGTGTTGTTCATGTCCATTCCAATACTCATCCTCCTTCCCCTCTGTTGGAGTAGCTAGGAAGAAGGAACTGAAAGGGGGTTGGATCGGCACGGTCATATATTGAGTGCCATGAAAGCGCCACTCCAGGGGCTTCCACAGCTGACCCAATGGGAGCTGCTAAGGGAAAGGTTTCTGACAACCATGCAAGCAGCGTGTTTCTGAAAGGAGCAGAACATTGGGCACTTCTTGTTGCTTCGGGTGGTGAATAGGTCGATCTAGGGAAATTCCCACTGTTGGAAGATGGGATGAGTGGAATGGATGTGAATAACACATCTTGAAGAACAAGTTACGAAAAGGTGGGTAACAGTTTTTTTCTGCAGAGCCTTTGTCTCACAGTGTATAGGATGGATGAGGCAGAATCCCTTGCCTCTTTCACTGTAGGAGTTAGTGTGCAATGAATCATGCAGGAAATCAGACTATTTTTATTTTGGTTCCAAAGTATGAATAATAATATAATTGCCTAACTTCAGGCAACCTGGCTTGAAAATGTTGTCTTACCTTAATGCCTCCACAGGCTCTTCTTTACCCTACCTGGCATGGGTGCTGTGATAATTAATTAATGTTTATGAAGAACTTTGGAATCCTTGGATGAAATGAAGCAATGGACAAAAATGCAAAACATTATTTATATGCTAGGCAACTCTTGGTATTGCGAACTGCCCAAAACAGGAGGTGCTGGAAATCTCATGAAAGCTTGTGTCCCACAAGATTTGCAACCAGTGTTGTAGATTATAGTACTTTGAATATGTTAGTTGAAGGATCGGGAAAGGTCAGCGAGGTTTCTGTTAGAATTGATAGTACTCAAAAGGGTTTTGAGTTTGAATTTGTGTTAGATATACCTCCAAAAATTCAGATGCTTATCAGACTATCTTGAGTCTGCAAAATTGGGCTGGAAATCATGGTGCCTAGACATTAAGGGCATTCTCCTGCTTCCATTAACTTTCATGGGCCCAAAAAATGCTTCATCTGTCTCTTCTGCTGGTGCTTTTGGGTAGAGATGTAGTGAGATAAATCTTTTCTTGGCATTTCAGTACTTCTGGAAACTAGAAGTGAAAATACATTTATGCAAAAATTCCAGGCCCTCAGAAAAAGGAAGAGGGTTAGTTTGATTTTGAGAATTGGTGAAGGTTCTGGGAGTTCTTCGTCTAGCCCACCCCTAAGAATTATCTAAACTAAACGGAGTCTCTTGCGGTTCACCCAGCACTACCACTATTCCTCTAAAACAGTGGTTCCCAAACTGGTTCCGCCGCTTGTGCAGGGAAACCCCCTGGCGGGCCGGGCCGGTTTGTTTACCTGCCGCATCCGCAGGTTTGGCCAGTCGCGGCTCCCAGTGGCAGCAGTTCGCTGCTCCGGGCCAATGGGAGCCACTGGAAATGGCGGCCAGTACGTCCGTCGGCCCGCGCTACATCTAGCAGCTCCCATTGGCCTGGAGCAGTGAACTGCGGCCACTGGGAGCCACGATCGGCCAAACCTGAGGACACGGCAGGTAAACAAACCGGCCCAGCCCGGCCCACCAGGGGCTTTCCCTGCACAAGCAGCAGAACAAGTCTGGGAACCACTGCTCTAAAAGGAGGTGGCTTCTATTCCAAATAGAAATGTTAAGTGAAGTCTGGCTAGTGTCAGTAGAAGCTCCATTGACCACAGGCGCTGACTTTTATTTTTTCCCCGGGGGTGTTCTACCCCCGCTCCGCCCTGTGGCCCCACCCCCACTTCACGTCTTTCCCCGAGGCCCTGCGCTCACTCCACCTCTTCCCACCCCACTCTGTCCCCTCCCTTAGGCCCCCGCCTTCTGTTCTCCACCCTCCCTCAAGCCTATGCCCCAGCTGCCAAACAGCTCATCGGCAGCCCTGCCAACCAGTTTTTCGGGTGGGGCCCCGCCAATCAGCTGTGTCTGGTGGGTGCCTGGGGGCACTTATGGGGTTGGCACCTATGACATTCAGTACAGTGATGCCGTTCTATTCCTGAACACAATATATTGGTCTGTTGGGCAGTTTTGCACAATAATGGATTTCTGAGTACATTCAATTTTTCTTCTTCGTGAGACGTCTTTTCCCATAGTTCCATTCACATGGTGCAGACAAGTAAATCTCAGTATCCTCTTTGTTTTGCCAGAAACAAAGAAAAGGAGTGACACTCCCCATGAATTCTTGGTAATTAATAGCTAGTGCTAAGGAAAGGCCAAGGAAGCTATTTCCTTTGCCCAGCAGACAGGACTACAGAAAAGAAAAGCCAGACCAGCTGAACTGAACCTTCCTCTCCCGAGCTCTCAAAAGCGACCTCTGTGTAGAGTGGGTAGTGCCTTGTGACATACATTCTTTAGCATCTTCATGTGAGCCTTTTGCTCCATTTTCAGTAAGGTCAACTTAATTTTTGTGTAAACACGATATGGCCCAGCTCCAGATCCAGCACTCTTTTAAAAAGTAAATACAAACACAAATGTAAAACTTAAATAAATAAAATTCTTCATCAAGAACAAGAGTCTCATTGTCTGGGCTGGCAAATTTACCTGGAGCTATTTTTTTTTATCCTTAATTGAAAAATTGAGCCTCCAGTGGCCAAAACATACACTGAAATACTAAAAGACATTTGGACATTGGCATCTTCAGGAACCTGGCAGTGGTGGCTCCAGCAGTGAGTTTTTTTTTGCTGACAGTCTGCTTTTGATTTATTTCCGTAATAAAGCGTGAATAGGTGTAGCATCATCAGGGTTTGAGATTTGTTCCCAGCTTACAGGCCTCTGGTGGCCTCATAAATTTATTACGGCAGCACATGTTAGGAAAATGGAACCTGCCTGACAGGATACTACTATTCTCAGTCCCAGCGTAGCCCTTGCAGGGGGTACAAAACATGCTCTCACCCCCCCGAAAAAATAAATCTCTCTGGCATGGCTCTCCCTCTCTCTATATCTACAACCTTATAACTTTCCATAGCCCTCGCTCCTTTCCCCTCCACTTACAACGACAAGCATAAGAGTTCCAGAAGTTTTCTTCTGGCAGCACCCTGCTAATACCAGTCAGAAAAGTCATGCTGGCCTGAGACAACTCTATGGGAGGCTGGATAGGGGAGGGTGGGCGGTGAGGGAAGTCTTCAACTGCCCTCCCAAGAAGCAACCAATCTAATGAGTAACTGTGAAAGACTCCCTGGCCTGGCATGTTAATGCTTAGAAATATACCATGGAAAATCAACACTCTGTCTCTCCCCAGAGCAGTAATATTTCAGCTCCGGGCTTGTGGAGTCACTGTGCCAGCTCCCAGTTGAGAGGCATAAATGTATTTTATCTGTTTGAAATACATTTTTTTTACATGTTAGTTCAGCTATTTCTGAGAACTGGTCATACTTGTCAAAAAAAGAAACTGAAGTTACATAAGAGGCTTCATGCCTTACTCTGTGTCAGCACACCTGAGAACAGCAGGCTGAAACACATGCAGGACAGCTGAACTCTGCTTAGGTCGCAAGCATCTCCGAGAGGAACATCATCTGATGAAGTGGGTTTTAGCCCATGAAAGCTTATGCCCAAATAAATGTGTTAGTCTCTAAGGTGCCACAAGGACTCCTCGTTCTTTTCACTTAATCCATGTCACTCTTCCCCTTCTCCCTCCCCCCACCCCCACAACCTTATTCCCTTCACTAGTTCATATGGATCAAGCTCCAGAAATGTATTTCGGATCCTTTGCTCAATACACACCTGTTTACTAGTGCTTCCAATCTATTGAGGGAGGCAGCATGGTCAGGAGGAAAGCAACAGGGTGGGGAATCAGAAGGTCAGGAGTTTCATATGCTAGCTCAGCCACTGACTTGCAGTATAGAATGGGGCAAGTCCCTTCACTTCTCTGCATTAGTTTCCCTACCTTTGAAATAGAGATAATACTTTTTTTGTATCACATCTTCCTCAGAGGTGTGCTGTGAGGATTGATTAATGGTTGTACACCAATTTGAACATGTAGGGCTAGACACTAAGTTGGTGTAAAGCAGCATAGCTCTGTTGACATCAGGAGGAGAATCCAGCAGAGCACATGATTGTATTTTGAGCATCTGTATAATTTACTATGAGTTGTGATTTAAGTAGGTGGTGTGTGTTTGTGGGTGGAGCTTTGGAGAGTGCTTCCCTATCTTTGTTTTTTCCCACTCAAGCCTCGGTGCTTATATTTGTCTGAACCAGTTCATTCAACCTGTGACTTGCTGTTGTTGTTACTAACTGTTCATATTTTATCAGGGCTGAACAAAAAAATTGTAACAAACTAATTTAGCTTCTTTTCTCGTTGCAACTTTTTATACACAATTCATGATTTTCTTGAATGTATTTGTTTAATTACTCATAGAATAAGTCCTGTGAAACACGGTTGATCTGAAGATGATCTGCAAGCAGCTCTTTGTAAGCAACTGACAATTGAGTTGTATTTGTTGGTTTTGGTTGGACGCGTGGGTCACATGATATTGTTTCTGACCCTGATGGGATTAATACCACCAACATTAAGAATCAGGTTTCTGTTGTGAATGTTTGCATTTCTGTATTAGTGTCTGTGAATATTCCACAATAGTCACGTAAAATTCGCATGCAGGTGTTCCTGACAGCAAATGTGTTCTTAAGAATATTTGTGGAAAATGAACATGATCACATCAAAAACAAATTGTTTTTAGAAATTTACCTGTCTCCAGTCATAAGAATTATTTATTTTATTACTATTTTACTATTATAATTTGAGTACCCACATGCCCATTTCTATGCAACCGTAAGTGATGATGTGATCCCTGCCCTATGTGCAATCTAAGGCCCTGGTTCTTCAGAGAAAGAGACATGGTCAGAGTCTACTTGTGCCGCTCTGTCTGTGTGCTCTTTATTTACAGGGCTGTGCTTTTTATTAACTATTATTATTTATTACAACCATGAAGCTTTCAACTAGAAATTTCCCTGATGTCAAAAAAGCAATCGCATATTAACACTGTGGAGCAGTGTTAATATGTGATTGCTTTTTGACATCAGGGAAATTTCTGCAGCTTTTAAAATAAAGCCATGGGTCAGTCTATTTCTGGGGCTTACTTCATCTTTTAAAAACTCATCCAAACTATATAAGGAGCTTGCTGAAAAGTATGGAAGGGATTGTTAGTCTAAGGGTTGGCTGGTCCCTCCTCTTATTAAGATTAAAGGTGTAGATTAGGTTTGGTATTTTTCATGCCTGAATGTTACAATTGATGATTGCACTGTGGGCATGGGAAGGAATCAGAGATACCTTGACACCCACCTGGAGGGACTCAGAACTGCTAGTGTTGCAAAAAGAAAGATGATTTAAGTGTTTTAGGCAGGAGAGTGGACATGACCTGGTGTATTATAACATCAGATAATTTTGCAGTAGCAGACAGAGGGCGCAATCCAAGCCCCTGTTAATATGGCACCCCTACTTTGAGGGCTTTTAAAGAAAAAAACAAAAAACAATAAGATCCACAACAGCCTGAAACTGGATACAATCAGGTTTCAGCCGAGCCAGAGAACTGTCCTGCCCCGGGGGGAATCTCTAGGAGGATTGTATTTCTGGGAGGCCCTATCGCTCCAAGTATTCTTGAGAGCACTGGGGAAATGAGCATACTGTACTACCAATTAAGGTCACAAAGCACCTCCCAGGCATTTACCAAGTATCATGATTCACAACATCCTTGTTATTTTTGCAGTTGTTGTAGAGGTGAGCAAATGAGGCCTGGAGATTTAACGGCCTGATTGTTGGAGGTGCTGAGCACCCAAATTTTCCCATTGATTTCAGTGAGTGTTGCTGGTGCTTAGCATCTCGGATAATTGGAGTGTATGTGACTTGTTTAAAAGTCAGTGTTAAGAATGGATCCCCCAGAAGTCCTGGTTTAGAACCCAGAGTCTTAAATCTCATCCTTTAAATTGCTGGACCCCATCTTGCCCAAATAACTGTTTCTTTTTAAACAAATATTTAGAAAACAAGTAAACTTAATACCCCCAAACTTCACTTCACATTCAAGTTGTGCCACAATCCTACAAAAACCAGGAATTTCAGAGTCAAGGCTGATATGACCCTTCAAATCATTCTGTTGTCCAAAAAAAAAAAAAAAAAAAAAAGACACAAAGTTGTGATGGACAGAGGGTTGGTCGGCCTTAAAGGGAATTTCCTCTCTTTTGTTGCTTTGTGTCACAATCTTAATGTTATTTAAATGTAAAGGTTTTGGTTTTTTTGCCATATTGTACAGAACAGGGTTTTGATTGTCAGGCTTTCCATGTCAGGGTTCTGAACTTGGAAAAAAATTGTTCCTCATTCTGCCAGGCTAGTAAAGAAGAGGGATTAGGTGATGAGTACTATATATTTGTTGGCAACATATCTCCAGAATATTAAATGAAACTTTACCACTTTTTCTGACTTTTTTGCCTTTAGCACATACAGCCAGTCTGTCCAAATGTAGGGATATTAGAAGGTGCGCTGTCGGGTTCAGCACGGCAGTTAAAAGTGGTATCACGCTACGACCAAATTTCTGTGTCAACTCCACTAATGAAATCAAACCACACAGCCCAAAGTGAGCACGTTTGTCAATCTTATGCACTGTAAGCATCATTTGTAACCAAATATTTTTGGTATCAGTACGTCAGGGTAATTAAGGTTAATTATCCTCAACTACAGACCTCCACTATTGGCACAACAATCTGCTTCCATGACAACTTGAAATGTGTTTGATCTTTTCATGTTTTGAAAGCATGCGTAATTTAGCTTTTCTTGTGCTCAGATCCAGTGGAGAAAAAGGTTTTACAGTGTTTAATTTAAAAAAAATGTGAATACCTGATGGACTCATTTAAGAAATACTGCATGTGGACCACTGCTGCTCAGAAAACTTCCGTAGGTGGTAATATTATTATTATTGTTTCTCATTGTAAGAAATTCTGTGGGTTTCCTGTTATTCTGCAGAGCCAGTAATTAACTGCACTCCACTCAGGGGAGGAATAACAGTGGATCTTTGGGATCTTGGCCAGGCATTCAGAAGGAGCCTGGTACCCGGCCAGGTGCAGTGACTAGCAGTGAGGCAGAGCAGAGCAGTCTTAAATTGCAAGGGTTGGCCACGTGTCTATCGGTGCTCTTAGCAAAACACATTTGGCTCCTCTCAAGGTCAAAGGGGGAAATATAAAAGAAGGTCTATAATAAACCTGTTTTATAGAAAAAAATCTATAAATCACCCATTAAGACCTTCCCCTGAGATACTGGCCAAAATGTACTAAGGTTGACCAAGGGCTTGCCTACACTTAAAAGGCTGCAGTGCTTCCATGAAGACGCTACCTACGCTTCTCCCATCAGTGTGGGTAATCCACTGTTGACAAAGCGCTGTCTACACCTGGAGTTAGGTCAGTATAACTGGGTCGCTCAGGTGACAGAGTGACGTCGTTATAGCAACATAAGTTGCTAGCATAGACCAAGTTTTGAGAGAAATAGTTCACTCTGATGTTGAGTGTAGTTTATTGCTTTTTCTTTCCCTTTTCCCATTTCATTATTCCCTCTTATTGCCCATGTTCACTCTTTTCTCTTATCTGCACTGTTTCCTTTGTACTTTCTCCTATTGTTTCCCTGTGTCTGTCCTTCCCCACATCCCCCCTTCTCTTTGCATTTGGCTGCCATCCTTTCTTTTCCTCCTACAGTTTCCCCCTATATTTCTTCCCTCACCATCTGTATCCTTTCCCTGGATCTCCCTCCAGCAATCTCTTCCTTCCCTAGTTCATCTTCTTGTTAAGTCTTTCTCCTTAGACTTCTCTCTTTGCTCTTCCTTTGCATATCCCCAGTACCATGACTGACAGAGAACCATAAAAAGCCTCTAGAAATTGTACAAGGCCATCCACCAGCTGGATTGCAGGGAATGGCATATGTGGGGATGGGAATTATTGCATGATCAAGTGTCGGTAACTGTACAGCAGCTCTGCATTCTGACTGGATGTGTGACTTCCATTTCAGTATAATTGATGCTTTATTTTCTGATTCCTGTCCTGTGAATTGTTCAATAAAAATGTATTTTTGTTGAATATAGGCTGAATTTATGTAGACAATTCTATCCTGGGAGGAAATACTACTTGATTTGCTTGGAGGAAATGTATCTTTCTCACCTCAAGGGATGTATGCCATGTTGTTGTAGCTGTTTTCATCCCAGGATATTAGAGCTATTAGGCCCAGACTTGAAGAAGAGCTCTGTGTAGCTCGAAAGTGTGTGTCTCTCACCAGCAGAAGTTGGTCCAATAAAAGATATTACCTCACCCACCTTGTCTTCTCACCTCAAGGGAGGCAGTGACAGCCCTTGTATGGTTCAAGAACACAAAAGAGGCATCAATTTTTCCTCTGGAGCATTGCCACAGAAGGACCTGTGAGTACTATTGTATTGAATGACCTAAAGGCACGGGGCACATTAGCAAAATGTACTGTACTGTACAGCACAGCTCCCAAAGGTTGATTAGCTCTGGCCACAGAACAATAAACATTCTAGGTGCCCATAGTTTCAACTGAAGTGACACAAACTTTGAACAGCTGCAAGTATTCCAAGAGCTCATTAGAGGAAATGATATTACGGTAATAAACAAAACACATCAATGCCATTCTCCTCATTATAACAATAGCTACAGTACAGGACATGAGCCAAATCACCTCATAGCCACATAACTACCCGCCAGTTACAGTCACTTTAGAAATTGAGTCCTCTTGCCATTTTGCATACACAGTTCCTACAGACAGAGAGTATGACAACATTTTTAAAATTTGAGTGCCCACATCCATACAAAAGCATGCACATTTAGATACCTAACTTTAGGCACCTAAATTTGAATATGGTGGCCTCAGTTCTTAAGTGATGCTGTATTCATTGGAAACATCCAGATTTTAAGTGTAGAGAAGCCTGGTGGTCTTGTTGGCTGGAAATGGCCATGCTATCTTGTTTTTTATCCAAAAATTTGGTTAAGTTCAAACAAGAAAGGTTAGAGTCCCGTGCCATTTGCCTCACCGATATCCCGTGCCATTTGCCTCACTGATAAAATGTTAAGTGTCATAGGGCCAAATGTTATGCTTGGATGAATGTGTAAGTACCACTGAAATCAATGTGAACTGCATGAATGTATCACAGGCAGGATTTCACCCATGACATATGTAGATGTATTTATATATAGTTACAGTCAAAAGCAAGAGATTTGTTTTTAAAAACAAACTTTCCAAGAAGGAGTAATAAGCTTGCTCTAATCTGTCTGTAAAACTGGTTGTTAGCTTGTAGTAAATTAAATCGAATACTATCTATTGAAAAATCCTTCCAAAAACATGGACCTCAGCACTGGTAATATTTTCTAGTTGTACAATACCCATATAAAACCAGTGTCACCCCCGCTGTCATTATAAGAGTATTGTGAGGTCCTATGGGCTAGGACTTGGGCTTAGTAATTTCCAAATGATATGATGAACACAGGTAAAGGAGACATGAAGTGAGAGAAAACCCAGAGGAGGTCACATTTCGCTTAGTCACAAAGAAGCTCGGAATGTCTTGCTGTCTCCTGAAGCCTCGTGTTCTTGTTGGCTGGAAATGGCAAGGACTCTGAGACTGTGTGCGCCACGTGGGGGTGGGGGGTCCACAACGTGGGCTGTGCTAACATTACCTCCAGAATACCACTGGTGGAAGACGGTGAGTCACAAATCGTCAAGTATTCTTGTCTGGCTCCACAGAAAACAGATGGTCTTCTGAAGCCTGCATTCTGGGCAATGTGTCCCCGAAAGGAGGCCATTCTGGACTAACTATTTCCGAATGCAACCAGTCCTCTCCTGCCACCTTGGCTCTGGGAATGGGTTCCCTGGGTCTTGTGTGTTATGACATTGTGAAACTTACATTTCAGCATGAAATTATGATGTGGTAATTCAACAATGTAAGGTCACAAACACCTCCCCTAATGAAGCTGCACAGTTTTGATTAACTCCAGCAGACTTAAATGTCTCTAGATTGTCCAAGTCTGTATTTCCAAAAATATCAAATAAATATTTCAATAGCGTTCCACATGGAGGCAGGGGCCCAGTTGCATGGATTTGCTAGCAGGCTTAGGGCCTTGAATTCCAGTTATGTAAATCCTGACTCACATGAGGAGTACCATTTATTTGAGACTGGTTATGCGAGTAAGGGCTACTCACCTGAGCAAGAGTTTTCAGGATCTGTTCCTTCCATGTAGTAATCTCTAAAGGACAGAACTTCCCATTTTATTGGCCACTGATGTGTGATGCATAACAATAATGCTGTATTAATAAGATGACACCGTTCCTTATCCCCAAGGGCTTCCCCAGACCTTTCCTTGATGCTTTGACTTTATCTATGTCTCAGAAGGCATGACAGTCTGATGGATAATAAACTTCAATAAGAAATTCTTTGCCAATGAGGTCCCCATCATGTTCTCAACTATGTATTATAGTGGTTCTGTCCTTGATGTAGATCTAAGGGTACTCCCTCTAATTCAGTAGTTTTCAACCTGTGGTCCACGGACCCCTGATGGTCTGCAGTCTATGCCTAAGGGATCCGCAAAAGGTTGTCATTACCAGAGAATAGTGGTTTTAAACATGTGGTCCGCAGACTCCTGGAGGTCTGCAGACTATGTCTAAGATTTCCAAAGGGGTCCACACCTCCATTTGAAATTTTTTGGGGGTCCACAAATGAAAAAAGGTTGAAAACCCCTGCTCTAATGCAAATCCAAGTGAATCTCCAGAGCAGCTATTGTGGAAAATGACAAATTAACCACAGAACTGAAAGGGAAGTCCTGAAAATCCATTTTATGTAATAAAAAATGAACAGCTTATTGCTTTTACGCCCTTGAATCTAAAAAATAAGCCCTTTGTTCCATTGCTTACAGAAATTGTAGTCATTACTCAGTAAGGATTATTGTTTTTGTTATTGATACATCTGGAACATGAGAAGTTTTTTATTCCAGATTGTGTAACAAAATCATTTTAAAACCTGCAAGGAACAATACACACAAACCAGGTGCATTTGCTTTGAGCTCTTAAGGCTTGTTTTTGTTTTTTTTTTTTAATCTTTATAAAGTACTAAGAGGTTTACCTGATCACACTGGCCTAACTTTCCAGAGTTGTGCAAAACCTGGAACCCCTTGAAACTCAAGTGCTTTTAGCACACACATTTCAAATGAGCCAGGTTTTGAGTGAACTATTTCCAGACCTGCAAGCATTATCTCAGACTTGAGAATGAAATTTCTCACACCCTCTGAAGCTTAGTTTTGCTGGCTTGTTTTAGGTATGTAATGGGGGAAAGGCTTCCATACTGTTGATGATTAGTGGAAGAGAGCCTAACAGACTGATGGAGCCTGTCAATAAAGCTGTACCTTGTGTGTATGGATTCACCAGCAATTAGGAGCATATAGGGATCTGTTCAGATTCATTGCAACTTAGTTGGTCTTACAGATCCTTTATGATGTACTGCTAAATGCATATGAGCGTATGCCTGATAGGGGCTGGTCTTTCATGTACTTTTAAAAACATGATAGGCTAGATCCTCAGTTGGTGTAAATCAGTGCAACTCCATTGAAGTCATTGGAGTTATGCCAATTTGCACCAGCAGAGGATCTGACCCAACACAGGAAAGATCCATCAGATGTCAAATGCAAAGAATGCCCTGGTAAAGGATGCTGTGGAATCCCCTTCACAGGAGATACTGGCTGCCAGACTAGACACCCACCTGTCAGGGCTAATTTAGGAATTCTGGGCCCAATTCAGCATCATCCTGCACTTTGTAGTCTTAAAGATCAGTGCAAAATTAGTGTCAAACACCACCAGATGAGAATGTTGGCATTTTACACCTCCTTTGCACTGATGTAAATGATTGAAGAATGGACAGGGCAACAGTGAATCAGGTACAGTGAAATCAGTGCTGGCATGACGTAGAAGGATGGGGTAGATGACAAAGAAGGCTCATCCAATCCAAATGATTCATATATTTATTAAAGATGGGTGAACCAGTTCAGAAAAGTGTTTATAACCAGCTAAAATTCCCACACTGATCTGAACTGACTAAACAAACGTCCAAGCTTATCCTTTCCTAGGATTTGGCTTTGTTGATAGCTGCAATGAGAAAACATAATCACACAAAGTAAAACTATTTCCCCATGTTTATTCCACCCCCCCACCATTCCTCAGACGTTCTTGTCAACTGCTGGAAATGGCCCACCTTGATTATCACTACAAAAGGTTCCCCCTTCCCCCGCTCTCATGCTGGTAATATCTCACCTTAAGTGATAACTCTCATTACAGTGTGTATGGTAACACCCATTGTTTCATGTTCTCTATGTATATAAATCTCCCCACTGTATTTTCCACTGAATGCATCCAATGAAGTGAGCTGTAGCTCAAGAAAGCTTATGCTCAAATCAATTTGTTAGTCTCTAAGGTGCCACAAGTACTCCTTTTCTTTTTGCAAATACAGACTAACACAGCTGCTACTCATAAACCCTATTATTTATTATTGCTATTTTTTCATGTGCTTCTTATATTTCTGGGTTGAAAAAAAGTGACAAAATTCTCATAGATCTGTTTTCATGAGATTCCCAATCTTCATCTCTGATCTCAAGGAATTCCCTTTCCAGTTTTGCATATTAAAGTGATTCAGATAGTTTGGATAAGAACACAGACTTTTGGGTGCTTATCCAAAACCAACTCCAAATCACTTGACATTCATCAATCCCTAGCATTTACAGTGTGTATTTACTGGAATCAGGTGAATAATGCAAAATATACATATATTCCTTATAGATATTGTGACAAAGCTCTGTCCTTGCCTCCGTGGGTCCTGCGTTTTCTGGTGGATTTCACTAGCCTCAGAGGCTCACTGTGACCCTCCATGTAACCCTTCTTTCTCTAGAGACAAGGGTCACAGTCTACTGAGCCATTTTCATCATAAGCCAGCGAGGGAGGTGAGGAGAAGTTATCCTTCCTTGCACAGTCTCTGTTGTCTCCCAGTCTCAGTGATTAATCAGGGGGCAAAGGTGGGGGGAAGCCCAGGCCCACCCTCTACTCTGGGCTCTAGCCCAGGGACCCTAATAGTATCAACTATGGTAGCTGACCTTTTAGAAACATGACATGTACAATTCCCTGGGCTACTTCCCCCATAGCAGCCCTCACTTCCTCAACCTCCACTTCACCCTTACCTCAGGGCCTCCTTCCTTGTGCCTAATATGGTGTCTACTACTCAGCCTCTCCAACAGTGCAACTCCCTTCCACAGCTCCTGATATCCACACCCACCTGACTGGCTGGGAGGCTTTTAACTAGTTTCAGCCAGCCCCTGATTGGCTTCAGGTGTCCCAATCAACCTAGCATTCTCCCTGCCTTCTGGAAAGTTCTTAATTGGCCCCAGGTATCTTAATTGACCTGGAGCAGCTGTCATTTCACTTATCCTGGTACCAGGGATTTGTTTAGCCTGGAGCTAATATACCTATCTCCCACTACATTTCTATAGCCAGCTGGCCTTGCCCCGTCACAATATTTATTCAAATTTGAAAACATATTTCAATTCAACCATACATGTGACTCTTCCTTGTTCACTTTCTATGAACATTTAAGCCTTTAAGCTTTGCTAGCATGAATACGCATGAAAAGCTTTTCTTTTTTTCCCACCTGAATGCTCAACTATTTGCCAAAGGCAAAATCTTGAATTGCATATAGGGATTAACCTACAACAGTGTGAATTTAGAATATGACATTTAAATGTGTGATATGGAGTCTGTGCTGTTCCTACATAGGTTTTCCAGTTAGGGAACAGAAGCAATTCTGTATGTGCAATTTATGCAGCTCTGCAGAGCAATAATAATTTGCTGAAGAAATTCATGAATCATTTAGAATAAAATATGAATCTGAGAATTTTGTAATTTTGACCCTGCTCCCACGGAAGTCAATGGCAAAATTCCCATTGACTTTGACTTTAATGGAGAGGGAAGAGGCCTTTTGGTCACAAGTTCTCACCTCGTTGACTAGGGTCCACCAGCGTCCTCTTATCTGTGCTTGCCTGCAGAGTCATGCCTGAGATAGCTACCTCATCTAACAGATGATTCTTATTCAGGTTCCCAGAGAATAGGTGAAACTGACCCTAGGGCATATGCCAGCATGCTGTGGAGAGATGAGGTGGGAGGGAGGGGTTTTTTGATTCAGAATATTAACTGTGAGTGTATGAGAAGAAATCGCCCTGGTTAAGTATCCAATCCAACAGCCTGAGAGATCATTAATGTCTGAATAATTGTCCTTTGCCACTTGAATCTCATTAATGTTCATTCCTTCAGGGTCACAGAATTTCATACACTCTGGGGTGGTAAACAGCAGATGAGATAAAATACTCTGCAATGCATTCATAGCAGTGTGGGCTAATGGAGTGGAATGGATTTGAAGTCAGAAGGCCTGAAGTCCTGGGTGGTTGTCTAGTGAGTCCATTGCAGCATTTTAAGTTTCTTAATGGAAAGTTGTGGGGGACGGGGGAAAGATTCTTAGGGGCTTCCTCGGCAATTTGTGTTGGACTTTATGCCTTCCATGATTGAAAACCAAGTGTCACTGGTCTTGTAATGTTTTTCCATGTGAAAAGAATAAAGAAAATCATTCATCTCTCTCTCTTTCTCTCTCAAAGAAAGAGGGTGTAATCAGTGGGGAATGTGCCAATTCCCCCGTTGCAAGATATAACATTCCTGTTTGTGATGGCAGGAGGGACACAAAAAATCTTCACAGACCCTGGCACACCTTCCGTGCGGGTCTGGCATCTGGGGCACTGCCATTTCACCCAGAAAACTGTCTTCTGTTTCAGCATGGTGACCATGTACACTAGCCAGGGATGATTTTGGAATAGATCCTTACTTTTAGAAAGAGAAACCTTTTTTTGTTTTGGTAAAATTAAAAAAAATAAAGGCTATCTACTGATTCACAGGGTAAATCCTTTCAGAAGCACAAAGTTCTAATTGTTGGGATGGAAAATCAACTATTTAATAAATGTTAAAAAACACTTTTTTTTAATTTCAAGTTTGAAACATAGTGACTCTCCGAGCCAGGACACACAAATTTTAGCTTACCTTCTAGGGTTTGGCACCTCACTTATCCTGGCAATTAGTTTGGCCCGTACAGTAGAATTCTGAAGCGAGGGCCTGAGTTTGATTAACTGAGCATTTATGAATAACATCCTCAGAGAATTTAAGGCCATAGCCAGGATCAGGCCACAACGCCAGTGGAGTAATATGCTCTATGGCTAAGCTGTTCCATAAAACAGGAGATTCAGGCAGTTCATAACTCTTCAGACCTATGGCAGTCATCACCCTCCTTTCACTACTTGCTTAAGCCCAGTCTGAAATTCCTGACATTTTCGTTTTACTAATTCCTAAGTAGATTTGCCAGTTTCAGTGAAAACACCAGGCAGCCCTGACATGGTGGTACATTTATGAATACGAGGCTATTGACATGATGAACAGATCGCAAGTTTTCACAGAGGTGTAGGTGAGATCAACCCATTTAATACCCAATTTTTAAAGGATATTTACCCACTTAGGGCCAAATCCTGCAGGCCTTACTCCCGCTAATGCCCCCCCCCCAACTCCTATTATTGTAAGCATTTGGACATTATCAAATCTTGGTCCCAAAGCCAATGTGAATAACCAGTGCTGTTTTGTAGCCCCTCACAGACTGGTTGCTCAGAGGGGCTGCAGGCCACTGATGATCCGGTGAAATTGACAACAGGCTGGCTGAGCACACCTGTGCCTCAAGGATCTCACCTTACCAGGCCTCTCACATGTTAACACCCTGCCAGAGTTTCCAGTAAGACTCCTCCCCACTCTCCCCGCTCCCCCCACACACATGCTGAACAAGCCCTTGAACGAGTCCTACGTAGCGCACAGCAGGAGACGAGAGCAGGGGAAGCAGCCTTGCTCGGCTTGGGAGAGAGAAGACAGGGAACACTTTTCTTTCATCCTGTCATTTACGCAATCTGCTGATGCCCAGCAAAACCAGCATCACCACCCTGCATATCTGAGCTCCACCCTCCTCCTGTGACAGGTGTCCTATTTTTTTGTTTAGAAATCCTGCTCACGCAGTGCACGGGCAATGGCTCTCAGAGAGGCATTCGCTGAGATGCCATTTATTCCCTTTCACGTCTCCCTTCCAGTAGGTGAATCTTGCCTGCCTCAGAGGTGAGTGAATACTTCTCAGGTACTAACTGTTGGCTGAGTTCTAAGCTACTGCTATTAATCTATGCACTATGCAACTGGTGTCCTTATACTCCTATGGGTCAGATTCATTCAGGGCCCGCACTGTCAAAAGGCAGAGCAGACCCTGATAATACCCCTAAACAGCAGAAAAGCCACTCTAAGAGGAGCTGAGGTCATGCAAGAGATCCACTGGGGCGAGGGGTGGAGCTTCACACTGCTAATATAGCTAATGTAAGGGTCAGTCCACTTTCTCTCCACTGGGGCAAAGGGTGGAGCTTCACACGGCTAATATAGGGCAGTCTGGACTAAGGAAGGGGTATGGGCAAGTCAGCCAGGGATGTGCTAATTCATTGTATCCTTTCTGTAGCCTCTGCTGGCTGGAGCCACCTGCAGAGATTAAAACTTCCCTTCTCTCTCTCAAAGGACACCACCTGCTCTCCCTGCAGTGAATCCAGCCCTTAATTTGTAATGAAAGAGGTGCCTGGTCTCAAGCAATTTTGTAACTTTCATAACTGACGTGGCAACCCCAGAGGTGATGGGGCTATGAACTGCCAAGCCCAGGGGTACTGGGGCAAGCCCTGGTACAAATTAAGCACTGAGTGAATCCCCAATTTGCACCTCCCTGTAGCCCTAGGAATCAATCTAGCCCAAGGCATTCTAATTTTCTAAGCTATCTTGTCTGCTGGTACTTCGTATGGGCTACGGAGATCTGCCTAGCTGTACTGTCACATATCCTGTGCTTCAAGGCAAGTTGGCTTTTGTTGTTTTAATTGTCTGTACAGATATGCATAGCAGTTTATTGTTCTGAGGGATCTCTTACGTGCTTTATCTGGGGCAGGTTGCAGGGTTTTGTCTACAAGAAAGTGCACTTGTTTGTCCAAGGACATTGTCTCATTAGTTTAGTAGCATGAGCATGCTCCCTCCCCATCCTGCAGGTACTTTGTACATTTAAAGTAGTACAAAGGAGGGGATGTGGGAGGAGAATTAATAAAGTGACCTGATAAAAATAATAAGGATGTAGAGAGATTTCTTTCTAGCATTCACTAGGTCAGTGAGGGGAGGATAGACAGCATGTCAGACAGAACACTGTGTAATAATAAACAGTGTTCAAGTGCTGAAAGACCGCCATAATAATGTTATGTCATCTAACATGCAGGCGGCTCATTTTAGTCTAATCAACAATATTAACCAATTGGTCAAAAATGATTCTCCCAGTCACTGGTGAGATTTTAAGCCTAATATATTCTTTTCCATTCTCCAACCTGTGTTGTGGTTGCTGCCTTCCTTTTCACATCATTTTATACCCTTTTCCGTAGCCTAGCAGCACAAGAGATAGTTACAGATATGCAACTTACATCCTGGCAGTTCCCACGATGCTGGTTGGCCCAGTTTATAGCTGCCTTTCACCACTTTGCAGAACTGAAAGAGCACGTCTCCTGCAGCAAATGGGAGGATGGGGGGTTGTCCCTGAGTTTGCCAATGCCTTATAATATCATAGCAGCACCAAAAGTACTTCCCAACTCTCTCCTAGCTGCTCCTCAGTTGTTCAGCAGCCACTGCAGTCTGACTCTTTCTAGCACACCCTATCAGTTATTACCATTCAGACAAGAAACCCTACAGCATTCTGGGAGCCACTAGAGGAAAGCAAGGAGAAGGCTTTTTCTCTGCCCGACTTAAGATATGGCCGTCCAGGAAGCGGGCAGGGTTAGGATGGACATTATGGGTGGAATGTGCCAGAAGTGAGGGGCATTTGGAAGTTGTCTAGGGTCCCCACTCTGAGGTAGTGCTTGGCATCGGGCCCCCATCTGCAAGTCATTATTTGAATGACCATAGAAGAAGCAACATTTCCTAATCCCAGTGCTCAACAGGGAACAACAGCACCCTTGTATTCTACAAAACTGGCTAGGCTGATTCTCCAAGAAAGTCCGTCCCACGTTGCCTTGAAATCATAAGTAGGGAGAAGGGGGGAGAGATGGGGAGCTCTTAGTACAAATGGTTTATTATATACAATGGTACAACACCCTTCCCAGACTGGATAATACACAGCTCTGTGCATCACAAAAGGAATGTTCCAGATACAGAGGGAATGGTTGAAACATGCGAAAATGAAGTCTGTGTGGCTGACACTGTCATTCGTATTCTTTCATCTCCTATTTAGCTTTGGCTCCCATCTAATTCATTGCATTACTAGATATGAAATCATGTGCCAGTAAATAGCTGCCCTAAGCAGTCTAGCTAAAAGAATTGTATCCTTTTTAGGAGACACACAATATACATAGTCAGTTAAATCAGCCTGGCAATTAGTGGGCTTAATTATTTCCCCCCTTCAGTTTATGGAAGAGCTTTAATGTAAACACTTAAAGAAAAAAATCACATATCTGCATCCTAGTTCTGTCTAGTCAAAGATCCTCTAAAATACTGATTATTCTGTGTGACGTGCTTCCCTCTGATTATTATTATCTTCTGTCTTGTCTTCCACATCCAATCAGGCTATAATAGTGTTCCATTTATTAGAGGGCTTTTTCAGTTAATTCAGGTGAAGGTAGGACAATCGCTATTCCCAAATAACTCCATGTGTGGACACTTTTATTTCAGAATAAGTGTGTCTGCATGTGGATTTATTCAGGAATAGTTATTCTGGAATACCTCCATGTGTAAACAAGCCCTAAACATACAGATATCCACAGCTTGCAATATCCCACATACAACACAAGGAGCTGTGCCTGCAGAGATAACCATGACCGGAGTAAGATTTCAGTTTGAGTCTTTCAAAGCCACTTTATTTAGATGCACACCTTTCATTAATATTAATGTGAATTGTGTGCCTAAACCACCCAGGCAGCTTTGAAAAACTCAGCCTATGTTTTACATGCACATTTGTTCACGATACTTAAGTTGGAAAAGAGTTTCAAGAAATACTGTAGGTTTCCCTGCATTCTTTTATGACTTCTTTTCTTCTAAGGAGGCTGTTCAATGTAGAAAACCTTTGGAAGGTCATAGGTATGCTTGTTACCTTCCATAAAACCTGGGTCTGATTTGAAAACAAATCCGTCATTTCAATTGAAGAAGAAAATTCCTTTTATTGTGAAACCCAATCATAGAATCATAGAACTGGAAGGGACCTCAAGAGGTCATCTAGTCCAGTCCCCAGCACTCATGGCAGGACTAAGTATTATCTAGACCATTCCTGACAGGTGTTTGTCTAACCTGCTCTTAAAAATCCCCAATGACAATTTATTCCAGTGCTTAACCACCTTGACAGTTAGGAAGTTTTCCCTAATGATCAGCCTAAACCAGCCTAAATTGCTTCTTGTCTTATCCACAGAGGTTAAGAAAAACAATTTTTCTCCCTCCTCCTCGTAACAACCTTTTACGTACTTGAAAACTGTTATCATGTCCCCCCTCATTCTTCTCTTTTCCAGACTAAACAAACCCAATTTTTTCAATCTTCCTTCATAGGTCATGTTTTCTAGACCTTTAATCATTTTTGTTGCTCTTCTCTGGACTCTTTCCAATTTGTCCACATTCTTCCTGAAATGTGGCACCCAGAACTGGACACAATACTCCAGTTGAGGCCTAATCAGCGTAGGGTAGAGCGGAAGAATTACTTCTCATGTCTTGCTTACAACACTCCTGTTAATACACACAAGAAATGATGTTCCCTTTTTTTTGCAACAGCATTACACAGTTGACTCATATTTAGCTTGTGGTCTACTATGACCCCCAGATCCCTTTACACAATACTCCTTCCTAGGCAGTCATTTCCCATTTTGTATGTGTGCAACTGATTGTTCCTTCCTAAATGGAGTACTTTGCATTTGTCCTTACTGAATTTCTTCCTATTTATGTCAGGCCATTTCTCCAGTATGTCCAGATCATTTTGAATTTTAATCCTATCCTCAAAAGCATTTGCAACCCCTCCCAGCTTGGTATCGTCCGCAAACTTTATAAGTGTACTCTCTATGCCATTATCTAAATTATTGATGAAGATATTGAAGAGAACCAGACGCAGAACTGATCCTTGCAGGACCCCACTCATTATGCCCTTCCAGCATGACTGTGAACCACTGATAATTACTCTCTGGGAATGGATTTCCAACCAGTTTTGCACCCACCTGATAGTAGATCCATGTAGGTTGCATTTCCCTAGTTTGTTTATGAGAAGGTCATGGGAGACAGTTATCAAAAGCTTGACTAAAGTCAGGATATACCATGTCTACCGCTTCCACCCTATCCACAAGGCTTGTTACCCAGTCAAAGAAAGTTATCAGATTGGTTTGACGTGATTTCTTCTTGACAAATCCATGCTGACTGTTACATATCACCTTATTCTAGATGTTTGCAAGTTGATTGCTTAATTATTTGCTCCATTATCTTTCCAGATACAGAAGTTAAGCTGACTGATCTGTAATTCCTTGGGTTGTCCTTATTTCCCTTTTTATAGGTTGGCATTGTATTTGCCCTTTTCTCGTCTTCTGGAATCTTTCCCCTCTTCCATGACTTTTCAAAGATAATTGATAATGGCTCAGATATCTCCTCAGTCAGCTCCTTGGGTATTCTAGGATGCATTTCATAAGGCCTTGGTGACTTGAAGACATCTAATTTGTCTCAGTAATATGTAACTTGTTCGTTCCCTATTTTAGACTCTTCTGATCCTACCTCATTTTCACTGATATTCACTATGTTAGATGTACAATCACCACCAACCTTCTTGGTGAAAACTGAAACAAAGTCATTAAGCACTTCTGCCATTTCCACATTTTCTGTTATTGTTTCTCTCCCCCCCTACCCTTTCATTGAGTAACAAGCCTACCCTGTTCTTGGTCTTCCTCTTGCTTCTAATGTATTTGTAGAATGTTTTCTTGTTACCTTTTATGTCTCTAGCTAGTTTGATCTCATTTTGTGCCTTGGCCTTTCTAATTTTGTCCCTACATACTTGTGTTATTTGTTTATATTCATGCCTTGTAATTTGACCTAGTTTCCATGTTTTGTAGAATTTTTTTTTTATTTTTAGATCATTGAAGATCTCCTGGTTAAGCCAGGATGGTCTCTTGCCATACTTCCTATCTTTCCTAGGCAGTGGGATAGTTTGCTCTTGTGCCCTTAATAATGTCTGTTTGAAAAACTGCCAAGTGTCTTCAATTGTTTTCCCCCTTAGACTTGCTTCCCATGGGATCTTACCGACTGAGTCTCTGAGTTTGCTAAAGTCTGCCTTCTTGAAATCCATTATCTTTATTTTGCTGTTTTCCCTCCCACCATTCCTTAGACTCATGAATGCTACCATTTCATGATCCCTTTCACCCAAGCTGCCTTCAACTTTCAAATTCTCAACCGGTTCCTCCCTATTTGTCAAAATCAAATCTAGAAGAGCCTCTCCCCTAGAAGCTTTCTCCACCTTCTGAAATAAAAAATTCTCCCATACATTCCAAGAATTTGTTGGATAATCTGTGCTTTGCTGTGTTATTTTCCCAACAGATGTCTGAGTAGTTGAAGTCCCCCATTACCCCCAAGCCCTGTGCTTTGGATGATTTTGTTAGTTGTTTTTTAAAAAGCCTCATCCACCTCTTTTTCCTGGTTAGGTGGTCATAGTAGACCCCTACCATGACATCAGCTCTGTGTTTTACCTCATTTATCCCTTACCTAGAGACTTTCAACAAGTCTGTCTCCTATTTCCATCTCAACCTCAGCCCACGTGTATACATTTTTAATATACAAGGCAACACCTCCTCCCTTTTTTCCCCTGCCAGTCCTTCTTGAGCAAGCTGTACCTTTCTGTACCAATATTCCAGGCATGCGTATTATCCTACCAGGTCTCTGTGATGCCAACTATGTCATAGTTGTGTTTATTTACTAGCATTTCGAGTTCTTCCTGTTTATTCCCCATACTTCTCGCATTAGTATACAGACATATAAGATACTGATTTGATTCCCCTCCGCAGTTCTATCTTGTCCTCCTTTATTCCTGCTATAACAGCCCATGCTCCCTCCAAATTCCAACCCTTCTCCCCGGTCTCCATGTTCTTGACTTACCTGTGGGCTTTGGTCACCTGCCCCCTTCGAACCTAGTTTAAAGCCCTCCTCACAAGGTTAGCCAGTCTGTATCCAAATATGTTCTTCCCCTTCCTCAGTAGGTGGACCCCATCTCTGCTTAGCAGTCCTTCTTTGTGGAACAGCATCCCCTGGTCAAGGAAGCCAAAGCCCTCCTGGCGACACCGTCTTCGCAGCCAGACATTCACCTCATACAGCAAGATACAAGTTGTTCTGTACATAACTAGGGTCACACTTATGTCTTTTAGCCCTTAAAACTAGAGCAGGTTAAAAAAATTTCATCTGCACATTTATTTGATGAAAAATGACTTTTCAGTGGGAATTTTTTCTTTTGGTTGAAATTTCCTGGGTTTTGATTAAAAAAAAACAAGTAATGTTTTTGTTTTGTTTTCAGTATTTTTTAAAATGAAACCTGTGTTTAAAACTTAATTTGGGGAGCGGGGGTGGGCTGTTGGATTGGTTTTTCAATGAAGTCTTTAAACCACGATTTGAGGACTTCAATAGCTCAGACATAGGTTAAGGGTTTGTTACAGGAGTGGGTGGGTGGGATTCTGTGGCCTGCATTGTGCAGGAGGTCAGACTAGACGATCCTAATGGTCCCTTCTGACCTTAAAGTCTATGATTCTATGAAACAAATGTGGGAAAAGATTTTTTAAAATTTCCCATAAAAAATAATTGGCATTTTTGACCATTCCTTGTGGAGAGTGTCTTAGAGGCTGACACCTGGAAACTATCTGGTTGTGTTTATATGTTTTGGAAGAGTTAGGGAGAAGCACTAATCATTATTTGTGGTAGCTAGGGGGGATACTCCATCTCTCCTTTACCTCCTGGTATGTATTTTATGTGTGACCCCCTCCCCAGGTGTTGAATCTGGAATTTGCAGCTGAGAGCACAGAGGAGAGGCAGAATAATAGCAAATGTGAGGAGGCATGGTGGGAGGAGTGGTTTGTCAGAGGGTTTTATGCAGATAATTTACAATAGAGAAGTGTGTGAAGAAGAGGACTACCTGACACAGAAACCATCAAGTTGTTCATGTTGCTAGCCTAGGTAACCATGTGATAGCATTGTTACTATTATCTTTCCTCCACCATTCCCCCTATGTGTTACTCTCATTTTGTGTGTTACTCTCATTTTGTTCACCTTGTCATTAGATTGCAAGCTCTTCAAGGGAAGGGAATGAATATTGCCAGTTCTTGCAAAGGTATCACTAGTCTCATGATTGTGGTGGTCTTAAAATCTCGGCTCCTGGAATCATGTGATTTTATGAGAATCTCAGCTTTCCTTTTTTTAAAAAAAGAGTAAGTTCTAGTCCTTATGAGTAAGGCTCTGTGTTTGTCATGGAAGCTACAGATTCCATGACTTTCTGTGACCTCTGTGACTTCTGCAGTGACCCATGTGACTAGCCCAGGTGCCACCTGAGAAGCTCGGCCAGCCCCTGGGCCAGTCAAACTGGCTGCTGCCAGGGAATTCTGCCCCCCACTCCCCCACAGCAGCAGGCGTTTGGTGTGGGAGAATCAGGGCTGGGGATTGGGGTGCAGGGCAGTGCTTATCTGCAGGGGGGCTCACCAGAAGGGCAAAGGGAACTCTCCTCCCTCAGCTCCTAGCTCCATGTGCTGCCTCCACCCCTGCAGCTCCCATTGGCTGCGGTTCCCAGCCAATGGGAGCTGCACAACTGGGGCTTGGGGTGGAGCAGAGGCAGCATGTGGAGCTAGGAGCTGAAGGTTGCCACTTCCCAGAAGCCAGAGGATTGTTATAGTGGAAAAAACCCCACCACCGCTGGGGAAGGGTGGTGGAGGGCACGGTGGACAACTTCTCCCGCTTCCATCACAGCCACGGGGCTTGAGGTGGGATCCAGGGATCGGGTTCATAATAGCTGAAGGTTCATTATTATGAAGGGTCTTTTAGTGAGGGTGTAATGTAATAAATAAATAAATAATAGTCATAAATAACAAATAATATTACTCAAAACTTTATTTTAAAAGAAATGCACAGCATATGAGTGGTGATTAATCATTGATCACCATGTGAAAATAATGTAAGGGGTGAAATAGATAAGATAGTTTTCTTTAAAAGGACACCCTCAAAATCAAAAGCAGAGCTGGTGAAAAATTTTCCAATAAAACAGTTTTGCGTAGGAAAATGCTGATTTAACAACATTGAAATGTTGTGCGGGAGCATACCAGTTTTGTTGAAAATTATCAAAACACTTTGTTTCAACTTTATAGTTTTAATATAATATAATAGTCAAAACAGTAAAGTAAAAACAAAACAGCTGGATGCGGTCAAAATGAAATGTTTCAGAATCTTCTGTATCACAAAAAAACCCAGTCTTTTCAACTTTTCGTCCTGATTTGGGACTCAACCAAATTTTGAAATCTCAGAATGGGATGGAAATTCCATTTTTTTTGGCCCACTCTAATCAAAAGCATACAGGATACTCAGTGACTCAGTGGTAATGGAATACGGAACCTATCACTTGTACTTGAATTTGTACCATTAAAATCCAGTCCAGGTTACCTGTAATTGAAAAAGAAATATCTTCATTGTTATAGTTTTGTTGTTACTTGAGAGGCACGCACCCTTTATGAGACCTTGGTGTGCATGTGTCCGTGATACAAAACTGCCCCACCACTGGCATTTTTGTTAACAGTCTTAGCACTCAGGTCACAGATTGAATAGTCACACAAAATGGACTCCCACTTGCCAATCCCAAATATTCAAAAAAATGGGCCAGGCCCCATGGAAACCATGAAATTATCTTAAAATCATTAGATTTTAACACATGATATATTCTTTTTATTTGTCTTCTGAATTTTGACCCTTTTGGGTTTACATTTTCAGCTCTCTTTGCAACCCAGAGGGCTGGAAATCTTGTTTTTTTAAAAATGAAAGCTGATGTTCTTATGTAGTCACATATCTCCATAAACTGGGGCTTTACGAAAAACACCAAATACCACGAGACCCATGATAGAATTGTGAGAGCTGGCAAAGGCAGGAATAGAACTAGGCTTCCTGGCTTTGAAACATAGGAATGGCCAAAATGAATCAGACCCAATCATAGAATATCAGGGTTGGAAGGGACCTCAGGAGGTCATCTAGTTCAACCCCCTGCTCAAAGCAGGACCAATCCCCAACTAAATCATCCCAGCCAGGGCTTTGTCAAGCCTGACCTTAAAAACTTCTAAGGAAGGAGATTCCACCACTTCCCTAGGTAACGCATTCCAGTGTTTCACCACCCTCCTAGTGAAAAAGTTTTTCCTAACATCCAACCTAGACCTCCCCCACTACAACTTGAGACCATTACTCCTTGTTCTGTCATCTGCTACCACTGAGAACAGTCTAGATCCATCCTGTTTGGAACCCCCTTTCAGGTAGTTGAAAGCAGCTATCAAATCCCCCCTCATTCTTCTCTTTCTCAGACTAAACAATCCCAGTTCCCTCAGCCTCTCCTCATAAGTCGTGTGTTCCAGTCCCCTAATCATTTTTGTTGCCCTCCACTGGACTCTCTCCAATTTTTTCCACATCTTTCTTGTAGTGTGGGACCCAAAACTGGACACAGTACTCCAGATGAGGCCTCACCAATGTCGAATAGAGGGGAACAATCACGTCCATAGATCTGCTGGCAATGCCCCTACTTATACAGCCCAAAATGCCATTGGCCTTCTTGGCAACAACGGTCCATCTAGTCTTGTATCTTGTCTCTGACAGGGGACAGCATCAGATGACTCAGTGGAAGATGCAAGAATCCTGCATGTGGTTTACTATCTCTTCCAAAATTTTGTTAGCATTAACTATTATACTCATAAATATTATTGGTATCCATATATGTCTAATCCCTATTTAAATCTCGCTAAATTGTTGGTCTCCAGTACAGTCTGTGGCAATGAGTTCTGTAGTCTAATTACACATTGTGTGAAAAAGTACTTCCTTTTATCAGATTGGAATAGCCTACATTTTAATTTCATTGAATGTCCCCTTGTTCTTGTGTTATGAGGCAGGGAGAACAGAAGCTCCCCATCTACGTTCTCTAGACCATTTGTTATTGTATAGATTTTTAGCCTGTCTACTTTTATTTGTGTTCTTTCTAAGGTAACAATCCCAGTCTTTTCATTCTCTCTTCAAATAAGAGTTTTTACATGCCCATGATCATTCTTCTCAGTCTTCTCTGAACCCTCTTCTAATGAAGTAATATCCTTTTTGAAATGGGGCTACGCACACATTCTAGATGATTTGCACCATCAGTTTATGAAGGCATTATAATATTTTCTGCATTATACTCCATCCCATTCGTAACATCACCCAGTTTTGTTGTCTAACACCTAGCCCTGGTCTACACTAGGACTTTAGGTCGAATTTAGCAGCATTAAATCAATGTAAACCTGCACCCGTCCACACGATGAAGCCCTTTATTTCGACTTAAAGGGCTCTTAAAATCGATTTCCTTACTCCACCCCTGACAAGTGGATTAGCGCTTAAATCGGCCTTGCCTGCTCGAATTTGGGGTACTGTGGACACAATTCGACGGTATTGGCCTCCGGGAGCTATCCCAGAGTGTTCAGTTGTGACCGCTCTGGACAGCACTCTCAACTCAGATGCACTGGCCAGGTAGACAGGAAAAGAACCGCGAACTTTTGAATCTCATTTCCTTTTTGGCCAGCGTGGCAAGCTGCAGGTCACCATGCAGAGCTCATCAGCAGAGGTGACCATGATGGAGTCCCAGAATCACAAAAGAGCTCCAGCATGGACCGAACGGGAGGTACGGGATCTGATCTCTGTTTGGGGAGAGGAATCCGTGCTATCAGAACTCCGTTCCAGTTTTCGAAATGCCAAAACCTTTGTCAAAATCTCCCAGGGCATGAAGGACAGAGGCCATAACAGGGACCCGAAGCAGTGCCGCGTGAAACTGAAGGAGCTGAGGCAAGCCTACCAGAAAACCAGAGAGGTGAACGGCCGCTCCGGGTCAGAGCCCCAAACATGCCGCTTCTATGATGAGCTGCATGCCATTTTAGGGGGTTCAGCCACCACTACCCTAGCCGTGTTGTTTGTCTCCTTCAATGGAGATGGAGGCAATACGAAAGCAGGTTTTGGGGATGAAGAAGATGACGATGAGGAGGAGGTTGTAGATAGCTCACAGCAAGCAAGCGGAGAAACCGGTTTTCCCGACAGCCAGGAACTGTTTCTCACCCTGGACCTGGAGCCAGTACCCCCTGAACCCACCCAAGGCTGCCTCCTGGACCCAGCAGGCGGAGAAGGGACCTCCGGTGAGTGTACCTTTTAAAATACTAAACATGGTTTAAAAGCAAGCATGTGAAAGGATTACTTTGCCCTGGCATTCGCGGCTCTCCTGGATGTACTCCCAAAGCCTTTGCAAAAGGTTTCTGGTGAGGGCAGCCTTATTGCGTCCTTCATGGTAGGACACTTTACCACTCCAGACCAGTAACACATACTCGGGAATCATTGTACAACAAAGCATTGCAGTGTATGTTTGCTGGCGTTCAAACAACATCCGTTCTTTATCTCTCTGTTATCCTCAGGAGAGTGAGATATAATTCATGGTCACCTGGTTGAAATAGAGTGCTTTTCTTCAGGGGACACTCAGAGGAGCCCATTCCTGCTGGGCTGTTTGCCTGTGGCTAAACAGAAATGTTGCCCGCTGTTAGCCATAGGGAGGGGGGAAGGTTGAGGGGGTAGCCACGCGGTGGGGAGAGGCAAAATGTGACCTTGTTATGAAAGCACATGTGCTATGTATGTAATGTTAACAGCAAGGTTTACCCTGAAAGAGTGTAGCCACTGTTTTATAAAATGTGTCTTTTTAAATACCGCTGTCCCTTTTTTTTTCTCCACCAGCTGCATGTGTTTCAATGATCACAGGATCTTCTCCTTCCCAGAGGCTAGTGAAGCTTAGAAAGAAAAAAAAAACACACTCGTGATGAAATGTTCTCCGAGCTCATGCTGTCCTCCCACACTGACAGAGCACAGACGAATGCGTGGAGGCAAATAATGTCAGAGTGCAGGAAAGCACAAAATGATCGGGAGGAGAGGTGGCGGGCTGAAGAGAGTAAGTGGTGGGCTGAAGACAGGGCTGAAGCTCAAATGTGGCGGCAGCATGATGAGAGGAGGCAGGATTCAATGCTGAGGCTGCTGGAGGACCAAACCAGTATGCTCCAGTGTATGGTTGAGCTGCAGCAAAGGCAGCTGGAGCACAGACTGCCACTACAGCCCCTGTGTAACCAACCGCCCTCCTCCCCAAGTTCCATAGCCTCCACACCCAGACGCCCAAGAACGTGGTGGGGGGGCCACCGGCCAACCAGCCACTCCGCCACAGAGGATTGCCCCAAAAAAAGAAGGCTGGCATTCAATAAATTTTAAAGTTGTAAACTTTTAAAGTGCAGTGTGGTATTTTGCTTCCCTCCTCCACCACCCCTCCTGGGCTACCTTGGTACTCATCCCCCTATTTGTGTGATGAATGAATAAAGAATGCATGAATGTGAAGCAACAATGACTTTATTGCCTCTGCAAGTGGTGATTGAAGGGAGGCGGGAAGGGTGGTTAGCTTACAGGGAAGTAGAGTGAACCAAGGGGCGGGGGGTTTCATCAAGGAGAAACAAACAGAACTTTCACACCGTAGCCTGGCCAGTCATGAAACTGGTTTTTAAAGCTTCTCTGATGCGTACCGTGCCCTCCTGTGCTCTTCTAACCACCCTGGTGTCTGGCTGCGCGTAACCAGCAGCCAGGCGATTTGCCTCAACCTCCCACCCCGCCATAAACGTCTCCCCCTTACTCTCACAGATATTGTGGAGCACACAGCAAGCAGTAATAACTGGGAATATTGGTTTCGCTGAGGTCTAAGCGCGTCAGTAAACTGCGCCAGCACGCCTTTAAACGTCCAAATGCACATTCTACCACCATTCTGCACTTTCTCAGCCTGTAGTTGAACAGCTCCTGACTACTGTCCAGGCTGCCTGTGTACGGCTTCATGAGCCATGGCATTAAGGGGTAGGCTGGGTCCCCAAGGATACATATAGGCATTTCAACATCCCCAACAGTTATTTTCTGATCTGGGAATAAAGTCCCTTCCTGCAGCTTTTGAAACAGACCAGAGTTCCTGAAGATGCGAGCGTCATGTACCTTTCCTGGCCATCCCACGTTGATGTTGGTGAAACGTCCCTTGTGATCCACCAGAGCTTGCAGTACTATTGAAAAGTACCCCTTGCGGTTTATGTACTCGGCAGCTTGGTGCTCCAGTGCCAAGATAGGGATATGGGTTCCGTCTATGGCCCCACCACAGTTAGGGAATCCCATTGCAGCAGAACCATCCACTATGACCTGCACATTTCCCAGGGTCACTACCCTTGATATCAGCAGATCTTTGATTGCGTGGGCTACTTGCATCACAGCAGCCCCAACAGTAGATTTGCCCACTCCAAATTGATTCCCAACTGACCGGTAGCTGTCTGGCGTTGCAAGCTTCCACAGGGCTATCGCCACTCGGTTCTCAACTGTGAGGGCTGCTCTCATCTTGGTATTCATGCGCCTCAGGGCAGGGGAAAGCAAGTCACAAAGTTCCATGAAAGTGCCCTTACGTGTGCGAAAATTTCGCAGCCACTGGGAATCGTCCCAGACCTGCAACACTATGCGGTCCCACCAGTCTGTGCTTGTTTCCTGAGCCCAGAATCGGCGTTCCACAGCATGAACCTGCCCCATTAGCACCATTATGCATGCATTGGCAGGGCCCATGCTTTCAGAGAAATCTGTGTCCATGTCCTGATCACTCACGTGACCGCGCTGACGTCGCCTCCTCGCCCGGTATCGCTTTGCCAGGTTCTGGTGCTGCATATACTGCTGGATAATG
The DNA here is from genome assembly GCF_965152235.1 of Eretmochelys imbricata. Lineage (NCBI taxonomy): Eukaryota > Metazoa > Chordata > Testudines > Cheloniidae > Eretmochelys > Eretmochelys imbricata. The sequence goes on along the minus strand of NC_135572.1, from coordinate 230,257,773 downwards.
CGTGTGGTGTCTAATGTGCTCCTAACTGCCAAAGTGAGCTGAGCGGCCTCCATGCTTGCCTTGGTATGGCGTCCGCACAGAAAAAAGGCGCGGAACAATTGTCTGCCGTTGCTCTGACGGAGGGAGGGGTGACTGACGACACGGCTTACAGGATTGGCTTCAGGGAGCTAAAATCAACAAAGGGGGTGTCTTTACATCAAGGAGTATTTCAGGCAGGACTTCATGGAGGGTTCCAATAAGAAATGGTGCACCTAAGTTATTGTTCTTATTGGAACAAGGAGGTTAGTCTGGCCTCTGATTGATACATGGCTAGATTTACCTCGCTGCACCTTCTCTGTGAGTGACTGCAGTGTGACCTAGAGAAATGAGTCCCCTAGACGGGGGAGGGGGCGAAGCAAATGAATACAAAACAAATCTGATCTATTTCTTGTTTTGATCCACTCCATCTATCTTTTACATCTTTGGCTGGCAGCAGATGGTGCAGAAGGACTGCATGCCATCCACATCTCATGGCTGCTCGGCAGAAGATGGTACAGTATGACTGCTAGCCATCCCCATCTCTTGCCTGCCCAGCAGAAGATGGTACAGTACAACTGCTAGCAATCTGTATCGCCTGCCTGCTCACCATAAGACGGTTCAATAGGACTGACTGCAGGACTAAAGAGAATGACCTGGTCAAGTCACTCCAAATTTAGTCCCTGTGCCCATGTCTGCCGAGGCACTCCCAGCCGACGTGGCCAGGAGCACCTCGGACACGACGAGGACGGCTACCAGTCGTACTGCACCGTCTGCTGCCAGAAGACAATGGGTTGCTGCTACTGTGTAGCAATGCCGTACCGCGTCTGCCAGCACCCAGGAGACATAGGGTGACGGTTACCTGAGCGGGCTCCATGCTTGCCGTGGTATGGCGTCTGCACAGGTAACTCAGGAAAAAAGGCGCAAAACGATTGTCTGCCCTTGCTTTCACGGAGGGAGGGAGGGAAGGGGGGCCTGACGATATGTACCCAGAACCACCCGCGACAATGTTTTAGCCCCATCAGGCACTGGGATCTCAACCCAGAATTCCAATGGGCAGCGGAGACTGCGGGAACTGTGGGATAGCTATCCACTGTGCAACGCTCCGGAAGTCGACTCTAGCCTCGGTACTGTGGAAGCACTCCGCCGAGTTAATGCACTAGAGCATTTTCTGTGGGGACACACACACTCGAATATATAAAACTGATTTCTAAAAAACCGACTTCTATAAATTCGACCTTATTCCGTAGTGTAGACATACCCCTAGACAACATCCCCTCTTCCCTGAAGAAAAACCAATCCGCATCCACCCTTTTAAAAACTGACTGAACAGACAGGATATTTACATAATCCTGATATGCTTCTGGTGTCAGAACTTTTGGCCATTATTCCATGAAGTACGTTGATGGCCTAAGTACCCCACAGCAGTTATCCTGCAGATTCAGACTAACCCATAAAGCAAGTGAAGCTGTGCTTCTAAAAATATTTAATTTACCTTAATTCCATTTTAAAAGAAACCTTTATTCCCTAACTTCGAGCAGACCCTGAACATCTGCTGCTGCCACACTTACAACTCTATGATTTCCCTCCAGAATATATTGGTATAGCAAAATCCTGGCCCACTTCAGTTGTGTTGAGCTGTTGTTCGAGTTATAGGATCTGATTCTCATTTATGCTAAGGCCCCTTTATGCCACTCTGGCGGTGTAATGAGAGCCTTAAATTGAGCATAAAATACACCTACACCTTCTTTAAGGCCCCTTTGTACTGCCAGGGCAGTGTAGAGGGCCTTAATGTAATTGAGAATGGGACCCATAAAGCGTTCAAATGCAAGGCTCCAAACCTCTGTAAGAATCTACAGGATATATAAAATGAAAATCTTTCCCTCTTTTTCCCATACATATTTTGCTGTAACCTTGATTGCTCTTGTCCTGAGTTATAAGCTAAATTCATAGCATCCTAAGAGGAAGGATGGTCCAGTGGTTAGGGCGCTAGCTTAGGATTTGGGAGACTCACGACCAATTCCCTGCTTTACCTCAGACTTCCTGTGTGACCTTGGGCAAGACACTTTGGTCTCTTTATACTTCTGTTCCCCAACTATGAAATGGGGATAATAGCACTGCCCTGCCTCACAGAGGTGTTGTGAGAATAAATCACTGGTGCAAGTGGAATCCATTTCTTACTGGTACGCCCCCCCCATGGGGGCACATGACCTCCTCACTTGACCCTCCAAGCAACTCCTCCCCACCCTGCCTCCATCCTGGGGCCCCCATACTCTCCCAGTCCCCTCCCCATGATCCACCCCCCTTATCTGGGGAGGGGGTGCTCTGTCCTCCTCCCAACATGGCTCCTGTACTGCCCCAGCCCTTCCATGCGGGGTCTCCTCCGTCTGTACAGCCACCAGCCCTGCCAGAAGTCAGGGCAAGGGGCAGTACAGCAGTCGCGCTGGAGGAGCTGCTGGCATGTGGGGTAGGGGGGGCATGTCTCACTTAAACCCACTGACGCTGGGAAACAGTCTAGGCTGGCACTGCTTTCTTGCTCCTCTCTTGGTAGCTAAGTATGAGAGAGTTCACCATACGGCAGCTGATGGTATGTATTTACTGCACACTTTTTCTGAGGGATGCATTAAGGTCAGAGTTTGTCATATTTAACTGTGGTTCCAGGCGTCTGTGGATTTCAGTTAGACCCTTATCATTTATTGGAGTTTTTTTCATTGTGGTTTAAAAGCTTAAGGAATGTTCTATAACATACCCTTGTAATTTCAACTGGTGCACATGTTAGCCTGAGTATGTAAAGCCCTTGTTTTTCCTTCTAAATGCAAGGAAGTCATTTAGGAAGCATGTAAGATTCACCCCGTTCGTCTTGCAGCTCTGTGGGTCGGGTGTGTGGGGGGGGAAACAGCTATTGTGCAAGGAAAATTCTCCATGAAACAGAGTGATGTAAGTCACATTGTTGGAGGGAAGCAATGACAGCCTAATCTAAAGCCTGTTAAAAAACAAATCTTTGGATCAGTCCCTGAGCCCTTTATTTTGGTGACTCAGAAGCCAGTGGTGCTTTGTATGGTAGGTGCTTTTGTTTTAGGAGATGGTTGATGGACCAGATCTTCAGCTGATGTATATCAGCACAACTCCACTGAAGTCAATAGAACTACACCAGTTTGAATTAGGGTCTCAATTCTGTGAGGTTCTCAGCACCTGGGCCCAATGCAGCAAAACAATTAAGAACATGTTTAACTTTAAGTTTGTAAGCACTCCTTCTGAATTCTCTGAGATTACTCACATCCTTAAATGTTAAGCACATACTGAAGTGCTTTGTTGGGCCAGGCCTCTTTTGACTTCAGTGGAGTTTTGCTGATATACATCAGCTGAAGATCTGGTCCAACATCCTCTTCTTTCACTACTTCTTCATTCCATCAACCATCTCCTAAAACAAAAGCACCTACCCTACAAAGCCCAGGTTTTTTTATGTGAGGATGCACTCCTCTAGGTCTCTTCCTTCCATTACAAAATAAAATGTTCCCTGTTCCATTACACTGTGGGAGCTGGAGGGGGAAAGAGCTTTGCCAAATATATACTGCTTTTCTGAATGCATGTCATCTTGAATCAGTGAGAGATGACCTATGCCCAAACACGATTAAAATCTCTCTACGTTCAGTCATTTTGAGCTGACTGCATGTTATAAAAGTCACTCTGAGTCAATGACAAATTTACAGTCTTAGTTTTGTGTGGTCCTCACTTGGAGAGCATTAGGCACAAAGTTGTCTGACTGGAGTCCTAGTGGGTGTGATTTATGGAATTTACTGCCTAGTGAGAATGAAGTCATGTAGTGTATCAGGATTGCCCTGCAAATGAAGCAATTAAACTTTGCCATCTTTCCTCCAAAGGTGTCTTCTGAAAAAAGCAAGGCGCAGGGGATAGTAAAATAAGAGAGATTGGAATAATTTATACAATATAGTGATAAATGCTTACAACATTATTTTTTTTGTTAAATCTCTAATTGAATTTCATTTGCTGAAGCCTAGTGCTACAAATGGAGGCTACAGCATATCTGTTACTTGCCAGTTCTATTTATAAGCCTGTGAAGTAGAACATTGTAATGAATACAGATGGGCAATAACTACAAAGTTATTGCATAATTTTTCAAAATTTTATGATTGCCTTTCCTACTTCCTCTTAAAATAATGACTCCTCTGTGCAGTCTGCAGACCATTCACTATATCTTTCGTATGTTTTACCACTTCAGCAAATTTTAATTTATTGGAGACACACTAGAAGTGGTGGGTAAACAATCCACAGAACGAAACCGATTTATAAGACATGGAAGACTTGAACCGGTATTAAGTTGCTTTGAAGATCACTTGGTAAATGTGAGCATACACGATTTTTCTTCCCTCTGACTTGGCAGTGAAGGGGAGTGTGAGTGTATGTGGGGAGGAAGTAAACTGAAAGCCACCCACCACTAGCCCTTAGAATATAGAACAGGTTTGTGATAGGATGCCTAGCAAGATGGAAAGTTTTCTGCACAATTTGTGGGTTTAAACCTGGTTTAGGAAAAAATTCAGACCTGCTGTAAGAAACCCAATCCTCTTTCACAGGATGAAGTGTGCTAACTTGTACCACCCTGGCACTAGCTGGATTAGTCTTTGACTGGTGACCCTCTTTCTGTCTTCTCCTCCACCCAGTCCCATCCCTTCTCTTCCGCATCTGAACTAATGATAACTAGTGCTTTTTCTAGTGGATGAATATGAATGCTGACATTCAGTGCTGTGAATATGAGAAAACAAATCTCTCTCTCGGAGTATGATCCAGCTCCCACTAAATTCAATGGGAGTCTTTTCATTGACTTGAGATTTGATCTAGCCCTAAAACTGCTGGGCTGAAATCCTGTCCACATTGGAGTCAATGGCAAAACTCTCATAGTGGAGCCAGGATGTCTTCCATCAGCTGATGCTGGCAAAGGATAGCCCAAAGGCCACTTCCACCTGGACACAGAGCTAATTGCTTTTAAGACACTTGTGGAAGGCCTCAAGACAGCTTTCAAATAATTTCTTCTCTCTAGTGTGCAATCCTTGAGCCCATCAGAATCTATGAATATCAGTTAGTCTGACCTTTGAACTGTTGTTTGAGACTGGGTCAGGTTTATGCAATTCACTGTCAGAAAACACAGACATTTGGCCTAAGTATTCAAAAGTGACTAGGATTTTTGGATGCCCCTCTGGAGACATCTTCAAGGGCCTTGATTTTCAGAAAGTCGTGAGTCTCCATCTGTGAAAATCAGGCCTCTTCAAGATGGCTCATGCTGTGCTCCCAGTCACGAGTCATTTTTGAAAACGGAAGCATCTTTTATCCATGATGCATTGCAGTACAACAGCAATAATGCAAGCCTGTACCAATATTTCACACCTCTGACCTGGCGGGGCATGCTCTAGGGATGATGGACTTTCTGAGGTTCCATGGATCATTCATTGCTTGACCTCCTAACAGAAAGTTCCAGAAACAGTGATAACTGTTGTGTTGGCGTCAGGAACTAAGGTAACCAGTACATAGGCCACCAAACACCAATCAAACAGTAATTAATTTTGATTAATGTTTATCTGCATTGGATTTAAACTAGTGAGATGAAAGACCGTTTCCCATTGCCTGTCCTGTAACTTTGTAATACTTCACCAATTCACTAACACTATAACAAGTCTGACCCTTGTTTACTGCTTATATTATGGGGGGTTGTGTTTTTGTTTTGCTCTGAAGCATGAGGATACTAGGCTTGGTGGGCAAATGATCTGAGCATGAGCCATAACCCTTCCTTATTACCTCTCTCCATCTACTTTATAATGCCATAGAAAAAGACGCATCAAGTAAAAGAGTTTTACATAGTTCTATAACTCTAAGCCAGTTGTTAAAATTAGAAGCACAGCTGACACCCGTTCCTTTCTAATGTGTCAGAGACCTCCTATCCCTAGGCAGAACTCTGCCTGCAGCCTTCAACCTGCATCTCTTTCAGAATGGATGCTAGAGAATTTTTGTACCTCCATGCATTTCCTATCTCATTCACCCCAAACATTGAAACCTTTATTATTAATATTCCAAATCACAGTCCCCTTTAACACAAAAAAGGAACATTTCCTAAATAGAAGACAGCCTACAACAGGTTCTCAATCATCTCAAAAACTGAACTCTTTTTCTTTTTTTATACTTTGGCACACTAACCTCTTTCACCATATGGAACCACTTCTACCTCCTTATCCCCTGCACACACTTTCCCACTCAACATGATGACATGTGACCACTCAACTCATAAATAGGAGTTAGGGAAACAGAGGTTAAACCACGGCACCAGGAGTGGTTTTGAGTATGCAAATGTGGAAAAAGTGGGATAATCCACAAGCGTGTGGTTTGTTACCATCTGCCTCATGCTCTGAATGTATAAGCACATTCACCCAGCGTTTACAATTGAAGGGATACAATGTTTTTTTTCCTGGTAAAATACTGTGCATTTTGGCTTGGAAAGCATGCCTGCTTCCAATCCAGTGGTCAGATTACAGGTGCTACACACTGCTATTATGGTTGATTTTTTTTTAAATAAAGATTCCACATAGGCCAGGATACCAAACAAGCAAATCTGTCTTATTGTGGTGAATTCCCTGTGTTCCCTACTACAGTATCCTCCTCCTATAGCCCCATCTAGTGGCTCAGCAGTACCTCTCTCCTGTATATTTACATATATATGTGAGTAATATGTAAATTATATATGAAACATGCAAATAAAAATATGTCTACACAGAGAGAGAGAGAAATAGTATGGGCTAGTTTTTCAAAAGCATTCTACGTAATCTGGCCCTTATTTAGGCTGACCTCCTGAAGGTGTGGCACCCAATACGTTGTGAGTGGCTAAGTAGTTAAACTTGTGTTGAGATGTGAAATTATAATAGGGATTAAGTCCTAAGGTATGAAAGTCAGTATGAATCCTCACTAAATTTGTCACCTACGCCAGTGCAAAAACAAACCAACCAACCAAATGAACACACCACACTAATGAATGAGTGGTAAAATTTTACCCTCTCCCTAACTCCCCACGATCCCAGCTAGGCCCTGGTCTCTGGCTTCAGCTCTTTCAATCAGCTCCTGCTCTTCTGATTCCTCTAGCCAGCCCTAGATTTCTAGGTAAACTCAAGCTCTAAATCCTGGGCCTCAGTCTCACTATCCAGTTTTGATATGACTTGTTCCTTTCCCTGGCTCCCCTGATCTTTGCATTGAGTTAGTTCAAAGCAGCCATTAGAATCAAGACTGGAGATGGGGCGCTGAAGGGTAACAAGACTGGATAAACCAGAGAAAGGAGATGGGGTCTGGTGTGGAGTGGGATTGGTTCTGATAATCTGGAGTTTTTGAATATGGCTGGGGCCTGGGGGCTTGGAGCAGGATCTGAAGACTTGCTGAAGGGCAGAGGCATGAAGCTGATGGGGAAGCTGGTAACATAATCACACTATATGAGTTCCCTTTTAAAAACTTTACTCCCCTGGCAGAAGGCATTTTAACCAGCACAGTAGATATTCAGATTCCTTTCATACCACCAGGGCTCCCGCTGCCTTAAGTGAAAAGTTTCCTCTGCTAACTGTATAACATTTTAAATGGGGGCGTATAAAGTTATAGGAGCAGCTCTTTATGGTAATCCCCAGTGCCCCAGCGCCTGGATCACAGCGAACCCTTTGATTAAGAGCAGTTCTGATGTATCACTTTAATGGCTCAAGGGTTACTAGAGAGACAAGGTGGGTGAGGTAATATCTTTCATTGAACCAATGGAGAGAAAAACAAGCTTTAGAGCTACCTGGGACCAACCTGGCTACAACTACACTGTACACAAGGAGTTAGCAGGAAGACAGAAAAGGGAATGGAAAGTGAGAATCATGTGAGAGAGCTGAAACAGGTAGAGCAATTTCAGAGACAAACTAAAACAAAAAGATTGCTACTGGGAGTAGAAAATAAGAACAGATGTAACTGTCCTGCTCAATTGTTAAATTTCTTACCCAGGATGTTAGCAAGAGGCCAGCCATGGAGAGCTCACTGCAGAATCAGAGCCAGAGTTTACCATTTTAGAGGCTATTGCTCCAACCCACTTGCTGGGAGCTGCTCCAGGTGTGGGGGAAGCATAACAAGAGAACTCTCCTATAGCACAATGGGGTGAGTCGCTTCTCTTGTCGCCTCAATGCTGCATTTGGATTTTGCATGTAACACAAAGACCAGTTTCTGTGTTTGAAGTGTAAGATTTCACATACTCATCCCATTTCCCCCCCAAACCCACCCCCATTCACCATCACTTTTGAGAATTTCATCGTTAATGAAACAGGGAAATAGTGAGCCAAGATTCCTGGGTTTTGCTCCCAGGTCTGACAGTGACTGACCTTGACCAAGTCATGTAACTTCTTTGGGCCACGATTTCATCATCTGTAAAACTGTGTAAATAATACTGAACTGTCTCTCAGAGATATCAACCCGTAATTAATAGCTTGCAAAGCACTTTGAAATGCTCAAAGGAAATATACAAAGGACAGTTAACATCATGTATTTATTTTGCAGCCTTTTGTTGCCAAGCACAATCCTTCTTAAATTCCCCCTGCAATATCTGTTTACGCTGCTCTGTTAAAAAACAAAGCTGTTCAGCCAGCGTGTTTTCTGTGGGGGGATTTTAACGGCATGAATCAGATGGCTGAAACCTTACTAATGAGACTGCCAAGTCTCCTTTTATCATGGGTTTGGCTCTACCGGACATGCGAATCCAGTGGTCAGTGGGATAGCAGGACCTTGAGAATCAGTCTGCCTCCATGTAGGTTTTTATACTTGCCCATCCCAATAGTACCTGAGCACCAGTGTGCGATGGACAGTGAGGCGGGAGGTGCAGAGGAGACTAGGAAAGCAAGAACCTTCCAGCTGGTGCGATTGCCTCTTGCCATTGTGAACCTTTGGCCAGCAAGAAGCATAGGGAATTCAATTATATGTTGCAAGCTTATCTGAAGGAAACGGTGGTCTCATTACTAGGTTGCAATCTTCATTTATGCGATACACACGGTTCAAGCAAAACAAGGTGAGGTACATCCTTAAGACAAGCGTAAACCTCAACAACAAATAAGCTAGTGATTGGGAAAAACCTGTATTAGCTGGGAGTGCCTGTCAGTTTCTGATTTGCTGGCATCCCTGACATGTTGGAGAAAATGCAAAGCATGAAGTTGGGAATGAATAATTTGAAATAAAAAGATGCATAGTCTTCGACAGGGCTGCACAAACTAGAGAAAGCTGCTTGCTGGCCACATATTGTTCTAACTCGGATCTTTAAAAGAAAGTACTTATTGCGAGGGTGAACAGCCGACATTCTTACAACCAGCATGAGCCATCCCTGCTGCTCCCTCTATGTTGTTTAGCTCTTCATTGCTGCTGTGAGACTAGGAGGAAATTCGTGAACAGTCCCTATAACCATTTTCCGGTGTCATACGTGAGTAATGGAGGAGCAGGGGAAAGGCAATTTGAGACATAAGCCAGACAGGTAGTGTAGTGATAATCTTGGAATAAAGAGGAGTATCTTCTTAATACTGAAGATTGCAATCCAGGTGCAGGTTAAGATTCTGTTGCACAGCTCAAAGAGGAAGTGTCGGCAAAAGTGGATTTAAACCAGATTTGTACCCCTGGGATTTGGAGCTGCTCTGGGAGCTGAAATGGACCTCACCATAAATTATTACAGTCCTGAAGCACTGTAACTTATGGAAGCCTCCTGAGATTTGCCTACAGGCTGCCACATGGTCTGGAGCAACTCATCATCTCTGTAGCACTGTGAACTATAGAGACCCTCCACCCCTTCTTGCCTGTAACTTCAGCCTTGCCCCCCTCCCCTGCAATATTTCCTTTGCATGGGGGCTTAAGAGAGGGAGAGTGTAGGACCTGTGCTATGCTGCTCGTGCCAGGAGAATTCTTTCCCACCTAACTGTGGCACATTTATGGCCCCTATAGACCAAAGTGGCCCATCATGTACAATGTAACAGACATTCTGACTCTTGCCCAGGCTTTAGACCATCTCTTAACATAACTAAAGCCATGTAGGAAGGCCTGCAGGGCTGGCCAGAGGAATGACTAAGGATTCCCTTTCCTCTATCTTACATGGCTTGCATTAGGGCAACCGGCAAAGCAGCTCCATGCAGTTATGGGAGAATAAGGGCAGCTCCTGAGGTGTCATCCCAGGACCAACTAGATATGGAGAGAGAGAAAGGAGGGGCAGGGTGTAGGTGGAGCCATGGCATTACTCCCAGCTCCACATATACACACCCAAGCTATTGCAGCTGCTTGCACCCCATAAAGGGCTATTACAATTTGAACCCTTTCCGGTACAATGGGGAGTGCCGGGAGGCATTTGGGACCCACCATGTGATTGCATGTCTCTGGGCACAATACCTCCTGGTGCTTTGCCCCTTATTAGAGGCAGTGTGCAAATAGCACAGTCTAGCCCTTACAGGTGTAACAAGGTCAAAGTAGAGAAGGGCACAAACCAAAACCTTGGGTCCAGACACCCTTAACTTTGGGAAAGTTTAGATTTGGTGCTAAAATTCATGGCTTGGGCCCATCTGTCCTAGAAACATGAGTTCAGGAAGGAGCTGGTGGTGTACTTCAGGTGCCCAAGCACAGGATGCATGCTGAAATACTATTGCATGAGCTGTAGAAGGGAGCAAAGCTATTTGGATGGTTCGTAGGAATGGTAAGATGTTTAGAAGAGGTCACTCCATTAAATAAAACTACACCCTTAGAGGCTTTGGTATAAACTGAGTCTATAGCCACGTTGGTTGTCTTTTTTCCTGATGTTGGTATTTCTAACCTGCACCATTCAAAAATCGTGAGTCAAGCCCTTCAGAATCATGAAATTGGCTTAAAAATCATGAGATTTTTTTAAAAAGAAAATTATGAATTTTAGGTTATTTTTATTTGCCTGCTGGTTACTGAGTCTTTAGAGTCCACTCAGAGTATATTTTCAAGCTCTTCTCCACAATCGTGAGGGCTAGAAGCTTATTTTTTTAAATGAAAACTGAGCTTCTCCTCTCATCGCATCCCTCTGGGTGGTGGGGCCTTAAGAAAATCACCAAGTGTTGTGAGATTCACAATAAAATCCAAGATTTGGCAACCCTGTGACATTAATCTATTGCATCTCTACTACCATAGCATATGAGCAAGTCACAAACTTTAAATGCATACATCCTCACAATGTGCCTCGGTAGTGAAATGCAAGTAGACCCATTTTACAGATGAGGAACTGAGGCACAGAGGGTGAGCTCCACAAAGGGACTGAGGGATTGCAATTCTGAGCATCCTGGTGCCTAACTTTTACGTGCCGAGAAAATCACAGGAACACCACTGCGATCCACAAAGCCAAGTTAGGTACCTAGGCAACCTATACAATAACTGGGGAGAGAGAGGTATCTTAGATGGCAAGCCACAAAAGCCAGTATGCTAGCCTAAACTAGCTAATGGGAGATGCCAAGGCAAGGGACGTGTCCTAAGCCCCAACCCTCTCTCAGAGATCGGCACATAGGTCCAGGTTGTGGGTCAGTTTAGGCGCCTGAGGTGTTTCTTGCAAGAATAAGTTAAGTGCCTGTTTCACTCCACAGAAAACAGAGGAGGGAGTACTCACATTGTAGCTTATGTTCCAGTGGTTAGAGCACTCAGCTGGGCTGTGGGAGACTCGGGCTCAATTCTCCTGCCTCCCTCCTCCCCTGAGGGAGAGAAAAGAGGTCTCCCCCCTCACCCACTAAGCTATGGGATATTCTGGTATGGTGTGAGTTTTCCTCCATCTCTCCTGTTGAATTTGTTACACTGTGGCTAAATAATGAAAGAGTGACTGGAATAGGGGGATTGAATCCAGGGTCTCCTACCTCTCACTGGGTGTCCTGACTACAGGGTCATTCTCCCATGCTCTTTCTCTCTGGCCTGATGACCATTTAAGTATTTATCCACAGAGGAACAGTCATTGGGCCAGAAGAAAGAACCAGCGTGAGAGAGAATGACCCTGTAGTCCAATGGTTAGAGCACCCACTTGGGAGGTGGGAGACTGTGCTTCCAGTATCCCTGCTCCAATCATTCTTTTGTTATGTACCCCATAGTGGAACAGTTTCAACAGGAAAGACTGAGGGACCCTTCCTCCATGCCAGAAGACCACTGGTTAGAGCACTCTCCTGAGAGGTGGGGGACCCCTGTTCAAATCCTTTCTCATCATCAAGCAGAGGGGGAATTGAACCTGGGGTTCCAACATCCCAGGTGAATGGCTTAACCACTGTGCTAAAAGTTGTAAAGTGGGCACTACCATCTCCTCCAGCCAGATTTTGAATGGGTCCCAATCGGGTAGGCTTGCTCGGGGGTTGCGTACAGGACTGGGCCCTGCACATAAATGAATGCCTATCTTCCCCCAATTTATGAATCACTCTGGGGCTTAGGTGGGGAAATAAGGGTCCAGATGCTTAGAGCGAGGTGGCAGTGCCCAGAGGCAGAAACCTACAGAACTTTTACCATGAAAACTTAGGTGCCAAATAAGTTTGTTGGTGCCTACAGGGTTCAGCAGGAAATTTTGTGGATCACAGTGGAGCCAAAACTGGGACCTAGGTACCTTTCTGGATATTGGCTAGAGAGACTCAGTGATGCACTTTAGGAAGGCTTTATGGGAGCCAGGACTTAAATGCAGGTTTCCTGGGGTCTGTGGCTAGCACCCTAACCACTAGATCTGTCTGCTTCAGGAGACTTGAGCTACCACCCTTACTTACAATGAGTAACACCTTACTCCAGGGTCAGTCCCAGCGAAACCAAAGGGGCTAACTGCAGGATGAAGTACCAATCAATATAAGGTTGGGAGAATTGCACTCAGAATGTCTCAAAAAGAAAAGCAATTCGACTGGTTTACAAGCCCTCTATCTCTTTCTCTACATTAAACTTGTCACAATGCAGAAGTGCCCTCTAATGTTACTTGTCAAAAGGAAAGGCTGCACATTCAAGCAAAGCTCCTGATAGCTGCAGGTGTATTTTTCTTGGGAAGCAAGATTGCTAGAGAAACAAAAGTTTTGGTTAGTTTAGGTTGGCAAGTCAAAAATGCAGTCCTAGGGGAAGACTTTATTTAGAAACTTTATTTTTCCCCTGTTAACTTGGATATTTCATGGAAAAAAAAGTTTAAAGGTTCAAAAGTTCACAATTTTTTTGGTTGTATTTTAAAAAATAATAATAATTTAAAAAAAAGCCAATTCCCCAGCTGGGCAGGCCATTCTGTAGATTAATTTGATGCAATAGAACTCACTGAACATAACAGCAACATTTCTTCAGTTTTAGTGATATAGTTTTAAATCATTTTCTGCATAGCTCACTTGTCTCATATAAGATCCTGTAGTCACGGTGCATATGGGGTTTAGCTTCTAATAGAAACTGTGAGTTAATTCTACCAGTGATGCAAGCATTTGCTCTTTTCCTTTCAGAAATGAGGCCTTGGGATTTTAATTACAGACATTTCCTTGTTCTCATAAGGAAACACTCCTGGCTATTAGAAGCTTAATCATGACATGACTTATATCTCTCCAGACAAAGGCAGGAATGTACAGCGAGCCTCAAGGTCAGTTACCTGGTTACAGTCAGCTTTCACAACAAAGAGGCAAAAATAGTCTAGATTTTTCATACATGTTGATGAGCATTTCTAGAATGCTTTTGGGGGAGAAGATGCGGGAGTCATTGTGGAGAGAGAGATTAATCTGGCTGCCTTTTGTGCACAGCTTCAATTCACAAAAGCAAACAGGATGTGTGTGTGCATTTAAAAATAAAAATGGATAATATCCTGAAAACAGGATGCCCCCATCTGAAGCAATATGTCCCATTTTGCTCACCCCACCTTACAAAAGATACAGTAGAGACTGCGGTGCTTCAGAGGAGGCTAATGAACGTATGGCGCATCTGATCTCCAGCATCAGGATAGTATCAGAGGGGTAGCCGTGTTAGTCTGGATCTGTAAACGCGAAAAGAGAGTCCTGTGGCACCTTATAGACTAACAGACGTATTGGAGCATGAGCTTTCATGAGTGAATACCCACTTCATTGGATGCAGGTCATGGGTATTCACCCACGAAAGCTTATGCTCCAGTACATCTGTTAATCTATAAGGTGCCACAAGACTCTTTGCAGCATCAGGATAGAAGAGCTCATCCCAGAGAAATGAGACTGGCTGCATTTTCAGGAAGGTACTGTGGTCATCTGACTACAGGGGATGAATCAAAAGGGCAGAGATGGGGAGTAGTACGATAGATATAAAGGTGTGTCAGTAGGGGTCACTGAGCAGAGAACTCCAGTGTGTGCCTGATACTCCAAGAAGAAAGCCAGGGAGTAGGTGGACATTGCACTGGCCTGGATGGATGCACATATGAAGCAAAGGAAAACAGCCCCACACAGGCCCCACCCCCATAGTTGAGCTTCTTCCTCCTGGACCTTACGTTGACCAATGGCTATGCCCAGGTTTACAAGGAAGTCCCTGAACACAGGGGTTGTGGACAGGGTAGTCAAAAATAAATAGGCATGGGGAAAGGTGCAGTCAGAACCTCGGTAGGAGATTCTGGAAGAAGCAGAACAGGAGCTCCAAAGTGGCACATTGGTGACAAGGGGCAATTGTTAGGGGATGTGCCAAGGGGCAATTGTTAGGGGAATTGGTGAAGGACATCAATAAGATGCTGGAGCTAATGGCCTTATGGGGGAACTACCAACTTACGTCTCCACCAGGTCACAGAATCTAGGTGGAGAGTAGGGTCTTTCACGGGAACTGTTTCCCTTGGATTGCTATCAGGTGGTCCAATGATAATATTTCATCTGAGGATACTGAAGAACTTCAAGCAGCTAAAGTGAAATTAGACTACCATTCAGGCCCTTACAGCTTGCAATTCCCACTTTGCAGCAAGTGAAGCAATAACAAATATTGAGTAAAGACATTAAATTTATATCCAGAGCACTTTAATAAATTACAACTAAATAAACCTGCTCCAATCCTTTGGTTTGCCAGCATTAGCATTTTTAAGAGCAATACAATACTCACTGCAAAGTAATGAGGCATTACAAAAAATCTGAACAGGAATTTCAAATGAGATGGGGATGCAATTGTAAGGGTGAAAAGTTTGATTAAAGGTCAGTAGACACTTGGCTTCTCACTGCTGGTGCAGTATTTCCTCTTCAGGGAAGAGTGGTGGGTTATGGAATGAGGTAGCCATGCCATAATTATCAGTGAAACTGGCTTCGCATTTCAAACCTGATTTTCACACAGTTCCTCCAACAGGAAATCAATGTTCTAGAAATTCCACATGACACTTCTAACCCAAAGGTAGACTTTTCCTGGGCAGTTTGGTTAAATGAAGAAAAAGACTTTTAAAGTTAGTTCGGGTTTGAAAATTTACCTGAGGTTCACTTTTGAACATTTTTGGATATTTTTGGGGGTGGGTGGGTGAAGGACTCATAATATTTCTTAAATAGTTTGGTCCCAAAACTCCCAATTTGTTTTGTTTTGTTGGCTTCATTGAGTATGTTGCCTTTTAATACCTTTGGGAGAGTTAAGAGGGGAAATTACCAAAGTGTATAATAAAAACATAGAAGTCCATGTTGTGAGAGAGGTCTGTATACAGGTAAATAATTCATAGATCAGTGCCAATGGATGGTACTCAGGAATATGGAACATTGCACTGCAAATGTTTTCTAGTGTGTAGCGCTTGAAATAGACCTTTTAGCAACCAATAGTAAGGGAGGCAGGGAAGGGGTTAACTTGGGAGGGCATTAAAGCAGTGCTATAAAAGTTGCCAGTGCAAAGCTGAGGGAGAGGCTGTGAGGGCAAAGGAGAAGAGCTTGTTCAGCCATGCTATGGGTTCAGGACAGGAAGTAAGGTGGGGCCGAGAAACCAGAAACAGACGTTTCAAAGGGACTTTATACATTAAATTGTGATCTTGATTCTCTGCATTCTCTGAACTCTGCCTGGGTGGAATGGAGAAAAGAGGGCTACCTTGGGCTGTTCAGAGCAAAGTGGCTTCGTAAATTGGTAAATTTGCCCATATATGTCTTTTCCTCCTGTTTTGTTGTTTGGGTTTTTTTTGCACCAGGCTGAAGAAACTCCTTCCCCGACTCATTGTACGTTAGGCTGTAGTGGAGCACTGGCTGTGCGAAGGTGTGTGTTTCCTAATGTAGCAGGGTGTGGCATTTTATTCCTTATTTCCTTGTTTTTTCCTCTTTTCTGTTGCCTGCAGTTACAGCTTTGGCCACACTTATACAGCATTGTCTTCGTGTTTAGACAGAGCAAGGTATAAATCAGGTGGGGTGAGAGTGAGTGATGAAGGGTTATATAACGGGGGAAAAGGGTGGATTGCTTAAATGTTTATTTGCAGTCTTTCTAAAGGGTGCTTTTGTTTTGTTTTTTAAAGGTGTAGAATGTTCGTAAAAAGTGCAGGTTTTTTTGTGCTTGTTACCTGGATTCCAGTGAAACACACTTTCAACTTGAACTCTTTATTAACAAAGTTAATTTTGATTGTTTCTTTGGGGGCTTGGCAATGCTATTGCTTAGGGAATAATGGGTGATACCAGTTCCAGGTAGCTATTTTTCCTGACTCCTCTTTAGAAGTTTCTTTTTCTTTGACCAGGAAGCTTTAATGACTTGCGGTAAATGGTCCAAAGAAGAGCAGTGTCTTTGTATACTTCCTTAACAGTCACGTGGCTAGGGCAGTTCTAGAACCCACTAGGTCCCTCTTGGGGACTCTGAAACTCAGATTTTCTGTATACTTAATAGACATTTTGAGCAGGTGACAAACTCCTCATTTTCCCTCAAAATCTTCCCTTCCACCTCCTTTTTCCATTAGCGTTGACAGCTCCTGTCGCAACAGTTCACAACCTTGCTGGTTTTTTCACTCCTTCTCCACATTGAAGTTGTCACATTGCCAGTTTTCTTATTAAAACATCTCTCAAATCTGTCCTTTCCTCTCATCACCAAAACTCTTGCCCAAGCCTTGAGAAATTCACAGTACAAATACTGCATCTTTCTCCTATGCAGCCTCGATGACTCTTTCCTCTTCCTCTAACCTGTCAGAAACTCAGCTGCCAAAATGATCAACCAACGGTCAGACCATGTTTATACCTTCAAATCTCTTCATTGCCTCCCACACCAAATTACAGATCCTAGTCCTCGCCTTCAAGGCCCTGAGCAACTTAGCTCCTTCCCTCTGGGTGAAGCAGCTATCACTGTTGTGTAAAGATATGAGGTGTAGCTGCAGAGACCAAAGGTCATCCTCCATTTTGGGCTGCAGGGACAGATCAGCCTGAACAGCAGGAACTGGTTACTATGTTCTACTGTGTTTAAATGAAAATAATAGAATTGTTAAAGCTTTCCCTACCTTAATGCAAAGAACAATGTACTTTGCACTAGGCTCTCATCTCCACCCAATATAAGTATTGCCAAACATCATCCTCCATCCCTCCCACCCGCGGCTCTTTCCCCACTCAGTAAACATTAGGATTTAGGCCCTCCCCAAAGTTTTGAGATTGTCTTAAAAATCATGATTTTTTTTAAACAAAAAACACACACATTTTGAATTGTTGTCGTTCAATTTTGGGGCCTTTATAGAACACACAGGTTATATTTTCCACGTTTTCTCTGTAACCATAAGGTCTAGAAAGTTACTTTTTTAATGAAAGTTGAGATTATCATATCATCAGAGGTCTCCAGGAGCTGGGGATTCAAGAAAAACACCAGCTACCGTGACACCTGCAATAAAATTGTAAGAGTTAGCAACATTACAGTGGTTGCTTTGCTCAGCCCAAGCTACTCACCTGGTCACCTCCTTCATTCACGCTCCCCAATACATCCCCTCTGAGACTAACCCTCAGCCTGACCCAATCAACCGTACCTCCATGCTCTATTTTGAATCCCTCCTCAAAATACACTTCTGCAACGAGGGCTTGTAAACCATAGCTTTCCCCTTTTATAACAACAACTAGACATAAAAACAATTTAATGCCCCCCATAAATCACATACCAAAATGACCATAGTTTTAATACTGTCATTCAGGCTCTCCTCCTTCAACCCCACCTGCTGTGTTCACCACCTCCTGTCTTCACTCTAGATGGTAACCTCTTCTGGGCAAGGATTAACATGAGCTGGACACAATTGCAAACACAGCCTGATAGGTGGGGTGGGAAGCAACCTATGACAGGGAAAGGACACGGATCAGTTTAAGCATAGCTGACAAAAGTTAAATATGTATATTCAAGGGGGAATTATCTTCTCTCTGCAAATTATTCTAATGCAGATGTGTGGGAATACTAAAGCAGTATCTGGTGAAGATAAAGATTTACTTTGGCTGAACTGACGTACCAGTAGATAGAGATCCAGCTTTGAACCAGATCTCAGTTTGTAGCCTGCTGCTGCCTTGGGATTAATTTCAGAGTTTCTGTTTGTTTTTAATATTGAGAAATTACTTCCAGCTGATTTTTAAAGGCCTTCATATTCTTCAAACAAGCAACATACTAAAAAGGGGATGGGGGAAGAAAATGACAGTAATTTTAGATGACATCCACTGCTCCTTAATCCTTCCTAGAAACACTGGGTGAACCTCTGACCCTAGTGTAGTTAACAGGAATTTCACTATTGACTTCACTGGGTGAGGGGTTTCACCATCATTCCAGTGGTAGCAATGCCACCTGTCATCATGCAAAGATATTGGCACTGCAAAAGGTGAGGTTACCTCCTGCCTGTGTGATTGCTATGAGACTATACAGAACAGATATATTTTCATTCTGCTTGCCACTCTTGATGTGGTTTTGCAGCTGCCCTCCACTTCTGACTGTAAGTCCTTCGGAATGCTGCGTCTGTCTGTCTGGCATGCTCTAACAAGCAGTACCAAGTACATGCACTGTGCAGTATAAACACACAATGCTCAGCGGTAGCTATAGAGTTCTGCCATGCTGTGCTACCTTGGATCTTTGGAGTTGTTGGTTTCCATCAGTGACATGCAAAGGGAAGGGAAGGCGACAGGGGAAACACCATGGTAGAATGAAAGATGGTCAGAGAAGGGGAGTAACTGAACTTCGCTATCACAGGCAGAACATCCAAATGCAGGCAGTGGTAGCTTAACAAAGAATCGAAAGGATCAGTGTATTTTGGTTGAATACCTCAAAAGGGCTCTGGGAAAGGCTGATCCCAATCCTGTACTTCCAAACTTCTACCCCCACCCACGGCTGCTCTCTCAACTCCTCTGCTCTGATGTATGCAACATAATTTGAGCTAGCAGCAAATGATAATGAACTACTGTATACAAGGGATGGGAGGAAATGATATCTCCATATCTTTACTGCATATATAGTACTTCCAACTTCAAGGTATTTTGCTTTTGTGAACCCAAACCAAAGTTTCCCAAGGGGCTCATCATGGACATTCTCTTTTATGTGCATATGGCATTCCACTTTGCACTGGGTGAATTTCAGAAGTAGGTCATGTGATATACTTCATAGAGCAGTGTGGGAGCCTTCAGAAGGCAAACCATTACATGAAAGATGTCACAGAAATGTAGGACTGGAAGGGACATTGATAGGTCATCTAGTCTGGTGCCCTGCACTGAGGCAGAACTAAATACTACCTAGACCATCCCTGTGTTTGTCCGCCTTGCTCTTAAAAACCTCCACTGACAGATTTCAGAGTGGTAGCCGTGTCAGTCTGTATCAGCAAAACAACGAGGAGTCCTTGTGGCACCTTAGAGACTAACACATTGATTTGGGCATAAGCTTTTGTGGGCTATAACCGACTTCATCAGATGCATGGAGTGGAAAATGCAGAGGCAGGTATAAATGCACAGCACATGAAAAGATGGGAGTTGTCTTACCAAGTGGGGGTCAGTGCTAATGAGCCAATTCAATTAATGTGGAAGTGGGCATTCTCAATAGTTGACAAGAAGGGATGAATACCAAGGGAGGGGAAAAATCACTTTTGTAGTACTAATGAGGCCAATGTAATCAAGGTGGCCCATTTCAAACAGTTGTCAATCAATTTGCAAACTGGAAACCATCAAATTAGGCCTGATTAAAGACTGGGAGTAGATGGGTCACGACAAAAACTCATTTCCCCTTGCTGATACTCACACCTTCTTGTCAACTGTCTTGTCCTATTCTCAGTGGTTAAGGAGAACAATTGATCACCCTTCTCTTTATAACAACCTTTTATGTCCTTGAAGACTGTTACTGTGTGTCCCCTCAGTCTTCTCTTCTCCAGAGTAAACAAGCCCAATTTTTTTCAATCATCCCTCATAGGTCATGTTTTCTAGACCTTTAATCATTTTTGTTGCTGTCCTCTGAACTTTCTCCAATTTGTCCGCATCTTTCCTGAAGTGTGGTACCCAGAACTGGACACAATACTCCAGTTGCGGCCTTATCTGTACTGAGTAGAATGGAAGAATTACGTCTTGTGCCTTGCTTACAACTGATAATACATCCCAGAAAAATGTTCATTTTTTTGCAACAGTCTTACATAATTGACCCATATTTAGTTTGTGATCCACTATAACCCCCAGATCCTTTTCTGATGTACTCCTTCCTAGGCAGCCATTTCCCAATTTGCATGTGTGCCACTGATTGTTCCTTCCTAAGTGTAGCCCTTTGCATTTCTCCTTATTGAATTTTTTCCTGTTTAATTCAAACCACTTCTCCAGTTTGTCCAGACCATTTTCAATTTTAATCCTGTCCTCCAAAGCACTTGCAATCACTCCCAGCTTGGTGTCATCTGCAAACTTTATGAGTGTATTCTCTATGCTATTATCTAAATCATTGATGAATATATTGAATAGAACCAGACCCAGGACACATTCCTGCAGGACCCCACTTGATATGCCCTTCCAGCTCAATTGTGAGCCATTGATAACTACTCTCTGAGTATGGTTTTCCAGCCAGTTGTGCTCAGTTCATCTAGGCTATATTTCTCTAGTCTGTTTATGAGAAAGTCATGTGAGACTGTATCAAAAGCCTTATTAAACTTGAGATATGTGACATCTACTGCTTCCCCCCATCCACAAGGCTTGTTACCCTGACAAAGAAGGATATTAGGTTGATTTGACATGATTTGTTCTTGACAAATCCATGTTGTCTGTTACTCATCACCTTATTTTCTTCTGGGTGCTAACAAATTTGTTTGATTATTTGATCCAAAGTTAAGCTGACTGGTCTAAAATTTCCTGGGTTGTCCTTTTGGTCAGATGTTTGGCTGTATGGGTGTGTTTTCCCTGTATGCTGTCCCAGCTCTGTGCAGACAGTTGGCACAGCAGAGCTCGAGCGAACTGCCTAATGATCACAAGATCAGCTAAGGTACGAAGGCACCCAGCCAGGTTTACTGTCGACGAAGCATGGAAATAGCACCTGGCAGACTTTACGAGGATACTAAGACGCGTATGCCCATGACAATGGACACAGCTCAGTCAGTGGCAGGACTTTCCACTGCCCCCTAGGCTGGCCAAAGATACTCCCTCTGAGATACATCTTTATACCCTGATATAAACAAGTTACATATTGTCATCCTGACCTTATCTTTTAGGAGGGGTCAGTATATTTCTGTTATCCTTCAGGAATGTTTTTGTACCATCCTTGATATTGTGATGTTTTAGTACCACTTCAATTTCGGGATGTGTTTGAGTGAGTACTCTATACTTAGCACTTCTTAGAAATGTGTATTTCTGCAATATCAGCCCTGTTCTTGCCAGATTCTGTGAGCAGGTCCTGCCTCATACCAGGCCTCTGATGCAAGGGCTTATGTCTCAGGCTCTCTTCCTACTATAGTTCTTATTCATCTTTTCATAGATAGGTTCTACATTTGCCCTTTTCCAGTCCTCAGATATCTCTCCCATCCTCCACAAGTTCTCAAAGATAATCGCTAATGGCTCAGAGATCTCTTCAGCCAGTTTCTTAAGTATTCCAGGATGTAATTCATCAGGCCCTGCCAACTTGAAGACATCTAACTGTCTAAGTAATTCTAAACTTCTTTTCCTATTTTTGCCTCAGATCCTACCCCACTTACACTGATGTTCTCTACATTAATCATCCAATCACTGCTACTTTTTTTGGTGAAAACTGTTAAATGCCTTTTTTGTTTCACTTCAGCCATTGCTGCATTTTCTGTTGTTGTCTTTCCCTCCTCATTTAGTAATAGGCCTACCCTGTCCCTGGTTTTCCTCTTGCTACTCATGTATTTTTAAAATGCTTTCTTGTTACCCTATATATTCCTAGCTAGTTTAATCTTGTTTTGTGCCTTGAACTTTCTAATTTTGTCCCTACATGCTTGTGTTGTTTGTTTATATTTATCCTAGTTGCCACTTTTTGTAGGACTCTTTTTTTTTGAGTTTCAGATCATTGAAGATCTCCTGGTTAAGCCAGGGTGGTCTCTTGCCACACTACCTATCTTTCCTATGCAGTAGGATAGTTTGCTCTTGTGCCTTTAATGATGTCTCCTTGAAAAACTGCTAATTCTCTTGAACTGTTTTTCCCCTTAGACTTGCTTCCCATGTGTCAAGGTTCCTTCCCCACTCTGAACTCTAGGGTACAGATGTGGGGACCTGCAGGAAAACCCCCCTAAGCTTATTTTTACCAGCTTAGGTTAAAACTTCCCCAAGGTACAAACTATTTTACCTTTTGCCACTGGACTTTATTGCTGCCACCACCAAGCGTCTAACAAATATATTACAGGGAAAGAGCCCGCTTGGAAACATCTTTCCCCCCCAAAATCCTCCCAAACCCTACACCCCCTTTCCTGGGGAAGGCTTGATAAAAATCCTCACCAATTTGCATAGGAGAACACAGACCCAAACCCTTGGATCTTAAGAACAATGAAAAAGCAATCAGGTTCTTAAAAGAATTTTAATTGAAGAAAAAGTAAAAGAATCACCTCTGTAAAATCAGGATGGTAAATACCTTACAGAGTAATCAGATTCAAAACATAGAGAATCCCTTTAGGCAACACCTTAAGTTACAAAAAGACACAAAAACAGGAATATACATTCCATTCAGCACAACTTATTTTATCAGCCATTTAAACAAAACAGAATCAAACACATATCTTATTAGCCCTTTACAGGAGTTCTGACCTGCATTGCTGCTCTGGTCATGGCAAAGGCAACACACAGAGAGAGCCTTTGTTTTTCCCCCCCTCCAGCTTTGAAAGTATCTTGTCTCCTCAGTGGTCATTTTGGTCAGGTGCCAGCGAGGTTATCCCAGCTTCTTAACCCTTTACCGGTGAAAGGGTTTTTCCTCTGGCCAGGAGGGATTTAAAGGTTTTTACCTTCCCTTTATATTTATGACACCATAGTATCTTACCTATCAACTCCCTGAGTTTGCTAAAGTCTGCCTTTTTAAAATTAATTATGTTTACTGTGCTGTTTTCCCTCCTACCATTCCTTAGAACCGTGAAGTCTATCATTCCATGGTCACTTTCACCCAAGCTGCTTTCCACCTTCAGATTCTCAAATAGTTCCTCCCTGTTTGACAGAATCAAATCCAGCATAGCCTCTCTTAGTCACTTTCTCCACTTTCTGTAATAAAAAGTTGTCTCCGATGCATTCCAAGAATTGTTGGATAATCTATGCCCTGCTGTGTTATTTTCCCAACAG
This sequence comes from Eretmochelys imbricata, assembly GCF_965152235.1. Lineage (NCBI taxonomy): Eukaryota > Metazoa > Chordata > Testudines > Cheloniidae > Eretmochelys > Eretmochelys imbricata. The sequence goes on along the minus strand of NC_135572.1, from coordinate 230,234,110 downwards.
ATGTCTGGGTAGTTGAAGTCCCGCATCACCACCAAGTTCTGTGCTTTGGATGATTTTGTTAGTTGTTTAAAAAAACAAGTCTTATCTCCCTCTTCTTTCTGGCTAGTTGGTCTACAGGTTCTTCCCTATGAAGGAGCAGTTTCCTCCTGCCCTTCAAGAGGTGCCACAGCAGTCCTCTTGAGCTGGATTTCTTCCTCAAATTTGGAAGTCTCCTTATGCATGCTTTCAATGAATTCCTCCTGTGCATGGATACGCCTCAGCCTAGCCACCTTCTTATGTAGCTCTCCCATCTGCCTCCTGAGAGATTCTACCAGCAGGCACCTCTCACACTGGATGGTTCCCGGAGCCTGTTTTTCTATGACAAAGAAATGCAGGCCACAGTCTTTGCAAATCCACATCAGGACCTGGGTTGAGGCATCCATGATCAAGGTCTCTGTCTGGACACAGATGTGGATGGAAGAGACAGGAGCAATGTTGGTATTGACAACTCACCCTTTCTGAACCATGCTGATTTTATTCTTTCACCTTCCTGCAATCTCCCTCTTAAATTCCCATACGCTGCCTCCTGCTCACTTGGTCTCCTTGGTTGCTTAGCACCTGCCTTTTAAGCCCTTCTCTCCTAGTACAGGCCTGCCACCTCTTTAACACACAGGGGAAGGGTGTGATCACAAGGTCAAAGGAGCAATGGATAGAGGGCTAGAGCCTCGCTAGCACCCACTCAATGGGTAATTAGGCCTCTGGCCTCCACTCCCAAATAGTCCCCAAACAAACACACCATCCCCAACAGGCCACACGTGTAAACTTTAAGAAAACTAAAAGGAAAAAAACAAAGATACAAATAAGCTCGCCCACTCACCACAAGAGTTAGTGCTTTCTCCTTCTTACACATGGAAGCTCCCTCTCAAACTCCCGTTTACTGCCCTCTGTGTGCTCGGCAGAGTTGTGGGGTGTGGATATTTTCGACCTTTTTCACTCATTCCCCACAATTCCCTATTCAAAGATAAATTAAGTGATCTGTGGAGCCAACATATTCATTGGAATATTTAAAGGAACAAACATAATCATGTTTTCCTTCTGAAAAATGCATCAATCATCCTACATTTCTACAAGGAACATAGAATAGACTTGTAATGCCTTTTGCTACCTCCTGATGGTCTTCTGATTGCTGAGTTTCTGTGAGCCAAAGCTGACTTGTATGACATTGCTTATTTGAAATACTCACAAGGAGGGCGGTACATAGTTTCTACTCCAGATGTCGTAGTGCTTGGAGAGAACAAATGAGACGAGGATAGTTCGCTTACACCTTCCTATTTAGAGTTGTATCAGCCTCAGATAATAGAGACAGTGAAGACTCTGCACTGTTCCAGTCCAACATAGCCTCCTCACCTATAACCCAACCCATGGGACTCAAACGTTGTATACAAGCTGCAGCACGTTGCAGTCAGATTAATCAGTGGAATAAAGGAGACCAGCAGATTACCACAGTGCTGCAGTGTTTTTCACTCTGGCTGTCTGCTTCAAATCCAGTCTAGACTGGTAGTGGCCAAAGTAATTGCCAATCTGAAGACTGTTTGGCCTATGTGAAATTAATTGATGATCTCAATCTGGTTGAAAATGGACAAATGTACATGTCCTAAAACCACCATTGTGGCTGGCATTAATTGGCATGCTAATCGGAAGACTCAGAAAAGTGACCAAAGACTGAATGAGCAGAGGCTAAAGTCCCCTCTCACCCCTGAAGAGTTCTTGGCAGATCAGGGTTGAGGCACATTGATGGGGGTGCATGTGCAAAGCCAGCTTTGGGGATCTGCACAGCCAGTGGCTGAGAGGATCCTTAATTTGTGTGATAGGCCCAAATATAATGACGGTGTCTGCAATCTACTGCTGTCTGAGCACACTTGCTCAGGGGACAGGGAAAGGAAATTAAGAGATTAAGGTGATTCATTAAGCGGACATGAGAGAGAGCCCCCTCAAAACCATAAAGTTAGCCCTACGTGAGAGAGAACTGCCTCAGGCTGTCCTGTGTCTGTTCGGTGGATGAATTGCAGTGCCCAGTGCTCTTAGTCTGGCACCTTTAATCAGCAGTAAATTAACTTGTAAAGAGACATCAAAGAAATAATCTTGTCAATAATAAAAATAATAGATGTTATATTATGTATTGAATTTATACAGCATCATCGATCTGCTCATAGCATTGTACAGACAAGCAAGAAAATGGCTGAGGTTATGGAATTTAGGGTGGGAGGGATTGTTCTGCTGCTCTGAATTCCTGGTTGCTGTGTTGTTCAAGGATTATTCCCATATGGACTCTGACTCTAATTTATTGTCAGGGAGTCTAGAGCTGAGGATAGGGGTCTTATTTAATCTGTTTGTATTTAAATCTAAATTACTGTAGACAAGGGCTCTGCCCTTGTCTATAACCTTTTAAAAGAAAGTCTCTCTGGCAAATATCCAAAGTGACTGAGTGGTTAAAGCAGCCTCATCTTGAACTTGAAAATCACAGTAGTTTATCATTTAAAAAACAAAACAAAAAACACCCAAGGGCACTAATAATTTTACATTTTCATTTTCACTCCTAAAGTGTTGAATCCATTTCAATCACATTTGAGGATAAGGGCAGCCAACAACAACACTCCTCCTGGTGTGAGACCTTTTTATGTCCTCTTTTGGGCTGTAGCAAATGTTTATGACCAAATTATGACCCCTTTGAAAATGTCAAACTTTTGCCTGTAGACATTGGCCAAGACTTTCAAAAGTAGGGATTGGTCTACACTGGAAACTTACATTGACATAGCTATGTCTCTCAGGGGTGTGAAAAATCCACTGATGCTGACCTAATCCTGGGTGTAGACAGCAGTAAGTCAATGGAAGAATTCATCCGTTGACCTAGCTACTACCTCTCAGGGAGGAGGGATAACTCCAACAATGGGAGAACCCCTCCTGTTGCTGTAGGTAGTGTCTACATTGAAACCCTACAGTGGAGCAGCTGCAATGCTACAGCTGTGCTGCTGTAGTATTTTAAGTGTAGACAGAGCTTAGGAGCCTAGAATTAGATTTGAAAGTCCTTCCCAAAACACCTGCCTGACTTACCAATGTGCTGAGCACCCAACCACACATATTGAACTCACTCAGAGCAATTGGGTGCTTGGCACTTTTGAAAACCAGAGAGGTGGCAGATACCTAGATTTAGGAGCTTAACTTTAACCTCCTGTTCTTTGAAAATGTTGGCCTAGGAGCCCTAAAATTCCACCTGTCTTACTGGAAGGGCAGCCTGGATCCACAAAAGGACTTGTGTGGCGCAACACCCAACTTTTAGGTGCCTTGAAAGTCACTGGAATCCACAAACCTTGGGTTAGGTGCCTAGGCTCCCTGTACAATACATGGAGTGGGACAAGTGCCTAAGAATGGGATCCACAAACGTCAGCACAGAAAACAGGCGGCCAGTGAGACATGCTGATGAGAAGGGTGTGTCTTCAGCACTGCTCCTCTCATACAGTTGGGTGCCCAAGTCCAGACAGCAGGGAGACACCTATTTCTGCTTTCAGTTCCCCACTGGGAACCCCTCTTGAAGTGATGGCAGTTTAGGCACCTAAGCCATTTCTTGCAAATACTGTTTAGGTGTCTGCCTAACACCACAGAAAAGGGCTGGAGAAATGGACTATGTGGAGGAGGAGGTGGCTTTCCTTATAACCTTTAGTCTTGTTGGGACACTCACCCAGGATTTGGGAGACGCAGTTTCTATTTCCCCCTCTAGTTGATGAGGAGAAAGAATTAGAATTTGAGCAGGGATTTCCCACCACTCAGGTGAGAGCCCTAACACTGAGCTATGGGATAGTCTGATGTCTCTCTCAATGTCTCTTGTTGAAGCTCTTGCACTCTGTATACATAATTAAATATGAATTTGGCCAGAGAAAGAGTGAGACTGTCTCTGTGACTAGGATACTCATCTGAGAGGGGGGAAAATTCTGTTCAAAACCCTTTGCCTCATCAGGCAGAGGGGGAAGTTAAACTGGGATCTCTCACATCCCAAGTGAGTACTCTGACCACTAAGCTGAAAGTTTCAAAGGAATAGTCATCTTCCCCCGCTCTCCTCTCCCCCCATCTTGTGTGGAGTTAGGCATGCTGGAGCTTAGGTGTGAGATTGATGCCCAGCTGCCTAGAAGGCCTTGAGCCACATTCCCAGGAGTAGAAACTTTGAATCCTAGGAGATGTTTACAAAAAAAAATTAGGTGCTGGGTTTAGGCCCTTGCAGGGTTACATGACAGTTGAGTGCGAGTCTTGTGGGTCACAGTAGCACCTAAATCTAGGGTTTAGATGTCTAAGACCCTTGGTAGATCTGGCCCAGAGTGCCTTTTTTATAAGCACTCCACGGTTTTCAATGGAATTCACCATGCAGAACAGATGGAATTTTAAGACAGAAAGACTGTACATAGGGTGCTTCGTATTAATGGGCTCTAACTCTTCTGTGCACTTTCCCAATACCTGTCCTACAAAAGGCGAGTGTGTTGTGTGAATAATACACAAAATCATCTCAAAAGGAAAGTGTTTTGTACCACAGAAGCTCAAGGGGAAATGACTTCCTCCTTGCTGAGTTTGTATTCTATTGTTTTCCATTGAGCCATTCAGATCCATTGCCTTCTAAGCTGATACATAGGTAGGGAATAGTTATGGGTGAGCTAGAAAAGGTGGTGAGGCATAGTTGAAATGGGCACTAAAACTCTTGTTCAAACTATCCAGCCTTCCTGGTTCTGCAAAAGTGGGCTGGATGGCGTATGAGAATAAGCTCTCTGTAACTTCCCTGTTTTGGTTATGCCCAAAACGTCTTCAGAATGGCTTTTCTCTTTTATGTCACCATTTCCTGTTCAGAACCAGGATGTTCAGAGGAACAAGAAAGTGGGCAGGAGGAGGGAATTTTCTGAAACCACATCAAAATTCAAGAAAAATTGAGTTTGGTTTTGATTCAGTTTTTCTTGGACTGATAGTGTGTATAATCATGTATCTACTACAGTCAGTTATGAGGGTGCTTCTGTACAACCAGAAATTGAATTATATTTCCAAAAATGCACACTTAAATCTTAAAAATACACACTTAACTATGAAACTGAAAAGCTGTGCCCAATGTAAACTGTTTTTATTTTGACTGGGGTTGCACATTAGTCTGTCACTGAAAGATGAGTGGTTCACAGCTGGTATGCTGCTGAAGGGTTACATACTGGTTGGCTCTTGTGAGCTTGTTCATGGGTGTTGGGGTTTGAACACTGGTTCATTTTAGGGGCCGGTTATGAGTGTTGTGCCATGCACCATAATTCTTAAAAGGGCTTTTAAAAAAAAATCTTGTAGCAAAAAGAATGAGGAGTACTTGTGGCATCTTAGAGACTAACAAATTTATTTGAGCATAAGCTTTCATGGGCTAAAGCCCACTTCATCAGATGCATGCAGTGGAAAATACAGTAGGAAGATATAAACATACAGAGAACATGAAAAAATGGGGGTTGCCATACCAACTCTAAAGAGAGTAATTGATTAAGGTGGGCTATTATCAGCAGGAGAAAAAAAACTTTTGTAGTGATAATCAGGAAGGCCCATTTCAAACAGTTGACAAGAAGATGTGAGTAACAGTAGGGGGAAAATTAGCGTGGGGAAGTTGTTTTTAGTTTGTGTAATGACTCATCCACTCCCAGTCTTTATTCAAGCCTAATTTAATGGTGTCCAGTTTGCAAATTAATTCCAGTTCTGCAGTTTCTCGTTGGAGTCTGTTTTGAAGTTTTTTTATTGAATAATAGTGACTTCTAGGACTGTAATTGAGAGTCCAGGGAGGTTGAAGTATTCTCTGACTGGTTTTTGAATGTTATAATTCTTGATGTCTGATTTGTGTCCATTTATTCTATTGCATAGAGACTGTCCGGTTTGGCCATGTACATGGCAGAGGGGCATTGCTGGCACATGATGGCATATATCACATTGGTAGATGTGCAGGTGAATGAGCCTCTGATAGTGTGGCTGATGTGATTAGGTCCTATGATAGTGTCCCTTGAATAGATATGTCGACAGAGTTGGCAATGGGCTTTGTTGCAAGGATAGGTTCCTGGGTTAGTGGTTCTGTTGTGTGGTGTGTGGTTGCTGGTGAGTATTTGCTTCTGTAAGCGAGGACTGGCCTGTCTCCCAAGATCTGTGAGAGTGATGGGTCGTCCTTCAGGATAGGTTGTAGATCCTTGAGGACACGCTGGAGAGGTTTTAGTTGGGGGCTGAAGGTGACAGTTAGTGGCATTCTGTTATTTTCTTTGTTGGGCCTGTCCTGTAGTAGGTGACTTCTGGGTACTCTTCTGGCTCTGTCAATCTGTTTCTTCCCTTCACCAGGTGGGTATTGCAGTAAGAATGCTTGACAGAGATCTTGTAGGTGTTTGTCTCTGTCTGAGAGGTTGGAGCAAATGCGGTTGTATCATAGAGCTTGGCTGTAGACAATGGATCTTGTGGTGTGTTCTGGATGAAAGCTGGAGGCATGTAGGTAAGTATAGCGGTCAGTAGGTTTCCGGTATAGGGTGGTGGTTATGTGACCATCACTTATTAGCACTGTAGTGTCCAGGAAGTGGATCTCTTGTGTGGACTGGTCCAGGCTGAGGTTGATGGTGGGATGGAAATTGTTGAAATCATGGTGGAATTCCTCAAGGCCTTCTTTTCCATGGGTCCAGATGATGAAGATGTCACCAATGTAGCGCAAGTAGAGTAGGGGTGTTAGGGGACGAGAGCTGAGGAAGCGTTGTTCTAAGTCGGCCATAAAAATGTTGGCATACTGTGGTGCCATGTGGGTACCCATAGCAGTGCCGCTACTTGAGGGTATATATTGTCCCCAAATGTGAAATAATTGTGGGTGAGGACAAAGTCACAAAGTTCAGCCACCAGGTTTGTTGTGATATTCCATGCTGGACCTAATTGTAGGATTGGGGCCTTAGTTTGTTACTTGTAAAATCCTTCATCTAAACCAAAATTCAGTAGTCAACTTCCTTTTCTCCTAATCTGAATAAATCTGTAGCTGATTCACTGAGCATTCATATCCTTTTTATGGTATATTTCTGTATGTCATTCTCTTATATTAATTAGGATCACGTCAAGTGGGAAGGAAAATAGCACTTCAGGGAAAAAGTCTGTCACTGTAAATGATGTATCAAATAACAGTAGTATCTAGGGCAAGATGCACTGTGCCTGTCTACAAGTGTTCAGCTGTTACTTGGCTTTATATGGTACACTGCAGCTCTACATGACACCAAATTTTATTCAGCTTTATTCATGATCCAGCAATGCCACTCTTCTAAGGTATAGCCAAGGCCATCAGCAAAGGAAAGGAGTACTGGGAACAATCTTTAACCTTTGCTGCCTTTCCAAAAAACAACAACCCCCAAACAAATTCATTGCAAAACAAACAAAAGCTTCATAGAATCATAGAATCATAGAATATCAGGGTTGGAAGGGACCTCAGGAGGTCATCTAGTCCAACCCCCTGCTCAAAAGCAGGACCCATCCCCAATTAAATCATCCCAGCCAGGGCTTTGTCAAGCCTGACCTTAAAAACTTCTGAGGAAGGAGATTCCATCACCTCCCTAGGCAACGCATTCCAGTGTTTCACCACCCTCCTAGTGAAAAAGTTTTTCCTAATATCCAACCTAAACCTCCCCTACTGCAACTTGAGACCATTACTCCTTGTCCTGTCCTCTTCTAGCACTGAGAATAGTCTAGAACCATCCTCTCTGGAACCACCTCTCAGGTAGTTGAAAGCAGCTATCAAATCCCCCCTCATTCTTCTCTTCCGCAGACTAAACAATCCCAGTTCCCTCAGCCTCTCCTCATAAGTCATGTGTTCCAGACCCCTAATCATTTTTGTTGCCCTTTGCTGGACTCTTTCCAGTTTATCCACATCCTTCTTGTAGTGTGGGGCCCAAAACTGGACACAGTACTCCAGATGAGACCTCACCAATGTCGAATAGAGGGGGACGATCATGTCCTTCGATCTGCTCGCTATGCCCCTACTTATACATCCCAAAATGCCATTGGCCTTCTTGGCAGCAAGGGCACACTGCTGACTCATATCCAGCTTCTCGTCCACTGTCACCCCTAGGTCCTTTTCCGCAGAACTGGAACAGTTCTTTGTCACTGGATTCGAAGAATATCCCTGACTTAGACAGCAGAGGGATCCACATAATACATTCCAGTTCCACAAAGCATGCAGAATGCGAAGAGGGTGTATGTCTCGGAATATTAAGCACCAACTTCTTGCCATTAGCCATCTAAAACCTGCTGGAGAAATATGAGTCTGCTAAAAACTCCAAAGAATTTACCCAGAACTGAAGACCCCTCTCCTTCACATTTTTCCAGGTGAATTCAGGGCTGGTGAAAGGCATGTCATAGTTTATGAATTAATTAGAGGTTGTTTTGTTTGGAACCCATGGTCATTGCCAAACTATTTAAGGGCCTTTTCTCATGGTTACAGGGTTTGTCTATAAGGGAAGTTAGTGCTCAGCAAGCTGGGGTGTGAATTTACAGTGCACTGGCAACTCCTCACTAACTACCAATGTGGGCACTGTGGGGCTACGTCTATACTTGGAGCTAGGAGTGTGATAAAAGAGAAGACAGCAGAAGGGAAAAGGAGAGGATTAAAAAAAAGTGTTACTTCTTTGATGTGTTGGTAAGTGGGTGATCATTGTTGTCAGCTTCAGGCTGAAATCATGGATATTCCCTTGGACAGGCAGAGTCCTTGGCCCATCTGAGGTCAGGTCGGAAGGCTGGATCAATAGCCGAGTGGCTGATGAAGGTTTCCTCTCTCGTCCATTAAAAGGAATCAGGAGAAGCAGCGTTAGATGGGTGAAGACCTGATCTAGGCCTTTCATAGGGTACGTTATTAAACCTGAGAAATACCATGGCCTGAGGCTCAATAGTCTTGACACCCATTAGACCTATCTCTTTCAGCAGAAAGTAAAGAAACATGACAGATACAGAGAAAAAAAACACACCCAACCAAAAACAAAGCTAGGCATCTCCTTCCTCCCACCTTTACCAGATTACAGGATTATTCTGGGTATTATACTTCTTAGTCCATAGAAACATACCTGGCTGTCCATGGTGGTCCTTTTTTTTAGACAGGTTTCAGAATAGCAGCCGTGTTAGTCTGTATTCGCAAAAAGAAAAGGAGTACTTGTGGCACCTTAGAGACTAACCAATTTATTTGAGCATAAGCTTTCGTGAGCATGTAGCTCACTTCATCGGATACTCACGAAAGCTTATGCTCAAATAAATTGGTTAGTCTCTAAGGTGCCACAAGTACTCCTTTTTTTTTTTAGAGTTTGTCAGCACTCCTTTAAAGCCAAATGATTTCAACTCACAAACAAGGCAAGAACATCTCCAGTGTTAACAGTCCCGGAATACGAATTGTTTCAAAAGCTACACTTTTGTTGATATGGTTTCAGACTTTTTTAGCAAAGTTCAACAAAATTCCCAGCATGTCTCAGACTCTCATTAGAATTACTTTGGTCATGGGATTTTTGTCATCCCCCTTCCCCCGTCCAACCAAGTTACAGGGCAACAGTACATAGCTAAAGGCCTCACATCTATTACAGGCTCCCTCCTTGTAGTAAGTTAACTCAGCTGGGCCCACTGCCCCAACAGGTGCCAGACTAACAGCTCTAAAGGCTTTAAGTCCTTTATCTATAGAGCAAATACTGCCTGAGCAGCAGCAGGGAAACTTTCCCCACATTGCGCCCTCCATCCCCAAATAGGCATCGTCCCACTAAGCCTCAGTAGGTGAGGGGGCAGTTCAGTGCTTTTGCGACAAGGACGCAAGCTGTGCCTCTTGTTGATGATGTTGTGATCGTCTCGCACAATAAACCTAACAGGCCATGAAGTCTGGTGCTAAAGCCTGCTCTCGACACACCTTGCAGAATGGATATATCTCGATTGATTGTCATTCCTGCAGTGTGCTCTCTCCACCATCTCTCAATAGTGGAGGTTATTTTCTGAGATGCTTTTGATAGCTATAAGAGGATTTTTAACCTTTTGACCATTTCAGCTAATATGTTCTTTCATAGGGCATCCATATCCTTGACTGTTGTCATTCCTTCATGAGTTTCTGATCTTCCAACTTTGGCCAGAACATCAATTACCAAACTCCTGTATATATCAATATGTGGTGGAATCCACTGAAAAGTCAACGTATTGCCTTGCTGTCGGATCCTCTGAGCTGCCTTATGAACTGCATTCATGATGGTGATCCGGTTTCTTCTAAAGGAGACAAAGGTCACCACCCATGAGGCAAACATCTCAACATCCACCTCTACTTCTGCCTTACAGTGGAATCAGAATAGCTTTAATTTCAGCCATATAACTTGAGTTGATAGAGCATTATGTAACGCCCTGTACCTCAGGGGAACACCCTACACCTCCATGTTCATCTTTATAAAATAATTGTGTGGTATCCAATGCAAAGTTTGTCATGTTGGATGTCTTCAGAAGGCTCATAATGCACTGAGCATGGTTGTTATAGTGATGTTATATTAATTGTTACAGTAATGTTATAGTAAGGTTATAGGTTATAATTTCATGTATACAGTTATAAGGCTGAAAAATGTATCCTCATGGCTTAAAGCAAGCCCATGCAAAAACTCTCCAAGAACAGAGAGGTAATTCACACCTCGTCAGGGCATGGATGGGACAAACCCAGCCCAGCCTCACATGAACAATGGACACTGGCTTAGGCAGCAACAAAAGAATCTGTTAAACCCTCGAGGGAGTCACCCCCCTTCCTTTGGTCAGTTTGGGACTGCGATGAGGTAATGCTCACCTGACTCTGAAGTGGGGGGACAAAGCCAAGAGGAAAGAAAGGACATGATAAAAGGGAGAGAGATTTTGCCATGTTCTTTCTCTTCCACCTACATCTGCAGACACCACCACCACCAAGCAACTGAAGCTCTGATCAAAGGGGAGAGCCTGACTAAAAAGTAACCAGCCAGCCTGTGGTGAGAAACATCTAAGTTTGTGAGGACATTGAAAGTGTTAAGATTAGCTTAGAATGTGTTTTGCTTTTATTTCATTCAACCAAATCTGACTTGTTATGCTTTGATTTATAATCACTTAAAATCTATCTTTATAGCTAATAAATTTGTTTGTTTATTCTACTTGAAGCAGTGCGTTTGATCTGAAGTGTGTCAGAGGCTCCCCTTGGGATAACAAGCCTGGTACATATCAATTTCTTTGTTAAATTGACGAACTTATGTAAGCTTGCAGAGTCCAGTGGGCATAACTGGACACTGCAAGACGGAAGTTCCTAGGATTGTTTCTGGGACCAGAGATATTGGCTAGTGTCATTCGCTTGCAAGTAGTTGGGAGCAGCTTACATGCCAGAGGCTGTGCGTGAACAGCCCAGGAGAGGGGGGTTCTCACAGCAGAGCAGGGTAAGGCTGGCTCCCAGAGTCAAGGATTGGAGTGGCCTAGAAGATCACTGGTCCAGACAACACCAGAGGAGAACGTCACAGCGTTAGTTTGGGATATTTCATTTAAATTGTCCATTAGGCCACTGGATGAAGACACCATAATCACCATTCTTGAAGTATCTGTCTGATGTGCCATCAGTGTACCCATTAATTTGTTTATCTTGTGACTGATACTGTTGGATCGTCATTTCTGCAGTTTGCCTTATTATAGACAAGTCTGTGTATTCCTTCGAGCAAGGTTCCAAAAGGGAGAGAACAGGAGTACTTGTGGCACCTTAGAGACTAACCAATTTATTTGAGCATAAGCTTTCGTGAGCTACAGCTCACTTCATCGGATTAAAAGGGAGAGAGATTTGCTAAAGTACATAGGTTCATGTCAGGGTATTACTGGGCATACAAGCTTCTTCACATACACTAGCTTCCTAACATCATCAAATGCTTTCAGTTTCTCAGTAACCTTCACACATTTTTTGAAAAAAGATGATCATTTCGACCTTGATCTCCTTTTCCAGTTCCTGAACAGACCAAACAGTGACGACATTCAGATAGGAAACAAAGACAATTTCCACACCTAATTAGCAGTTGTTTTCTACAGTACTCAAAAGGTTGAACATCAGACTGTTGCACATACCTTGCTGTTTGAGTGGATCTTACAGCCCCAGTTATGATGAGAACTGAGACTGACAGCACAACATTGGTCTTGGCAAGATTAATGGGAGCAGTGTGTGACCAGAAAAGTGAGATATAGTCAAGTCTTGGGTGAGCTATTGAGCAGCATGTTTTCAGTGTCCTACACATGAACCCCAAATTGCACCAGCAATACATTATAGATGATTCAGTCTCTTCTTTGCTTTGGCTGCCATCTTTCTCTTGTGGTCCAAGTTCTTAGCTCTTTATCCAATGTCACTCTACGATATACCGGGTTCCTCTTAGAAGCAATACCTTCTCCATCCAATGTCAATTTCAGACTGTAGTTGAACCTCTTACAGTTTGTGGTAAAGTAGGTTGCTTCTGTTTTTGCTGGATTCAGATGAAATTTATGTTCCTTTGCCCATCTAGTTACAATTTCCAAGTCCTTAGTCAATTTATTCTCCAATACATCTGTTTCACATGATACAAAATACATCATCAAGTGCATATGAGTATACAGATAGATGACTTAAGATGCCCTGACAGTACAGAGGAGTACAACAGAAAAAGAAGAGGACTTAAACCCGATCCCTGAGGAACTCCTTCCCTGAATGACTTTGTCTTTGAAAAAAGTACCATTTAGTCTTGCTGTTATTTTCCTGCAGGAAATCTCTTGTCCAGGGATATATTTTGCCACAGATTCCCATGTCACTTAGTTTCAATAATGGCCTACTATGTCATATTCTATCAAATTCTGAGATCCAAAACCATTCTTACTGATGACAATGGTGACTTTTGTTAGAATCCATCAATAATAGGCTGACACAAGGGCATCAGCATGTGCAAGGGCCTGTCTGCCATTTTTGGTAGGTTCTATCTTCTTCTAGAAGACACCATAGGAACCTTGATTGTACTGTTCTTCCCATTATCTTACAAAGGTTACTGGTTAAAGATACAGGCTGATTGCTGCCCAGAAAAGAGGGATCCTTACCAGTCTTAAGAAGAGGTACAATAAATGCTGACTTCCACAATTTAGGTATCTTTCATGTTGTCCATGATTCTTTTATGGTGTCCAGCAATCTGGCGTTAGCCTTCTTCCCAAAGTGCTTTATCAGATAGTCATAAATGAGGTCCAGTCTAGGTGATGTATTTTGTTCAGACTTCTCTATTGCACCTTCTAGATTATGTACGAGAAAAAGCTTTCCGAAGCCAGCGTACTCAGTGCACGTTTTTAGATATTCTTTGTCTTTCCTCTCGAATAGTCCGTTTTGTGTTTTTTATAAAGACTCTAGCCTCATCAATATGTGAGCATGCTAGTTTTGGCATAATGTTCGACCTGCATATTTGCAGACTCTGTCATCCAGTGCCTCTCTACCTTCATTTTTCAGGATATTGGTGTTCTGTAGATTGCAAGCCTTACTCTGTTTATTCTTGATTCGCTTCAATATCATCCATAATTTTTTTCCCCCTCTGAGGATCCATAGTTGGGCTTGTGGTTTCTCTGATGTGGGCACCAAGCCACTAGGAACTGGACTGAGACCACCAACTATTCCACACAGGCCACCTGATGATAACGTTCAGTCATTCATTTTCCTTTTAATGTGAGCGTTTGAAAGGCCACATTTCTTCTATGTTATTGGGTTTTTACCTGCTGCCAGATAGACAGCATGGGATAGGAATATGCTTCGTGCCAGACATAATTCTAAATTTATTAACTTGCCATTCTTTTTGCTCTTGATGGGATTTGACAGACTGGCAGACAAGCACCTAAATTAAGTTAGTTTTAACCAGTCTCAAGACAGGCCAAGAAAAACAAAGATAAATGGGGGAGGGGGAAAGGGCACACAAGAGGGAGAAAAAAATGCACTTTGGATTGGAGACATTAAAAAAATTATTCTAAGTATAACAACATGAGATGAGACTGCCAAAAGAGTCTCGTCTGAGAGAGGAGGGTTAGTGTATGTGCAGTGAGAAAATCCCAGACGCTGTTGCACTAGGATAACATGGATTTAAATGTAAACTGACTTCATAAAGGAAAATGCATGTAGTGACCTCAGCTCAGGTCACTAGAGAGTAGTAGCCCACCGCATTACAAAACCACCACTTGAATTAGGCACATTTGGCAGCATGAGCATTTGAGAGAGGCCCAAGGATGAGCAAGTATGAGGATTTGATTTCATTTCTTAAGAGGGTGGTCTTTCCAGTTCAGGGTCACCAACAGGACAGTGCAGTGGGTGTAGAGGTGGAAAGGGAAGCACATGATTTGGCTGACTGTCATAACCTCTGGATAATTGGAGATTTAATTTTCCATGTCTCGACACTCCCTTAATCTTCCAATGTAAGCTTAGTCAGTCACACACACACACACACACACACACACACACACATACAGCCTTGATGCAGGAAGGTACACAATAGCTGGTCTGCATTATGACATTTCTCTTCATGAGCTACCCTGTCATAACAGACATCAGTTAATAAAGTCTATAATATAAGCACTTTTTTGTTTTTGCTTTTTAGGACTGAAGCTTTAATAGATGACATGTCAGACTGGAAGTACTTGGAATGTGTGGGAAGAGAAGGTAGTGAATATTGGTTCAACTTTTAATAAACAGTGAGTTATGCCTGCACCAGAGAGGTGTGTGCATATACACAAGTACCCGATGACACAAGTTATGTTTCAGATAAGTCCCATTTTTATTTGCAATGCAATTATTGTGATTTCATTTTTTGCCCTTTTATGAGACACTGTAAGACAAAATTAATTGCCTATGGATAACTGTAGTGTACATGACTAACATGTTTCTAAAGGTTGATAGAATGAATCAGATGAGATGAGAAACTCCCCAACCCTCATAAATGTTAAACAACCAAGTTCAAACCTGGGATGAAATGTAGTGCTTCATACTGTTTTGTTTGCAATACAAAAATATGTTCTGGTAAAGCAGCTAGAAAAAGAAATAGACTTAAAAATATACAGTAGATATAAAATGGAGGGAAAGGAGCCGATTTTTACAAACGATCAGGAAAAAAGAGTCCCACCCAAGACTTACAACGTTGTGGTGTTTGCAGGAATCTTATAAAGTACTGCCACTTTAAATGTTTTCTCAGGAAAAGTAAATATTTAACATTAGACTTAAATATTCTAAGTAATTACCCAGCTTCCTTTAAAAAGAGCCCCAGTGGGGTGTCTTGAGACTGTCTCTTTCTGATAGACAGTAGTGCTGCATAGAGGCACCATATGCTGACATCCTGTTTCTGACTCTGGCAGTGAACTGATGGGCGGGGTGAAATTGCTACAGCAACAGCACGTCCAGCTGCAGATGTGCGTGCTACCGTAGGTTTAAACAGGGGACATGTAGGTAGATAGAAATACCTGTCGTGGTAAATTACGCATGAAAAAATAAGTGACCTCCTTCCTGCAGATGCTGCTAAACCTAGTTAATCTATTCCAGTAACATATCTGGGATGTAATACGTAGGGTGGCAAAGAATTTGCCAGTGGAGGGCAAGGTACTTGGTCTTGTTTAAACCTGCACCCATGGAGGAAGTTCTAAGATAGTTTGGTGTGTTTTGTCCATGTGAAGTGCTCTAGAACTATGAATACTGATGCTAGCATAAAAATGGAGCTGGCTGAAAACTGGCATTTCTCCTGGAGAAAATTTCTGTTTTGCAGAAACTGAATTTTCTGTGGAAATTTAAAAAAAAAATTCTTCAGGAAATTTTAGACCTTCTTTACACAAAACTGATTGCAAACTGATGCAGCATGTTCTGACCCTAAAAAGCTACCAGGGATGCCACAGCTGGAGTGGCAGAACTTAATTAATATGTGGCATATCCTCTATCCTATGCCAATATGGATTTACCTCTGAATTTTGATGCCAACCAATATTACAATGTTTGCATGAATAGATATTTCCTATTCTAAGTATAAAGTTCTGGAGATATCACATAATTTGTGACTGGGACCTTGAAACAGCCAAATCAGTGTTTGCATCCCAAAATAATTAATCTTGGATTTATTGTTAATTAAGTTCAATGCATGCTGGGATAGGACTTTGGAAGTTTAGTCAGTGTTACATGAATATTGATGCAGTGCATGCGTGATTACTGATGCTCATAATGATGTACCCACTACTGAATGTCTGAGCTTTGATTTAAGAATCTCTGAATAATTTGGGACATATAACTATGGGGGAAATGGTGGTATCTCGGATACCACTGTGTAGTCATTGTTGGCTAACATTGACTTGTAATGGCAATAATTTTAGTTAATGCATCTGGGTATGGAGATAGGACACCAATAAATTATCTTTGTTTTGGAAGTTTAACCAACAAATGCCAAGGCCAAGATGCAATGACTGGTAAGTCCTCTTTGACTATTATAGAGGAGACTTTAATAAGGGCGCTACTTCATTTGGTATACTTTACTGGTTTTGCTTCTGTAAAGACAGTGTCTCGTATAATGGTGGCTTACTCCGCTCATGAAATAGGAGCCCTGACAAAGTGGTAAATGTGGCTTCATGACACACTTGTATTCCAGGAAGGAAGCCACACTAATCCACTCAGCTACCTCTTACTTGCTCAACTTTCCCCATTGAGAGAGATTTAAGAGGGCGAGCACCCTCTGTCTCACTCAGAAAACTACTAGTGGGTCATACATGTCTACACATCACAGTGCAATGGGAAGATTTTGGGGTCAGATTCTTGACTGTGTCTGAGCTCTGCTTGGATGGGATGGGGTTAATAAAGGAGCCAATTGCTGCTCTCTGATCCTAAGTGTAAAGTGGACTTGGCTGACCAGATTATCCAACCCTACATTTCTTATCAGGGAGAGCCACCAGTATAGTTCAGCAGTAGTGTTTTGCATGGGTCGAATTTTTCCACACGTGTTTTGTCAGGAAGTCTTAGGCCCTGATTGATATTACTTGTGTCATGGTATCACCCAAAATTTGTGTGGCTCTGTACAAATAGGAAGACAGTCCCTTTCCCCACAGAGCATCCAGTCTGAATCCATTTATGCTCAGAAGAGAGCTGTGTTAGAAAATGATTCAACCTGGTTTTCAAACAGATTTTGAGCAGCCAGGGTAGACAGAGCCCAGCCCATATTAGTTTTGATCATTGTTTTAATCTGCATTGGCCCACTCTGTAGGAGCTGTCCAGATGGGCTAATAAATGTTCTAACAGGAGCGTGTTTGAGTGAGCAGATAGGTGTACAGCCTGCATCCTGCCTCCTCAGCTCTACAGTCGGAGTAGCAGGTGAAGCAACAGCACAACTGCCCTGTATCAAACTCTGGGGGTGGGAAGGATTCCTTCCTTAACCTTTGTCTTGATCATCTGCAAAGTCTTTTTGTGTGTGTGCAGGGGGGAAGGGCCAGCCCTTAGCCCAGAAATAAGAGAGGGCCAGTGTCTCTGGGGTTCAAAACAACAGTCCACAATAACAATGAAATCTGCATCAGGTGACGTCTGAGTCTGATCAGGCTACGTGTCCAAGTTGTTCCCTATTGTACCCTTGCTAGTGCTTTGTCCAGAGCAGTTTGTTAATGTCGCTGTCATAAATATAAAGGGAAGGGTAAACCCCTTTGAAATCCCTCCTGGCCAGAGGAAAAATCCTCTCACCTGATAAGGGTTAAGAAGCTAAAGGTAACCTCGCTGGCACCTGACCAAAATGACCAATGAGGAGACAAGATACTTTCAAAAGCTGGGAGGAGGGAGAGAAACAAAGGGTCTGTCTGTCTGTCTATATGCTGGTTTTCTGCCGGGGATAGACCAGGAATGGAGTCTTAGAACTTTTAGTAAGTAATCTAGCTAGGTATGTGTTAGATTATGATTTCTTTAAATGGCTGAGAAAAGAATTGTGCTGAATAGAATAACTATTTCTGTCTGTGTATCTTTTTTGTAACTTAAGGTTTTGCCTAGAGGGGTTCTCTATGTTTTTGAATCTAATTACCCTGTAAGGTATCTACCATCCTGATTTTACAGGGGGGATTTCTTTATTTCTATTTACTTCTATTTTTATTAAAGGTCTTCTTGTAAGAAACTGAATGCTTTTTCATTGTTCTCAGATCCAAGGGTTTGGGTCTGTGGTCACCTATGCAAATTGGTGAGGCTTTTTATCCAACATTTCCCAGGAAAGGGGGGGTGCAAGTGTTGGGAGGATTGTTCATTGTTCTTAAGATCCAAGGGTCTGGGTCTGTAGTCACCTAGGCAAATTGGTGAGGCTTTTTACCAAACCTTGTCCAGGAAGTGGGGTGCAAGGTTTTGGGAAGTATTTTGGGGGGAAAGACGCGTCCAAACAGCTCTTCCCCAGTAACCAGTATTAGTTTGGTGGTGGTAGCGGCCAATCCAAGGACGACGGGTGGAATATTTTGTACCTTGGGGAAGTTTTGACCTAAGCTGGTAAAGATAAGCTTAGGAGGTTTTTCATGCAGGTCCCTACATCTGTACCCTAGAGTTCAGAGTGGGGGAGGAACCTTGACAGTCGCTCTACTGACAAGAACATTTTTCCTGATTCCTCCTAAATGCTTCCCTTCTTAAAGTAATCCTAAACACCTCATTAAAACCCCTTGAAATAATTTCTGTCCGTTCTTCTTCTTGTTTACACCTTTCCAGCATTTGTAGACGGTTACCTTGTTCCCTATTAGTAATTGCATAGCCAAGCTGTGGACAAATGGTTGGTTGAATCCCTGAAGCAAGTTATGGCAGACGTGCATAAAAATAATACACGTACACACACCCACAACCGCCCAGAGCATAGACAGGATGCAGTCAGGACTCAGCAATTACTGCTTCAGATCTGACA
Organism: Eretmochelys imbricata; assembly: GCF_965152235.1. NCBI lineage: Eukaryota > Metazoa > Chordata > Testudines > Cheloniidae > Eretmochelys > Eretmochelys imbricata. The sequence goes on along the minus strand of NC_135572.1, from coordinate 230,215,205 downwards.
CATAATAACTGGCTGTGACCTAGCTGGGAGCACCTGATAATCCTAGAATTTTCAAGTCTTAAAAAACCTCTCCACAAACAGAATACGATGACACATATCCAGCTCATATGAAATCATGCAAAAGGCTTTTAAAAATACAATACGTTTTTGAAGTTTATTAGGTCAAATTCATTTCTCGTGTAAATCTTTGAATTCAGGGAGTTATGACAGGGACAGATTTGCTCCAATATATTCTGAGAAAGTTTTTATACATTGATTTATTTTGCCTTTTAGGCAGGCTGCGTCTACACTATGGGTGAGGGATGTGATTCCCCTGCTCACGTACATCTGCTCCCGCTGGCTCTCCTTGAGCTAGCTCAAATTTAAATGGCAGCATAGCCACGGTAGCACCGGTAGCGGATGCACTGTTTAGCTGTGCTGAGGACGTTCCCATCCATTCTAAGCAGGTTTGTACTCGGCACGGCTCAGCCACGCCTCCGCGGCCACTACCAGTCCTACTGCAGCCATGCTGCTATTTATACTTGCACTAGCTGGACGAGTCGTGTACACAAGAAGGGGACTACGCCCCTAGCTCATAGTGTAGACATCGCCTCAGAGGCAATAGGAAACAAATGCCAACAGAAAGGAAGCTGTTCCAATGATTGGGGATGCTGGAGACCTGCATTCAATTCGTGCTCTTCCCCAGACTTTCTGTGTGACCTTAAGTGAGCCACTTAAGGCTAGATTTTTAAAAGTATTTTTATGCCTAAAGATGCAGATTATCACTACTGAGATTTTAAAAAGCGCCTAGGCACCTAACTCCCAAGGCACCTAAAGACTAGGTGCTTTTGAAAATCCCATTAGGTGACAATCTGCCTCTTCAGATGGCTAAATACCTTTAAAAATGTGGACCTTAGTCTCTTGGGGACTCTGTCCTGGAAAATGGGAATGCTAGTGTTTCCTTGCCTCATTCGGGTGTTGTGTGGATAAATGCATTAAAGATTGTTAGGCTTGGCAAAATTCAGTTATTACTTTCTATAATTTTGATGGATAATATATATGTTTTAAAGCATTTTAAAAGATATTTACCCATTTACATTTTCATAGTTTTGGGAAGTTATGGGGAGGGCAGAACATTATTTAATGATAGTAGATGCTGAAATTGAAAAAGTTAAAACTTTGTAAAATACAAAATTGTCAACATCACGTGTCAAAATATACAAATGTTGTATGCAATGTAGTTTGTGTACGCACACACAAAGTAAATATCCTTAAACAAACAAATCATACCGGTTTTTACTCTTCATTCAGAAATCCATTTGCAACAAGTTTAATTCAAAAGTCTAAATCACTGGATTTTAAATCTAATAAGTTCTCAGGCAGCATATTTATTACTTTGACTATCTGTAAATTTCAATGGAAATACTTCATTGGTTTGTGCATGTACGGAGAAAACAACATTTGCTGATAAAAATCTAAATCCAAGCTGAAAGCTTGTGAAGTACTCAGACACTATGGTAAGGGGGACATGTAAGCATTGAAGATGGACAGTTAGCACTGAAACAAAAGGAGGACTTGTGGCACCTTAGAGACTAACCAATTTATTTGAGCATAAGCTTTCGTGAGCTACAGCTCACTTCATCGGATGAAGCTTATGCTCAAATACATTGGTTAGTCTCTAAGGTACCACAAGTACTCCTGTTCTTTTTGCGAATACAGACTAACACGGCTGTTACTCTGAAACCTGTCAGTTAGCACTGAGAAATCACAGCGAGCTTGCATCAAAGGAGGAGCAGCTTCTGAGGATGGAGAGGTAAGGAAAGCTTTTACATAAAGTGAAACACCTCTAGGTTCTTTCTGAGTTGGGTGATCCCAATCATTCCTCCAGGCTGAGAGGTGGGATGTGTGGAGGCAACCACCTAAACGTTGTGAAGGGGTTGGGAATGAGTCTCCATAGAGATTTGTTTGTTTCTGAACCTAGTTCAGCTCAACTCCACACAGACAGCAGTTCCCCGTCAACTCTCTCTCTGGTGTTGACGGATTGTGTCTCAGACTTCTTGCCATAGGTTAGCTTAGCCACCCGTCCTTCCTTTCCTCCTTCAAACAGGATTTTCCCCTCAGCTCTCTTCCTCAAGCCTCTTGCTTTGGAATAGTAAGGCAGTTGACTTCTCCTGTCAGTGTCTGCCCAGCCTCAGAGGGAAGAGGTAGCCTTTATGTTGATCTCCTTCTCCTATTTCATCCTCCAGCTGGGTGGGAAAGAGGAGCCTTGCCTTGCTCACTCTGCCAGGCCCCAGAACCCAGGCCTTTAAAGAAATAGTGCCAATTTTTCTCCCAACCACTACTTATTCCTGGAATCACTTCTTCTCTATCCCTGTTCCTTCTTGGGTCCTTGTATATCTTTGCTGGGCCTTTCAAAATCCAGATGGTGGGGTTGGGTGACCTCTAGGCACTGCTTCCTTTAAGAACAGGCCATCCCATCACACCATCCTCTCCATTTCAGGTAGGAGTCTCCAAACTGAACCACATTAAGCTCAGTTCTATTACTGAGAACATCCCTTCTTCTTGTGCTTTGCCAGAGGCCCATCTACACTGTGGGGGAAATGCATGTTAACTGACCCTGTTTATATACAATCAGGTTCAGCTCAGACGGCTAAAGCACACTGTCCCAGACTGCTGTTCACAGAACCACAGCACATTAAAATGGCTGGATTATGGCCTTAGTTAGGGTTGCACCTCCAGCTCTAGACTAGAAAACAGCTTTCTGAAATGGAATGAATTAGTTTCGGACACCTCCATGCTGCCCATGGAAAATGTCTTTAATTCGTTTCAGTATAAAGCCATTTTTAATAAGATGGATTCAGCTAACTTTCATTTTCTCCTGGTAAAGATGAGCCCAATGCTAAAGGCATTGCCAGCAAATCCATACAACCAACAAGAGCAAAAACTCTAGGCAGCCTGAATCACAACTGTTGTTAAATTAATCTTCTTTTGGAAAACTCTAAAGGTCTGTAGAGAGGAGCTGTATATACAGAACGGTGTGAATTCCTTCCCTGCAGCAATCTATAGACAATTTTTGGTATCTCCTTTGAAAAGATTTCAGCTCCTTGGCCATGAACAGAGATCACTTTATATTGTCATTACCCATTTGCTTTTCTTTTCATTGCACATCTTTTTCATAAGGGTCTGGACAAACTGGTTTCAACAATCCAGGTAGGACACTACACTCAAGAAAGGTAGGAGGTGATGTGATAAATTCAGGCCAAAGGAAACCTAGTTTAAACTATGGAAATTTATATTGGTGTAACTAAATTCATTTAGTTACCCTTGTGCAAACACACTGCACCAATGGAACTTACTAGTGCAAGCATTGTAGCTATATCAGTGCAAAAAAAAAAAATCTCAATGGTAGAGGGTCTCTTGGTAAGTGATTAATTTTCTTGTGAAAAAAAGTTGATGGAAAATAAATTACTTTCATTTTCATCTACATTTTTGGGTTTTCATCAAAACCTTACAAAGCTTTCAGTTTTTGATTGCCATTTCAACAAAAACCCAAACATTTTTGAGAAAAATCGAATTTTTGGTGAAAATTTTCATTTAGCTGAAAAGCCCTAGTAAGAAATTTGCATTCCTCCTGCTCTCCACAACACACTGTAAATCTTGTGTTGTTAATATCCCCCTCCACCCCCCCCATCCTCACACCTTTGTTTTCTGCATCAGGGCAGGCGAGTGTCCCACACACTTCCCGGAAAACATCCTATGTAAAAATAATTCTTTCATATTCTGTATTGTCTGGGCTTTGCCTCATTTCTCAAGGACATCTGCATGAAAAAAGGATCTTTGTTCCTTGGAAATTTAGTTGATCCCGTTGCTTATTCCCATCAGAAGTTTGCCTGTGGCTTTGCATCCATCTCTACAACCATTAGTTGTAAGATCACAAAAAAGGAATTATGACTTCAAGTTTGGAATAAGAAGCAGATTTTCTAAGCATCAATGATCTCATCTTTATTCAACTCTCCTTAGAAATCACCAGCCCCAAAGAAGTCAAGAGTGACACTGAAAATATGAGACATGGACAGATTGTCTAAACAGTGAAATCCTTATGTCACTGAAGTTGTTGGGAATTTTGCCATTGACTTCAGGCAAGATTTCACCCGATGTATTTACAATTTTCCATGAGGCTTCAGTGGGTTATTGTAGATGTTGTTTTACTCAAAGCACAAGAAATGCCTTGAGCTATGAAGTCCCCTTCTGACTTCCATTGGCTATGCCAGTATTTAGTACCTCCCTGATTCCTATTCCATCCAAATGCCTTACAGGCACAGAATAGCCTGTGCATGGAGCCAACAAGTAAATATGCCTAACAAAACAAAACTCACTCTAAAAAATGAAATATTGTAGTCAGTGAGGGGAATGTCTGCTGTAGTTAACTTTAAAACCTAAATTCCCTTCTAACACTCTTTTTCACTTGCCAAGTTTGAAAAAAAATAATTTCAGTTGTTTTCAAGTTATGAGCATTTAAAGACAGCCTTTTTATCCATTTTTTAAAATGGGTTTGGTAGGGATACACTTCTTGAGGACACAACAAGCATCATATGGGTAAGGTCTGGTTGACTTTATTTTTTCATAATTATAAAGCTACTAAGCCTATCTTCATCAGATTCTGTGATTTCTAAGGCTATGTCTAAACTTAACCTGCTACAGGGACACAGCTGCAGTGCTGCTGTAGCAGTTCAGCGTAGACACTCCCTTCAGAGACAGGAGGGGCTCCCCTGTTGCTGTAGTTAACCCATCTCCCTGCGAGGCGATAGCTAGGTTAACAGAAGAATTATTTCATCGACTTACCACTGTCTGCACCAGGAGTTAGGTTGGAATAGCTCTGTCTCTCAGGCGTGTGATTTTTCATGCCCGAGCAACATAGCTGGGTCGATCTAACTTTTTAGTGTAGACCTGCCCTAAGTCTCAATTACATCTATAAAATAGCCACATTGTAAATTTCTAGATTCAGCTGGTTTTGAGTTTACCACTGTGTGTTAAGGAAGCCAGGGTTCAGGAGCCAACCATGAGACAGACCCAACTATAGTCATTGCCCGAACCCACGATTCTACCCCAGTGATCTGGTGTATGAACTGGCCCCAAAACCTCATTCTAGCCCAACCCCACTAATTATCACAAATCCGAGCCCAGGCCTATATTCTGTCTCTCACAAAACTGGGTGACTAGGCAACAAAATGACAGATGAAATTCAATGTTGATAAATGTAAAGTAATGCACATTGGAAAACATAATCGGAACTATACATAAATTTGCTGTTACCACTCAAGAAAGAGCTCTTGTAGTCACCGTGGATAGATAACTGTATTTAAAAAAAGAAAAGGAGGACTTGTGGCACCTTAGAGACTAACAAATTTATTTGAGCATAAGCTTTCGTGAGCTACAGCTCACTTCATCGGATGCAGTGAGCTGTAGCTCACGAAAGCTTATGCTCAAATAAATTGGTTAGTCTCTAAGGTGCCACAAGTCCTCCTTTTCTTTTTGCGAATACAGACGAACACGGCTGCTACTCTGAAACCTGTATTTAAAAAGGAATTAGATAAGTTCAGGGAGGATAGGTCCCACAATGGCTATTAGCCAAGATGGTCATGGATGCAGCCGCGTGCTCTGCATGTCTCTAAGCCTCTAACTGACAGATGGTGTGACTGAATGACAGGGATCACTTGATGATTGCCCTGTTCATTCCCTTTGAAGCATCTGGCATTGGCCACAGCTGGAAGACAGGGTGCTGGGTGACCAAGTATGGCCGTTCTTATGCCTCTAGCACTAACACTGGACCAATTTGTACCAATCCTAATCTGAACCCATGAACTAGATCATTTGAATGCTTGCACTCAATATACCCCTCTCATTCTCTCTCTCTCTGTGTCTGTGTAAATATTACACACAAAAAGGTTACTTTAAGGTTGAGAAGTCAAGCACTCCGAAGTTAGGAAATGACAGAATTAAGGTTGCCTGTGCAACATTAATTCAGACTCCTTGTGTGTGTGCATTATGATACAGTCTCTAATTACATGATCACGTAATATTTTTCCCACATGACCCCTGCCTCATTCAGTGCACAGGTTGGACAGTGCTCAGTTAAGGAGCAGCCTTTCAATGTTTTATATTATCCGCATTTTTCAATGTGTGGCTGCAGGCCTTACTGACTTCACTCTGTTCAAACCCTGCTCTGAAGATAGAATTATTAATTTCCTCATGGGCTTTTCTATGGTGTTCATCACTATGGTATCTGTATACTACACAAACATTAATTTATCTTCACAAAATCTCTGTGAGGTAAGGGGTGACATTATGCTCATGTTACACATGGGGAGCTGAGGCGCAGAGTGATTAAGGCCAAGGTGCCCTATCATGATACAGCACCTTATATATTCAAGAATAGCTCCCACTGGTTGCAGCTGTGAGTGCTCAGAATTTCTGTAAATGAGTCCCCAGGGTCTTAAGGCGGGCACCCAGGAAATGAGGAACACAACAATTAATGACCACTGCTGAAAAGTTTGGCTTAAGTGACTTGCTTAACATCATATAGGAACTTTATGGCAGATTCAGGGATCAATCCAATTATCTAGGGCAGCATTCAACTGCATTAATGATGAGACTCTCCTTTCTCTTTCTGCAGTCCCCTGCCTGATTCACAACACACCCTCAAACTTCTGCAAGAAATAAGGCAAGAGTCTTACAAACAGTATCCTCCTGATTCATCTCCAGAGCAGGTCCATTCTGTGCACTAAATGAGGCAGGCGTCCTATATAAATATTAGCATGTAATTAAAGACTGTATCATAAAGGATATTCTCATAAGGGTGCCCAATTAAGGTTGCATAGTCACCCAATTTATCTTTGGATTTCACAGATATTTGCTGACAGCAGAAGAATGGTGAGACTCCGGAATCTCGGATTCCATTCCAGGCTCCTGAAGGGAGTTCACACTATTTAGGAAAGCCTCTTCTGATCATTCTTTCTGTGCTTGGCTTCTTCTGCCCTATCCATTCCAACGTGACCCTGTCTGAGTTATGTCCCAGTCCCCACACCTCAGGCTTCTGCTCCCAGCCCAATTTTATTAATCCAGCCATTCCTAGTCTCCTCCTCCAGGCTCACTGTCCAAATCCCCATCTCCCTTTCCTCACACCCAGTGCCAGTCTCCTGGCCTGCCCAGTCCCAGTTCCCGTCTCCCACCCCAACTCCTTGTCTACAGTCTACTTGTCCAGCCAGTTCAAGTTCTCCCATCCTGGCTCCTCCTCTGATCTGTCTCTCCCCTCCCACTCAGTCTCAATTCTTGTCTCCTGCCCCAGGTTCTTCACCTAATTTCAGTTTCCCCTCAACAGCTCTCCCTGGGCTCCTTGTCCTAGTCTCTTTATGCAGCCATTCCCAGTTCACTCCCTCACAGTCTAGATCCTTGTCGGATCTGTCTACCCTTCCCATCTGATCTTCCCCACTGGTTTCCAGTCCCAGTGTCCTTGTCTAATCAGTCCCAGTCTCCCTTCTTAGCCACAGCTCCTCATCCAATCTGAGTGTCCCCCCACCACTCCCAGCCAGCTGGCTCCCAGTCTCCCCTCTCCCACTTTCACCAGCTTCCAATACCAGCCTCCCCTTCCCCCAGCTCCCGGTCCCAACCTCTTTGCCCTGTCACATTTTATCTCCCCCTACTCCATTCCTAGCCTCACCAGACTGTGTCTAAATCTGCTTCTTTCCCTTCCCCCTTGACAAGCTTCTGTCCTCTCTGCTTTTGAATCAGACAGCTTCCTCCTCCATGCTGCTTGGTTGATGGGGGAGGCAGGGGTGTCTTTGAGAGCACAGGAGACAGGCTTCCTGACCTCAGCTCTGGTGCCTGACGGGAGTAGCCATTACAGGACAAGTCCGGCTTCACCCCAGTAGCCCTTGTCTGGAGGGTGCATGCCCAGTCAGTCTGTGGCGATAGCACATGCCCAGTCTGGTGAGCACCTGGAGCTGTGAGAGACTCAAGCACGCTCAATGAGGATGGAATTTTCAGAGATTTTAGCTGCTAAAATCAAAGAAGTCTCTGCTGAGCATATGTGAACTGTGATATTTGAAATGCTCATAACTTGGCTAAAATTGTCACAGGAAAAGCAAAAGGCACATCCCTGACACACAAAATAAGTCCCGCGGACCCCGACTCCTGCCAAATTTCAAGTTCCTGCTCCAAAGCATGGGGACATTAGAGCTCTGCAAAGAAAAGGTCACCAGAATTTTTTAACACGGGCAAAATGTTGTATTGTTCCCTACCCTTGTTCTCAGGTGCAGCTGAACTGTGTTGGCTGAAAATTTCCAACAAAATTCAGCCTGAGGCAGGCACCTGACAAGGAAATTTTCATCCCAGCTGGTTAAAGATTGTCAAAGTTACGAGCAACTGAAAACAGGGTTATATTGTGGGAAAGCTTGGGTAACCTTATAATACCACCAGCACTGCCTAATACAGATAGATCTGTTTCAGAGTAGCAGCCGTGTTAGTCTGTATCCGCAAAAAGAAAAGGAGTATTTGTGGCACCTTAGAGACTAACAAATTTATTTGAGCATACGCTTTTGTGAGCTATAGCTGACTTCATTGGATGCATTCAGTGGAAATATAAATATATATAAATCTCCCCACTGTATTTTCCACTGAATGCATCCGATGAAGTGAGCTGTAGCTCACGAAAGCTTATGTCAACAAAATAAATAAGCTTATGTCAAGCTTATTTACAACAAAATAAATTTGTTAGTCTCTAAGGTGCCACAAGTCCTCCTTTTCTTTTTACAGATAGATCTGTTTGCAAGGGACTACCAATGAGGGGATAAATATAGGTCATTCTTCATACCATTCATTCAAGGGCTGCATGGTTCCATCTTCCAGGAAAGGAGCTGATTAAGGCCAAGTGAAATGACCATTTTTAGTAGTGTGCTTGCTGTGCAAGGAAGTGATTCTGATCATCATGATTTAATTGGGGACTGGTCCTGCTTTGAGCAGAGGGTTGGACTAGGTGACCTCCTGAGGTCCCTTCCAACCCTGATATTCTATGATCAAGGGAATGATCCACAGCTGATTGAAGTCAATCTAAAGATTCCCATTGCCTTCAGTTAGCTTCAAATCAGGGCCTAGTTCTCACTGTAGCGAAATCACTGAGCAGACAGCTATCAGCTGACAATGATTTAGGATTGGATCCACAAAGGGACATAGATAGTTAAATACCTGATTTAGGGAAGTCCCAGTGTGAGGCACCACAGTACTCCACAAAACCCCCACTTAGCTACAGACCAACCTTGTAAGCACCAAACATTTTGCTGTAACAGTCCCTTAGGCACCAGAGTTTCTGTTTCTGGGCATGTGCTCTGTTGCCTGAGACAGGTTTCTGGATAGCTGCCTCCTGCCTAAGCCCCAGAGCAACCCTCAAACCTGGGGAAGATAGATACCTTTCTCACCTCTGGGACCCAATCCAGTAGGCATGCTCAGAGCAATACATAAGTCCCTTTGTGACCTGAGTCACTGTCAAGCTGAGCTGGATTTCAACCGGGGACTTGAAAGTGAAAGTCTCCTGTTACACTTTTAAAACCATCTGAACTGGTTTATTGAAGGGATGGGTAATGCAACATAAGGTCTCCTTGATGAACCTATCAACGTATGAAGAGCCATCAACATTTTTAATAAGCAATAGGCTGGTAATACATGCCTTAATCTAATTAGCTTTCTTTCACACGGAGAAAAAATGAGAGACAGTAAATGTTTTTAGAGTGCACTGTGAGGGCTTATTTTGTTTTGTTAGTTTGGTTTTGATTTTAATGTTAAGAAAAAGAGAAGGGTTTAAATATGTAATTTAAATAACTTCCAGGAAGAAGTGGAACCTTCCAATGATGTTTGGAATGGCAACTCTTTCTTCATGCAGTAGCGGCCTGGTGGTAATGGAAAATCTGCCTCATCAGGAAAAGAAAGAAAGAGGCTTGTCGTTAAAGGTGTGGCAAAAAGTTTAGTAAATTAAAGCATAAATCAGTCACCTTTTACTTTAATTAGCTCAGCCAGAACTACTTATATGAATATTTAAAAAGTTGTTTCAGAGCTTAAGCCTTAAGGTAAGCCATAAATCATTACCTAATCACAAATTATAGTACCTTGGATAAGATTTCCTCTCCCAGTAATGCCCACTATGCTGGCATGTCTGTGGAGGTAATAGGGAAATAGCTTTTATTGTATTTTGCAGGGAAAGCTGTGGGGATCTTCACCCCGGTCTACAGTGCAGAGTTAGGGTGATGTAAGGCAGCTTACGTTGACCTAACTCTGTAAGTGTACACTACAATGTTGCTCCCACCAACGTAAATCACCCACTACATTGGCTTAATAACCCCACCTCCGTGAGAGGCATAGTACTTAGGCTGATGTAGTTAGGTGGACACTGTAGTGACTGTTCTGGCTGTCAGCCGCCCAATGCTGACAGCCAGATCCCCACCACCTGGGCTGATGGCCAGAGCCCCAGAGCCTCGCTGTCCCGGGGCTGACAGCTGGAGCCCTGCTAGGGCAGGAGCCCCACCGTCCACCTCCATCTGTCACCCCGAGCCCTGCTGCCTGAGGTTATCAGTGCCCCACAATGTCCCACACTGGTGAGGATGGGCACCACTGACAGAAGGTGCTAGCATGGACATACAAATCCGATTTAATTACTGTGGTGGCTGTACATGCATGTAACTTAAGTTGATTAAATTTTGTAGTATGGACATGCCCTTCCTGTTTAATTTAAGTGGCATTAGAGACTTGGATTATAAATCTTGCCCATGACCTCTAGCTACAGTTAACCAATGTATTTTATGGATGTTCTTTCCCTCAGGGGAGATACTGTTTGTATTAGCCTGTGGTCTCTATGTGGGCATGCCCAGCAGAATCTGTTACCTCAATGACAAGTGTAACTAATAATTACTGAACAAATCTGATCTAGTGCTTTAATTAAGGCAGTATGTCTGGTTTTAGTACTTGACACTATATCATGTTACACAGGGCTCTAACATATACTGTAGGGCAGTGGTTCTCAAGCTTTTTTTTCTCGCAGACCACTTGAAAATTGCCGAGGGTCTCGGCGGACCACTTAATGATCTTTCTAAATATTGTTTGTACCATTAGCTAACTATTATAAAGTGCTTTGGATAAAAGTGCTATATAAAACGCCCCCCCATAATTAACGTTTTTTTGTTCTACAAATAAAAGCACACAACTCATATTTTAATATCAGTAGTCTTACCTTTCTAATGCAATGGATGTGCCCTCTCTCCCCCGACATGGCAGTCCTCGAGCTGGGACTGGGAAGGAGGGCTATCTCTCCCCAGCAGCCACAGTCCTGGAGCTGGGGAAAGTCGCCTCTTTCTCTGGCAGCCGCACATCCCAAATTTACCCCACCCCCTCTTCTCACCCCACTGACCCTCCCACCTATCCCCCTTTGAACCCCCCAAGGCCACCATCTCACCTTACATATGCGTCTTCTCCAGGGTCCAGGTACCTAATTAGCGGAGCCACGCCTGCGCAGCTCCACTAATTAGGGGGGGTGGCCCTTCATTCTCTTGTGTGCGACTGCCCAGGTGCATACCTTAGAGGGAACTATCCGCGGGCCACCTGAATGGAGCTCACGGACCACTGGTGGTCCATGGACCACAGTTTGAAAACCTCTGCTGTAGGGGATTTATAGAACAAGTCAAGATATTGTGGCATCCAGCAGACTGAAATCATTGCACATTATGTACCTAAAACTAAGAAATAAGAATTTGATTTCCTCTCCAGGTTGTGGCATTGTTGTGGATAGCAGGCACCAGACTTGTGCATTTGTTTCAGAATAAAATTGACAGCCCACTTCTCAGAGAAAATCACTCACATCTGAGATGGCCTGTTGGAAACCCAGGAGCCATACAACAGGTGTGTGCCCAATAACCTTCCCTTTCTGAATTCAGCCAGTATACCTGACAGGAAATTTTAGAAGTACTGCAGAAAAACTGACTCTGATTCATGTTCTTGGTTAGTGACAGAGAGCAACTGGGACCCATCTAACTGTGAATGTGAACACCTCCTTAGAGGGAAACCTACTACAAATCCCCAGAACAACAATCATATGGCCTTCCCAAGCCACTGCTAAATGCAAATGATCTCTCTACCATCTAGGATCTGATCTGCTATTCCTGAGCAAATTATTGAGATGCTCAACAAAGAATGCCTCCAACCACAACCTAATACAGCCGGTATCCTAGAACCCATCTTCCAATCAGGGTTCTGCAGAGATGGCACAAAGAGGTGACCTCCTCTTAGCAGTGGTCAAGAGCATCACATCTGTATCCATGCTGCTGAATCTCTCTTCAGTGGCTGATGCAGTTGATCTGCTGTCCTGCCTCTGAGAAGTAGCAGGGTTTAATTTATCATGCTGAAAAATGGCTTCAGTTTTTCCTCTATGGCTTCACTCAGAATTGTGTTAGGCTCCTCTGCCCCCAAGGCCCTCATCTGATGAGTCCCCAAAGATCCATCTTGTCCTTCATTGTGTTCTACAGTTACATGGAACCACTAGGAGAGACTATAAAACAGCATGGACTTGAAAATGCCACTAATATGCAGAAGACACTCAGGTCTATATCACCTTCAGACCAGGCCTAAACAGCACGATCTCCCAGCTGTTTAAGAATTTAGCTCAGACCAACAACTGGATGAAGACAGCTGATTGAACCTAAAGCTTGGAAAGGCTGAGGTGAATCAGGTGGGGAGAAGGAAGTAGTGCAAAGAACTCACCTCCCCTATAATATTATCCTCCACTGAAGGCATCTGGTCTCAGCATGTTAAGACAGCCTGGCACCCTGATAGTCTGCTGGATTGATAGTTATGACCACAAAAAATATCCCTCTCCATCTACAGCTGGGAAAAAAGACTGTCAATCCTGTCTAGATTCAGGCTTACCCATTGTGATTTGCTTATTCATGAGTTGATTATCGTAACTTTCTATAGTGGTTATGAAACTCTTGACCTTAAAAAAAGCTATGGTTGGTTGAGAATATAGGAAATCTGAGGTTTCAATCTTCGAGTTATGGGCATGATGCAGGAATTACTGGGTGGGATCCCATGGCCTGTGTTACACAGAAGTCAGCCAAGATGACCATAATGGTCCCTTCTGGCCTTAAAAAAATCTATGAATCTTTAAAACCCTCCATGGCGCTTCTCCCTGTTTAGCCTCACTGTGCATCTGTAACACTGACAGACCCTGGTCATTGGCGGGCGAGATCGAACCTGGGACCTCTAGAGCTTAAAGCATAAGCCTCTATCACATGAGCTAAAAGCCAACTGGCTCTGGTTTGTCGTCCATTTCAAAAGGAACATCAAAATTAAAATGTATGGATTCTCTTTTCCCTTGCAAATCTTTTCTGCTGCTGTTGCAGCTGTAGGTCCAGCTAACCCCAGCACTGTTTTCTCTCAGACAGCTGGCTTTCTTTAATAGTGTGTTTTTACAATTTTTATAGGCTTTAACATTTTATTCTTTATGATGACTTGAAAGTGAATGTGGTGCTAATGAAAGGTACTAGACCATGATAGAACTGGAGACTGAAGTTTTCTCTATCCACTGCCCGTGCTGAACCTGTTCTAATAATACAGCGCTTAGCACCTATATAATGCATTCCATCTTCAAAGAATGCTACAAACATTAACTAATCTTTCTACACTGACAAAAGGGAAAACCTTTTAATCAAGGTTTAATGTAAGGATTGTGCAAAGATCATGCCTATAATTAAGGATTATCATGCATATTACATGCATGGTCCTTAAAGTTTTGCTGATATGTGGCTCAGTATCCTTTTGAGGGAGGTAGGGCAGCATTATTATCCCCTTACCTTTGCAGATGGAAGAAAGTGAGGCAGGGAAGTAAAGTAACTTGCCCAACACAACCGAGGGGGAGTCAGTGTCATAGCTCAGATATGCAGTCAGGAGAGTCCTTTTTCCCCCCATTCCTGTGCTGTGGCCACAATTCTCTCTCTCTTGGGAATAAATAGAGGGCTCCATCCTTTAGAGCTGTCAATGAAGTAACTTTCACCAACAATAAATTGACTGAGACTTCTTTTCTTTTAAAATGAACTTAATATTGTGAGCAAGTGGGGGTAACTGTCCCTGCTCTGCAATATACTAACTGGTAGGGAGCACATGCAAGCATGGGACTGAGCCCTGCTGGCACAAAAACAGATACACTTCATTGTTTTGAATGTCTATGAGATCCCATTGCAGATTTGAAGTGGTTCTTCCCCTTCTGAGGAAGGTTTCTAAGTTCTCCGGGTAGTGTTTTGACACCAAACCATGGGGTTTTGTATGTGTGTGAGTGTGTGTGTGTGTGTGTGTGTGTAGGTACTTGGATATTATAGTGATCAGCGCAGTATAAGACCCTATACAGAACAGAACAACTTGTAAAGAGAAACTCCTCCCCTCTCTGTACCCGCACCATGTGAAAATGAATATCCAAGAGCGAGGCTAAAGCAAGAGAGATTAAGGAAGTGAACAAACTTTCTTTCTGATTATGCTCAGCATCTAAAAAGAACTGCATCACAGCTGCCAATAAGTATTTCTCTCAAAAGCTAACTGCTCATATGCATGTAGTTAAACAGAGCTTCCAAAAGCATTTGAAAAAGTGCCATCTGATGAATTACAATAACGTTACAGGTGTTGCTGGTCAGGAGCAAAATCTTGTTTTCCTGGATTTTTGAAATAGTTTCATTTCACTGGCAAAAAAGAAGTGTTTTCACAGGCAGAGACAGGCTATATTATTTACAAAAAGCTGTTTTATTTTATTTTATTAAATGGTACATTTCTGTTGGGGGAACATTCGGAGTTTATCACTGGATGGGGACTAAAGTTTGTTGTTTTCATTACAAAAGGCAAATATGACTTTATTGGTACAGATGGTGAAATTGCACCACACAGGACTAAATGAAACAGCATAATTTCAGCCAGCTTTTCTAACTGCTGATTTGTAGAGCTGAAGAAAGTTTCTGCTCCAATATGACCTTAAAAGCCTGATTTAAAGAGCTACGAAAAATGGAGAGGGGAGCTGGAGGAGAAAACAACAGAGAGAAAAGAGCTGTGATCAGGTTAACTTAATGTGTTAGTTTGTGGGGGGAACTTCAAAGTATTATACTCACCCATATACATTCTGTTTACCTTGTGTGTCATTTCTGAGCAGAAAGACACTTGCTTTCAGGGGCCTGAGACCACCCAAGTTAATGTGAAAATGTCCTGGGATGGGTGGTCACCTCAGGTGGGCCTGCTGAGCATGAGTTTCCCTGCTTCTGATGGGCATTGGATTCATATGCATAAAAGGGTCCCGTGTCATCTGACCTGGACACCCAAGATGGAGAAACACCTTTTACAAAAGCTTCTTAGGACTCAGTTGCATAGTTCAAGTTCTTGCTTAGATACTGCTGGCTAGAGTAAAGAGTTTTTGTTAGATTTCCCCTGTGTGGATTTAGGTAATAAAAACTACTGGTCTACCTTGAAGGCCTTCTAATTGGTTTGCTAATCCTCCCAGTGAGTCCCTATAATCCTGTGCTCTGCCTACTTGAAAGTCTGCAGTGGATCTGAGCATCACAGAGCTTTCCAAGTCTGTGCGGTCGCCCCATTCATTGCTCATGAAAGAGACAGCAAGACCCAAATCTCAGTGGACGCTCTCTTCTTGACGTTACTCTGTTTGTTTGTTTGTTTATTTGGCCACAGCTCATGATGCAGGCCAGGGAGGTTCAGACGAGACCACTGCTCTCATGACCAGGCTTTTCTAGAAAGAGCATTCATCTCTCTGGTTGCCACTGGGCTAGTTTTTTTTAACTGGCTCAGCCAAGATTCCCCCACCCCCCGCTGCCTTCTTACCACGGTGGGAGCAAAGTAAAAGTCTTTCTGTTTGTTTAACACATAAAAATAACAATAATACTGTATATAAGGAAAGGTACTTCCTGTAAATTTCTGAAGGCTTCTGAAAATAGTCCCAAGTCTCAGCCAAAGTTAATACAGATATGTAGCCAGAATTTCCATGAAAGCATCTGTACCTGGGTGTCTGTACCAGTAAAATAGTGCAAATAGCTACAGCCCCTTTCTCAGCCAAAGTTCTGCTGCCTCACAACTGGTAGACACATTTTTTCTTATTGGAAAGGGTGGTAGCATGCTTCAGTTCCTGAGCTATTTTAGAATTAGTACCCTATAAAGAAAAGCACGTTGTTTCCTTAAAAGGTGTCCTGTATCATTGTCACAGCCTGTTGAGCACTGTAGCTAGCATGCTGCCCTTTGTTATCCAATGTACAATAAGCTCTGAGCAACAAAACTATCTTTTCTTTTGTTACACAAAATGTATCTTTCCTCGTTATTAAGTATTTGTATTATAGGAGGACCTATAATGTAATTAATGTAAATTGAGTCTACCAGCCCTAAAACTCCAGGATTTACTGTCTGCTTTTGTCTCCTTGTTTGTTTCTCAGAGGCAGCCTAGCATGGGGCTGTTGTCCCTCTGCTATCCTAGGCCTTTCTGCCCCCTTTCCCACTTTGTTCTCCCTCCTTGTTTTCTTTCTTGGTCACAGCTGTGGGTATATGTCTCCACGATTGGCAGTTCTGGCAGCTCCATGGGGACGTGATCAGCCTGACTGCCTGTAAGCAGGGAAGACTCTCCTCTCCCTTCTGCCTGTGCTCATTATGGGGTTTGTAAAACCCAGTACCTATCCCCCACCCCCACCCCCACCCCCAAGGGTGAGGTCTGGCCTGGGCTGGCAAAGGTTACTTCTCTTGAAAAAATATCAGCATTGAAATGCAAACTTCCTGTGTGTGGTGGGGTATCTGGAAGGCATATGATTGTAGTGACAGGTATAATCTCATGATCCTTGGGATCATCTCTTTCATTACATTCACCCAGCCCAATGAGGCATAATTGGTAACGAATGTGAATTCATCCCCTGGGAGGTAGTACCATTGGCTCTCTATTGCCTAGTTGGCAGCCAAGCATTCGTTCTCTGTCATCGAGTATACCCTCTTGAGAGGCAAGAGTTTCTGGCTGATGTCCACTATCGGATGTTCTTCTCCATCTTCTTCTTGAGAAAGGACTGTCCCTAGCCCTACCTCTGATGTATCTGTTTGCAATATGAATTCCTTCTTGAAGTTTGGACTATACAACTCTGGGTGTCTGAAGAGTATACACTTGAGCACTTGAGAGGCCCTTTTGCAGGTAGGAGTCCATAATACTCATCTTAGGGCTGTGTCTCTAGTTAGGTCAGTTCGCAGGGCTGCTATGGTGGCAAAATGTGGTATGAACCAGTGATAGTAGCTGGCTAGGCCTAGGAAGGCACACACTTGCCTTTTGTGGTTGGAGTCTTGTATGCCTGTGAGGCATGGACTTTATCTACAAAGGGTAGACTTGCCCTCCACTGACTGTGTGGCACAGGTAACAGGCTTCCTCTTTTCTTATCATGCATTTAGCACAGTTTGCCATTACCCAGCTTCTCCCAGTGATTGGCAAATGGTAGGTAATTTATCCCAATCCTTGCTATAGATGACTACATCACCCAAGTGTGCTGCCATGTATTGATTATGCTGCTGGAATTATCAGTCCATTAAACATTGAAAAGTAGCCACCACCACGTGTAATCCAATAGGCATAACCTTGAAATGAAATAGGCCGAGTGACATAGAAAAAGTTGTCTTCTCTTGGGAATCTGGTGTTAAGGGAATCTGTCAGAATTCCTTCATCAAATCGAAAGTGGTAATTCACTGGGCTTCTCCCAACTGGTTTGAGAGTTCATCCACCTGCAACATGGGGTAGGCATGAAATTTTGAAACTGCATTCACCTTTCTGGAGTCTATACAGAAACACTGTGAGCCTGCTGGGTTTGGAACCAGCACTGTAGAATTCTTCCAGTCACTTTGGCATTCCCCTATTACCCCAAGTTCTAACATGGTTCTGAGCTGTTTCTCAATGGTCCCCCTCAATTTGTTACGGATTGGTCAGAGCCCTTCTCATATTATTTTACTGGATTCCATATTAATGTGATGATGGGCCAAGGACGTCTTCCTGGGGAAAGCTGAAAATACCTTTGGAAAAGTGGCCACTAGTTGGAGTTCCTATTGCTTTTGTTTCTTGTTTAGGTTCTTTCCAAGGGGCACTGAGCTCTCTTTCAGGCAGTCATTAATTTGGGGTCCCAGTTCTGGTTCTTCAGGATACGGCATCATGAAGAAGCTTTCCCTCGCCTTCCAGGGCTTCAGCAAATCGATATGATAATTTGTTGGGTATTTTTCATGATTGTCTGATTAAATAGTCCACAGTTCCTACTTTCTTTACCACCTCATAAGAGCCCTCCTACTTGGTCATTAACTTTGATTCAGAGTTTGGAAGAAGTACCATAGTATAACTCTGTCACACGGCTGGAAGACACATATTCTTGCCCCTTTATTGTATCATCTTTGTTCTTGTTCCTGTGCTTTTTTGTGTTTTTTTCCTAGCATACGTCCTCATAGTCCCCAGTCTCTTATGTAACTTTAAAACATATTGTACTATGTTTTCAGCTCTTGGTGCTTGGCTTTCCTATGTTTCCCATGGTCTAGTATGCCTCTTGGCTGTCACCCATATAGCAGTTCAAATGGTGAAAAATCTGTAGAGGCTTGTGATACTTTTCTGATGGTGGAGAGTAGGGATGGGAATAGTTGGTCCCAGTGTCAATGGTCCTGAGTAATGAATTGCTTGAGCATTCTCTTGAGCATCTGATTGAATCTTTCCACTAGGCTGTGTGTCTGCGGATGGTACATGGATGTGCATAACACTTTGACTTTCAATAGTTGCCAGACCTTTCTCATCAGATATATGTGAAATTTGTTCCCTGGTCTGTGAGGATCAGTTTCGGAATCCCTACCCACGTGATGACCTTCAGCAGCTCATTAGCAGTAGCCTCTGCATTTGTAGATGAGAGTGGTATGGCTTCTGGGCATCGGGTTGCATAGCTCACAATAACAAGTATATGCTGATGTCTGGAGGAGCTCTCTAGGGGGCTTATAAAGACAATTCCTATTCATTCAAAGGGGTCTCCACTCAGGGAAGGGATACTAGAGGGGCCTATGGGACTTATTTAGGGGCTACTAATTGGCATTCAGGGCATGATGCACAGAAATTCTTGACTTCTTTAAGGTGTTGGTATTGGCCAGGAACCTAGGCTGCGTCATGTCCTTCCCAAAATGCCCTGTACATGGGATCACATGTGCTAGATGTAGGAACTCGTGATGATATACCCAGGGTACTAGTAGTTGCATTTGTATCTCTTGTATCTGCTTGTCCTGGTCTATGTGATATAGTAAGTCCATCTTAAGGGGAAAATGGGGCTATTGTCATGTCCTGTGTAGGCATAGGGAGTGGGATTGGTGGGGTGCTTCAAGTCATGGGCCTACTGTCTCAGGGAAATCTTACCTAGGGACCATGAGAGGGCCACCTGTCACCTATCCTGCCTGCCGGCCAGTCAGCTACCTATGTTCTCTTGGGGTTTACCACTTCCCTTGGATACCTGTCTGTTTCCTTCTCCAGTGTATATGGAGCAGTTACTTCCATAGCAGAGGGTCCCTGGATGGCTTGAACAGTCCTCCATGAGGCAGGTGGCATCAACTAGGCTTACTGGTCAACGTTGCAAACCCAATCTCAGCCTGCAGATGGTGGTTGTGCTTTGGGGGTTTGCACTCATGGTGAAAGCATTGATGATAGGTTTCTTCATCCAAACTAAGCTGGTCCAATGTGGTCACCTTCACTTGTTCATAGTCCTGGGCTGCTGCATCATCAAGTCCCTGGTATGCTGCCTAGGCTTTCCCAATGAGGAGTAGAGCGGGCTGGAGGCCATTGAGAGGCCTCACCACCTTTTCAAAAGTTACCAAGAATGACTCTTGGTCATCATCTGTTGTTATCTTGGGAAGCATCAGGGTCAGAATGGTTCCCTGAATTATGAGAGGCTCATTCCTTCTAGGGGTGGGACCCAGAAGAGTAGCAGCCGGTATCAGTTCTGCCATCCATTGTAACAACTGTTGCTGATGTGATGCTATCTGTTGGAACAGTTGTTGCTGTCTTTGTTGCTGTCGTGCTTGTGTGTCAGCCTGCCATTGCAGGAGCTGATTTACCTCCATAGCTCTTTTGTATACATGAAAGAGACCAGCTATCTGGGACACCTTTCTATTAACAAAATGTGCCTAGCCTCAATTTCCACGTGCATTTTGAATTATTTAAAAAATGTATCATTAGCTAATGTGGGGCTATACTTTCAGCCCAACTGGAATCCTAATTTGGTACAATTTTTCTCAGAGGAAGCACATGACCCTAGGGCACTCTGATCTTCACTGGCTGTCTTTCAGTTCCTGCATGGAGCTTATGGTGTTAGTTTTGACCTAGAAAGCCATAAGCGACTCAAGACCTGCCTACTTCCTCATGCCATAATTGTTACCATTGTGATCAGTGCAGGCATCAGAACTGAAGTCTCACTGATTTAAAAGAGGGGGCTTAAGGTAAAGCATTACCTGAGGAGGTCCCTGAGCTCCAGCATCTACTCCTTCCTGTGGTCCCAAATACTGTTTTTAGTGACCTTCCAGATGTATTGCAAGGGGTGTATTTTAACTCAGGCTCTTGAGGAGGGAGGTGGTAGGGATGTGGTCTGTGTGTGTGTGTGTGAGAGAGGGGGGCTTTGTTTAATTGGGAGTTATTGGGAGGGTATCAACTTTCATAAGCTCTTCGTAGTGTCGTTGGAGCTGCTGGTTGTTACTTACTGGATTTAGACGAGTAATGTTTTGTTAACTTTGTTTTGTTAACTTTTCCACCTATTTTGTACGTATTTTTAATAAAATATGAACAAATCAATATTGTAAACAACATAACTCCACTACCAAAGTGAGCCCTCCCCCCCACGCCACCCAATCTTGTCCCTCATAAAAAGCCTGGATAAACCTCTGGGCCTTCCAGCATGCCTGGAGTGTGGCTTCTGTTGTACTGCAGGCAGTGCTTCTCTATAACCCAGGCAGCTTTCACATCTTTGAAGTTCAAACTACAGCACCTTAGTCCGCTCAAATCTAGAAGCTGGGCTAACTTCTCTCCCCCTGGATGGTTCACAGAAAGAAGCCCCCTCCTCTCCCTCCCTCCCTCTCTCTGCATCTTCGAGGTTATGCATATCTGGCGGCACTCACTCTCAAGGAATATGCAGCCACGTCCATAATGATCAAAGATGGTTGCTGCTTCCACCCAGCTGAGAGATCAACAGCTTCTTGTGCAGCGCTGTCTTCCTTGTCTTACCACACAAGAAGCAAAAGTGAATATTATAACAACAACCCTCCCAAAGACTTTAGACCTCCTTTCCTGAGGATCAGACCTCTCATGACTCACCTTCCTGGGAGCGTGATGTAGGCTCAGCAGCTTGGATTTTGGAAAGCACCACGCTGTAGCATGTTGTTTCAATTTGTCATCTGCCATCAGAAAGGTGGCCACAGTTCCTAATGGAGTTTCCTCACTTAAACATTTCTCTGCATATAAAAAATGTCCATGCAGTTATCCTGCCAAGATCTGCATATTTAGAATAACATACATTGGCCAGAAACTTAAGGAGAAAAAAAATGGTTACATATAAAGTACACCATTGAAAAGAGGGAAAACTGGTGAGTGGAGAAAGAAGCAAGGGGATTCTTTTCTTTCCCCTGGTTAAATCCTATCTTTCTTCAGATCTGTGTCTAATGTACAGGCCTCCAATGTTTTCTGCTAAAGGAGTGATCCCATCATTATCTTCTAAAGGAAATGCAGTTTTTTGGGAAGGTGCAACAGAATGTTCTGTAATTTCACAGGTTTAATACCTTTACCCACTCTCAGCGCTGAAGTGCACCATTCCAACTGATGTAGAAATTCACCAGCTTTTAACATGGAAAGGATCATCTCAGTCTGGTCCACTACTGAGGGTGGTAAAATTGGTGCTCTACAGGGTGATGAATACAAAATGATTATAAAATAATTCTCAGTTCATGTGAAATTTACAAAAATGAGGATATCATGTAAGGGGGTCTTATCCACGGGGCAGTGATCAGAACTAGACAAGTAACAAAAAGTGTGGCTACAGTGACTCATATGTACTGTACCAAAACAAACCTGGAGATGAACCGATACTGTATGTCTGATTTATATAATACTTCATGCCATGTGTGTTAACAACTTCCATTTATCACCTGGCCCACAATAGCATTTAAAGAAGTACCACCAACCAAAGAGGATACATTCTGATATTAAGTTTTTTTGCCAGTTCACCATTCTGATGTTGAAACATTATGTAAAGAAGTTACTCGCTCCAGGAGACCATACTTCTCGAAATGGTGGTCATATGAGAAATAGGGCATGCAGGGTCTCACATTCAGAGATACCCATTAATAGATGGGCATGTGTCAGTCATCTTTCCAGCTACCATTGAAGGAACAGGCTCCTGAGGTGTCTCACCTCGGAAATCCAATTAATGGTAACTATCCATTGGTGGCCAACATCGAGCCAAATATGCCATTGAAAAGATAATTACCTGGCAGTAAAAATTATAACAGTAAAAAAAAAGGCAGGTGGATTGTAATAGCTCACTGAACTCCTGGGCAAACAGGGGATATGTTCTGAACAGGAGCTATGCTTGCAGTGCCAGAGCATTCGATTTGCCTATCTGCCTTGGTGTTTCTCTGTTTTATCCTAGCTGGGACCTGCTGGCAGTAGCTCAGTGTGCTGCTTCAGGAAACTTCCATAATGAACCTGGCCACATCTGCATTGCTTTTTTATTGAGCAGGAATGAAGAGGGATGGGCTGGCTTCCTTCTTAATTTCCCCCTCCCCCACTCCCGGACTGTCACCCCACAACAATAATTTTTTTGCCAGGAGGGAAGATGGCTGACATTCCTGGTACTTTTTGGCCTAGTTAGCATAGTAAATAAATAAAATCAGCAGATCCAATATTCTCTGTAAGAATTTTTAAGGCATTTTATTAAACTACCTTTTCCCTGTTGATTGCAATCTGAACTGACCTACCACGAATCCATGATTACACTGTCTGAACATGGGAATGAGATGAGTTGTCTTACTGAGGCAGATTATTTGTCCATCTAGTTTTGGTATCCTGTCTCTGGTCATGCTCTGCCTCTAAAGCTAAAGAGAGGATAATATATTTATCTGGCATGGTATTTTTGAACTGTCCCTTGGTGCTGTTACTCTGGAAGGAGGAAGAGAAGTTCGGTCTATGGATGCAAAGGGTGGATGTGGGAAAATAGCCTTTAATGTGAATGCAGCCATAGATGTCACAATAGAAGTGTTTTGTTTGTTTGATTGCTGGTGAAAGGTGCTGGATTGTCCGCCCTAAAGACTTCAGTCCTCTGTTTTAGGCACATAGTTGTAGTGTGGGTTAGGTTTCTGTTTCACTAAACACAGGTATGTCACTAGAAATTATTGTATTTAGAAAGGGAGGGAAAAGGGAGCTGTACTGTAGGATTAATTAAAAGGCACAACATGACTACAAGAGAAATTGTTAGAGAGAACTGGTAAGGAATTCCCACCTGAGGGCTGAGAAATCCTAGCAGCTGGAGTGTGTTTATCGAATGTTAATTCAGATAGCAGGGTAAGTCACTCTGAAAACTCCAGACTAACCATGATTGAAAGGAGAGTGGGGCACAGAATAAGCTTTGGGGATTTTCAGAAGAGCAGCTTGTTTTGGTAAAACTAAGCAAGGCATGGGGGATTTTTAAAGCATCAGTGATTTCACCTGGGGTTGGTGGGAAAGCAAGGCTACTTTCTGGCCATGTTCGGTACTGTACATTTCAAATCTTGTTTTGACAGAGAAACAGTTACATGCAAGACAGGCTGCTTCTTGGAGCTGGGCTACAAATGATTAATTGTATCAAGAAAAAGAAACAGTGTCTCCTTGCTAAGCTTTGTAACGGGCTTCATATAAATTTGCGTGAAATATTATGTGGGATTACTGCAGCCAGCCAGGACTTCAGCTGCAGGAGCCAAGAGAAGAATGGGAACCTAGCCAACAGGAGAAGCAGGAGATGAAATGGATGATGTCTGCCAAGTCCAGGAGGAGAGCCAAACCATAGCTACAGTAGCATAGTAATGAGAAATGGGAATTACATTTAGCATTTGTGTTTATTATTTATTATTATTATTGTTTTGAATCTAATTTTTTATCCCATCCCCACCTCACTGCTCAGCGAAATGTAAGATAGGGAACGTAAAAGATATGTATTTAAATGTAAACCTGTGGGGGCCCTGGCTGGTATGGCATAAATCCGCCACCCACCCACCCACCATGGCAGGCAACGGCTGCAGTAACAGAAACTCTCTCTTTACCTGGGGGAACATCAAATGCTGCTTTCCAGCAACTTCACCCACTGAAATGATTCAGTAGCAGCATGTTGACTCAGGAGGATTAAGGAGAATTGGAGCCTCAGGGCAGCATTTGTTTCACCCTTCTTTCCCCTCAATTTGTGTGGTCAGTGCCCCTTCAGTTTCCATCTTGTTACAGCTGGGGAAGGGAAAATAAATGCAGTGATCCAAAGCTATGAAGATTTTGTATAGATGTATACTTTTTTCATGTCTGCTCCCAGCAACTGAGGAGTTCCTGAGTACTGCTCCAATGCAAGCGGGGATTATTATTTTAAGCAGAGAGAGGCCTGAACCAGAATTTCAAATCCAAGAACCTTCCAGCTGTGAGGAAGTTTGAACATCACCTCTGACTCTTATCTCCAGAATGGAGAAGATTAAAGCTCCAGATCGGAACACTCTTCAGAAACTTGGATCTGGGTCTGAATTTAGCAGCTGGCCCCTAACTCCATAAGGGCCTGAAACTAACATCTTCACTCACAGAGGAAATTTGGATCCAGAACCAAACTTTGCATCTCAGGACATCTCTACTACTAAGTCCAAGAGCTCCTGTTCTGTGTCACCATGCCTTGGCCCTGGTGTGGCTGTCACTAGAATGCACGTACTGCATGTGCACATTACGTGAGTTGAGATGCATACCAAGGTGATCTGTAGGCGACAGCTCTAGCCAGTGAGCCAAACCCCGGAGGAAGCTTTGACCTGTGGTAGGAGCCACACTATGCTTGCCTTTGCTGGAAATCACTCTTTGCCTGTCTTACAGCCCTTCTACGCATATGGGTGCACTAACTGATCCATGAGATTGAGCCTGTATTAATACATCCTTTTCCTGGAGAGGGGCAGGGAGATGCGCACTCACACATACACTAATATGAAATAATATCATATTCTATCCCTTGATGGCAGATGGGTTCTCCCCTCCCCGCCCACCTCCATGTGTGTGGAACCTCCAAGATCAATCTGACTGAGAAAAGGGTGACTTTTTTCCCCTAGTTTTCCCTCCAGCTGGAGTGAAACACACAATCTTCTCGTAAACACAAACTAAGAGATTCTTGTTTTCTGGAAGGAGACCGGGTAAAAACCTAGACTTCAGCTCTGAGCCAGAGTTGAGGGAGTTTCCCTCCTGGAGAGGGAAAGCTTGCCAGCATCACTGAGTGTCACAGAGTGCTTGGAAAAGCATAGCGCCAACACAGAGCTCCAGGTGTCAGTGGCTGTGGACTCATCCATTTGCCCTCCAATGACATCCTCTCACGTCTCATCACCTGTCCAATGCAGCATCTGTCTCTTCCTTGGCTCACTGAAAAAGCAAGACACAGTCTTCCCTGTTTCTTCTGTCAAAGCTAGCCTGGATAGCTGTGGGTGGTATATGAGCCCCCGCTATTTAGAAACAGCAGGGGTGAGGGGTTCAAAGCTTCAGAAGGGACAATATCTAGTTTTTCTTAATATCTGATCATGGGAGATGAATGATTTTTTTTCAGGTCCTGGTCTGCATCCCAAGCTAGGTTCCAGTGGGGACATAAATGAAAGCTTCTAGGAATGGGAAAGAAATCTTCTACCACTGAGGAAACATTTCAAACAGTAAAAGAGATCAAAATAAAATAGTGAACTATTCCAAATAGCAGAGAGGGTATCATGAAAACCTAGAATGTGCACAAGAGGAATATTATTTTGTTTTCATTTCATTTTGTGGTCTCTGAGCATTTTAACAAGTGTATGTGGATGATGGAGGCTGATGTTACCTGTACATTTAACTCTTATGCAGAATTTACCCATTTGGGACTCTTCTCTTGCAGGGTCCAAACAAAAACTGAACTCTGAGCAGACATGCAGAGTCTCCTGGGTAGAGATTTTTTTTTTGGTTGGTTGGTTTCTTTTTAGATCTCCACTGGTAAGAAATATTTCTTCACTTTGCCTGTACTGGGACAGGAAACAAAGCAGATAGTTTGTTTTATCCCGTGTCTAAGCCCAGGTTTCTGGTTAGTATGTGATATTCCCTTTTTCAAATGTTCAGATGACTTAATAGGTTTGTGTAATATTTATTCTGAATTGAGTGCAAAGGACCATTCAACCCAGTCTCTGTTTTGCTAACTGTAACACAGATCTTGCATTGCTTCTTGTAATCATTTCATTTTTCTCTGTGCTCCTTAAGGAAAGCTATATGCAACAACAGGGCACATGGAGTAAATTCCATTTCTTGTATTTGTCCATTTTTTTAAAAAAAAAGTCTTTCTGCTCTGCCAAGGACCCTTTGTAAGCAGCCTCCTCCCACACTGCCCGCCTGCCTGCCTTCTGTGTTCCCACTTAAATTTTCTCTTTTAGCAACTAAGCATGTGATGTCTGTGATATACATCTCTACCACCACCCCCCACCTTCATTCTGCCTGAATTTGTCTCTGAACTCTGCCTTCTGAGAATGCAGTGCAGTTTGCAATCAGGTGAGACAGTCTTCATTGAATGTTACAGACCCCCCCTCCCCTCCATCTTTTTTTCCAAGAAGAAGCATTTTCCCCTATGGCACTGCTCCTAGCTTTGACTATAAAAACAAGACTCTTAGCGGAATGATTCTTATATATTTGCCTGAGGACCCTTTCTCCACCCACACTCCCAGTGTGAGCTTCTGTGTAAAGAGCTGTGTGTAAACTGTAGTAGCTCCAGGACTCTTTATGACTTTACACTTGGGAACTATAAGTAGAAGGCAACAGCTGGCTACTGGGAAAGGAAGTAGCTGAAGGAGAGAAGAGAGATTTTATGAATTACAGTAGAAGGAACAATATTGCAGCTTCACAATGAATGAATAGGATTATGAAAGAGTTAGAGCTAAAAGATAAGAAAGGAGGAAGTTTGTTTGAGGTCCTCCATGAAAGAACTGTTGCTGGTGTAGTGGTCCAGTGTGCTACAACAACAGCGGTGGGAACTACAAAAGGTGGACTATAAATGGCAGCATATTGGGAGAACTTCCTGTTTCCTGCCAGGAGGTACCCTCTGTCTCCCCAGCAGGAGGTCTCAGCACTGACTGAGCTGAGAGCACGTAGCAGGCAAGGAGAGAGGAGGCTGCTGGACTGTAATCCTGTTCTATGTTCTTTACAGAATAAAGTCTTGTTCCTGGTGGTTTGTCTGAGTGGGTCTGGTCTGAGGAGAACACACACTGACACACAACACAGAGCACACAAAGGAGCCTCAGGCCCAGTTTCCCAAAGTTGTGTAAAAAGTCGCAAGGCAGGCTTCCCCTATCTTGAACAACCTCATACTGGGCCAGTGAACAGGAGGGGGGTTATATTTTTGACACATAGGCAACCTAACAGTACTTGAAGGGGTTAATACACCTTGAAGGGAGTTTTAAAATGCACTCTTTTTCCTCTTGGCCTCAGCATAAGGCAGCACTCTATTAGATTTGACCTTTCTTAATACGAATTAGCAGCTCGGTGGAACAGGATCCAGAACTCAGAGTCCTTTCCCTTTTCACATCCATGCATTAATGTAACAAAAGCAAAAAGGTGTCAGCAAGGCTAAGAATATCCGAACAGATCTTGTGCCAGTTTGGAATAAAATATAGGACCCTCCAGACATCGGAAGTAGCTGGTTCCTTCTGAACTCTAGGTAGGGCAGGTATTTTAAATTCACCCCCTCCAAACCACAGAAATGAAAGCATGGACAAATTCAGGTACTGAATTAAAAAAAAAGTTCTTCATTTAGGTAGGACAAATTAAAGTGAATGCCAAATTATCTCTTAGAATCTAAATTACCTCTCCCCTCTAGAAATACAGTTTTGCTCAGTTTTCTAAAAGGAATCCTTTCTTCCAGCCTTCCTGTTTCTTGCTTGAAACCTCTCAGCAGTCTTGTCACCTCAGGTCCTATCCTGTCTCATGAGATGATTGATGAATCCTAACTAGACACAAGGATGTGCCATCCAGGAAACCAGACCAAAACTGGTTGTGTTTAAAAACATGTCTGAAGAAAGCACAGGATGATGGGGGGAGGGGATGTTTTTCAGCCAATCCTTCCCCTCCACCCCCAAACAGATACACTTCTTTCTGCAGCCCACCAAAAGATTTTTGGATGCGGGGTTTGAGAGGTGTGGGGGTGGGAGGCATGTGATAACTAGACTTTCATGTTACATCTGGTTTTAGGTACTCGCAAGAGCTATAGCTGTGCAAAGTGGGGGGAAGGGAAAAGGGGCTCCAGCTCCAACTTTCTAGAGATGAAGTTATTTTAAGCAATGTCTTTGAAACAAAAAAACATGTGTTCTCAGGTCTGTAAAGCATTGGGCAAGGCTTAAACACCAGGGCTGGGTTGCCCAGGGTCGTAGACCCCGCCAAAAATAATAGCGAGCTCTGAGGTGGGTCTGAGGCAGGTTGGTCACTGGTGAGGGAGTGGTGACACAGCCAAGTCTGAAGTAGCGTGCTCTGATTGGCAAACAGGGAGTGCAGTGTTGACTACCCCGTAGGTATTTTCCTTTAAGTTTGCTGCTGTTTCAGACTATGCTGCTACTAGCCAATGTGCCATAATGCTTGTGTGACGGATGGGGGCTTGGACCCTGGGAATGAGCTTTGTGTGCAATTAAGATTAGAATTTACTTTTATTTGTTGTCCAAATTTTGATTTTTCTAGGATTGATAAAACTGCTACCTGCCAGTGACAGGATCAGCAACACATCAAACCCTGCCATGATGTCACACTGGTTAGTCTCTATGTAGCCTGATACAGTCACATAGCACCTCTCTGACTAATAACTCCACCCTCTCACCTTGCTACTCATTCTGCACCTACCATCGAGAATAAAAGCCCAATTCCCTACACCCTCAAAGGGGGCACAAGCCACAAAATCCATATCTGGTGTGACAAAGCTCTGTCCTTGCCTCCGTGGCTCCTGCATTTCCTGGCAGATTTCGCTAGCCTCAGAGGCTCACTGTGACCCTCCACATAACCCTTCTTTCTCTAGAGACAAGGGTCACAGTCTACTGAGCCATTTTCATCATAAGCCAGCAAGGAAGGTGAGGAGAAGTTATCCTTCCTTGCACAGTCTCCATTGTCTCCGTGATTAATCAGGAGGCAAAGGTGCAGGGGGGGGGAGCCCAGGCCCACCATCTACTCCGGGCTCCAGCCCAGGGACCCTAATAGTATCAGCTATGGTAGCTGACCTTTTAGAAACATGACATGTACAATTCCCTGGGCTACTTCCCCCACAGCAGCCCTCACTTCCTCAAGCTCCACTTCACCCTTACCTCAGGGCCTCCTTCCTTATGCCTGATATGGTGTATACTCCTCAGTCTCTCCAACAGCACAACTTCCTACCAGAGCTCCTGACATCCACCCCCACCTGACTGACTGGGAGGCTTTTAACTAGTTTCAGCCAGCCCCTGACTGGCTTCAGGTGTCCCAATCAACCTAGCCTTCTCCCTGCCTTCTGGAAAGTTCTTAATTGGCCCCAGGTGTCTTAATTGACCCCAGGTGTCTTAATTGACCTGGAGCAGCTTCCATTTCACTTAACCTGGTACCAGGGATTTGTTTAGCCTGGAGCTAATATATCTATCTCCCACTACTTTTCTATAGCCAGCTGGCCTTGCCCTGTCACACTGGGTATGAAATTCCTCAGAGTTGGAATGTTTTCAGTCCCATCCCCAAATCAGGGTACTGCTATAAATATAGTTAAACAAAGTTTCCCAGCCCTGAAAAGTATTAGGAAGTGACAAACCAGCTGCTTTTTTGAGAACACTTAAAATGCTGCCATTAGAAGCATTGTTGTTTTGGTCTAAATGAAAAATAATGTTCCAGGACTCCACTCTTCTCCCCAACCTGCCTATCAAGAAGCAAGTGCACCGGCCCGGATGCTGACATAACCCCACTGATTTTGAGATAGAATCTTCTCCCGCAGGTTTACTTGTGTGTGTTGACCTGCTGCTCCCATTTTTGAAACTCAGTGAACCAGGCAGATTGATATCTGAGGTCATCATAGAAATATGGGCAAGTAACTGCACTCATACAGAAACCTCTCCTGTATTTCCTCAGTGGCCCTGCTGCAGATGTGCACAAGTAATTTTCCTCTGGGGAGGACTCTCTGATAGGGAGAAAAATAAATATTCCATAGGTTGTTTTAGGCTGCTATCCTGCACATGCTATGCATGTGCTTTCATGATCCATGACTCCTGAACCCAGGTCTGCAGGCATCATCATGCACCACCCCTCCACCTGACAGCTTACTAACACCAGTTAGAAACAGAACTCCTTGAAGCCTGGTCAGATAGAAGTCTCCACGCCCAGACCCTGATTGGTGGAACACTCCTGATTGGCCTACTCGCCCTACTTAAGCCAGAAGGAGGAACAGAAAGTCATCTGCACAAGTGGGCTTCACCATGCTCTGAGCTATTCACCTAGTGCTACCTATTCCTCTCTCCTGATCTTGGTTTCCTGACTCGGCCTAATTCCTGGTATCTGACTTGTGGTTCCTGATCTCAGCTCCTGACTTACTGGTTCTGAACACGGACGGGTGTGGGGACCTGGCCTCCCACCCCATGGTAACCACTGGGCCTGGCTGCCTGCATCCCAGCCCAGACAATACTTAACGATACTACAGTGAGTAGAATCCCACTGAAATCAGTGAAACTACTCATAATGCTAACCACGTGCATGAGTATTTGCAGGATTGAGGTCTAAGGTTTCATAATAATGTCTGACATTGGCACCTTTTCTGTAAACTATATGATGATATGGTGTCTGCATTGCTGAGTACCCACAACTCCAACTGAAGTCGGTGGAAGCAGAGGGTACTCAGCACTCCTGAGAATTAGCCTCATGATGTATAAAGATTGTATTAAGGGTCCTTATCACTTTTGGCTAGTTTTGAAGCTCTTTAACGTTTGACACTATATATATTATAGTATTTTTCTCTTCTGTGGGTGTGTGTAGGGATGGTGATGTTGGAATGTACTTTAGAAAGCACCTCAAATACAGCCTGTTGTTTTCACAGGATATTTGTTTATATAGAGGTTTTTTTCTGGCACTCATCATCATAGAATCTGAGTGCCTCACCTACATTAAGGAATTTACCCTCAGAATGCCCCTGTGAGGAAGGTTGCTATTTTCCCTATATTACAGGAGGGAATTAACCCATAATTAGACCAAGGTTACACAAGGAGTCTGAGGAAGAGCCAGAAAAAGAACCCAAATCTTCCTGATTTTCAGCTGTGTGCCTTAAAAAGACTAGAGCTAGTTGAAATGGTATGGACTAATAGTTCATTCATCTAAAAATGCAGTTTGGGGTTGACCAAACTATTCAGAAATTTGACACCAATTCGCTGCATAGTTTTGGAGAAACCAGAAGTGTTAGGGCTCAGTTCACAAGGGGACTTAGGTATTATTCACAAGACTACCACAGGTAATGCCACCCAATGGCCCAGTCTAGTACCTGGGAATGTGGGAGAACCAAGGTCTACTCCCCACTCTGTATGATTCAGTAAAGGGATTTGAACAGGAGTCTCCCATCTCTCACATGAATGGCTGCACTACTGGGCTATGTGGTATTATGAGTGGGCTCAATCTCAGTCTCTCCTGTAGAAGATATTCAATTTCTGTATAAACTACTGAAATAGTCACCAGAGCAGGAACTTTAACCCAGGTGTCCTTCCTCCCAAGGTGAGTCCCCAAACCACCAGGCTACAGAGTCATTCTCAGTTGCTTCCTCTGGCCCAATGACTACTTATTGGCTATAAGCAGGGCCGCATCAGTGCCACCTCCTCCTTTGATGGTTTTGCGACTGAGGTTTCAGAATTTTCTTTGTTTTCAATTGTACTTAGGCGGGGTGGCCTCCCGAGGACCCGGAGTGGGAGGGCCCCCGCACTGAGCCCTGGTGGGCAGAGCCAGGGCCTAGTTGTCCCTCCCTGAGGCCAAGGAAGAAGGACACAGTGAACCAGAGAGAGAGGAACAGGGAGAAGAAAACCCCGATGAGTCCCAGACCCAAACCCAGCCCCAGATCCAGTGGAGAAAGGCCCTGCAAGAACCTCCCTGTCCAACTTCCCTCAAGACCAGCGGGATGACCTCACCCTTGATCATGCCTATAACCAAGTGTTCCACATCAACAGGACCATAGCAGACCCCCAGGAAGCACTGCAGTGGCTGGGGTTTGAACATACAGCCGATCACCTCTATCGAGTAGAGCGGGACCCCCAGACCCAGGAGGTCCAGACCCAGCTGGTTGTTCCCCCATGCCATCAGAGAAGTGTTCTGAAGCTTGAGAGATCGTGGAAAAGGAGATTCAAACAATGGTAGAATTGGGAGTCATCGAGCAGTCGCGAAGCAAATGGCACAGCCCCATTGTACTGGTCCCAAAACCTGATGGGAACCATTGCTTCTGTATCGACTTTCAGAAGGTAAACACGATCTCAAAGTTTGATGTCTGTCCGATGCCCCAGATTGATGAGCTCCTCGACCACCAATTACATCACCACACTTGATCTCACAAAAGGGTACTGGCAGATCCCCTTGGATCCACATTCGATAGAGAAGACGGCATTTGCCACTCTGAAGGGGCTGTATCAATTTATCCAGAAGCCTTTCAGCCACCATGGGGCCCCGGCTACATTTCACCATATGATGGATCACCTCCTGAGTCCGCAGATCGCCTATGCAGCTGCTTACTTAGACGACATTGTTATCTATGACAGGTTTTAGAGTAGCAGCCATGTTAGTCTGTATTCGCAGAAGTGAGCTGTAGCTCACGAAGGCTTATGCTCAAATAAATTTGTTAGTCTCTAAGGTGCCACAAGTACTCCTTTTCTTATTGTTATGTATAGTCACCATTGGGAAGCACACTTACTCCAGGTAGTGGCAGTCCTGTGGACCATTTGGAAAGCAGGCCTCATGGCCAACCTGAAGAAATGTCGGATTGGATGGCAGGAAACTACCTACCTGGGATATACCCTTAGGCGAGGCCTCGTACAGCCCCTCGTAGGGAAGGTTCAAGCCCTGCAGGCCTGCCAAGTGCCAACTACAAAGCAGCAGGTAAGGCAGTTTTGGGGCATAGCAGGATACTATCGACAATTTATCCGCCAGTTCACATCCATTGTGGCTCACCTCACAGTCCCTTTTAACTAAGGACAGCCTATGTCGAGTACGATGGTCGGTGGAGTGTGAAGACGCATTCCAACCTTCAAGGAGAGCCTGTGTCGGGAACCTGTACTATTCAGCCCCAATTTTGACCAAGAGTTCCTGGCCCAAATGGATGCTTCGGAGGTGGGGCTAGGGGCAGCCTTGTCCCAGGAGGTGGATGGGGAAGAGCACCTTATCCTCTACATTAGCTGGAAGCCCTTCCCCAGAGAATGCCACTATACGGTTATAGAAAAGGAGGCCCTCGCCACCAAATGGGCGATTAAGGCCCTCAGATACTACCTTTTCGGGAAACCCTTCATTCTGATAACCGATCATGAGTGCCTAAAGTGGTTGAGTACCATGAAAACTGCCAATGCTCGGCTGATGAGATGGTACCTCACCTTGCAGCAGTATGCCTTCACTATCCAACACCATGTGGGGAAACAGAATGCTAATACAAACTTTCTGTCCCACGTAAGGGAAAGCCAAGAGCCAAGCTCCGAAGATTGGGAGCTGGACTTAAGAGGGTGTGTGTTTAGAACACAGAGTAGGAGGGCCCCCACACTGAGCCCTGGTGGGCGGAGCCAGGGCCTAGTTACTCCTCCCTCCGGAAGTGGGTGGGAGGGGCAGGAAGTATAAAAGGCGGCTCAGAAAGCTCCGTAGGGAGGCAACCACCGGAGAGACCAGACGCCTCCTGTGGCCTGCCGAGCTGGGAAGCGGCAGAGGGTACTGATGGAGCAGGACTGGCCTGGACCACTGGGACCGGTAGCTGATTCAGACCTGGAGGAAGCAGACAACTGGCCCAGACTGCTGACGGACCAGATCCCCAAAGACTTGTTTGCAGTCCCAGAAGCCATCGTCAACCTCAAACCCTCCTCACAGCAACAGGACACCAAGAAGGGGAGTGTGGAAGTGGCCAAGGGGTAGCAGACCCTTGTCTGGCCACAATGCTGACAGAGGGTGAATCAGCATGTTGCAGCGTGGATCCCTGCTGACCCAGTGACAAAGCACTTTGTCACTGCTAGGGCCCTGGGCCTGCGTCCTCCCGCCACCCCAACCCGGGGGTGGCAATCTCCTCTTCCCCAGGCCAGAAGCCTGAGCCTCAGACTCTTTGCTACCCCACCTTGATCCTGGGCCTGGGGTAATTGACTTTATTTGGCGTTCAGCCTGAGCACTGGCCTGGGCCCCAGCTGCTAGCGGAGACCGCTTCATTCCCCACGGCAGCTAATGTATCAGTGAGGCGGGGTGGCCTCCCGAGGACCCGGAGTGGGAGGGCCCCCGCACTGAGCCACTACACTGATTTAAAAAAATAACAGTTATGTTAAAATGCCCCAAAAGGAAACAAAATGTGTTGTGCTACAAAAATAATTTTTTTTGTTTTGCCCAAAAACAAAAAAAGTTTATTTTGGATCAACCCAAAATGATTCCCTTCCTCCCCACACCAGTTCCTCAGTTTGGTCAGCAAACCAAAAAATTGATTATTCATACGGCTCTACACAAGATCATCCTTCCTTTCCAAGGTCTTCCTTTTTGCCCAGTTCTCTAGCTTGGTCAGGTGAGGCCAAGTGACCTACCTATCCCAAAAACAAAATTATGAGCATGGCACAGTTGGGACTAAATATAGGATTTGCCTGACTTCTCTACTGCAACTATTAAACACTACAGACCCATCTGTGCATGCAGCATAAGAGCTTGTTTGGGGGTTGCTAAAACCACCAAGGATCAAAAAGAGCCAAAAGATGGAAGAACTATACCTATCAGGTATGAGATCCCATTGAGAGGTCTGAGACGGATTAAATTCAGAATGGACCTTGATCACTTGAAGCAATAGATCTTGTCTGAGGTGACATTCACACAAAGGGATGCTAATGGCTTCTCCCCCACTTCCACCAGAAATGTACATGGCGTTGATGAAAAGCAGTTGGTTTAATTCTCATACTATCTTTTTAGGGTAAAATGCTGCAGTACATAACTACAAACACCTACCATGTTACTTCTTCAACAAAATCTGCAACTACCAATTTTACTTTGAGTCTGATCCAAAGCCCACTGAAATTGATGGGACTTCCCCTTTTAATTTCATTGGGCTTTAGAACAGGAGCTTCATCTTTGCCTCTCATTTGTTTTTCTTAATTATTCCTTGCTGGTGATGGTGTGTGTTTGTTTGTTTGTTTTTAACCAGACAAGATTTCAAGTGATCCTAGTACTTATGAGAGTCAGCAACTAATTCTCTGGCTAATGCCAATGCAAGCAAGAGCTGCACAAGCTTCCCCATTCACATCTTCCAGCACCTCATTCCAGCCCTGGAACACTCTTAGTATTCCAGTCCTTAGTGTTTTTTGAGCAGACCTTGTCAGTCTGCTAAGGTTTGCCAGTGGTCCATATGCTTTGTGATGGACGTGAGTCAACATTAACTATATTAAGGCTGCCAAATTCCTTACGATCGACAATTTAGATTTGAACCTAGGGTTGCAAATGGTAGTTAGTTCACTCACTGTGCCACCTTCCTTACCCTCCAGCAGTCTACCCCCTGACCAAATTCAGTGCTTGTTTTTCTTGTGTCTCGAACAACATACATGCACCAAACCACATAAACATTTTAAGCTTCTTTAGCTGGGAGGGAAAAAAGGCTGCCCCACCCTTGAGTCCTGAATAGCATTCAGACTTATTGTTAAACATTTGTCTCAAGTAAACTCTCAGCTCCTGATGATGTGAAACCACGTAAATTGCAATGCTGTGCAGCAGAGCATACACATGCTGGGAAAAGCGTCCTTGGCAAGATGGGAGGAATTCTCTTTTGGTCTTGAGGGAAAAGCTGCAACATGTCTTGGAGAAAATCTATTGTCATGTATACACAGAGGCCATTTCCTCCTCCCTTGTTAATACAGTGCTGATGTAAGCTATTTGCATCGTGGCCACGAAACAATGGGTAGTGTTTTGCAATAATGTAACTTTAGTGGAATCTCCTTAGTAGCTGATGACCATCTCACTGATGTGAGCTGGGAAAAGTGACTGCTGGCTGAGATAGGTTCCTGCTTGCTCACTCTCTTGGTTCACCTGGAAAATGTGCTGATTTTAGCCCACACAAAGGTCCTGATTTCAGCCTTGACTTCAGGAAGCACACTCAGTATAGCTGCCATCTCATGGAGTGGGGTCTGCTAATTCACTGGTTAATTTTGTCTTAGCGTTTGCCTGCCACATTGCAGACACAACAGTTGCATTAGACTGGAGGAGAACATTAACCACTGCCACTCTAGCTGCTATTACACCCTGGTTATGAGTAGCCACAATGGATTTGCCATTGAAGGCAAAGTGCTAATAAAAGCCTATCTCAAAACCAGTGAAGTCTAATTAAAGAGTTACGCCCAGCCCTTGAACATGCTTAGCAATAAGGCCAGGATAGGCCTACAAGGGGGAAAGTAACATGTACTAAAATGCAAACACGTGCTTTCAAAAGGCCTTAGGTGTCTTAATAGATAATGCACAGCTTATTATATAAAGACATGTGCCAGTTTTAGCCTGCCCACAAAGGGACTAGTGGATTTCAGCTGAATCCATCAGGTGTTGAGTAATAAGACATCTGACTCTGAATGACTAAGAAGGCTGGAGAGATGGTGGGCTTTGAGCTCATGGTGCCCATGCTTGCTGTCAGTGCCACTCAAACAAGAACTAATTGGGAGCTCTCATCCTGATGCCCATTGTCCAAGAGTTCAGCACAGACTATTCCATGTAATTAAAAACAAAAACCCATGGGATGCTATGATCGGCAAGGAGTCTGAAAGAAGCAGGTAATACTGTCCTCCAGCAGGAACGGTTCATGCATAGTTAGCAGGATTGGAAAAATAGAGCATAATAAGTTTTTTGTGTCAGTGTGGATAATGAATGCTTTTTTAATGTCTACAGGGCTTTTACAGGTGAAATTTGAGCCAGTGAACTGGCACCATGCCAAGCCCAGCTTAGCTCCCCTCCCAAAATGGCTGCAGGGCACAATTATGTTCTCTGTTCCTTCTCCCTCCTTTATCTCTTAAAAGGGTAATTCCTGAAAATTTACATTCAGGCAGTTTTTTGGGGGTGTCTCTCTTTCCTCCTGGCAAGTGCTTAACTTAGGTCTTCTGTCTCCTGTCAGGAATCATTTCGATCTCATTTACCTGATTAAGGGAAGTGGGAAAGCAAATAATTTGCCTTGTAAAGTATACCTTCCCTACTCTTCAATCTTTTAAAACAAGCCCTGATGCAGTGCATCCCCCATTCCCATGCTCCCCTTTCTAAGAATCAGAGCTCTGTTTTATAGATTACTGCCCACTAAGTTCTGAGCGGAGGCCATCACAATCACTTCCCATGTGACCAAGAACCACAATTAAAGCCATATGTGGAAGTGTAAAGGTTGGAGAGGAAGGGATATTCCTTTTGGCTTGTTAGCTTAAGATCAGTCAGTGCCATCACGTTACATTATCAGTGTTCACTAGCGAGGCTGTGCTGACGGCTCATGTTGCCCAACCGGAACAACATGTTGCCTTTTTTTTGTTTTAAGAGAGAGTTGAGGAGAATGTGGGCTTACTCTGGTCATTAAGTAGCATTGGAAGGCCCTGGAGTAGTGATGGGATAGCACACGTCACCCCTGGAGAACTAGAAATAGAAACTAAAAGAAATAGAAAACATCTTGTCAACTTATTTGTACTAGAAACAGCAAAAGGCATGCTCTCCTTTCCCGAGCCTCCACCAAAGTTTGGGGACAAGAGTTGCAGCATGTGTGTCTTTTAAGGTGAAGCCATTGTAGTGCTGCTACATAGAGGATTGAAGCTCAGTTCTTGTCTCTTGCCCTAGATGAGAAGAGGATCTGCAGAATTATGGAGGCTGCATGTTCAGGTGATTTACGGGCAAATGAAGGAAGCATTTCATTCTGTAAGCATTTCATTACTTTACATTATTCCTGTGTGACATCCACACCTGACAACACAGGACTACTACCCAGTAGCAGTAAATATGTATAGTACAACAAAGATTACTCTGCGGATAGAATTGGTTGGTCTAATGGGGCTCCCTGCTTGAGAGAGGTTGAGACTGACAGTGGCACAATTGGTAGCATTATGTATTTCTTGGGAGAAGGTGCAGCTTTGCTGTTTCATCCCTCTGGTGGTCATGCACGGTTGTGTAGCTAGAGACAGCCTTTTCCTTGCCTTCAGGAAGGACAATCAGTGCCACAGACTGCACAGAACACAATGATGGGGGCTGGTTTTGCTCATAGAAAATGGCCCACTTCCGGTCTTCCACAGAACATGCACGGAGCCCCGGCCTGAAAAGATGGCCAGGTTGGACTCTACACTGTAAAAGAAAAGTGACGGCACAAGTGATTTTTACAATTTCACGCAATACTTTTTTCTCAATCCGTGACCTTCTGGTACTTCAACACAGTGGTAACCTACCATCAGTCAGAATGTATAATGGGAGTCTATATAAACAAAATAGTTGTGTTTAAATAGGTTTATTTCTACTGTGCTTACATATTGGGTGCTTGGGGACTCCCTCCCTAAATTCAGTCTGAGCTCACAGAGGTTTTATTTTCCAAAGGCTTTGAACTATGAAGCCAAGGGGTTTTCATTCCTATCATCTTCTTTGATCACCACCATAAATATGGTGCAGTGGGTAACTACTAGAGCTGTGCAAATAATGATTTTTTATTTTGCTGGTAATTTTTAAAAAAAGGTTTCAGGTTGGACTGAAAACAATTTTTTTGTTCTTCTTCCCCCCCCCCCCCCCCTCCAAAAAACAAAATCAGGTTGGGTCAAATGAAACATTTTGCTCCAAGAAAACTGAAATGTTTTGTTTCGATTTCTACCATTAAAAAATGTCTCTATCGTTTTTATAGCAAAACGAAGAGACACTTTGAAAACAAACACTTCAAAACAAAAAATGGAAGGGATTTCATTGGGGGAAAATATCCAAAGGTAATGTTTTGATGGTTTTTTCAGATTTTTTTTTTTTCTTATCCAAACCATTTGGTGAAACCAAGATGAATCTGCAAGCCGTTTTGCTGCGGTCATATCTGCTTCTTACCCTGGAAAAAACGTTTCTGCCAAAACCCTTTGCTCATCTCTGGTCACTATACTGTGTTTTCACTGCGGGGGACATGGCCTCTGATCTTACCTCAAGTCACAAGTAAAATCGAGTATACTAGTCTTATCTTAATTCCTACTAGATTTTTGTCCACCATATGAACCAAGCTAATTGGCAATCTCTGCATGGGAGAGGTCAGGCTTAGAACAGCAGAGGAGGCTGAACCTCAAGGCTTCTGATGCACTGGCAAAGGTGAGTGTGTGAGTATACATGGGCCATCCTAGCACTATGCCTGGCTCTTGCCTCTTCTATTAATCCACCATTTTCATGACCATCAAATTAATATTAAATATCATACAACCCTTGTTTGTGATTTTCATGGACAGGATATCAAGGTGCAGCTGAGCGGTATGGGGACTCGGAGGTGGCATCCCCGTTGTTTGCAGATGATGTCCTCCTTCTTGCGTCTTCAGACTGTGATCTCTGAAGTGCACACGAATGTTTCGCTGCTGAGTGTGAAGCGGCTGGGATGAGAATCAGCATCTCCCAATCAGAGGTCATGGTCCTCTCCTGGAAGAAAGTGAACTGCTCTCTCCAGGTGAGGGGGGAGCAGCTGCCCTGAGTGGAAGAGTTAAAGTATCTCGGGGTCTTGTTCACAAGTGATGGTAAGCGGGAGCGGGAGATTGACCGGTGGATTGGTGCAGCAGCTGTCCCGATCGGTGTTGGTGAAGCGGGAGCTGAGTTCTCAGATGAAGCTCTTGGTTTACAGGTCGCTCTGCATCCCCATCCTCACCTATGGTCATGAACTTTGGGTAATGATCGAAAGGACGAGATCATGGGTACGAGCGGCAGAAATGAGGTTTCTCCGCAGTGTGGCTGGACTTACTCTCTGAGATAGGGTGAGGAGCTTGGCTATACAGAAGGGCCTCGAAGTAGAGCCACTACTCTTCCAGATTGAGAGGAGCCAGCTGAGGTGGTTTGGGCACCTGATAAGGATGCCTCCGGGGAGGGTTCCATTGGAACTCTACCGGGCGCGTCCTACTGGGCAGAGGCCCCGAGGCCGATCCAGGACACGCTGGAGGGATTATATCTCCCAGCTGGCCTGGGAACCCTGGGGAATCCCCCAGGAGGAGATGGAACCTGTTGGGGTGGAAAGGGGGGTCTGGTCCTCCCTACTCTCCCTGCTGCCACCATGACCCTCACCAGGCAAAGAGGCATAAAGAAAAAAGAAGATCATAACTCTTGTGATGTCCAACTATGTGCAGGATGCTCCCTTGTGTGCTGAATGCTAGTCAGCTAGCTACCTGGCTATGGAAGGATTTGTCACTGATTGAAGTTTCACCCCTTTACCCTATCAATCTGTCTCAGGAAGCAGAAGCCATATGTGAGTTCAGATCTCCCTCTGACTACCAGCTCAGAGATTAAGGCATATTATTATCTAAAAAATCCTATGACAGATGTTTGTTTAACCTTGTTCAGTTTTGACCTCTCTATGTCTCCCAACTTACATCATATGATTTTTCTTCCCAAAGTAACCAAGAGAAATATAACAAATAAAGGAACCAGGAGAATACACAAACAGAAATATCTTCTCACCAACTGGCTCACCATTTCCTGAGAGCAAAGGACAACATAGAAACAAGAGATGGAAAAGCCCCATTAGGTCATTTTATCCATCCCCCTACTAAGTCCGTCCAAGTATGGCATGCTATTAGCCAAGTTGCTCTTCAGTTTCCAGGCCTGCCTTTTAAGTGTGTAGATTGTTATCTATACTGGATGCTGCTGCAGGGGAATGATCTAATGATCTAAAAGATGAAACATTTGTTTGGTTCCCAAGAGCCCTGTTGGCTCTGTTCAGCAGATGATGAGACTGCAGCTGATGAGCACTACCCCTGTCAATAGGTGTTGCCCTAATCAGCGGTAATTACCAACATGAATTTTGAAGATAACTGGCTTAGCATGAAAGGTAAAAAAACTAACAAAAGCAAGACCCAATCTTATGAAGTCAGAAATGGCAAAAGAGGATGCAAACAGAACTTTATGATTTGGTGGAAAGCCAAGTGTGATGCCATGAAGACTTGTTTATCTTATGTCAATTAACCTTTGGGTTAAATCAAGTCAGCAATTGAAGTCATACAAGCAGCATGAGGGAAACTTGTGTGTCTAATTAACTACCAAAGAAAAGCAAATCTGGCTTCAAAAGTTGGGGCATTCACTCAGCATCTGGTTTTACACTGTTTTCTTCAGCCTTGTTTCATTTCTTGCATGCATCAGTGGGGTTCAGGCTTCTATTTCATCTTTTAAAACTGAACTTAGTGCTGTTGAAAAGTGCTGGATTCACGTCCTTAGAGTCTGGGGTTCTCTGTAGATTTACAGGATATCTACAGTCTAGGCAGCATCAGTGCAAGCTTCCTCACATTACACTGCCAATGTGCCTCAGCTCTGACTTAGACTGAAAGGAGAATGCAGAATCCACTCCCACTGAATTCTCAAGCCTCTAAGGCAATGGGACACTTACTAGATTCATAGTTGATAAGGCTGGAAGATAGGGCTAGATTCAAAAAAGGATTAAGGTGCCAAACTTCTGTGTTAGGTGCCTTATTCTGGGATTTAGGCTCCATTGGGATTCACAAAACATCTAGTCAGCTGCCACTAAACTGACTCAGGACCTAAGTTGTTGAAGTAACAAGTTCCCTAGGTGCCTGTGTTTCTGCCTTTGGACAAGTGCAGTGTATCCCACTCTAGGTGTCCAGTTGTCTCTCTCCCACCTAGGCCCCAGTGCAGTGCACAAACCAGGGGAACTTAGGCGTTTCTTCTCCTGCAGGGCCTGATCCAGTAAGTGTGCTCAGAGCTCACCTACCAGATTGAGGCCTATATGTGAACTCTCACAAAACAGCTGTGAGGGGAAGGAGAACGACTTCACATACAGGCCTCAATCTGGTAGGTGAGCTCCGAGCATGCTTACTGGATCAGTGGTTTGGGTACTCACCTGGGATGAGAGACTTCCTATTTCAAGTACCCCTTCCACCTCAGGGGGAGAAGAGATTTGAACAGGGATCTGCCATCTCTCAGGAGAGTGCTCCAACCATGGGGATATTGGATAGTTTGATATAGGGAATCCCTCTTTGAACCTGTTCCAATGAACAATGAGCGAGAGAGAAAAAGTGACTCTATAGCCTGCTTAGAGCACTCACCTGGGATTTGGGAAACCCAGGATCCAGTCCCCCTGCTCCAGTGTAATTTTAAATTATTTAACCACAATGGAACAGCTTCAAAAAAAGAGACTGAGGGATTCCCAATATCAAAATATCCTATATGCCAAAGGCACTCACCTTAGAGGTGGCAGATCCTTGTTCAAATCTCTTCTCCCACTCAGTTGGAGGGGGGATTTGAACTGGAGGTCTCCCACATCCCAGGTATGTACCCTCTCCATTGAGCTAAAAGCTATTACAAGGAAGCTGTGTTGTATGAGTTTGCAGATGGGCCCCAATCCGGTAGGTGAGCTCTGAGCACTCTTACCAAAACAGGCCCTGCAGGTGAAGGAATACCCATCTTCCCCTGGTTCTTGCATTGCACTGGGAGAGAGGCATCTGGACCCCTAGAGTGGGGCTGCAGTGCACATGCCCAGAGACAGAAACATAGGTGCTATAGCAAAGAGGCGCAGCCATCCTCAGAGATTGACAGTGCGGGATGGCCAGATGCCCCCTGGTGGGCGGAACCAGGAAAGCCATGCTTACCACACCGGAGGCAGAGGGGTGGGACAGGATCAGGAAGGATAAAAGGCAGGCCCTGTAACTCAGTTGGGCAGTAGCTGTCAAAGGGGGTGGATGCATTCTCCCCACTGCTGATGCAGGAACTCACAGGAGACTTCAGTTACCCTGAGGACTCGCCTAAGCTACCGGAACTGCTAGACCCAGCCAACCCTGAGGTGCTGTTGGGGTTGCTACTGGTGGTGTACCCCAAGGAGACACCACACACTCACTGCACTGAGGTACCAAACCTGGGGAGAATAGGAAGTAACCCAGGGGAAACTAGATGACCTGTCCGGTAGAGTGCTGGCCTGATACAAGGTCAGTGTGTTGCAGGCGGATCCATGCTGACCCAGTGGTGGACCCCTCTGCCACTGTTAGGGCCCTGGGCTGGGATGTGGTGGAGTTGGATGGCTTACATCCCCCTACCTTCTGCTACCCCACCCCTGGGGTTGCAGCCTCCCCACCATAGGCCAGGAGGCCTGTGTTGGTCTACTGCCTGAGCCCTAGACTGTGTTTGGTGCTCACCCCTGCCTGAAGGCCAGCCTCCTAGACTCTTACCTTCTCTACCTTGCTTGAGGCCTGGAGCCCTAGGTTGCTTGGTCCCCTGCCTAAGAGCCTGGGCCCCTGAACTGTTCGCTGCTTTACCCTGCCTGTGGGTTTGAGACCTAGAGACAGACTGCCGTTCCAGGTGTGTGACAGCAAAGAGGCATGGCCGCCCTCGGAGATTGACGGTGAGGGATGGCCATGCATGCCTACAAGTGCCTAGAGAACTTCACTGTAAAAATTTAGGTGCTAAGTAAGTTTAAGCACCTACAGTATTCAGCATCAGCTGTGAGATGGGGGTGGGAGATTGTGAATCCAAGGGGGGGCTGATTCTGCTATTTGTGTGCCAAAATTGGCAGTTGGACAACAAAATATTTTTGAGATCCTAGCCCCAAGGAAGAAAAACAGAACATTTAAAATTCAGTTACAGAGCTCCTCAAAAGCTCAGCACTTTTTGTTCATTCTGAGTGCAGTTTACCTCCCATTATACCATGGTCTCACTCTAACGCTTATCCAGGCATTGTCTCAACTCTCTCTTCCCCCTCCTCCCTTTGGTCTTTTAGCTGTAGGTAGTTGCCTACTTAAATGCAACTTGATTAAAAAAAAATACTTGAATGGATAACCCAGAGTGCATCATGGGCTGAACACAGCTGTTAGCACAGTTTAGGGAGGCGAGAGCATCTTGAAGGGTAACCAGTATTCATGGCTGATCACAAACTTTGAACCAAATAAGCTGTCATGAATATTAACCTCTGTTTCCCAAAGCTGGTGAATATACAGTAGACAGCAGCACA
Source organism: Eretmochelys imbricata (assembly GCF_965152235.1). NCBI lineage: Eukaryota > Metazoa > Chordata > Testudines > Cheloniidae > Eretmochelys > Eretmochelys imbricata. Next base: position 230,170,587 of record NC_135572.1, on the reverse strand, counting down.
AAGCTATGGGCAATGCACTGGGTTATGGTAGTCAATAGTACAACATGGAGAACGTAGCACCGTCCGCTACACCTCATTAAGCATTCCTAGTTTGTGAAAGTTCCAGCAAAGGATGTTTGGCTTAAGGAGCAAAGCTGAAGCTGTGGAACAGTGTCCCCAGGATCTCCAGGCTGGAATTACAGCCTGATACACTGAGAGGATTTTATTATTAAAAATTCATGGTAAATTATAGACCCCATATGCTCCTGATTTCACTGATTTTAAAAATAGAAAGTGAGAACTCCCAGCTGGGGGCACAGCTGCTGCTAAGCGCAAGTAAAAACCATGGCCAGAAGAATCGGTTGTAAATGCGGCAGCCTGCAACTCAAGTGGAGAGAGAGATTTCCTTCTTCCTATCTCCAGCTGGATCGTGCCAAAGAGGGCTTCCCCCCACTGCCTGAAGGGTCAACTGTCTCTAAGCAGACGCGAGCATATTTAACTACAAAGATCCCAAATATGGACAGTGCTCAGCCCCATTGTACTTCAAAGAGCCCGTCAAAATGGTGTTATGAGAATTGTTGGGATGCTGTCTTCTTTTACAATCATTCAGGCTTGAGCACTGTTAAAACACAATGCAATCGGAAGTGATGAATTTAGGCTACCACCTTGGTCACACTGCCGTTTGCCTGGAAGGTAGGGAAGGTAACAAGTGATGCAACTTCTAACAACCTAATGGACTAATGAAAAGAAGAACTAAAATCTTTCCAAATGTACAGAACCCATGTCAAGTGGCCATGTGATATCTGACATTAAAGGACAAAAACTGAACACAGTAATAGCATGCTGGCTGGGTGAAGGCTTCCATTGAACTGGGCTTTGTAGGTTCTGTTGGGGACAGTTCTGACCTTGTGCCAGCAGACCCTGTCGTCATTACCTTCCTGATAAAGTAGAAATCCCTGCCCTATGTGTGAAGTTTCTTTTGTTTGTTTGTTTAAAATGTCCCTGTCTGAAAGTTTTGTGACAATTGGGTTGGGTTTATCTTTACAATCCACCACAGAAATGACTGTTGTTGGTTTTTTTTTTTTTTTATAAATGGACTTTAAAATACAAATGCTCCTTTCCCCCGACCTTGAAAAGAAACTGTGAAAAGTACTATTAATCCATTTGCTGAGGCTCAGAGCAGGGTTTGTGTAATGGGAGATTCCAAGGAGAACAGTTTTTGCACAGCTGCTGTTTCTTGATCTTAAATGTCTACAGTGATTCTGACTCATAGATCAGGAAAAAATAAGAAATGCTATCTTGTTGAACCACACTGTCTCTTACCTGGCTTAGCATTTAGGTTGCTGGACTAGACCACCTAACTTGAAGACTTACTTTAAAGGAAATACTTTGATGGCGAGACATGGGATTCAGGGATTTTTGAAACAAGAGCACCCTCTAATGGAAACAAAGAGGAAACAGCAGCTATGCCATAAAGAGGCAAATTGGACACAATGCTGAACATCTTCTCTCATCTATCCACTACTGCTAGAGGTAACTTTCATGTTAAACCCAGTTAATTTCCACCTCTAACATTCACTACAGGTTATCTCACTTTTATTGTAAATGATTTATATACAGAATGTCAAATCAGGAACCAAAGCTTGTGGAAAAATAACACTTTGCATTGGGATAGTCCCATTCAGCCCAGAATCAAAAAGCACTTTACAAACAATAAGGGATAGATTTTTGTCTTTAGGCACAGCCCTGAACAAGGGGTAGAGCAAAAAGTGCATTGGCCCAGGAAGCACTGTGACCCAGAGACACCCCCTTGAGACATAATCCCATCTGAGAAGCTAGTAACTTTACTGCTGGGCTCTGTCAGCAGCAAATTGTGACATGCTCTGTGCTGGGACAGTTGCTGTGTGGGAAGAGAAATTGGCATGTAGTATGCACTTCCTGCTGCACAACTGGACCTAAGGTCTCCATAGCTGGAGTGTGGCCACGAGGAGCGTTCATATTCCTTCACATGAGTGCATAGCTCAAGTCACAATCTAGCCTTAATTCAGGCTAGATATACATATGAGCATTAGGCATTATTAGACACATTTTGCAGATGGGGGAGGAAACCAGGGCACAGAGTTTCAGTGATTTGCCTAAGATGCTGGTGCAAGTCATGGCTTGTCTGTAAGAACACTTTTAGTTTGTGGCAAGCTGCAGTGTAACTCTACCCCACATTAGCCTTCTGAATGCAAAATGTCCATGTGGAACCTGCTGCCAAGCACTACCCATTCTCTAGTGTACTTCAATCTACTCCACTTTCAAGCAGGGTAGATCAAACCATGCTATGGAATGTTTGGTATGCAGCAGCAGGGCCCACATGGACACTTGGCACTCACCAGCCTAATGTGGGATAGACTTTCACCGCAGCTTGCCACAAATTCAGTGTTTTGTATAGACAAGCCCTGCATTACAGGCTGGGAATAGAGCTCAGATCTTCTGATTCCTTGTCCAATGTTCTGACCTAGAAGACCCAGTTGTCTCTCCTGGAGAATGTAATTTGTGTAATGGTGTTCTTTACAAAAATGAATTTTACCCACGTCACCTTAAGCTTTCTGCACTGCAGTTTTTTGTGTCCGTTATGTGTTTCTTTCTCACATTTGTGTCCCACAATTTGGCTATGGTAGGCTGATAACTGTGAAAACAAAGTTCATTATCAGGGTCCTGATGATGACTAGATAGAGCATTTACAGTACAAGAGATTTCCATTTTATCTCTGCAGTGCCAGCCCATGTGCTCACCATTTAATATTTAGCCAATTTAGTTTTGCCCCGAGCACTAGCAGAACCCTCCTGGTGATGCAATGGAAGGATGTGCAAGTCTAAAAGAAGCCACATCAAACAAACAGGTGTGCCATGTTCAGGCATGCCAATTGCATCTATTGAAAGAACCACTCAAACATTTCCCTAAAGACTGTGTATAGGTTAAATCAGCCCAGAGGCATGTCTTGACTCTATGGGGTTTTTCCATGTCTTTCTATGTTGCTGGTCAATAAAATAATTAAGACCGTGTGGACTCACTCTACCAACATCAATGTATGTGTTCATAAATAAACACAACACACATACCAGGCTTTTGCTTGGTAGCAAATACAATATTGTAGTTAAGGTGACAAAACAGTTTCTGCTATAAATCAATGTTTTCACTTGCTCATAGCTCTCTGAAAGGTTCTACTTTCTAGGCTGAAATTTTCCATCATTGGTCTCAGCCAAAATGAGAATTTTATGGGAAAGTTTGAGGGGAAAATCCATTCAGCTGTTTTCGAATTCTGCAAAGCTGCGGAAAAAATGTTTTCTTTCTCTTATAAACAACTTAAAATATATTAAGATAGACATCCAATAAAGAAAACAAGAATAGAAAACACAAATGTGTACACCAGGACTGTTTATGTAGCTGTCTAGGAATCTTAACTTGTACAGTTAACCTTTATTTTATTTTAAAGACCTCATACTGCTTCTCAGATTTATACTGGTATAACTCTACTGCTTTCACTAGAGTTACTCTTAAATCAGTGCACATCAAGTGAGATCAGAATTAGGCTCCAGCTGTACAAGTTTGCCATTGCTTTACATTTTTTTAATTTAATGTGCATTAACTTTATGCAATTTACATGCGTATATATATAGAATCAGTATGTAAAACCATTAATCTCGATGTACAATTTACGCCACTTAACACTGTGCTGTAAGAAACTGGAATTGCCATATTTTGTCAGACCATGAATCTACCAAATAGCATCCTACCTCTGGCCTTGTCCAATACCTGAAGCTCCAGAAAAAGATGGAGGAGGGAAAAAACAAGCACCAATAATTCATCTAGGGTGAAATTCATCCCTATGCAGAGGGCAAAGACAGACTTCTATTACTCAGGTCTCCCTTTCTCACTAGTGATACATACTCCTTGTGCTAGTCAGCTGTACAGGGTGAATTTCACCCCAAGGTAATTGAGCAATGATGCACATGAGAGATGGGCTGACCACAGGAAGGCTCAGTTTACACCCTGAAACATGAGGTTGGTTTGTTTAACATAACTACCAATCTCACTAATCTTTCAGGGGTGGGAAGTGGGTCCATGTGAATGCACTTCTGAACTGTGTGTCTTTGCTGACGAAGGACAACCAGCAGTGAGTGAGGTGGTGTGTAAAAGGGACGGTTGTCTGGAGTTTCACATCCTAAGGTGGGAAAATGGCACTGCCCAACATATTGTGTGCTGGGTGTTTGCTTATGGTTACCTGTTCTTGAATGTTGTGGTGGTGGTCTCCCAAATTAATGCTGGGTTCCCTGTCCCTTTTTAATAAAAGTTTTTGTTTTGTAGTAGGTGCCCTGGGGTCATGTTTAGTTTTTCTGGGTTACTGAGGCTTGAGCCAGTTCTGTTTTGTATTTTTAAGAGGAACCCCTAAATATTGTATCCAGCCCATCTGTGTAAGTTTGAAAGCTTGTCTCTCTCACCAACAGAAGTTGGTCCAATAAAATATATTACCTCACCCATCTTGTCTCTCTGATCTCACTAATAGTCATATACCTACCTGCCTCTTATTAAAATTCTACCACAGTGCTTGAGATTGAGCTGACATTTAATACTCAAAATGCCCTAGGCATAAGAGCATGGATTTTCCCACGCTCCATTTACTGTAGCAAGAGAGTCTCTGAGGTTAGCCACAAATCTCTGCCATACAGTGACCAGTACATATAATTTACTACCATGAATGCAAGGAGTCAGATCTTCAGCTGATGTAAATCAGTGAAGCCTCATTGATTTGAATGGGGCTACGATTACTTATACTAGCTCACTGATGTAAACTATGGTGTCTGATATGACTAATGCATTACAATGGTTCTCAGGTTTGATGCTGAACATCCTGAGGCAATGCTGATCTCAGTTCGTGTGTGTGTGTGTGTGTGTGTGTGAATGAGAAGGGAAGTGAGTGTGTGCGGGGGAAGGGGGTTCCTAATCCTTAAGACTTGGAAAAAGCCATAACTCAGAACTGAACTTTCATTAATAAATAGAACCGCTTTTGCTCTTTGTCCTCCAGCCCTTCACCCGTTTCTTAAAAAGAATAATGGGTCTCATCTAATGCAAATGTTTAATTTTTCTGTGCTTGGGTTGGGAAACTCTTTTTGTCAAATCTTGTGCTCACCTTCACAGAGGGAAGCTTGGATCAGAAGTCTAGATGTGGTCACCAAAGAAAATGAGTTAGGTTGGAGGGAGGTTACCAGTGGAGTGCCTCAGGGATTGGTTTTGGGACCAATCTTATTTAATCTTTTTATTACTGAGCTTGGCACAAAAAGTGGGAGTGTGCTAATAAAGTCTGCAGATGATACAAAGCTGTGAGGTATTGCCAATTTAGAGAAGGACTGGGATATCATACAGGAGGATCTGGATGACCTTGTAAACTGTAGTAATAGTAATAGAATGAAATTTAATAGTGAGAAGTGTAAGGTCATACATTTAGGGATTAATAACAAGAATTTTAGTTATAAGCTGGGGACGCATCAATTAGAAGTAATGGAGGAGGAGAAAGACCTTGGAGTATTGGTTGATCACAGGATGACTACAAGCTGCCAATATGATATGCCCGTGAAAAAAGCTAATGCAGTCTTGGGATGCATCAGGCAAAGTATTTCCAGTAGAGATAAGGAGGTGTTAGTACCGTTATACAAGGCACTGGTGAGACCTCAGCTGGAATACCGTGTGCAGTTCTGGTCTCCCATGTTTAAGAAGGATGAATTCAAACTGGAACAGGTACAGAGAAGGGCTACTAGGATGATCCGAGGAATGGAAAACCTGTCTTATGAAAGGAGACTCAAGGAGTTTGGCTTGTTTAGCCTAACCAAAAGAAGGCTGAGGGGAGATATGATTGCTCTCTATAAATATATTGGAGGAATAAATACCAGAGAGGGAGAGGAATGATTTAAGCTCGGTACCAATGTGGACACAAGAACAAATGGATATAAACTGGCCATCAGGAAGTTTAGACTTGAAATTAGACGAAGGTTTCTAACCATCAGAGGAGTGACGTTCTGGAACAGCCTTCCAAGGGAAGCAGTGGGGGCAAAAGACCTATCTGGCTTCAGGATTAAACTCGATACATTTATGGAGGAGATGGTATGATGGGATAACATGATTTTGGCAATTAATTGATCTTTAACTATTCATGGTAAATAGGCCTAATGGTCTGTGATGGGATGTTAGATGGGGTGGGATCTGAGTTACTACAGAGAATTCTTTCCTGGGAATTTGGCTGGTAAATCTTGCCCACATGCTCAGGGTTCAGCTGATTGCCATATTTGGGGTCGGGAAGGAATTTTCCTCCAGGGTAGATTGGAAGAGGCCCTGGGGGTTTTTCGCCTTCCTCTGCAGCATGAGGCACGGGTCACTTGCTGGAGGATTCTCTGCACCTTGAAGTCTTTAAACCATGATTTGAGGACTTCAGTAGCTCAGACATAGGTGAGAGGTTTATTGCAGGAGTGGGTTTGTGTGAGATTCTGTGGCCTGCGTTGTGCAGGAGGTCAGACTAGATGATCATAATGGTCCCTTCTGACCTTAATATCTATGAGTCTATGAGGTTGCCTCATTCTAGTCCCCATCGTCCCTATCATTAAAACGGTCATGTAGCTTGTCAGGAGTGATAATCTCTCCTCCAAAGGGTTTGAGACTAGAAGAGCAAGTGAAGGCTGTAGGTCAGGACTCAGGTGCAATGAGAAACCTGGTATGGGAATGCAGGGGGTCCCTGGCACATTGATTGTCTAGAGTGGCCACTATGTCTGTCTTAAACCTATGCTCTTAATCCCTTCACATTCGTAAGCAATGCACTGATGTACACAGTTTTAAGGTGGAAAAAATTAAACCTCTTGCAAATGTTACCCAAATACACACACTTTCACATCTGTAAAGCTTACACCAGAGAGCCCTCCAGTGGCAATGTTTTAAAATGCTTTTCAACTGGGATATGAACAGGTAGAGACATGTTCAAATCCAAATACATGTAATACATTTATGGAATTTTTTTATAGAGATTATGATTACATGGTATTAAAGACTGTCGCTAAAGGATAAAGCAAGTGGAAATTGCTTGTGTTGGGTGGACAGGTTACAAAATTTAAATTGATGACCCTTGTGTGGAATCAGCAAGTATTTGATCTACGTGTTGAGTATGCTTTAATCTTTGCAAATCTGACATGATGACCAGAAGCATATGCATTGTGACTCTGTTTATCTAGAGATGGATATGTTCTCAGGATACATGGAGTTGCACTTTGACAAGTTTGCAAGCCAGCCAGTTTGGCAAAGGCTGAATACTGCAAGCTAAATTGACCCCTGTGCAGAGTGCTACCATATAGGTTATGCACAGTGTAGTTCACCTTAGATGATTTACTTGTTACTTTAGCCTTGATTAGGAACCCTGCACAGAGATGAATTTCACCCATAGTTTAAACTGGGTCTTCACAATCAAATATACAAGTTGAATTTCATTTTCAGTAACCAATCTAGCATAAAGTTCCCTTCTCTTCACATATATGTTGGTAATACTTGAGCACTTCTATGTTCACAGAAAGCAAAGTTCAAAAGGGATACAATCAAATAGAATTACACTTTTGAAGTCACAATTTTTCCACTACAGACTCAGGTCTAGTCAGATTTAACATTGATCTAATAATCTTCCAAAGTATGCAGATGTAATCTGCTGGTCAGTGTGTTATCCATCCCCCTCCATGCCTGATTCACAGAGGCTGTGAGTTTGTTATAGCTCCCAGCTGCAGCACCTTGTTCTTTGGTTACATGCTGTTAAACATAATATTCTTCAACGAAGCAACTGTTTACTAATTAGCATTCACTAAAAGAGAGATTTATAAAACCAGTTCCCTGGAAGTCAGAAAAGACAGGCTATGTTAGACATGGAGAAATAATGCGCACCATCACAAACATGTTTGGGGGGCGTGGGCCTCTTGTTTACTGGAATGAAGAGCCTTTTGGTCTGAGAGAGCTCTTCTGCTGGATTTCATTTGGGCCACATATAGAACCTGATCCTGCAGTCACTTTAGCAGAGGCTTAAATTGAAGTATGTGAGTAGTCCCACTGAAGTCAATTGTGCTATTCACATGCTCAGGCCCTCCTTAGGATTTATGGGGGGGCCCTACACATTATTATTAAACTGGTGCTTTTATGCCAGCGCAACTGGTGCCCCTACGCCAGAGCATTTGGCTCTTGGAATACTGGTGCCCCTAGGCCAGCGCATTCGGCTCTGGGAATAGGGCTTCTGCCTAGTAAGGAGACTGCAGCGTGTGCACTGGGTTTGCGGGAGCAGACCCGCTCTTACCTGCTGTTCTAGTCATAGGTGTGGACTCCAGGAGTGGGTGCTCCAGGGCTGGAGCATACACAGAGAAAATTTAGTTGGTACAGCCCATCAGCGCCAAGCTATACCCCCTTCCCTCTTCCCCCGCACCTCTTGTGTGCTGGCGGCCCTGCGCTTACCAACTCTTCCCTCTCCCTCCCAGGGCTTCTGGAGTGCTGCGAACAGCTGATTCCTGGCGTTTAAGCTCTGGGAGGGAGGGGGAAGAGCAGGGACGGCACGCTCGGGGGAGGAGGCAGGGAAGAGGCAGGGCGGGGGCAGGGGCTTGGGGGAAGGGATGGAGTGGGGGCAGGGCCTGAAGCAGAGGGGGCGGTGTCAAGCACCCCCTGGCAAGATGAGAAGTCGGCACCTATGGTCTTGTTGGTGCTCCACATTTTTGGATGCCCTCCACAGCTGCATATGCTGCATATGCCTAAAAATGGCTCTGCACATGCTTAAGGTTAAGCACACGTGTATGTGTTTGAAGGATTGGGCCATAGTCTTAATCCACACCTGGTTAAACAAGCGTTTAGTTAAGCAGGGTTGCAGCATATACAGGGTTGAGTTTCTATGATTTTTTTTTCGTAAAGATAGTTTATGTCCAGAAATTTTAATGTCAAGCATCTATTTTCATGGTAGCGGCCCCAATCCTGCAAAGAATTATGCCCGTGCTTAAAAATCAGTGGGACTGCTCATGTGAGTGAAGATCTGCATTTGCGTGACTGGGGCCATAGATGATCATTATTTTGCTAGTGAGCACATTTTAATGGTTTTTTTTTCTTTAACAATTTTTTTAGTTCATGCAACTGAACAGGCTCTTTATGGTGCCTCAATTTAGTGTTTTAATATCCCATCCGTTTTTGTGGTAGTGGAATTTCATTATAATTCCTTTATTTCTAGTAGAGTGTGGGGTGGTTTTTTTTCCCCCAGCTGATGTTATCATACTCTAATTCTTACTACTTTGCTAAAGGAGAGATGGGAAAGATATGGAATGAACACAGCACTGCACTTGTACTAAAAAAATCACATTAGAAATAAAAAAAAAAGTTGAAACATTAAACTTGAAACAATGATCACTAACTTATATCCCGTTTTCCAACTCAGCACTACCTTATGAGTGTAGAAATGGCCAGGAAATGGAACTTCCATCCTTGTGAAACGTTCGGCAATGTTCCCAACTTCCCCATGGGGCTGGCTGCCCCAGGGGGCTGGGCAGCCTAGGGAGCCAGGCATACCAGCAGGAAAGCAGGCTGGCCAGCAGAGGGTGCTCTTGCATGGATCCAGGGCTCTGTATTCCACTTCCTTTCCCTGAAGGTGAGAGTCGCTCTTTCATGTAGGCTTCAGTGACATAAGGACTTTCTTTTGTTTATATGGCAGCACCCACTATTTATAATAACTAGGGTAGGACAACTTTTCTAATCGAAACCTCTGTATGAAAGAAGTTTGAATTATATTTCAGCCATAAAATAAAGTCGGATAAGAAAATTTTCTCTCTCTGGGTGAAATCCAGACTCCAGTAAAGTGAGTGGCAAAACTCCCATTGACTTTAATGAAGCCAGCATTTCACCCTCTGTGGGTAATAATTGTTTTTTGTGTTTGTTTGTTTTTTTTAAATCTTGTCAGTTTTAAGATGGGGAGAAAATAGCAGAAATGAATATTTTTCAAGAGTGCTTTCGTTCTTTTTAACTCAAGCCCCTTTTGATCTCATTTCCTCATGTGATCAGTTTTTAAAGGGTGAATTCCACCCTAGAGCGCGCACAGCCTGATGGTCCATGTTCAGAGGTCTCTGTGGAACTTAACTGATGCGTTGGCCTCCTGAGGACCTGCTGCACTGGAGTGTGTTTCACCCTCAATGAACTAATACGGTAGGGCTTGGAATGTGGAGTCTGGCAAACATCTGGTACATTAACTGTCACCTACGATGTCAGCACAGTACATTTTTTCCCCCAAAACTAAATTTCACATAGTCTCCTAATCCGAATTCACACATACTAATAACACAATTGCATATCTTATGTGACACTGTAGCCTAATTATAGAGTATAACGTTCCTCTTCCAATTGCATTGCCAAGATTTTTAATTACAAAATTGAGATGTGTGACTCTGTAGTGCAAGAACAATTTTCTATCACAAAATAGAGAGAGAGAGACACATACAAATGCAGTAAATTAATGGGGAATAATGTTCCAAATGATTTGGGAGCAAACTGATGCAGTGTTGGGGACCAATCGTATATTCCTCATCTAAGGAAAATTCCTGCAGAAAATGACTTTTACCCTAGGAAATGCTTTAAAAGATCTCCAAAAATGGTTTCATTGTTTTGTCCTGTGTTTTTCATATAATTTTAAATCAATTTTGCTAATCAAATGATCAGATATCAGGGCCAAATCTCAAGCTGCTGCAAATCAACAAAGTTCTGTTGAGTCCAGTGGAGCTGCTCTAATTTATACCAGAGGGGGATCTTTCCTACTGTGTTTATAATTCAGCAAATGTTGTCTCCCTCTTAACCCACCTCTCATGGTGAGCTCTGCAGTGAAGTCATAATATTGAATTAGTTACATCGTTATCTCTCTGTAACAGGGTGGCTTGACCCATTGGCTGGAGAACCTGCAGTTAAGTCAACCCTGATTACAGGATGAGTCCCACTTGAGAGGAATCAGATGCTTCCAGTACAAAAGGAGCAAGAAGGGGGAAATTCAAGAAACTATACCAAGTCTGTAAGCACTGTGGGAATAAGAGGGTGTCTGCAGGACCCAAAGTAGGTAGGTGGGATGCCTAGGAAGCTGCAGCTGTGCCTGTAAACACTGTAGGGTGTATTACAAAGGCTTCTGCAGTATCCTGAGTCAATAGGATGAAGACAACAGCTGAAGGAGGTGTGCAAATGCTAGGCATGAGGGGTGGGGAAGTGGACAGGCAATCCCTCAGCGGGGAGGCAATGTGCCCAGCTGAAACTGTTCTGGGGAGTGTATGAGTTTGTGTTCTACTTGAAAGACTGTTATTTTGAACTAGAGAGATGCTGTATGGCTGGGGCCTAGGTGCTAGTTCGGATCTGAAGACTCAATGAATTTAACCCCCTGGAGGGGATTGTTTGACCTACCTTTGAACTGAATGAGTTTTTAAGGGGCCCTGAAAGCAGGGTTGGGTGGGAGGAAACAGGCAGGTTGCTTGTAGTATAGCTGCATGGGAGGCAGCTGGCCTGGTTATGCATTCCTATGGCAAGACTATGATTTCACAAACAGGTTGATCATGAGCTTATTGACTGAAGGATTAAACAGAATGGTGAGAATTCGAGCTTATTCTCCCAGCATCCAGATTTACCTAAGTATTTTTAATAATATTTATTTAGCAATGTACTGGCAAAGAAAAATGTTTAAGCCTAAATGCTCTCATTTCTTCTTGTTTGTCCCAACATGAAAGTCCCTCTCTAATTACTTGCTACAGTAGCTGTCTGCCAGAAATGGAAGGGAGAGAGGAGAGAGCTATTTTAAGGAATAAGGAAAATTTTTCAGGACTCTCTTCCTTGTTGACATCCTTGAGAGAGGGGGTTTTGTTTTGTTTTTGTTTGTTTTTTTTGGGTGTGAACAGCTTTCTGCTGCCTTCTGTGTGAGTTGAATATTGAGTATATGTCTGTTTGTATGTAGCAAACACCAGAGCATAGGCAGAGATTGCACGGCCCCAGCTGCAGTTTGTCTGTAAACCTGGAAAGGGTTATTTTTTTCATCCCACATAAAACTTCATTCGCAGTGATTCCAGAAAGCTGAATAGCCTTTTCCTAAAGTGTACATTAAATTGATCTTGGGGGCGGCAGATGCAGCAAAGCCTCTGTGCTCGAGTAAGTTGGGGCTGTATGAATGATAATTTTAGGAACTGCCTGTTTGCTTTGGAGTAGTTTTGACAGGCTAGATGTTGCATGGCTTTTTTTTTTTGGGTACAACCTGTACTTTTCAGAAATATTAAGGTTTTTGTGGGTGTCTGGTCCTAGCATTACAAAATTCCAGCCAGAATGTAAACAAAATTCAGTTCTTCAGTCGAATTCAATAAATATAGGCCAATATAAATCCGTGAAATCATGCTGTGCCAAGCAATGTTAAACCTTGTGAACTGCTGAAATTCCTCACCTCAACTCTTTTTGAAAAGTACCAGAAACCGTATTCTCTAATATACATAGATCCATAGTATGCACTAAGGTTACACACACAGGCCAATAATCATATTTGTTGCATATTTTAGGGAACTCTTTTAAAATCTGATTTATAAATAATAAAAAAAAACCCCCAGTTTCTAAAATCCAAATCTATAGAAAATGTTATCTTTGGAAAATAAATGGTTTTGGTTGAATATAAATATATTTAATGTGTAGCAATTTAGTAGTCTGGGCCTGTTCCATAGACTCAAAGGTTAGACTTAGTGCCAAACTCCTGGTAAGATATAGTAGATTCTAGTCCGTCTGACTCCATAAACATTAGGCTCTGAGTTCCTAGGATGACAGAGGTTAGAATAATAAGGAATGCTACCCAAAGAAATATACAGCCCATTTAAATATTAGGATCTGTCATCTTTTATTTGTACAGCACTGACCCTTGGCTGGTCACGGGAGGGCAGCTCGTGTCTAGGATCTTTGATGCGACAATAGAAGAATGGTGAAAAATGTGGCTCAGAGGATCCATGAGTGACAACTTTCTAGGCAATGAGACAAATGTTGAGTACAGCGGGACAAGCAAAAGGGAATAAAATATCCTAGCAACACTGATGGTAGTTCTTTCATCCAGTGCAAGTGACCTCTTTCCAAGAGCCTTGCTTACCCTGGGGAATTACACCATTGCAACATCTATGTACTTACTGGTCGTGTGACTGAGCTGTTGCAGTTGTGCAATGTGTCCCCCACTTTATATTCTGCTTGGGGTGCTGTGATGGGGTCTATCTCTTGCTGGGGGCCTCAGCACCCTGACACCCCCCGGCTTAAGGAAAACCCACTCAGGGCAGGCTATAAATGAGACATGGCTCTCAAGAGGCCTAGAAGCGCTAGGAGGAGCCACTGACCAATAGGGAGCCAGCAGGCTAGTTAAGAAGGCTTGCCTGCTTCCTTCGAAGGACAGTGCTGAGTGGGTGTGGCAAAGGAGAAGAGTTTCCCAGAACTGGCCTAGGACTCCAGGGCCAGGTTGGGTGCTTTGCTTAAACACTGTGACTGAGCAGTCACCTTTTGTGACTTGCTTATTAGTTTAATGGTGCAGGCAGCTAAATCTTGAGTTATAATTAAATATTTAAGACCAATGTTAAGGTCACTGTATGGGCCTTTCTTCTCTAGCCTGGTTGCCACAGGTGCACACAGTACCTTACTTCCACTTACACCACTGGCTGCAAGTGCTGCAGGGCCTCCAGAGAGTTGCACTTTTTCCACGGTTCCTGACACATCTCCCTGGAGCAAGTGCATGCTGTCTATAGTGTACAACTGTGCACATTCTCTCTTTGTTCCAGTGGATGCTTTGAATGGCTGTGTCCTGCATGAGGAACTGCCCATTTATCAAATCGGGTACAGGTACGGTTGCCAACCCTCCAGGATTGTCCTGGAGTCTCCAGGAATTAAAAGTCGATCTTTAATGAAAGATTAGTGCCCCAAGGGTCGGTCCTGGGGCTGGTTTTGTTCAATATCTTCATTAATGATCTGGAAGATGGCGTGGACTGCACCCTCAGCGAGTTTGTAGATGACACTAAACTGGGAGGAGTGGTAGATATGCTGGAGGGTAGAGATAGGATACAGAGGGACCTAGACAAATTATAGGATTGGACCAAAAGAAATCTGATGAGGTTCAACAAGAACAAGTGCAGATTCCTGCACTTAGGACGGAAGACTACCATGCACTCCCTACATACTAGGGACCAAATGGCTAGGCAGGAGTTCTGCAGAAAAGGACCTAGGTCTTACAGTGGACGAGAAGCTGGATATGAGTCAACAGTGTGCCCTTGTTGCCAAAAAGGTAACGGCATTTTGGGCTGTATAAGTAGGGGCATTGCCAGCAGATCGAGGGACGTGATCATTCCTCTCTATTCTACCTTGGTGAGGCCTCATCTGGAGTACTATGTCCAGTTTTTGCCCCACACTACAAGAAGGATGTGAAAAAATTGGAAAGAGTCCAGCAGAGGGCAACAAAAATGATTAGGGGGCTGGAGCACATGACTTACGAGGAGAGGCTGAGGGAACTGGGATTGTTTAGTCTGCGGAAGAGAAGAATGAGGGGGTATTTGATAGCTGCTTTCAGCTACCTGAAAGGGGGTTCCAAAGAGGATGGATCTAGACTGTTCTCAGTGGTAGCAGATGACAGAATGAGGAGTAATGGTCTCAAGTTGCAGTGCGGGAGGTTTAGGTTGGATGTTAGGAAAAACTTTTTCACTAGGAGGGTGGTAAAGCACTGGAATGGGTTACTTAGGGAGGTGGTGGAATCTCCTTCCTTAGAGGTTTTCAAGGTCAGGCTTGACAAAGCCCTGGCTGGGATGATTTAGTTGGGTATTGGTCCTGCTCTGAGCAGGGAGTTGGACTAGATGACCTCCTGAGGTCCCTTCCAACCCTGATATTCTATGATTCTATGTCCAACTAAAATTGGTAACCTTAGGCACAGGGTAGGCCCTATAGCACCTTGACACTAGTAGCTGCTGTGCACCAGTCTCCCACCAATCCCGAACTGCAGCTGGATTACCTCTCAGTCTAGTTACCTGGGGTCCCTTCTGATGAGTGCTACCATCTTTTGGAAAGTGGTGGTGGAGGAAATTAGGAGCTTGATGTTTATTCTTTTCATTTCCGCAAGCATTTTTACCATTTTAATTTTGTTGCATTGACATGTTCTTCTTTCTTTTGGCTTGTGTTTTGCCTTTTAACTGAACTAACATTTTCCTTCTCACATTTCCATCTAGGATCCAGGATGGGAATGGCTCAGGCCCAGGCGAGAATTCTTCCAGTGCCCTAATGCCAAGTCAGCCTATCCATCCCTCTTCCCTCATCCAGCTCAGCAGGGATCCCAGTGGAAGTACTGCTCCTCGTGAGTGAGGAGATGAGCAGGTATTGGAGAACCATGGCGGGAGGTAAGTAGATTTACTTAGGGGCGTGCAGCTGCAGGGGTGGACTTGCTGTGTAACCTTCAACTACCTTTTTCTGTTGGGGTTTTGGGGTACAGAGCAGGGTCAAGAACAGCCAGGTACTACCTTGGATGATTGTGGTCCTGAGTGGGGTGGGGTGGGGCCAAGCCAAGAGCAGTCAAGTACTAATTCAGTTGCTCTCAGGCCTGCATGCAGCCAGTGGGTGGCTTGATGAGTGACTAAGCCAGTGCTCTGAGCCATCAAGGCTGCTGCTAAAGGTTGTGCTGCAGCAATGTGGGGTTGAGCAGGAAAGAGCCTCTTACAGGTAGCTCAGTGCTATGTAACATTGCGCTTAGTTTTGATCAAAGAAGGTGAGTTATAATTGGCTGATGAGCCATATGCTGCTGAAAGTGAGGTGGTCATTTGCGGTAGTCAGTGTGGGAAGGAAGGAGTCCAGTTAGTGTAGAAGAGAGAATAGGTATGAAAAATTTAGCAATTATTAAAAAATGTTGAGGATTGTATAGGAAAGTCACTTGCACCTTTTCTCTGCATTTTCTCTGATCATTTTACAAATGAAGGGGTACATTGCACAATCCACTGCAAATGCTACTCTGTGGCGTGTATTGTAGGTTGTCAGAGCATGTTCTTGTGTGGCGAAGGCATTCCAATAAAATGCATCCAAGGGTGGAATTCAGCCCTGCACAGGGGCCCAACACAAGGACTTGTGTACTATTTAATCCCAATTTTGGGTTCTTAAGTGAGGCTTTAGTGGTGTGTAGGCCTTGCTGATCCTCTGCACAGGGGTGAATTTAACACCATCACATGCCCTCTTGTGGCTTATTGATCTATTGGCTCATCTTACCTTCAGGGCAAGACATTGTTTGTGGCTTCTCGTGGAAGAAGTAGCCTTGTACAAACTAGTCCATCCATGGGTGTTGCTTACTGTGTCATCCATGGATCAGGCAGTTGCTTTGTTTGCTATAAGTTACTTTGGAAGAGCAATGAGACAATTAACAGACGCTGCCATGTAGATGTTTGTATATCACAGACAATGATTCCAAGGACTTTGGTTATGAATAATAACAAAAAGGAACTTGAGAGAGGACAGAATGGGGCTGAAGTGAGCCAAAGAGTATTTTAAGGGCTAATGAGACTATTGATCAATGTCTTCCCAAGCCATGTCCTCAGTGCTGTCTGCTTGAAGTACAAAGTAGGAGTTTTTCATATTCCTTTACTGCATCTTCCTCTGAATATGGTATACTAAATCAAAGACCAGAAATCATGTCATTATTTTAAAAGCTATGGGTCAGATTCTCAGCTGGTGTAAATCATTGTAACTCCATTGACTTCAATGGTGCAACACCCATATAAAACAGTGGAATGTCTGGCTTATCAAAGTCTGCACTAAGGTAGTGAGCAAAAGTGAGAAAGTGATTCTTGTGAAGTCTTGTGAAACTCAATGACAGCAGTGACCATTTTCATTGGACATGATTCATTTACTGGCTATTACAAATGCTGTTCATATTCTCCCATTATTCTCATTTCCTTTGACTTTGCTGTGGCTCTTTGTATTGCACTAAATTATAGAAGTCAGATTCAGGACTCGTTGTTATAAGGCTAAGTGAAGATTCCAGTGGGGTGGGTATCCTGCTATTGGTCAATGGTGCCTGTTAGTAGGGGTGAAATTCACGCATGCGCAGAAGGCCAGTACAAGGCATATAAGTCACTTTAGTCCCACTTAAGCCTTGTAATGAGGAGTTAAATGAGTCTTAAGTGTTGCATAAACTGTGCTGGTCTTCTACACTAGGGGGAGTTTCACCATAAGAATGGCCATGCTGAGTCAGACCAATAGTCCGTCACAGTCTAGTCCAGTATCCTGTCTTCCGACAGTGACCAATGCCAGGTGCTTTGGAGGGAATGAGCAGAACAGGCAATTATGTGATCCATCCCCTGTCATCCACTCCCAGCTTCTGGCAATCAGAGGCTAGGGACACTTGGAGCGTGGGGTTGCATCCCTGACTATCTTGACTAATATCCAAGGTGTGGGCATACTATGGATTTATATAGTGGCATTGTGATATTTCCTGTCTTATTGTCTATCCCTTTCCACCAACCATGCTTAGCTACCATTTGTGTTTTAATATAATCTGCATAACCCCCCTCTACATTGTAGCTGAACAGACCTTTGTTCTGTCTGTGTCTCAGCTTTTCCCTGTGTAAAATGGGGAAAGGCACTTTATTATAATGCACTTTGCGCTTTTAAAGTTCCATCAGTCTAAGAATCTCAAATGTTTCTTCTTAGCATTATTTGTTACTGTTAGAGACGAAGGATGGTCCAGTAGTTAGCATGCTGGTCATCTGGGACTTGAGAGACCTGAGTTCCAGTCTCTGTTTTGCCATGGACTTTCTTTGTGACCTTTTGTACAATGGGGATAACAGTGCTTCCCTTCCTCACAGGATAATTACATTACAAGATTGTGAGGCGCTTAGATACTATGGTAGTGGAAGCAATACAACCACCTTTGGTGGATTTTTAACTTAATATTGAAACTTTCTAGTCTGTAGACTGCCAGCAATGTCCCTATTGCCAAAGGCAAAAATAAATATGGTTGGTGCACTTGAGGTTTTGGGGCCTACTTCACCATTTTGTTACTCAGTGGAGTTACCCTGCAGTGAAACTAGAGTAACGCTATAGTGAGTCAGGCCCAGTATTTTTACTCTGATTTATCTCAGAGAGGTGTTTGTGTTTTAACTGCAGAAAATCGTGAAGCAAAATATGGTGAATAGTAAACACTGATTTTTTTTTTAATCACACTTCCTGTATTGTCCCTATGTTTTTATCAGTTTGGTAACATACATTTCATTAAATATAGCATATGCCCAAGTATATCTAAGTATATATTTCATGTGAATGTATTATATGTGTGGATTATTATTGATCAAACCGAGAAAAATACAAGGAATACGTAGTACAGTGGTTGCCATTGAAAACTCAGTTTACCCCTTCCTAATGATTGTGGCGTCTCCTGATCTCATTATAAGTAGTTATTTGGATTGCAGTTTCTTTGGGGTAAGGATCCTTCATACATGTTTGTACACCTCTTATCAAAATGGGGGCCCCAGGTATGATTGCGGCCTTTGGATGCTGCCATAACATAAATATTACAGTAAACCACATGGATGTGTGGAGTGATGAGGAGGATGGTAGTGCTGGATGCTGAAAATCATTCTGCATAATGTCTTCTGGGTAGAAAAGAAAGAACACTAGAAATGATGACTGGAGAGAAGAGGGTCATTTATAGACATGCGTACTGCAACTTTTCATTTTATATTTGACACCTAGATATCTCAGTGATGGGTGTACTAGATATGCATTGATGTGGTAAGTAGAGAAGTAGGTTCAATTATGTCCAGTGAAGTGAGTGAGCCAGACCGTGTTTTTTGCCAACCTTCCTGTTGCTATACTTGAGCTTCATTATTTAGGGTGCTAGAGATTTATAGCACTTACAAGACAATATATCAGTTACAAATTTCAGAGTAACAGCCGTGTTAGTCTGTCTTTGCAAAAAGAAAAGGAGTACTTGTGGCACCTTAGAGACTAACCAATTTATTTGAGCATGAGTTTTCGTGAGCTACAGCTCACTTCGTCGGATGCATACCGCAGAAACTGCAGTAGACATTATATACACACAGAGACCATGAAACAATACCCCCTCCCACCCCACTGTCCTGCTGGTAATAGCTTATCTAAAGTGATCATCAAGTTGGGCCATTTCCAGCACAAATCCAGTTACAAAGAATACCTGAAAACCTGCTGCTATGTTTACAAGCAATTAGTGCATACAATACCTTGGATTCTTAGCTGGCTTCAAGCAATAGAGATGAAAGGATCCCATAATGTGCATCACATCACATAAATTTTTCTTCAGGACCTTGAAAACTAGCAACATCTGTAATGAAGTATGCATAGCAGATACATTGGACTGAGTGCTGTATGCTTTGTCTTTCTCTGAGTAAATTTAAAGTGCTTATGCAAAAACTGTACATCGGGTAACTTTTATGTGCACAGGGTACAATTAATCAAAGTGTGGAAAAGTGTTCTCAGGGATCTACACTTTGCAGTGTTTGGATTATTGCAAGAATAAGTAATGTAATCTATTTGTTCAGCAAATTAAACAACATCACCAGCAATGATGTCTCAAAGTTGGCAATAACACTGAGCACCACATCTTTTCAGTCATCCCTTTTCCATACAGGGAGCACTACTACCTCCATGTAGGTTCTGTGTTTTTGTTCATGATATAGCTGGTACACTGTATTTCTGTATTAAGATGTGGAAATACATTTCATAAACCTATGTAGACAAATACTGTAAAGCATTTCCAGTAACGGAAGAGCTATTGAGAAGAATTGGCTGAGAAATGTTTACTCTGGGGCAAATCTCTCAAAGTCAAAAGTGAATCAATAAGAATGACATCCTAAAAAAAAAAAAAAAAAAAAGTCAAATGGCTCACCTAGTGCCGATAGCAATGTTCATTGATGTGGGTGCACTACTGCCCTCTGGTGCTTGGAATATGTCTTTCTCAGGGTTGCAAAACTTACAAACGTGCACACACCAAAAACCAAGCCAGTGTTTGTCTTCCCCAGAGTTAAATCAGGCTTTCCTGGGGCATGTGGGGGGGTCAGAATCTGGCTCATTCTCTGCAGTAATATGTTTTAAATGTAATTTTTGCATTTTAAGCTCTTCAAGGCAACAGCTGTGTCAGTATAGTGCCTAGTGCAGTGGGAACCTGATCA
Organism: Eretmochelys imbricata; assembly: GCF_965152235.1. Taxonomy (NCBI): domain Eukaryota; kingdom Metazoa; phylum Chordata; order Testudines; family Cheloniidae; genus Eretmochelys; species Eretmochelys imbricata. The sequence goes on along the minus strand of NC_135572.1, from coordinate 230,150,374 downwards.
ATGCCTCTGGTTGCTACTATAATAATGAATAACACTCTATTTCTCTTCATTTCCATTTTGTTTTTAAACCAAAATGAAAATGTCATTTTTAATCAGAATGTGAATGTTTTCATTTTGATTCCAGTTTCCCATGGGAAGGCTGTAATTTTTGGTTGGAATCAATTTTTTTGGTGGGAAAATGTTATTTCAGGTTGACAGTGTATTCAGTGGTTTTCAGCCTGTGGTCTGCAGATTCCTAGGGGATCTGTAGACTATGTCTAAGAGGTCCACGAAAGGTCACTAGAAAAATAATGTTCCAGATCCCAGAAAAGGCATTCCATTTTTCTGATCAGTCAAAAGTATTTGAATACACCAATCTACAGGTCAAAACCCGGAAGCGTTGTTACCATAGGAGTCTACAGTTTAGCACCCTTTCTCACACTGTGTCATATGCCGTGCCGAGCACATGCAACATTTATAGCTGAATTCTGTTCAGTCAGTTTTTAGTCTAAAACTTTTATGATAGGGGACCACAGGTTGAATTTCCAAAGTGGTCCACACCTCCGTTCAAAATTGTTTAGGGATCCGCACATGAAAAAAGATTGAAAACCACTGATGTATTTCAATGGGGAAACTTTCTGTGCAAAAAATGTTAATCAGCTCTAATAATTAATATTTTGTCTGTATAAGCATCGTGCATCTCTGATGGATTAGCTCAGAAATCAGAATGAGTCATGAGGGTGGTGGTTTTTTTTTTTCCCAATACAACGGATATCAGAGCTCACCTGAAGGTTGTTAGAAAAGAGCCAGATGGGAGAGAGTTTGAGGCAATAGGGGAGAGAAGGAATGTAACAGTGAGTGACAGGGGGAAGGGGATGGGTTGCCAGGTTAGGAGAGCCAATGTTAAGAAAGAAACCTCAGTGTGTATGACTGGGATGAAAGGGCTTAGATGTTCGGTGGGGAGGAAGAAGTTTACAAGGGATGTGCTGGTGAGGGAAGGGTGGGGTGCAGACTCTTGCAAGATTGTGTCAGTTTTCTCCCTGAAACATATCTACCTTTGTAGAGCGAGGAGTTGAGAAGAATCACTTGTAAAGAAAAGCTGCTGCCAGATCCACGCTAATAATCATTCCATGTAGTATACCAGGAGTCATCTTGTGCAAGGGGAAATATTAAACGTAAAACCCAGAGATGGTGAATGGAAGTAATTGATGTTCTCCAAGCTCTTGGGCGACCTGAGTCAATAGAGTGAACATGTCTTAAAAATTAAACAGCTATTGATGAAGTACTTGTCTGATTTTAATGGGCACTTACTATTCTGATGCATCTGACAGAGGGAGAATCAATATGATCTTTCTTTTCTTCAGTCTGTTCATCTTCTATTAAGTTATGGTGTCTCCATTTAGAGTGACCAGATAGCAAATATGAAAAACTGGGACAAGGATGAGGAGGTAATAGGCTTCTATATAAGACAAAGCACAAAATATCATGACTAAAATTGGCACATCTGGTCATTCTATTCCATTGTACTTATTAACTGATCTATGGTTAATTCGTATGTAGATATTAACCAATTTGCCAGCTCATTTAGTGATCTTTTAATTGTATTTTTAAGAAAAATCAGCTTACAGCATAATAAAGCATATTCTACATATATGAATAACACTCTGTACATTGTGTATTGTAATGCATTAGTAGCTTGATATAAAAGAGCAAATACTGTATATATCACCTAATCTGTCTATGCCATGGATTATCAAACAAACCTAAAAGGTAGACATATGAAACCAGAACTGAACAAATTGAAAGATGGCTTTTCAAGACAGACCAGACAAAATATTAAAGGGATTAATCATGTTTTTCGTTTGGGAGTATGATATTAAAACATGTGTTGGCTAATGAGTAAGGCTACATTTTAGTCACGGGTATTTTTAGTAAAAGTCATGGACAGGTCACAGGCCATGAATTTTTGTTTACTGCCTGCAACCTGTCCATGACTTTTACTAAAAATACCTGTGACTAAAACGTAGCCTGTCCATGACTTTTACTAAAAAATACTGGTGACTAAAACGTGGGGGGAGGGCTACCCGGGACCCCTGCTGGGGTTTGTGTGGGCAGGGCTGGCAGGCTTCCTACCTGGCTCCATGCCGCCCCACCCCATCAGTAGGAGAGTTTGGGAGGAGGCAGGGGATTGGGGCACGGGACAGGGTGAGGCGGGCTCTGGGCGGTGCTTACCTGGGGGCTCCCCGGAAGCAGCGACATCCCCCTCGTTCAGCTGCTAGGTGGAGGCATGGCCAGGCAGCCCTGCCTGAGTTCAGAGCGCTGGCTTCGCAGATCTCATTGGCTGGGAATCACCCCATGCTCCAACCCCCTGCACCCTCCCATGGAATCCGTGACCTCTATGACAAACTCGCAGCCTTACTAATGAGATATTAGAGCACACCAGAGCTCCCATCTTTCATCTAGAAATCAGCACTGTTTAAAATGTAGTTAATGGCCACTGAATAAAGCAGTCTGTATATACTTCAGTCTGGTTCCAACATCTGCCTGTATATATTGATTCATTCTGCTATGTACAATATGTGAAACCTTTCTCAGATTTTGCAGTCTCTAATAGTTGATTGGTCTTCTGCAGTATGTTCAGAGGGAATCTTATTTAGTGATCTCGATCAAGATGTAATGTGAGCTGCTGGTTAGTGTGAGGGCTATTGCGTTACATTCTTGCCTCTGCCACTGTGCGTGACCTTGGACATCTCACTTAAACTTCCTGTGCCTCGGTTTCCCAGTCTCTAAAATACTTATACAAAAACTGTGTGAAGAACCAATTTTTCTGATTTGGTCACTGACCCGAAATAAAAATTGGTTCAGGTTGACCTGAAACAAAAACAAACATTTAATTGTTCTAGCAAAATGAAAAAGTCAAAACAACTTAATTGTGGGTTGAACAAAACATTTCATTTCTGAGGGTTTATACCTTTTAGAAAAGCTTATTAAAAAAACTGAGTGAAATTCCAAAACAAAAATGTCTTTCCAAAATAAGTAGTTCCATTTCAAAACGTTCCTTTTTTAAAGTGCCAAAATTAATCCTTTTGATATTTGTGATTTATTTTTTATTCAACCCAAAGCATTTCCTGAAAGCAACCTGAATTTATGAATTGTTTCAGCTTACCTAGATAAGTGACTTTTGGCAAATTAACGGTTTGCACAAAAAATTTCACCCAGCTCTAGTTTATAGTAATTCCCTATCTCTTGGTTATAACTAACCAATGGCTTTACATTGGCAGGGAGAGCTGTTAAATAGGTTTTGTTCATAGTTTACATTTTGATCAATTGCAATCATTAGGAACCAATAGATGGGATTTTGCTCTCATTTGTTCTATGGCTTGCTCAGCTGTAGAAATCTCCATAGAAGTCAGAGAATGATTGTGGCACAGTGGGTTGGCAAATGTTTTGTGTGTCATGCCAGCATTCCCCCACAAGTTGGAGGGAATTGCATCCAGCAGTGATCTGTATTGTGGAGTTGCTGAGGCAGGAGAGGAGGCTGGCTGAATCTAGTTAAAAGCCTAGTTAAAAGCCTCCCAGTTGGTCAGGTGGGCGCGTGTGTCAGGAGCTGTTGGAGGACACCATGCTGCTGGGGAAATGGAGCAGTACAAACCCTATCGTGCACAAGGAAGGAGGCCCTGAGGTACGGGTGACGTAGATATTGAAGAAGTGGGGGCTGCTGTGGGGAAGTGGCCCAGGGAATCATACTCGTCCTGTTTCCAAAAAGTCAGCGACCAAGAGCTGCTACTATCAGGGTCCCTGGGCTGGAGCCTGGAGTAGAGAGTGGGCCCAGGCTCCCCCCTTACCTCCCTGACGAATCACTGAGACTGGGAGACAACAGAGACTGTGCGAGGGAGGATAGCTTCTCCTCACCTCCCTTGCTGGCTTATGATGAAAATGACTCAGTAGGCTGACCCTTGCCTCTAGAGAGAGAGAGAAGGGCTATATGGAGGATCACAGTGAGCCTCTGAGGCTAACATAATCCACCAGGAAGCACGGGACCCACTGAGACAAGGTCGGAGCTTTGTCACAGTATAGTTGGGGTTATGTTTTCCCGTGTGCATTACTTTGCATTTATCAACATTGAATTTCATCTGCCATTTTGTTGCCCACTCACCCAGTTTTGGGAGATCCTTTTGTAGCTCTTCACAGTGTGCCTGGGACTTAACTGTCTTGAGTAGTTTTGTATCAGATTCTACTAAGAGACTAACAGTCGCCAAGCGCATCCAGAATTTCAGTGAACCATGCTGGCCAAAACACAGCCACAGACAACCTAGCCACTGACCTTTCACCATTGATGCTGACACCTCAGTCCAGATCTGAGAAACTTTATTAGCAAAATAATATGAGAAAGTGTCTGTATTTAAAAGTAGTTATTGCAAGACATCCTTGATCATCAGGGGCTTCTCAGTTGTATCTATGCTGCACTTAATAGCCACTTGGAACTTTTTGGCAGCAGCAGGGATGGAACATGGGTGCTCCTGAACCCAAAGTATTGAATTGCACTAAAGGAAATCTTCTGGAGCAGGTAGCAGTACAGGGCATAGGACACACACTTGAGCAGTTCTAACTCTGTATAGTAAAGTAAACTCTACGTCCCCCTCGACACCCAATCCACCGTTCTCTGGGATCAAGATCTCAGACTCTGTTGCATGCCAGTGTGTATTATTATGAATTATTTGTATTACAGTAGCACCTGGGAGCCCCCATCATGAGCAAGGACCCCATTGCACTAGACACGGTACAGATGTAATAAAAAGACACCACTGGGCCCTCGGTTTGTTTATTAAAATATGGAGTTGAGTCCTGCAAGGATGTGGGGAGGGGAGGCCAGCTGTCTATTATGTTGAAAGCTAGAACAAAATCCTATTCCCAGTATAACTTACTGGGGTTCCTTTGCCAAAGTGGGGTGTTCTCAGTGAACCCTAGAAATAAGAGACAGGACATCCACCAGTACTAGCTAAAAAGGTCTCTGTTAAATAATACAAAGTCTCTCTTTCACTGAGCTGAGCGCACTCTGCAGTACTCTCTACTAGACTGGTGATTGAATGATGAGGACCAAGAGGACTAGTGGTGTTTAAACATTACAAATAAATACAAATTTTTAAAAAAGTATCAAACACTAATCTCTTGCTTATAAGTAATAAGCACAGCTACTGAGCTGGTTCCTCCAGAGTGCTTTGACTGTGATGCTAAAAAGCTAGAAAATCTTATGCTCAATATGTGAATTCTGTTTCTTTTAATGCTCCTTGCTGTCTTCCCTTTTGCTTTGCCCCTTATTCTAGTCCTTTGCCTTTCATTTCAAAAGGCTAGCTATGCTCGCTTTGGTTGTATCAGTACAGTGACATCTGGTCCCAAAATGACATCAATTTCCACCATTGCTATCCATTAATAAACAACTGATCTACTGACATACATTGATTATTATTTAATAATCTAGTAGTACCCAGAGGCACCAGTCAGGATCAGGGTCCCATTTTGCTGAATGCGGTACAAATACATATAAAGAAGTCATCTCTGGCCCCAGGGGATTACAGTCTAGAGCCATTCATGCTTCAACTAGAATTTCCATTTTTTTCCAGGAAATGAACTAGTCACCTAATACTTTGTACGTCTAGCAACTCGCAGCACCCTAGTTATTTACAGTGCTTGGGGATTTAATGTTCCATTTCCAATGTTAGCATTAGTATTTGAATAAACTGGCTCTGAATGCCGCTGGTTGGGAAACAGTGAGATGGTTTTATGGGGAAGAGGATAATTGAAGCAGAAAAGTGCCTTCACATCACATCACATTCAGATGAAGACATTAGTTTCCCCCTCAGCAAAACTTCCCTTTGCCCTTTCTTCCTTTAAAGCTTAGGGGCTCTGTGGTCAAACAAGCAACAGATTTAAGTGATTTGGGGTGAACGTTGTTGCCTTAGGGCTTGCTTCAGCTTGTAAGTATGGACATGATCTTGCAGCATGATTAGCACGAGCTGGATTGTTGGGCACTCTCAACTTCTGTTGAAACTGCGTTGAAAGCACTTGGCAGGACAGATTTAATGGGAGAAATTTAAAATGTCTTCCAGTGATTATTTCCATCTAACAACTTGAGCTTTGCTCACACCTCCTGTAGAACTTGGAAAAAATAATCCCTTTAGAAACAAGACTGGTTCTAGCTCTGATTTTTCTCCTGCCTTTCTTTTTAGTGGACACATTCAAACTAGAAATTAGGCACTAATTTTTAACAGTAAGGGTGATTACCTATTGGAACAAACTACCAAAGGATTAGGTGGATTCTTTGTATCTTGATGTCTTCATGTCAATACTGGATGCCTTCTGAAACATATCCTTTAGCCAAACACAAGTTACTGGGCTCAATGCAGGGGTGAGATTTTATGGCCTGTGATATGTAGGAGGTTAAACTAGAGATCTTAGTGTCCCTTATGATTTTAAACACTATGCGTGAGGATCTGCTGGTCTGAGACCTGGATCTGCTGCTAGTCCCTAGGGGATGGCCACAGCCATGCTGCCACCCGAAGGCTCTGGTAGAGCAGCAATCTGCAGGCTGTAAGCCTTGTGGGCCCGAGACCCACAGGATGCGCTGCCCACAAAGGGCCTGATTGGCAGGGCTCCTGGGGTCCCTGCTTGGTCCAAGTGCACAACTTAAGCCTGAGACACCAAGAATTTGTCTGTGTGCAACTGGGTGGATCCCCAGGTAGCTGCTATGACAGACAATTCTTCTTTGCCTTGCTCTGGTTCCTGACTTCCAACTCCAGCTCTGACCATCAGCTCTGGTTCCTGGCTCTAGCTTTGATTCTTGACTCTGGTCCTGGGCCCATGACTCTGGTTCCATCCACTAGGCCTGACCACCCATGCCCTGGCCATGACACTATGAATCTATCAAAAGGATTTTTTTTATTAATCAGATTTAAGCTCTTTGGGGTAGGGGCTGTCTTTTTCTGTGTTTGCAGTAGAGCACTGGTCCGTGATGGGTTCCTAGCCACTGCTACAATACAAATTAATAATGATATTAATTATAATTAGGCATTTAACTGCTGTTGCTTATTCCCTGTCTGCCTTCAGGTTCTTCTTTTCCATTCTGAAAGTGTTTCAATTAGCTTCAGTGGGCTTTGGAGGAGACCTATTATTACTTGATGCATGCCTCTCCACAGCAACCCTTTGTGATGTCACAGTGTATTATCACTTCAGGTGACAAATAAGCAACAAACTTTTGGTAAAAAGCAAACATCCTGTTTTCATAAAATGCCCCTGGTAATAAAGCGGAGGAAGAGATGAAGTGAAAAAACAAAAAGGTCCCCCAAAGAGTGTTTTGTATGAGGTGCCAACAGAACGTGTCTTTCATGTCAAGGTTTTGCAGGTCTATGATTTTTATCTGAGAGAAATGAGGAAGGATTCAAGAGTGACTTCAAAGAGGAAAAATGCCAGAATAGTTGCTGTATACACCTTGTCTCACTAGATAAGCGTTGGCAATGCTGCAAAGTCAAGTGCCCCAATAAATGGTTATTTATCCATAAGGTGCTTTTGCTTTGGATTTGGGATGAACCTTAGGAAAGAAGAAATGTAGTAGATGGTATGAAACAGCTAGCTGCCCCTTTTGTCATGCTTTCATCCTGATTTTCTTATTCTTTAGGACTGAGAAGATCAATCCTAGAATAATAGTTGTCATTTTCTCTAACTGAAAAAAGTATAATACTGTATTTTGAACATCACTTGAGTAGCAATATCACTCCACATTAGATAGGTAATTTGTCTCAAATGATCCTTTAATAATTCACTAATTTATATTGCTCTGCATGGATCATGTCTCACTGAAAAGTGTCCACCTCTGAGATAGAACGTAGCAGCTATTTAACAGCATGTGCCAGCCTTGCAGTCTTAAACACTACATTTCATTCAACCTATTGTGCTCACAGAATAAGCCAGGATTGTCATACAGTGGTGTTCTTATTAGCTGCATGTGCTGCAAACCTTAGGCATAGCGGAGTGAAAGATCCTTTTATTTGCTCGCTGCAGGTAGTCTTATTTGAGTGGCTTTTTGTGATCTCATTGCTGGGGCTGGTACTTGGCACGCTGCAGACAAGGCAGGCCCCTTGTCTTCTTTTCTTTTCGGCCCCTCTATTCCTTTGGGTGATCAGCCCACAATGGTAATTCTCAGGCTCCATGCTCAGATTGAGCTGGTACTACTCAGTAGTCCGTACACTGCCCTAGCCCTTCTGAGGTAGCCCCTTCAGTTTCTGCAAAATTAAAACTTTCTTTCCAAAAAATGGATTTCCTGTGGTCCTTATGTATGCACCACTGACTGTGACCTAATGCTCTGTTGTCTTCATGCGTTTGCAGAGAGACTGAAACAGTAGCTCTGAGGTGCAGCCTACCTGCACTCATCTCAATGGATATTAACCCTAAGGCCTAATGATTACAAAGTATGAATTTTGACATCTGACTTCTGGCAATATATTTCAGTGGAGACATGTTTCACTTATACTATAGGGGCTCTTAATTTACAAATTGTAACTTTAGGTGTATACAGGTAAACCAATTTGGAGAAGTTTCTTGTTTGCTATGTTGCCACAGTTCAGCAAATTTACAGAAGTCAAACTGTTCCCGGTCCGTAGACATGGACTTTCCTGGGCCAGTCACGGAGGAAACAGAATTTTCTCCTTTCAGCCATACTCTGCTGACCCAGCTGTGGTGAAGAAGATGGCCTCCTCCTGCCACCTGCATATGGAGGATGAGCTGGCGGACTAGGTGATCTGCTGGGCTGGTGACCCAATATTAGTCATAGATCTGACAAACCAAGATTAAGTGTTCAGATTTGAGTCTGTTGAATCAAATTTGACTGGTTTGGACAGGACTGTCTTTTCATCTAAACAATTCCTTCAGTAGTAATGCTGGCAAAACATACCCACACAAGATGAAACTCCCTTGAATTTCACCACTGAAATGTCGTAAAATGGCAAGATTCATTCTGAGAATTATGTATTCCTCCCATACACACAAGGACAATGCTGCCCAGTTCAGCAGTAGATGTCACCTTATTCTGTTTTACTTGGTCCGGACTTTTCTTAAAGTCATCTGTCTTCTGGACATTCTAGCATAGCAGGAAATGGATATGTCCACCACAGTCCAGTGGCCACTTCTCATGGGGATGAGAAGATGAATGATAGAGCATGATTGAGCTGGAATTGAATCTTCTCAGCACTGATTGCTTCAGGCTTTCTTTCTGGGATGAACTATGTGTTAATGCTCATAAATGTTACTGATCTCATGAAAAGAAATGCAAGCAGGGTTCTGTTAGCAGGAAGACAATAGTCAGTAATACTTCGATTGATAACAGCTGAAAGGAAACCAAAAGGACAAACTGGATGCATCCCACTATTGTGTAGTTTCAAGAGTCCTCCTGAGTGAATATCTTCCTCCTTTTGGTCTGCTTGACTGATTAGGAATATCCAAATATCCAATATCTTCTGTTTATCTTCTCTCTCCTGCTGCTTTCAGCTACATCTTCTTGGTGCCCTTCAGCTGCCCTAAGCGTCCTCAGTAACCAGTTTGCAAGGGATCATTAATTACTGTGCACACCTGGTAGGAAACATTACATGTGTTAGCTATAATGAGAACTGGACAGCTGACTTGTCCCCATACGGTTCCTGTCTTGAACCTCAGTTCAGACTCCATGTAAAAGCAGCTATATGTGAAGTCATTTTGTAACCTTTTGGGGCTGTGGATGACAGTCCCTTGCTCAATAATGACTTTGGGATTTCTGATTGGTATTACTTGTAGTGAAGGCCAAATGCCAGGTGGGTTATTTTGTGTATTATGATTTTCGAAAGGTTAACAAGATATGCAGCGGAGTAAGATTATCTCTCTTTCTTCCAGGAAGGATGATATTTTTCAACAAGAGACCTCTCGTATTGTAGAGATGGCAAACAGCACCCAACACCTATTTAATAAATAAAAGGTGTGTTGAGACAGGGAGCTATTTAAGAGGCTAAATCTTGCATATTCTTCTATTTAATCATATGCTTAAAAAAAATTCACAGCTAACAGGTGCAGCATGAGCTGCCTGGCTCTTTTTTAAAAAAAAAAAAAAATACTCTGAGCAAATACAGTGATCCAATAATGAAAGATTTTAACTAATGTCTGAAGGCTGTAAATCCTATGCAGCCTTTATTGAAACCTGCCTTTGATAAGCTGTACAGCAGGAAGATAGTCAGTGGGAAAGCAAAGATAAGTCATCTGTTCAGTCTCTATTATAGCTGGCAGTGCACTTCACAGTAGCTAGAGGTGGTTGTCAGGAGAAAAAAGGAAGACAATATTTTGCAAATTTTTCCCCCTCAAATTTGAAATTTCAACCAGCTGTATAGAGCTGGTTGAAAACCTGGAAAAAGATGATCAAACTGTAATCAAAACTTCAACTCTGCAACATTTCAAGCAGTTCTAACAACAGCATACTCAGAAATTGACACCCACACGTAGCTGGAGAGAGACTGCAGTACATTAAGGACTGGACACAAGTTTTAAAAAAACCAAAACCCACTCATCCCAGGGAAACTGCAAAAATTCTTTATCATTTGCAGTTAGAGTACTTTAGCCACCACAAGAATAACCAAATCCCATAGTTCAGGGCATAAAAGCTTTAGTAGTCAGAGAACGAGTTTCTGTTGCATAATATATTTGGTTCATTAAGGGGAGGGGAATATGTTGTTTTCTCCTTCTTAATCCCCTTTAACTTTGGAATTGGCCCCTGATAATTGCAGGATGCTAGAATTAAAGGACCAGTAGTTGGGTCCAATTTGGTAAATTTTGTGTAGGTTAGGCAGTACTTATTTTCAAAGTCTCTTGCCCCGCTGGCCAGCAGGATCTGCAAACAAGGAGAATGCTAATTTGGAGGAGAACCAAATGAAATCTGGTGGAGGGTATGCAAAAGCTACATGTGAATTGTAGAGTCACTGTGCACCCAGCCCAAAGTCATCCCCTTCCAGGGTTAGTTTCATTACAAAAAGATAACTCCTAAACACCGCCGGCTTCCTGCTTTCCCCCGGGGGTGCTCAACCCCTGCTCAGCCCCAGGACCTGCCCCTATCCCACCCCTTCCCCCAAGGCCCCGCCCGCACTCCACTCCCATGCGCCTCTTTCCTGCCCTGTTATGCCCCCTCCCCTGAGCGCACACTGTCTCCACTTCTTCTTCTCCTCCCCCCACTGCCTCTTGCATGCCACAGAGCAGCTGATCGCAGCAGGTGGGAGGCACTGGGGGGAGGAGCTGACTGCTGGTAGGTGCTAAGCACCCACTAATTTTTTCCCGTGGGTGCTCCAATGCCTATGCTCCTAAATAATAAACGATATGAACCCCAGCTTAAACCTTCTCCCCAGACTTGTCTGCTCCTAGGGGCCCTTCCCTTATCACCTGTCTCCACCTGCCTGTTGTTCAGAGTGGAGTCTGAGTCACTTCTGCTCAAGTGAGTCAGCAGTAATTAACGTGCAGCTCCCTCTCAAATTCTAACATCTGCTACATAGGTGAATCCTGCCTCCTCCCTGTTACACCACACATCTCTCTCTAAAGGGACTACTCTTGCTAGGAAGAAGCTGTAATGATCTATAAGTGCCCACCTAAAAGGAAAATCAGCCACTCTGAGTGTTCTTTAAAAATCATTGCTGGTAACACTGGAGGGAGGAGCCCATGTGAAACAGATGGCACTGAGAAACAGTAGGTGTAGAAAGGCTCACCTTCGACTGGCTTACTACTTGCATGGGAGTTTTCAGGACTTATTGGGTGTTAGCATGAGCTCTAATATAGATAAAGCGTCAGATTCTCCATTGTCCTGTACCTGGTGTCATCATTTATACTGGTTCGAAGTGGATGCAAAATGCTACGATTCTGATTGGATACACCACTTTGCAGTGGTGTAAACAACTCTGCAAGGGCAATTGAGAATTAGGTACACAATTTTTAAGAAGAACTAAAAGGAAGGCCAAAATGGAGCTGAGGCATCATGGGGTTATAGAAGCTGGAAAGGATAATATCAATAACAGAGAACATTCCACATAATTACACAGAAGTTCACTGTGGAATGAATACTGCATATTACAGTCTTTTTTTCTGTACAGCAACGCTTACCTCTCAGGGATGGTTCTGTTGATTACTAGTACATGTTTGTACAGCACTTTGATGATGAATAACATTATGTAAATACTAAGTATCATTTGTTCATCAAGCCACCACTCTCACTTTGTTGAAATTGTTCCTAAAAATGCCTCTTTCATCTCTTGCCTGTGAGAAGTGTGGGGGAGGAAAGGCAATAACAAAACAAAGAAAACCCTGGAAACTTCAAGCTACGTACATGACTGCATTCTCGTCATCTGCATTTGTTGTCATTCCCCAGTTTTATCTCGTTGAACGATACTTGGGTCATGTAGAATTTAGATTAAGTTCTTTGGAAGTAGGATGGGTGGGTTTTTTTGCTAGGTTGTTTTTGGCTGGTCAAATACTTAGCACAATTTTAGGTTCTCAAAAAATACTGGAAAGTTTTATTTATTTTGGAGTTGAGGTATCATTGGATTACTCAGAAAGGGTCACAGCATTGTGTCTGCTTTATTTTGGTGGGAAATACTGTAGAAAACTTCTGAACTAGAAAATAAGATTTTTCCCAGTCTTAGCTTTAAGAATGTCTTTGGCAAGATATATTTTTCTTTCTTTTTCTGCTTACTCTCTCACATCTTTCATCTTATCCCTCTGAAAGAAAACCCAGTGCATATATTTAATTTAGTTGCCAATGTGCCATTTATTTCAAGCTTCCCTTTCGTAGGGACCAAAATTTTTCTTATTCACCTCTGTTTCCCTAACAATATCCCTAGCCCAATTCAGGCAATCTCCATGCCTTGCAGCTATTTCAAAATATGCTAGTCTAGGTATAATGTAAGCACCATTTATGATTTAATTAAGTTCAGGCTCTTGCTTTCAGTGCCATACCAAGGGTGTTCCGGGCCCAGTTTGAATACTCCTCCTCCCCCCCTACAAACCACCCCACAATCACCACTAATTACTTTTACAAAAAGACCTTCTTAGTCTTCTCTGAAGCTATCTTGTTAATTAGCTCATCCCACTCCATCCATCTTGCTTCCGAGTTCTCTATAGAAATAATTGCCAGATAGCGTAACCTTTCCTACCCTCTAGATGTTCTTAGAGAGGTTCTTGATTAATTTTAGTTTGCTGAAATGCCTTTTTGTTAGCAACCCTAGTGTGACAGTGTTGCCGGCAAAGGTGCCCGAGGCAAGCAACAGCTGGGTTCGTTGCCCGGTGTGCGTCGCGCCAATGACCACAACGGCGTGGAGAAGCAGAGAGATTTATTTGGAGCTCCAAATAGGGCGCAGGGAGACTGAGCTGTCTCAAATCCTGCAGCCGTGCAGCAGATTCCAGTATACATTTTATACCTTTGCCTACTTCACTACACAAGCTTATGCAACCAATTACCTGTTGCCCCGTACAATACCGTAGCCAATCAGCTAAAGCAGCCAGTTGTGTTTTTCCTCAGTAGCATTGCCCGAGCCTTGCCTTATTTGGTCCTATTTGTTACCAGTTTTTGCTAAACATTTCTGCCTTATCTATCTGTTTCCCAGGCCGAAGCTGGCCTTGGCTGGCGATCTGTGTGCAAACCTGTCTGTTTGTGTGCTAGCTTCCTCAGAGTTATGCAGGATCACAGAGAGTTCAAGAAGCAAAGGGGCCTTGGTTTATCCGGGCCTAGAGCAGGAGGGCTTCATCGACACTCATGGTCTTCCACCCTCCTGAGTTACCTAGTGTAGTGCCCAGTGTCCCCAACAACAGGGTGTATAAACCTCGCACTAGAACTGAAGGGACTCACGAGAAACTGTAGGCCCAGGCATCCCTGCCAAGCTGCACTTGCCGAGCATGCTCCAGCTGGAGGTGGAGCTCAGAAGGGAGCCAGAGAGTTCAGAAAGGGCCTGACAAGGGATGGAGAAGAACCTGCCCTGAGGGCTCCTGAGGAAGAACACTGCTCAAACCTTCTTCAGTAGAGGAAGAGCCTGCTTTCTGAGCCCATGGGGAAGGGAGGGGGGGCTGAAGATTCAACAGGCAACTTTTATTTTACAATTTTGCAACAAACTACAAGACGTCAACAAGAGAGCGACCTAGGGAGGCAGCCTTAAGGTCGTCCTGCATACTAGGCGCTTACAGGGCCGGAGCCAAGTGAAGTGGGAAGGCCCGGGTTCCCCTACCAACCTCCCACCTCATCAAAAAGGGTATGAAAACCCTCATGTTTTAAAATACCCCAAGAGGGAGGGAAGGATTAATACCTTTTGCAACTCCCAGCTGCAGTTGGACACTTGGGGGAGGGAGGGGCCAGTAGCCAAACCTCATCTGTCTCTAGAAACCCCACCACACTGGAGGGAGATAGGACTGAGTGGCATACTGACCGGAGGATTGAGTCAACCCCCAATAAAAAACGGAGTAACACCAGGCATGAAGGTAGCCGGGGCGGCAGGGGAGAGTGGCCACTGGTGAACATCACACCCAGTTACAGGAAGACAGCAAAAAATATGCTGTGCTATTTCTGTGTTAGGGAACCTCACATCTAAAGAAGCTCTGAGAATGAAGCTAGGGAACATAAGGACGGCCATACTGGGTCAGACCAAATGTCCATCAAGCCCAGTATCCTGTCCTCCGACAGTGGCCAGTGGCAGGTGCCCCAAAGGGAATGAAGAGACAGGTTATGATCAAGTGATCCATCCCCTGTCACCCAATCCCAGCTTCTGGCGAACAAAGGCTAGGGACACTATTCCTGCCCGTCCTGGCCAATAATAGCTATTGATGGACCTATCTTCCATGAATCTATCTAGTTCCCTTTTGAACGCCGTTACAGTCAGGAAATCAGTGGGTGCTTTCATTTCCAAGTCAGCCTTAAATATTCACTTGCAATAACTGCTGAAGAGCTCGATCTCATTCTCAGAACTCTGTTTAAATCCTCAGTGTAGTTGCTTGTCAAGTTTTGAGCGTACCTTATTACGTCTTTACTGTTGAGCTTTTCAGTTTCTCGCCTGTCAAAAAAGCAAACTTTCTCCGAATCCATCATACTTCTGAATCCTATCATCTAATTGGGTTAATATCGTGTCTAAGATGGGGTTCAAAACCCGGCATTCCAAACCTGTTCTTGGATCTGATGACTTCTGCAAGTTCACCTGGCATTACTTTCCTCCTTCAAGATTGTTTGTTTCTCTCTGAGCGGATATTCCTAATGTTACCTGCTGAATTTGATTTTGTATGCTGAAGCTATGTCAACTACATTGTCTTAGTGTTGTACCCTGCAATCAGCCTTATCTAATATTGGCCACTTTTTTTCAGCTTCCCTAAAATAACCTCTATAATACCCTCCCCATTGATGAGGATATCAATGAAAGCTACAAAGCAATAAATGGGGCCCCAAAAGGTCCATTCAGGGAACTCAGTAGGCTAGGGCCCCATGACAGACGAGCAAGTATAAATAAAAAACAATTAAGCTAACCAAACAAAAAATGGGGGGGGGGGCTTTACAGGCCCCTGACTGGCCTTGGCCATTTGAAACCCCTTCTCACAGCCCTGCCTACTTTTGCAAGCGTAATGGAAATCTGGCTGGGTAATACTGCGGTTCTGTTGTTAGCCTGGATCACCCATAGCTGTTCACACACTGAATCTTGTTTTTGAGGGGGGATTGAAGTTAAAGAGGGATGAAATGTTAAAGGAAATATGCAGTACAGCTACTGCTGTTCTGGCCTTTAAAAATAAATTACTGACTCGTTAGCTTGTTTTCCCTCCTTTTTGAAAAAAAGTCATTTGAATGACAAAGAAATTGTATAGGAAAACAGTATAAACTGGACTCAGGTATGTTCCTAAGACATCCCATTAATCCCAAGGCATTCTTAACCTCAAATGGAGCAGAAACGGAGAGGGAGCAATATATATTGACATTTTATTTCCAGCTGTGAGAGCCAATAATCTGGTCCAGAAGAATGAAGATGATTGACAAAAGCCAAACTGAAGATGTAAATAAAGGAAAATATAAACCCATTAAAAATAGACTAAGAAGGCATGAGTAATTGGTAGAGGGCTATGGAATTTCTGAGGAACCAATTCAAATCCCACCCATAGTTTTAGTCAGAGCTGGTCAAAATGTTAAAAAAAAAAAAATTTACCTTGGAAAAAATGGCCTTTTTTCAAAATCAGAAGTTTTCTCCCCAAAACTTTGTTTGCAAATGTTTCATATTTTCTTGGACAAAACTGAAAAATGAAAAAATAGGGTTTTTTCCTCCTCCTCCTCCCCCCCCTTTTTTTCTTTTCACTGCCTTCTTCAGTGGCAAAATGGAAAAAGGAAAGGAAAAGAAAAGGGGGAAGGATAACTGAAAAGTCCCAAAATTGTAAAATAAAAACAAGCATATCAAAGCTAGAAATTTGTTAATTTTCATTTAAAAAATTCAAAACAAATAAAAGTTCCTTTTCAAAATCTGTGGAATTAAAATTGCTGTGGAAACATTTTGCAAAACCCTTTCCATTTTTCGACCAGTTCTGTTTGAAGGGATTTGAAAGTCACCGCCTTTTGTGCACTTATGTAAACAGGGATACAGGAGAAAGCATGGACAGTGACAAGGATTTTAGATGATGATACCTTGTGTTGAATGTTGCCTTTATGTGCTTAGGGAGAGGAGAAGTGTCGGGCAGTGGTAGGTAGCTGATTTCTTTTTTCTTTTCTAATTAAGCTGCAAGAAGATGGCGGTGCCGTCCAGAGATTCATTTTTTAAAATCACAACTCTATTTTGTGAGTGCTTGACTGCACACACACACTTTTTGCTGTATTACCACTTGTGCAAACAAATGACAGATGATTATACACATGCAGACCCCTTTTATACTTTAATGAGGTTTTGGGTTTTTTTTGCTCAGTGTCAAGAAATATGGATATTTGAACACCAATATTTAGATCTTGGAGACTATTGCCACTCAGGAGACCTGGGTTCTATTCCCAGCTTTACCACAGGCTTGGGATGAAATCTGGACCCCACTGAAGTCAATAGGAGTTTTGCTATTGATTTCATGGGGCCCAAGATTTCACCGTTACTATACAACCTTGGGCAAATCACCTAGTGTGAAATCCTGGCCCTGTTGAAATCAATGAAGGTTTTGGAGTTGACTTCAATGAGGCCAAGATTTCACCCTTAATTTCTCTATGCCTCAGTACCCTATCTATAAAATGGAGCTCATAATGCTCGCCTGCCTTTTGCAGAGTGCTTTGAGATCTGTGATTAAAAAGATGCTATATAAGGGTATTTCTGAATCAAAATATTTCAATTTTTAGGCATTCCACGTTTGTGATGGAAAAATTACAATTTTCCATGGGAAGTAAGCACTTTTCATGAAAAATGCCATTTAGATAAAAGTGCAATTTTCCATCGAAAAACAGCTTCAGTGGGACATTTTTGTCTAGCTCTATTAATAAGCCATGGTTATAAACAATCTATTGACTTGTTGGACTCTATAACAATTGATTAACCATTTCTTAAAGCCTATATTAATAAACTATTTATAAATTGAATCGTAATATAAAGTATGAACTTTTTTTACGTGGCTCTGCAGTTTGCTAGATGCCTCCCAATGCACACTAGTAGCCATGGCCCCCTTCCCAAAGATTTTATAATCTAAATTCAGACATAATGCAAAAAGGAGAGGTGGTAGGGTGGAACTTTTTGTAACTCAGAATTTCCATTTAGCAGGAAATTTTGACATTTTGAAACATGTTTGTTTTGAATCAGAACAAAATCCAGTATTTTCAAAATTTCCTTCAAAGTGAAATTCCAAAAATTTCAGTTTGGGAATTCCAAGATTTAGCTGAGAATTTTATGTTAATGATTTTTCATTTTTATATTATTTTTACATTATTTCATAACATATTGGTAGCATAATATGCCCCACTACTATTGACATGTTATAATTAAGACTAAGATTTTGTCATGCATATTTCTAGTAAAAGTCACAGATATATGACTTTATTGCCCATGACCTGTCACGATTTTTACTAGAAATATGCATGACAAAATCTTAGCCTTAATTATAACATGTCAATAGTAGTGGGGCATATTATGCTACCAGTATGTTATGAAATAAAGTGATATATCTGTGACTTTTACTAAAAATATGCATGACAAAATGGGGTGTTGTGGGGACCCCACAACACCCCAGGGGACCCTGGCTCGGAGCTGTGAGATCCCATCACAGTTCCCAGCCACCACGGGTTGTGGGGGGGACCCTGCAGCTACTAGGCGCCACAGGATCGAGTCTGGGAGATCTCTGGAAGTCATGGATTCCATGACCTCCGTGACAAAATTCCATGACCTCTGTGACATATTAGCCGTAGTCATAATATGATGATCTTATAGGGAAAAGTTGCAGTTTTGCTGAACTTTCACCCTAAACACAGGCAGATTTTCATTGGAACCCTGCCTAATTTTCCTGCCAGATCGCCTTGTGGGTTACTGGGGAGTACTGTCTTCCAGGGTCTACAGCTCCAAGGCAGCCCCACCATGCATACTGTTCCAGAGCTGGGGACCCAGAGTTTCCAGAGCAGCCTTGCTGTGCAGACTGTCTCCGGGCTTACAGGTTCCCTGATTAAGAACCTGGATGCCCTGGGAACCCTGGGTTGAAGTAGTGCTCTCATAGCTTCTAGGCTTCCCAGCTCCAGGGGGAGTAGCTTGGGGAGTCCTGCCGTGTAGGGGCATCTCACTAGTCCATTTTGTTTTTAAACAAAAAACACCTCATCACATTTATTTGATTTTTCTGCAGCAATTGGGTTATTTGGAATTTTTTTTCTGCAGGAAATTTCGAAATTTCTGATCAGAATAAAAATTTCATGAAACACTGGAATGTCCCCTGAAACGAAAAAGCTAAGTTTTGACCAGCTCTACTCACATGTCATGGCTCCTTAGTCCTATGCTGTAACCATGTGCCATGAAATGCACGGTTATCACTTCACTGCAGAATCGAATAGTAAGAACAAAGGGATCATGAGGGAACTTTTGTTTGGATGCCAAAAGCTCTTGAAATGATTAGAAAACATATTCCAGTTTATGGCAGGTGTATCAGAGTTAAATAGATTTGTTTTATATGATACACTTGACATTTTCCATTCCTAAAAATGTCTTTGTGGTATGTGAGCACTTAAAACTCATGTCATGGCTGTAATGATCTAGATTAGAATCCCTGACTCCAATCGTTAAGAAAAGACTGTGTTCAACAATTGTCCCATAATGTTCATGAAGCTATTTGAAAGGTTGTGCACAAGAAATGAACTATCTCAAGCAGACACTAATCTGACATTTAAAGCAGAGCAGATGAAGCATTGTACTTTTTATTTTATTTATATGTATTTCCTTCCCCTGACTCCACTTGGAATGGACAAATGAATGACTCACGATGGCTCAGCTTCAAGGCAATCTGACTCATGGCAGCATAGCCAAGGCAAAGCAACAGCAACCAAGCAAAAAGCAAACAAACAGACAGGATGTTAAAATGCTCATCTGTAGCAGCAAAATGCTTTCCTGACTGATGCATGAAAAATAGGTCTCAGCGCTCAGAGAGGGAAAAGGGAAGGCCAGAGCCAAAGATATAAATCGAGCCATCAAAGCTCACTGCAGCTGGTGTGGGTAAAGGATGCAACAGGAAAAGTGAAGTTACACTATATTAGAGCTGGGCAAAGATTTGTGCTAAATCTTTCTTTGCCAAAAAAGTGCAGATTTGGGTCCAATGAAACAATTTAAGAATTTGAGTCAGTTTTGGTAAGTTGTTTTGATCGGGGGAAAACAAACACACACACATATTTTAGAAATGTCAAAACAGTTTGTTTTAGCATTTCCAAAAGAAAATGGTTGACTTGTTTCAGAAAGAAGTTTTTCCTTTTGAATTTCACTCAATTTTATTTTAAAAAAATGTACAGTTTCTTTAATGGTGTTTTTAAAAAACCTCAAAATCAAATGAAACCTTTAGTTTCAGGTTGAACAAAACATTTTGATCTACCTAAAATGAACTTTTTTCTGATGTTCAAATTTTTCAGCAAAATGAAAATATGTTACTTGTGTGTGTACCTAAATTTGTTTTTCAATGTGGCACCAAACCAAAATAATTTTTTGCACAGCTGTATGCTATTTGTGTACATTTAACCACCATGTCTGGCCATGGTGTTTTGAACTAATCCCAATTTTGCTCCCATTGACTTTCAATAGGAGCTAGTTGGAACCTTTATTTAGGAATTTGTCCTGGGACTTGGGTAGCCTACATGCAAATCCTGACAGCAAGGACAACCCAGCCATGGGTTTTTGTTGGTTTTTTTTTTTTTTTTTTTTTGCAGTGACAGTGTGTAGAGTGAGAGGATAATTCTCATCACCAACACCTTGGAGCAGCACTTGGAAGTGAACAGATAATCACGGAAAGTTTTGGGGTGCTAGCTTTGTGCTCATCTCACTCAAGAGGCAAGCTGCTGCATTCTGCATTGAGTCCAGCTTCAGAACCTTCTTAGGCAGAGTCTGCATTAGCCTGTATTTCTAAATTTTCTCACCATTGGTATCACTAGTGCATCTCTGTTGTTAGGGAGGACTCATATAGATTGGCCAGCAGCATTTTAACCACCATGTCATCTAACGTTACATGGAGGAGGTCTGGACAACATGGTGGTTGGACGCGAGCACCAGGTCTACATTAGTTCTCCTACCTGCGGCTACTCAGTAGAGGGCTGTAACTGTGTTAATGATGGTAGGACAATTTTGAGGAAAGGGTTAATGCCAATGAAGTCTTAGAGAATAGACTCAATGGGTACGTCTGCACAGCAAGCTGGGTCCCACGGCAGTGAGTCTCAAGGCCTGGGTCTACAGACTTGGGCTTGCACTACAGTGCTACAAATAGCCCAAGACTGAACCTCTACACAGCTATTTTTAGCACCGTAGTGTGAGCTCAATTCTGTAGAGCGGGCTCGGAGACTCAAAGCTGCAGGATCCTGCTTGCTGTGCAGACGTACCCAAATGGGCATATTGTAGGACTCTGATCATGAGGTTTGTATAGACCTGGATCACTTGCAGCATTCACATCAGAGAGGAATGGACACAGCTCCTCACTAACCATAGATGGGAAAAGGCATTATTTGCCACTGGTATCATTTGAGAAATTGGGGTCAGTGATATATCCAAAATAACACAACACATATGTACCCCATGCTTACTCAATGTAGCTATCTGGCACCCTCTCGGGCAAGGGGTGGCCAACCTGAGCCTGAGAAGGAGCCAGAATTTACCAATGTACATTGCCAAAGAGCCGCAGTAATACATCAGCAGCCCCACATCAGCTCCCCGCACCTGCTCCCAGCGCCTCCTGCCCACCAGCAGTCTCGCCAATCAGCGCCTCCCCCTCCCTCCCCACGCCTCCCGATCAGTTGTTTTGTGGCGTGCAGGAGGCTCGGGGGGGGGGGGGTGGAGGGGGAGCAGCGAGGGCACAGCAGGCTCAGGGGAGGGGGCGGAAAGGGGTGGGGGCAGGGCCTGTGACAGAGCCAGGGGTTGAGCAGTGAGCACCCCCGGCACGTTGGAAAGTTGGTGCCTGTACAAGGAGCCGCATATTAACTTCTGAAAAGCTGCATGTGGCTCCGGAGCCACAGGTTGGCCACCCCTGCTCTAGGGATTGGCACAGCAAGGTTTATGAGTCTGTACAGACTTTGAGCTGGCAGAGCGGAGTCTTTCAGCTTAGGCAGTGGTGATTCATGCTTTTGATCCAGAGGTCCTGGGTTCAATCCCTGCTATGACAACTTACTTGGCAGCAATGCAAGGCAAATCCAAACCATATTGGTAAAGGGTAGACAAATAATACAGGATGCACCCACAGCCACCACCCATTCTTTTAGCTATTTCCTCATAGCTACCAGTGTGTTTCTATCACGAGGGCACTTTTAGTGCATCCAGCAGGATCTGCATAGGCCAGTTAGTGCAAAACATTGATGTGCTTCAGAATTCACACCCCTTTAGTGAACATTGCTGCACTGGGTAGTCAAGCCCTTAGATTGAAAGCTCTTTGGAGCAAGGATTATGTATGGTATATGTGTGTGTGTGTGTATATATGTATATATATAGTCCCTAGCACAATGGAGCCCCTGATTTAATAGAAAGACAACAGGAGCAAAAAGGAACTTTAGCACTTCATTGGAGTTATGCCTGATTATACAAATGTAAATGAGATAAGATTCAGGTCTTGTTTTTTAGACTGATGCTCTGAGGACTGGAGCTGACTTATTAAATTTAGAGCAAGTACAGTTACTTCAGTTCAGTTGTCTAAACTCAAAAGCCAATTTTTGTGTGTCCTTTCTTCCTTCAAGATTTTTCCACGCCCTCACTATTCATGATAAATAGCTGGCTCAGTAAATAGCCTAGGGTATTATATAAGCTCTGTTCCAAGCATTTGGAATCTCCCTTACTGAAATTGTAGCCAAGCAATTCCCTTCCTATTTGCAAAGCCCATTTTGTCTGTACTTCTTGTACCTAATTTAACTGCGGTGAGAGAGTGGTTCTCAAGGTTTTTTTTTTTTCTTCTTCTTCTTCTTCTATATTATGACACCTTGTTACAACAGAAAAAGTTTTGGGAACTCCATGACACCCCCCCACACACACACACACACACCCTGTCCCATCTAGCCTTTGATTGCAACCCCTTGACACCTGATTGTGACTCCCTGGGGTCATGACCCCCAGCTTGAGAACTAATGCACTACCAGAACCTAACTAACTCATGCTACCTTAGGAGGGCCTGTGGTGCCCTCTGGTCTTGCAAAATAAGCAGTAGTGGGGCACTATTTGGATGAGAGACCTCTAAGAACCACACAGGTGCTGAGGGAAGTGATAGTGATAAAGGAGGTGGTGTTTTCTCTTCTGAGTTGGTACCAAACCCACGCCACAGCATGATGTTAAGGGTTACTGTGCCAGCCAACTAAGTGACCAATGCAGGTGGCAGTGGAATCAGGAATGGTGAGGGTAACCACTATGTGATGATTGCTTAGTCTTCAGTTTCGGCACATTTATATCTTGGTGGGTCTCTTAAGAACATAAGAATGGCAATACTGGGTCAGTCCAAAGGTCCATTTAGCCCAGTATCCTGTCATCCGACAGTGGCCAAAGCCATGTGCCCCAGAGTTTCTGTTTTGTGTTGAAATATTGTGGAGGAAGTGAGTAGCTAAATCCGCAATATAGTTTCAAGAGGGAAAGTTAAAGTATTCTTCACTTTCTGTCTTAAACTGGGGCTTATGGATAATTTTGCTATTAAGCAGTTTCTGAGTCTCACCTTTTAGTAACAGTTGAAGTGACTATTTGCATATTTTGTCTATTTGAATCCATGATCAGTTTAAGTCCTGACCCTGCAAACACTTATGCACATGAGTAACTTTACTGATATGAATAATCCCTCTGAAGTCAAAGGACCTGACCTTAAGACCCCTTTATATCCCTCTAGCAGTATAAAGGAACCATAAAGTGGGAATACCCAATTTACACACCCAATTTATAGCCTCTTTACACTGCCAGAATGGTGTAAAAGAGCTTTAGTGTAAATAAGAACCTGGCCCAAATACTTTATTCCCATCAGCTTCCTGTTGTAGCTCTTGCATGTGTCAGGCAGAACACAGCACATCTGTTCCCTTAGGGAATACATGTGGATTGTTTGTTTTCTTACAGAATAGTGATAATCTACATTTGTATCACAACTTTTATCCAGGAAAATCCAAATTTTTTTTACAAACTTGAGTCTTGCAAGCACTTATTTACTCACATGAGTGGTTCTGCTGACATCAACACCTGCTCAGTGGTGCTTAGCGGTGAATACATTTGCAAAGGTTTGAATATTTTTCTGTGTGTTTGGCAGGAAGAACACATGGAAGAAAAATGTCTGGAAGTCTTTAAATATGTTTATACACGGTTCCCAAAAGGGCTGTAACACTGGTAAGGCCAGCTATGAAAATAAACACTGAGATACTGTACACATATGTTGGGAGTATTTTTAGAATTTTCCTCTACTGTAAATAAGAAGAAAAGTAAAGGCCTCTTTATTGGAGCAGGAGCAACGTGTCAAAATGGCAGGCAGACAGGTGACACAAGAAAAGAGTCAGTTATTTATAGAAGCAGATGAAACAATTTTAACAATCCTCTTATTATTCTTTGTGCTGGTGTGGCCCATTTCATCTGAGGATCTTTAAAAAGATTAATTGATTTTAATCCTCACGTTCCGCCTGTGAGACAGGACTTAGGTGCCAAACTTCCACGTTGGGTGCCTCAAGCCATTGACAAGCACAAAATCTCTGCTCAGCTGTGTAACCCTGTAGGTGCCTAAAATCTCTATGGACCAAAGTTTCTACCCTGAGTTTCCCAAATTTTCATGCCAGGGCATGTGCACAGCTGTCTAGTTCCTGTCACGGCCCAGCACGTAACTCTCAATGGGATTCACAAACTAGGGCCCAACCAGTAGGTGTACTCTGCTCACACCTAAATTGGTTGGAGGAGGAGGGCCAGAGAGCATATGAGAGAGACTTTTTATAGCCTGTTGGTTAGGGTGGAACTGTTGCCGGCACAGAGTGCCCGAGGCAAGCAACAGCTGGGTTCGTTGCCCGGTGTGCGTCGCGCCAATGACCACAATGGGGTGGAGAAGCAGAGAGATTTATTTGGAGCTCCAAATAGGGCGCAGGGAGACTGAGCTGTCTCAAATCCTGCCGCAGCTCATGCAGATTCCAGTATACATTTTATACCTTTGCCTACTTCACTACACAAGCTTATGCAACCAATTACCTGTTGCCCCGTACAATACCGTAGCCAATCAGCTAAAGCAGCCAGTTGTGTTTTTCTTCAGTAGCATTGCCCGAGCCTTGCCTTATTTGGTCCTATTTGTTACCGGTTTTTGCTACACATTTCTGCCTTATCTATCTGTTTCCCAGGCCGAAGCTGGCCTTGGCTGGCGATCTGTGTGCAAACCTGTCTGTTTGTGTGCTAGCTTCCTCAGAGTTATGCAGGATCACAGAGAGTTCAAGAAGCAAAGGGGCCTTGGTTTATCCGGGCCTAGAGCAGGAGGGCTTCATCGACACTCGTGGTCTTCCACCCTCCCAAGTTACCTAGTGTAGTGCCCAGTGTCCCCAACAGTACTGTGGGAGGGCCAAGTTCTAGTCCCCCTGCTCCAATGAATATTTAATTATTTAAGCAAAGTGGAACAGCTTCATCAGAAGAGATCAAGTGCCCCATTCTAGAATACCCAATAGCCCAGTGGTTACAGGGGGTAGGGGGGCTGAAATGGGAGACCTAAGTTCAAGTCCCTGTTCCACATCAGATAGAGTGGGGCATTAAAACCAGGTCTCCCACATTCCATGTGAGTGCTCTAACCACTGGGTTAAAGGTTGGGGGCAGGGAAGTGTCTCTCTTTTTTTTTTTTTTTAAACAGGTGAATAACTCCAGGAGAGTTGTGATTAGGGGGTTAGGGCACATGACTTATGAGGAGAGGCTGAGGGAACTGGGATTGTTTAGTCTGTGGAAGAGAAGAAGGAGGGGGGGATTTCATAGCAGCCTTCAACTACCCGAAGGGGGTTCCAAAGAGGATGGAGTTCACCTGTTCTCAGTGGTGGCAGATGACCGAACAAGAAGCAATGGACTCAAGTTGCAGTGGGGGAGGTCTAGGTTGGATATTAGGAAACACTATTTCCCTAGGAGTGTGATGAAACACTGGAATGGGTTACCTAGGGAGGTGTTGGAATATCCATCCTTAGAGGTATTTAAGGCCCGGCTTGACAAAGCCCTGGGTGGGATGGTTTAGTTGGGGTTGCTCCTGCTTTGAGCAGGGGGTTGGACTAGATGACCTCCTGAGATCTCTTCCAACCCTAATCTTCTATGATTCTATCAGCGGAGAAGGTTCATGGCTATGAATCCTGAGTGGAGATAGGAGCCTGGCTCTGGCCCAGAGTATGTGCCTACCAAACTCCTTTTGAAGGGCAAGGCTTACGCCACACTCCTTTCTTCAACATTTCCTATGGGCTAACATGGCTCCCCACTCAGGGTGCTGGCTTTTGTGAATCCCCTTTTTAAGTGCCTCACTTTCCATACATTCTACAGGGAGTCTGGTTGCCTAATTCAGAGTTGTAAATTCTGTCAGGTGGCAGAGCACCTAAGTCCTCTTGTGAATCTCACCCATAAGCTTTAATATCTCCATTTTGCAGAGAAGTAAACTGAGGTATAGGTAACAAAGTGACTTTAGATCATTACAGTGAAATAAGGAGGAAGTCTAGACTTCGGGTCTCTTCTCTAATCACAAAACTGCACTTCCTCCTCCTAGAGTAAAGTTATTTAAATACATATATTTTAAATATAGAAAAAGTCTGCCTAATAGATTGTGGCATGTGGTAACCCCTTCATTATGTAAACATGTTCACCTTGAGCAGAGTTTATTACATGCTAAAGAGAATATGATTATTTGTGTAAGCCTCTTTTAAAACATTGGCAGCGCATCACTGCAGGAATGCAAGAACTGCCACTTTGAAAACAGTAGTAGAGTTTTGAAACATGCACTTATTTAATGAATTGATATTAGCGTAACCCTTGCCCCTCCTCCCCAGAATTCTGCAACACAAATTACCTAAACAACAAAAAAATAAACGTACAAACAACTGTAATGTTCTTGTCCTTACTTTTTTCCCTATTCTATTGCAAAATGTTGTATCTTTTTCTTTAAAGATGACATGCAAAGAATTTTTTTAAATTTGGGTTTTACACACACACACACCCCTATATTAAATTGTGTTTTATATCTATAGATAGACATAAGGCCTGAATGGTTTTAGTTTTTTAAGGCATTGGTAGGGAGTATTCTGCTTGTTTTTTTACCTTAGAAAAAGGATCTAGGCATCTCAGAGATGTGTATTTTGAGCCCTCATACTTTAACTGAAGGGGTAGGGTTACTGACCCTTTAACAAATACATTCTTTCACTGAAATATTGATTAGGCTTTGGAGTTTAACAGGTGTTAAGAATAACAAACACAGTATTAAACATTCTAAGAATTCCTTCCACATTCAAGACTTAGCTTTCACTTTCTTGATTCTTGTGATGTCAACATTTTGCTTGTTCTCCAGTTGCAACAGATAATATTTAATATATAATAAACTAAGAGTATTTCTGTATAATATTTCAAGGTAAACAAACCAGAATGTCTAATGTTTGGGTTTTTGTTTGGGGCCGGGGGAGGGGGATTTTTTGGCTTAAAAAAAAAAAACCTTTCACCTCGCTCAGTTTGTTTTCCTTTGCTGGTCACCTTTAAGAAAACTTTAATAATGTTAATTTAAAAAGTAAAAAGATCCCCTCACCCTCCAGCCAAAAAAAACCCAACAACCCACTCTTAAAGAAAGTCCCATTAATGCCTTGCTAGAAAATCTGTGAATAATGAAGACTTGCTGATGCTTTAAAACAGATGGCAGAGGATTGAGGGGGTGTGGGAAGGAGGCCAGGAAGAGTGGGTTCTGTCACAGAGTAGTTTTCCTTTTGGTAATGGAAAACTGCTATTTTGCTTCCAGAAAGACTTCCTTTCCGTTCTGTTGTAATGAGGATTTGCATGCATACAATGCCTTTCAGGACTTCTGAGGTCCAGTAAATCCAAGATGTGTTTGTACATATCCCGAAGACCCATATCCCATGTTTTTCTTGACTTATTTTTCATTGGAACATCAGATAATTCAGAGGGAATTCAACAGCCCTTCACTTTTGCCAGTTAGTTCAGCTTCTTTGCCTCCAGGCCCAGGTTTCAAACAGGAAAACTGAGTCACAGCAATATTTTTTTCCTTCTCAGCTGCAGGCAATTATCTTCACACAGTTTTTTTGGAAGCTGAGTTATGATCAACCCTGCTTTCCACATATGAACCTCAGAAAACCCATTTTAAGGAAGGAGAATTACCAGCACTTAATACTCGAGTCCAGACTATTCAGGGAAGATCTGCAGAGGCAAAAAAAGAGAAGGTGGCTGCTTGACTCCCATCAACGTTCAATTTCCATTTGCAAACTATCCTTTGTGCCTTTGAAAATCTCCTTTTCATTCATTAGCAGGAAGCCTACTCCCATGAATTCAGCCTTTTTTAAAACCCACTTATTTAATTTTATTCTTGTATTTTAACAAAACCTTCCAACTATCTCCCATTTGGAGCTGTTGGGTGCTCAATGATTTTGTAAATCAGGCAGATGCTTACATATGGATTTAGAAACCTAGTTTTAGGATCCTACTCTTGCTATGGTTTATATTATTTTCTGCTATCATTAAAGACTAAGATTTTTCAGACGTCTTTGGAATACCCTGGTTCATCAGAAAATGCCAATTCATTGAACCTGAAATGCTTTGTGGAAACACATTTGATTTGACAAACTTCTGATGAAACACAGGTTTCCTGTCAGCACACCCAGCAGGCTTCTGGGGCAAACCCATCATGCTCAAGATGGGGCTATCAGGTCTTCTAGGTTCCCCATTCCACTGCAGGGATCCTGGGAACCCTAGCTGGATCAGGGGCTTTCAGGGCTTCTAGGCTCCCCATTCTTTGGCAGAGGACTCCCCTGACTCTGGGGGGACTTGGAGGCAGCCCAGTGAATCCTCTAGAGTTGAGGGGAGTTGACTGCTCCATTTCATTTCAGTAAAATCGAATTGAAGCTGCTCAGTGTTTCCAAAATGAAATTTTTCGGCTTTTCTTTTCCATGGGAAATTTTGCAGTGTTTTACTTTTTGTTCCAAAATGGAATTAAAACTTCTTTGAAAGATTAGAATTTCATGTGGAACAGAAATTCCAAGTTTTGAACAACTCTACTCCTGACAACCTCCTATGAATTATAATGGCACAAGAAATCATAGGTAGGGCTATGATTTTGTCATGGTGGTCACAGAAGCTGTGAATTTGAATAAAGTCTGTGACATGCCTCCAAACACAGTGGTATTGTGACCTGACACACAGGGCCCCTCCATCTCCATCTACGGAGGGTCAGACAGGTCACATCTAAGTGGTGTTGTGAACCTGTGTGATATGTCACAATGCCAATCAAATTTGGCCCTTTGCCCCTCCATCTTCATCTACGGAGGGGTGGATGCACCAGACCTGAGTGGTGGTGCAACCACATACACTAGGTCGCAACTCCCCGAGTAGGGAACCAGGCCCAGCCTCACAAGACAGTAGCTGCCACTGTGGGGCGAATACAACGTGCTCTCGCTCTCCAACCCCTACCCCCAGGTCGCCTGCTTTCTCCTTTTCCGTGACTTTATTATTTTTTCCCTGCATGTCTGCCATAAAATTTATTTTAAAACTTCCATGACAAAACGATAGCCCTAATCATAGGATACATACTTTACAGTACTCTAATTGCTGAATATGTACTTTGACACAATACTATCAGTTGAAAATGACCAGTTTCAATAGTTACCAAAATATCCACTTCTCCTTCACATTGCCAAGTGCCCTTACTGTGGTGTATTGAGAACTGTGCTGGAATTGCCAGTTATCCCTTTAAGAATGGGGCAGGGAGGGATTCTACTTGCAGACTAGGAGGCTGTGAGTGAAGCATGCCATCTGGCAGCAGCAGTCAGTCTGAAGAAAAACGGCCTAGAACAAGGAGGGGTGAATTGTGCCTCACTGCCTTATGGAGCAGCCTGTTTTGTCTCTGCTTTTGATTACTGTGTGTTCTCAATCTGGATTCTAAGAATAAATATAGTGTTATGTTGCAACCTTCCAGCAGTAGTATTTTGTTTTTTAATCTTACTTCTCTCTTTGTTTGCCATGAACATAGCATTACCTCCCATTGGGAAGATGAGGTGCTCAGCGCCTCCTTTGCTGGAGTTCTAGGTCTCTATCTTGTACAATTAAAAACATACGAGAGAGACAGAAAATTTTGTTTTAACTTTAAAAAAAACCAAACATTATTCTTTTGCTAGAGTTCCCAGCAAACTAAGACAAAGTAGCCCCTTGTCACAGTGTAGCTGGCCTCTTTAAGTGAAGTGGGTCCAACACTCCTGTGCCAGCACAGGGTCATCCCCAGGGTGATCTGATTAAAAGGGTAGGGCAGAATCCGGAGCTAATAGATGAGGGGAAGACAGTTGTGGTGGAGGGAGGTCCCCGGAGGGAGAGGCTTGAATTCCCTAGGGGAAAGGCCTGGAAAGCAGTGGAGGAACTAGCCTGCTGACCTTCCTGAGCTGAAGAAGCCAGTGCCAGCAGTTTGAGAAGGGCTGAGGCCTAGGAAGCCAGTGGAGGGGCGAGCTTGCGCCCTTTCCCAGGCAGAGGCTTGGAAGCCAGGAAGAAGCCTAGGAAGGACTTCAGCTGGTCATTTTGATAAAAGAACAGGCAGTTTAGGTTGGACATTAGGAAAAACTTACTAACTGTCCTGACTCAAGCACTGGAATAAATTGCCTACGGAGATTGTGGAGTCTCCATCATTAGGGAATTTTAAAAAGCAGGTTGGACAAACACCTGTCAGGGATGGTCTAGATAATACTAGCCTTGAGTGCAGGGGGCTGGAATAAATGACCTCTCGAGGTCCCTTCCATTTCTATGATTCTATGACTCTACGTTTAAGAAGAAGAATGGGGTAAGTTAAAGGATTTCAAGAAAGGAAAGAAAATTGATGTAGGAAGAAAGATGGCCACAGATTTAAAATGTATAAGTGTGCCCTAGTAAAAACAGAGTATTTTATAATTTATTTATATCATGTTCGTGCCTCGGATCCCCAGTCATGGGCCAGGATCCCATTGCGCTAGATGCGGTACAAACACAGAACAAAAAGAACCCAAAGAGGTTATAATCTTCTGCAAGACACACGCTACACATGCGTTAGGAGGAGATTGGAACTGCTTTGCACGTGAAAGCTGATGGAATTCAAAGGGCCCACAACCGGAAGGCTATCATGAGGTATTGGCTGTTGTGTTGCATGTGACCTTATGCTTTCTAACTGATGTTGCTGTCTTTCGAAGCAGTGGGCTTGTCTACACGGGCAATTTACAGCGCTGCAACTTTCTTGCTCAGGGGTGTGAAAAAACACACCCTTAAGTGCAGCAGGTTTCAGCGCTGTAAAATGCCAGTGTAGACAGTGCACCAGCACTGGGAACCGTGCTCCCAGCGCTGGTAACTACACCCCACATGTAGATGTTTTCTGCTGCAACCACACAAGCCATGTTAAAGCCTTCTCTCAAATATTAGAGCTCTTTACAAAAGTTTGTTCCCATTCCCAGTGCTTTCTGATTGAGCTCTCTGATTACAACTGATGCAAAAACTGTTCTGAGGAATGACAGAGCAGCAGCTAGCAGTCGTGTTCTGTTACTAGCGGGGCAGGGAGAGAGCTCTGCTTCCTTAGGGGAAGTTCAAGAGTCACAGCCAGTGACTCAGCATTATTCTGGTAACTACTTAGAATCATAGAACTGGAAGGGACCTCAAGAGGTCATTTAGGCCTGTCCCCTGCACTCAAGGCAGAACTAAGTATTCTCTAGACCATCCCTGACAAGTGAGAGTCCAACCTGCTCTTAAAAATCCCCAATGATGAAGATTCCACAACCTCCCTATGCAATTTATTCCATTGCGTAATCACTCTGACAGGAAGTTTTCCCTAATGTCCAACCTAAACCGCCCTTGCTGCAATTTAAGCCCATTGCTTCTTGTCCTAGCCTCAGAGGTTTAGAAGAACGTTTCTCCCTCCTCCTTGTAACAAACTTTTATGTACTTAAATTATTGTCATGTCCCCTCTCAGTCTTCTTTTCTCCAGACTAAACAAACCCAGTTTTTTCAATCTTCCCTTATAGGTCATGTTTTCTAGACCTTTAATCATTTTTGGTACTCTTCTCTGGACTTTCTCCAGTTTGTCCACATCTTTCTTGAAATGTGGTGCCCAGAACTGGACACAATACTCCAGTTGAGGCCTAATCAGCATGGAGTAGAGCAGAAGAATTACTTCTCATGTCTTGCTTACAATATTCCCGCTAATACATCCCAGAATGATGACCCCCCCCCTTTTTTTTTTTTTTTTTTGCAACAGTGTTATACTGTTGACTCGTATTTAGCTTGGGATTCAAGCCAGATCCCTTTCCGCAGTACTCCTTCCTAGGCAGTCATTTCCCATTTTGTATGTATGCATGCCAGAGGACACACAATTTAGATCCTCCTCTAAATGCGACCGTTAAAAATGGCTTTCATATACAATTAACTCCATTTACAAGTGAAAGAATTTTTTTTTTCTGGAGCTAGTCAAAAAAATGGAAAAACAACTTTGCAAAGAATGTAAATAATCTTTGAAGTTGTTTCTACTTGCAGGGTTCAAAATGAAACAATTTCTCAAAGATTTTTACTAAATAGATTTTGAAAAAATGTGAATTTTCAAAATTTCAGATTTTTTTCTTCTTCTCTTTTTGCCACTGAGTGCAGTAAAATGAATAATGACCAGGTTTGGGTTTTTGTCTTTGTTTCCTTTCACCTGTTCCACTCTGTAAATTATCAAATCTGGGGTCTATTCCCAGTTCTGCTCCTGGCCTGCTGGGTGACCTTTGGAAAGTCACTTCCCCTCTCTGTGCCTCCATTTCCTTTTGTAAAATGGGAATAATGGCACTGACCCCTTTGTAAAGCACTTGGAGATCCACTGTTGAAATGCAAGTATTATTTATTATTACATGGATAGAGATAGGGGTATGCAGTCATGGTAACAATCACAAAATAATCTGATAACTTGTGTGGTGTTTCATCTGCACGTGAGATGCAGACTGACAGAAGAACTGAAATGCTGTATGTTTCCTTTGAGTTGGGCATGGAAGTAGTTTTTTAATACAATGGTATATAACTAAATGAAATGCCCCAAAATTCTCAGTGACTGTGTCATTTAAAGGCTAGATGGCAGAGTCTGACCTCAACCTCTCCAGTTGTCACACAGCAATATTGCCAAACCCACACGCACCATTGCAAGTGCCAGGTTATCATGTCCTGAAAGAACAGGAAGCTTATAGGAAAGTGCCAGAAGGTAGGGATTGTTCATGCTGGACTCCTTTTTTGCCAAGGAAGGGGTGCAACAGACGTGGTGTAGTGGGGTGGTCACCCTGCTCTGGCCCAGAAGGGGTTAAAACAGCCCTGGGAGCCAATAGTAAAAGCAGCCCTGGAGAGGAAGGGGGGAAGAGGAATGAGAACAGTTGGGGGAAGTTGAGTGAGTAGCTGACCACAGCTGTGACCAGCTCAGTCAGGGTCCAGCTGGCCCTTATAAGAGGGTTGTGGGCCAGAAATGAAGAAGAGTCTCACTCTAGTCCTGGAGTGGGAAGGGTTAGCTGCTGGGAGCAGAACAGAGCGGAGCAATAGGGCAAGGGAGCTCGAGCCTGGTAAACCCCCACACTGCAGGCCTTGAGGAGGGCCTATGAAAATGTAGTGGGGCTGCAGAGGGGTAACCCAAGGATAGGCAAAGGTAGCAGGTCTTAACCCCTTGCCAATGATTAGTGGCCATTACAGACTGCAGGCTGCCTCAGTGAGCAGGGGCTTGATGATGACTGGCAGTAGCCACTGAGGCAAGGTGGGTTTAGAGGGTTGGGGGTTCCCCTGGGAGGGGAGACCCAGAGTGTGGGGGTACTGCTGGGGAAGAACCCCAAGGAAAAGGGCACTGGGGTCTGGGAGGGACGGGGCCACTGGCAGACAAGACTCTGGCCAGAAGGAGGCGCTCTGTGCGCTGGAGAGCTAATTCCCAAGACAATCAGCAGGAGGTGCCGTGCCAGTGAGTCTTCACTTTGCTACACATGGTAATTCCTGCAATATCTTTGAACGATATTATTGTATTAAGTTGATGTACTATTGTGGGCAAGGATTGTAAGTAACCTCTCTAGTGGGGGAGTCATGACAGATAAAAGACCTGGGAGTTCAAAAGACTATATTGAAAATGTGCTAGGTAGGTATGGACTTTTGGGACAGTAAGCGGATCCCTTGGGGAATCCGTAGGGAAAGGTTCATACAAATTCTTCAACTCTGGTTATACAAAAACCCAGACTTTTTAAGTTGCACCCTGAGGACAGGGTTATTGTCTGCTGATTATCTGTTACAGAAGACCAAGAACGTAACAGCCATGCTGGGTCAAACCAATGGTTCATCTAGCCCAGTATGCTTTCTTCTAACAATGGCCATTGCCAAATGCTGCAGAGGCAACGAACAGAGCAATTTCAAATGATCCATCCCCTGGCCTTCAGTTCCAACTGTTGGCGGTTTAGGGACACCTGGAACATGGGGTTGTGTCCCTGATCATCTTGGCTAAGAGCCATTGATGGGCATGAATACCTCTAATTCTTTTTTTTTTAACCCAGTTCTACTTTTGACCTTTCCAACATACCATGGCAATGAATTCCACAGGTTGACTGTGTTGTGTGAAGAAATACTTCCTTTTGGTTTTTTTAAACCTGCTGCTTATTTATTCATTGGGTGACCCCTAGTTCTTGTGTTATGTGAAGGGGTAAATAACCCTTTCCTAATCACTTTCTCTATAGCATTCATGATTTTGTAGCCCCTCTATCATATTCTCCTTAGTTGTCTCTTTTCTAAGCTGAACAGTGCCAGTCTTTTTATCCTCTCCTTGTATGGAAGCTGTTCTATACCTCTAATCATTTTTGTTGCCTTTCTCTGTGCCTTTTCCAATTAGAATATATCTTCTTTGATTAGGTGAGCTGAACTGTATGCAGTATTTTGACTTCACATTGAGCAGATGTTTTCAGAGAACTATCCAGGGTGACTCCAAGATCTTTCTTGAGTAACAGCTAATTTAGACCTCATCATTTTGTATGTATAGTTGGGATTATTTTTTCCCAATATGCATCAAAGGCCCAAGGTGTACTAAGAAACAGCTGATCTGCGCTCTGGTTCTAAAATGGATGACCTTGTAATCGTGGGGAAAACCCAGTTGTGGGTTTTGAACAACTAAAACCTACCAAAACCCTGGGCTGGAGTTGGGGGAGTGACCTCTGGTAAGCTTTTCAGCATGGGTGTAGGTTTTTATAGTTTTGATATTTTCACTATAATGCTTTCACTTTAAGAATAAATGTGCTTGCTTAGAAGGAGCTGTGTGGTAATTTATAACTGTGGGCAATATATGGGTTACAGCTTTACACTTTAAGCAAGTTGGGTGCTGGGGGGACGCAGGCCCTCCCACTCCACTGCGTCCCAGCCCAGGGCCCTAGCAGTGGCAGAAGACGCGCTGTGGAGTCAGTGGGGATCCTGGCCACACCACACTGACATGGGCTCTGGCAGTGATGCAGCCAGACTAGGGTTGGCTGCCCCCGAGCTACTTCCAGACTCCCCCTCTTGAGGTACCTGGATCAGCGTGGTGCCCTCAGGGGGATCCAGCACCATGGGTTCCTCGGGATTGTTGGTCAGGGGGTACACTCGGCAACTCCTCTGGGTAGCTGGCACGGGGCAGGTCAGGCCAGTCCTCAGGTCTTCCGCAGGCCGGTGGGCTTTCCCACTCGCAAGCGAGGCCGGAGGCGTCTGGCCCTGGTGGCTGCTTCCCCAGTGAGCCCTGAGGTTGGGCCTTTATACTCCCAGGGCAGTGCCTGACCCTCTAGGGGGTGGGCTCAGAGCTCCCTGGCTCCGCCCACTCTGGTGTCCAGAGGGGCTCGTCTCTCTCTGCAGCAGCAGGGAACCACACCGCCTCACTACAAACAGCTAAATGTTGCTAGAGGACCCATCCAAAGGGGCCTTTGCAGACTGTGCCCCACAGGGCAGTGGGGATGGGCAAGGCCATGGGCCACCTTTCACTCAGGCACCCATCAGTGAGGAGGCAGCAGCTCCCCCTGGAGGTGGCACTCACCTGTGTGCAGTGTGGGGAAGGAGGATGCAGCAGGGCACCTGGCTGCGGGCTGAGTCCCCCACCCCCTTCGACATGGGGCTGCTTCTCCGTCCCTGCTGCTGAAGTCCCAGCGCTTTCCAGACTGCCCTGGGGCAAGTGCCCTGTGCCAGTTCCCAGGGCAGAGGCTGCTCTCCCACTCCTATAGCAGGGGCTCTGCCCAAGGGAAACTGCTCCCCTTGCACTGCAGTGGGGCTTGTCCTGACTTCCATTTAACAACAGCTTCTAAGGTGAATCAAGAGTGGAGGTGGTGCTCCCTCCCTAAGTCCCACCATGTGGGGTTGGCGTGAGCTGCCTGGCGTCACTGGACCGAGCTGCCTGGTGTTGCTGCTTTCCCTCCCCACCGAATGTTCCTCCACGCCCATGCCTCACAGCTTGAAAACCTCTGTGCTAGATCCAGAGGTGATGCATGAGGCATTCATGTGCCCCCCTTCCCCCCTGAAACTTTAAATTTGTGCCCCTTGCACTATCAACAGTTACATGTCACCTCTGTGCTCGAGGGACCACTGAGGTAGAAATACAGGTGCAGTTACCCTGAAACTGTGACAAGGAGAACATCTGAATACTTGGCTATGTCTCTATCTACTCCCTAACAACCTGGGTGTCTCTCATCCATTTCACAGATCTTTATTTGTTTTGGCTATGCCTGCAACCCAGCCTGCTGCAAGCCTTTGTGTCTGTTGCTTTAAGCCTAAATACCTTCTAGTAGTTAGAGGCAGAATGAAATCTGGTCCTTTGATTCATAAATCTGAGAAGGGAATGACTTCAACAGCCAGACTCATTTATAATTTAGGCACTGGAATTAGTTTTAAAGCAAACGGCTCACATTTTATTCTGGTCTCATGCTTTGATAAACAGTCACCATTTACTCCTAGTAAATAACTACCCTTTCCATTTACCCTTTCCCTTTCAAGCATGGTATCTGGAATGATAGGGCTTAATTAAGATCACATAAATCTTAAAAAAAAAAAATCAAGTATAAATAATGCAGATTTTAAGACAATCCACCTTGAAAAACAACTTCCAATCATCTGCCTAATTTTCTCTTTGTTATTTAATCCATACAACTTCAAATGAAGCCTCAAACCTAAAATCAAGATCTTTCATTGCTTTATAACAAATGGTTCCACATTTCAGTAGCTAGCTACAGTGCTGTAAAAAGCAATAAAGCATCTGATTTAGAATGACTGGTTCAGTCTTCCAGCATTGTGTGTTAGCAATTAATCCTTTTTAAAGCAAAAATAATATTCAGCGGATGCGACTGCAAACGTTGCTGCTGAGCTCATCTTATTGTCCTTAAGAGCGGAAGCAGTCTTGGCTATTGAAATCTGTAATACTTATAAAATAGTCAACAAAACAGAAAACCCCACCAAGGTATATGCGGGAGGGAACAGTTGCTAAATAGTTGTCGTCCAGTGCTATTCAGCAGGAAGGTTGGTGGCTGTGAAATGGCATGTGGAGGGTGGGATTAAAATAGGGTAGCGGGGATGGGGATGTAAGGATCCTCAAGTCTTCTGTGTGACAGACTCCTAGAAAGGGAGAAGAAACATAGACCTGTTCACATGAGTGATAGTGTTGAAAAACACACGCGTGAGTGGAGCCAAGTGAGAGAGGACTTTGTCATGCATCAGTGGAAGCACATTGGAGTGCTGCCATTGACTGCAGTAGGTGCAGGATTAGGCTGAAAAAGAGCACCCCAAACAGTAATTATTCAGCCCCAGATTTAAAGGAGGATCTGTGTGTTCTTCCCAAACAGATATTTTTACTCTCTAGTGATTTTACATAGATCTGAAGACTTTAGTATTACATATAACACTCATTTTGACAGATATTCTGTTTGTTATTATGGAGAAATTGATGGTGGTGTAACAAGCCTGACCCCTAGGGTATGGAGACAGAGGCTGCAGGAAGAACTCCAGTTTGTATGCAGAAAGGCCCAGAGCAGACAAGGGTGCAGCTGACTGTGGCAATCAGAGTGGGAAGAATTTCCCCCTGTAGAGGCCTTGGCCCTGGTTGACCAAACTGAAGTGTTTTTCAGTTGCTGGCTCCGGAGGATGAGGAAGAGAGGCAGTGGCCATTAGCAGTGGTAACGAGGGAAAGGCTGCAGGATAAGAGAGGCTCTTGGGGATGCTGCGTGCAGCGTTTGTGGAGTCAGACAGTTGTAACTGTCGGTGAGCAAACTCTTTTCTTTTGTTTTAAGCTGGTTCCAGAGGTACCAGTCAGCAGTAAACAATAAAAGATAATTCATTCTTCATCCAGTAACTGATCTCCTGGTTCCTCCCACTCTGGTTCTAGTTATCAAACCTGGATCTTCCCTTGATCGGGATCCACTCCATCACCCGGGGTCTCTAACTTTACCCTGGGGGAGGAGAAGAGTAACAACTGGTGTCACATGTGGGATAGAGAAGTTCTGAGAGGAGACACTGAGTTGGTAGTCTTGATGAGTTGACATAGAGCAAGTTGCTGAGATGCTTGCTCAATCCATGCCAGCCAGGTAATGCTTGAGGGAAAGATCCTATCGTGCGTCTGTATTGAAAAAGATTCAATTTAATCAGGCTGCACTGGAGGGAAATATTTTATTCAGTCATCTGGAGATAGACTGTTGAATCAGCAGCTACAAAGCATTCAGGCTGACCTTGGAGGCCACCAACAAGAAGTTAAATCTGAATTTATTCTAGGAGATAATGAAGATCCAAAAAGACTTAGCTGATCTTCAACTGGCAAACAGAGTTGAGATGGAAAAGGGATTGAGAGAACTGAAAAGGAGATTTCTGGTCTTGCAGCCCACCCTAGAAGCCAGCATTTTGGATGAGATGGGTAGACATTCAGGTAAACCAGAACCTTTCAAAAACATTTGCACTCCCATCTCCCTTCATATCCCTGCAAGGATAATGTGGAAGCCCATTGTATTTGAGAGTGAAAACTCATTGGAAAGCTTACTTTAAAACAGTTTGACATAATATGCCAAATGAATGGCTGGGGAGAAGCAGATAGGGGAAATTTTCTGGCAACTAACCTGGATGGGCTGGCCCTTACCCTGGGGCAAAATCTGCAGCACTGTAAGAGACAGAGCTATAAAGATTTGCTGCAAGCTTTGGACACGTGACTGGAGCTAATCACCCATCAGAGTTGGCCAGGACTCAGCTGCAGGCCATATGGAGGGGCAAGAGGGAGACCCCACTGAAGTTGGCAAAGGACCTACAGAGGCTGGTTTCACTGGCTTATCCCTGTACCAGTCCAGAAACCCAGAGCCAGCTGGCAATGGAGCATTTACGATGCCCAACTGGATACAGACGTGCAGCTGAAACTCTGCGAAAGGAGACCAGGCTTACTCCAGACAGTGTGGAAATCCTCACTGAACTTGAGAGCTTCCTTGCTGCAGTTCAGCAGAGAGGACGGCCGCCATTTGTGAGGAAGCAGAGTCCTATGAGAGCCCATCTGCATCCAATACAAGTGGAGGAAAAGAGGAGTTTAATCAGGTGACTGAACTTGTAAAGCAGTTAGGAAAGGGCTAAGTCTGGCGGAAAATTGGACGTTTTAGCAATGGTGGTGAGAATAAAGAGACTGGCTCACTTAAATGTTGGCATTATGGCAAAATTGACCAAGTCAGTAGAGAGAGTCACGGGAGCTTAGGGAGGTTCCCTCATACAGTTCAGGAAATGAAGCTAAAGTGGCAAATCCTAAGCGTGCATGTCACATCCCCACTGTGCTTGTGCAAATCTGGGCAATTGAGTAACCACTGAGGAAGTCTGGCAATTACATGTGAAGTGGGGACTACAAAATGCAGAGGGCTTGTAGATATTGCTTCAGATCTAACAGTAATTAGACCAGACTTGCTGAGAAGGCCAGGGATTGGAGGTTCCAAAAATAAACCGCTTAATTGGTGAACTGAAGATAATAACTGGGGACCAAGCACCAGTCCCAAAATGGGAGACATTGGTCTTAAAAGTTGGCCCCCTAAAGCTTGAACAACAGGTCTGTGTAGCAGAAATAGAGGTTGAGTTTATCCTTGGGTTAGAATTTGTCACGTCTAATAAATCTGTTACTAATGCCAATGGAGGTGTTCTGCAGATGTGATCAGTGGCAATTCCCTTTCCAGATATAATTAATTCAAGAGCAATGCCTTGCAAGAGGTTGGTGCACTGTAAACAAGTTATCTTAATTCCTGGAACTGAAATTATTGTGCCAACTAAATGTGTGGGAGACATCCCCGCAAGTGAGAGTTGGCGAAATATTGAGACTTGCTTGGGCAAGATTAGTCAAAGAAGTTTTCTCACTGCTAAAGCTCTAGTTGATCTGAGTCAGGGTTTTTTCCCTGTCAGATTACTGAACGTCTCACATAAACCTCAGGTCAGTAAAAGGAGTACTACAATAGTACAGTTTGAACCAGTGAGTTTGGTGGCATTTGATGCAGAAAAGGACTCTGTGGAAGGAGGGAGTGAAATAGAGTTCCTAGAATTCTTTCAGTGCAATGCTGTACATTTAAAGATGGAACAGTAGGGAAGTTTGAAATATTTTCTGCAGGAAAATAAGGGGTAGTTTCCCTATATTGCTATTGGACCAGGAAAAAGTGCGCTGGCATCACACGAGATTGACACTGGGGAAGCCAGGCCAGTAAAACAGACACCTTATTGGTTGTATGCCGTGTTATAGCAGCCATGTTGGTCCCAGGATATTAGAGAGAAAAGTTGGGTGAGGTAATATCTTTTATTGGGCCGACTTCTGTTGGTGAGACAAACTTTTGAGCTAACACAGAGCTCTTCTTCACATCTGTGAAACTTAGGGCTTGTCTACACTGGCACTTTACCGCGCTGCAACTTTCTCGCTCAGGGGTGTGGGAAAACACCCCCTGAGCGCAGCACGTTTCAGCGCTGTAAAGCGCCAGTGTAAAAGAGCAGAAAGGAAGGGTGGAGAAGCAGCTGGGGAGATTCTTAGTGGGTTGTATCTTTTTGCATGTAATAAGCCAATACTCATTGTACCAGTAACTTCCCTTGATCAGTGTCCACTCCTCCACCCAAGATTTCTAACTTTACCAAGGCAGGAGTAACAACTGGAATTCAGGAACATTTTTTTCCGCTTTGTTTTATTGAAAAATATCACATGAACTGTCTGACTTTTGTGCAATTTTCCATGCACACGGTTCCAGGTATGAACTGAGGGAATCACTTTGAACTGCATGTAGCCTTCATATCTGATTTTTATTTTTTTCCTTTTTATTTTCTATATGTTTGTTATAAAATAGAACCTCTACATTCCTATTGGCGTAAACGAAAGCCCGGTCATCTTAGTGGATATACTGTTTGCTTTAGATTGCAAATACGGGGCTGGATCCAACCCAATGGAATTCACTGTAAAGCATCCCTTGACTTCAATGGGCTTTGGATGAGGTCCATTGCAGACATCTTCAGGTGAATCGTGCCAACTCTGCACACACTAGAATATTTAGGGCACAAGTTTACTAAATGGCACAGCAAGATTACTATCAGTGCATATGTGATTCTGCATTGGCATACAGCCAGCACAAGGGCCATACTCACGTTTCCTCTTCACTGTCCTCCTCATGGGGAAAGGAGGCATTGTTATGCAGAAAAAAAATACACAGGATCATTTAAGGGGACAAGACAAGATGTCATGTTTATTATAACACAATTTGATTTATGACCAATAACTAATATCTAATACTTATGTCCACGTACGCAGACACACACCCCCAAATGTTCTGCAGCTGCTGTATAGTTACCAGTCCTGAACGTAGCTTGAGTTTGTGGCTTGATTTCGCAGCTTGAGATCGTAGTTCGTGGTGGCTAACTGGCCAGGAAAGCCGGGCACAAGGAAGGGCTGGGTCTCTGTTGGGCACACACCAATGCCCCTTGATGTTGGAAGCAGAACGTTACCCTCCGAAGTCTTCCATCTCACTCATCCTTTTTGTAGGCTTTAGTTTGAATCCAGAGTCTATAGGTCTTGGTGTGTCACGCTGCCTCTGGGTTCGGTGTGATTGATCACCCGTCAGTTGCAGACATGACTTTCAGCCTGGGACCTGGCTTTGATGTTTCTTCAATTGTGCTTTTGTTCTTTTCTTTTTATGGTGGACTCTTCTTGCTTTGTCAGGGCTGTTATCTGCATCTTCAGCCATTGGTGTTTACACTTTATTTCATCAGGACAGGTTGGGGCTGGAGGTTGATTCCCTCATCCATACATACCCCATTCATACATCTAAACTACACGAATAAGATTGCATCAGGGTTTTGCCAAATGAAGGTTGCAGCAGGGTTTACAAAATGGAGTGAGCATTTTAAAATGGAGTTTGGGACAAGTTAAAATGGAATTTGAGTTACAATATGGACAAGTGTAAGGAATGGCAAACAGTGACCAGAAGTTAGTGTTGAAACAGTGTAAGTTTCAGCAATTTAAGCAGCAATTGGATCGAAAGTGAAACTTACAAGGGCAGACACCTGAATAGCTGTGGCTCTTAACAAGCAGCTTCATTGTCAATTAGCCAGTTATTGGGGTAACCGGTTTTATGAATGAATGTTTCATTCATAAAACTTTGTTTATGAAGTTATAATAATAAAGTGAACAATTAAATAATTTCATTGATCAGATTTACAGCATCCAAGCATCACTAAGTGCTTGAGTGGCTAAGTATTGTTATACCTACAAATGGAGGAACTGAGGTTAATTACCTTACCCAAGGTCACACAGACTCCCAGTCCCCTCAGACAATGCTTCCTCACTTCATAAGTGTTCTGTGAACTTGTATCCTTTAAATAATCCATTTACTTGGAAATTAAATTTATGGAAAACAATCACCTGACAGAAACAAAAAAGTAGTTTTCAGCCACGGAATTGAAAAAATCAATTATTCGCTCAGCTCAACTCCTGACCATGGCTTTCTACATCTTGGGGCAAGCGTTCCTAGATATGGCAAGTCTTTGATTACCCTGGTAAAGACAATTGAGTACTGTTACAAAGTTGTTGCGGTGCTGTGATCACAAACCAAGATCTCATGGGAGTGAAATTGTGGAAGGGAAGAAAGATGCATGATTAGATAATGTAGAAGTGAAAAGGTTGGGTTATAATTTTTTTAACTGCAAAACTCCATTAGTAACTGCACATTTCCTTTGCAAGAATTATAAAATATGTATATTCAGATATTTTTGTGGAAGTGTCTGTGATGTCACTCACACTTCAGCTTGCAGACCTGTCAGTCCCAACTGCAGATTTTATTGGTTCAGTATTTCTTGCATAGGTACTGGAACTAGAGGTGCTGGGGGTGCTGCTTGAAGTGGTTTCCATCATATACAGGGTATACAGTTTGGTTCAATGACTCTCATCACCCCCACTATACAAATTGTTCCAGCACCCCTTAATGCATTTTTGCTCTTTTAACTGTGCTTTCTATTGACTTCAAAGAAGAGAAAGTCCTTTCATTTTAAGCCAAAATAAGTAAGAGTTAATTGAAGTCTCTAAAGAATGAAATTACGGAATACTGATTTCTTCCCAGCAAATTATTTCCATAGACCTCCATAACTAGTTTCTTAAGGCACCTTTCCTTTAGGTGATGGCTCTCTAGTAAGTCAGCAGTAACTATTAACTGCACAAACATCAGAGATTTCATTCTCCTAAGATCAGTCAACGGACTGGTGTAAATAGACTGTATAGTGATTTACACACGAGCTGAGGATCTAGGTCAATGTATTTAATCTATTTGTTGCAGCAGCACGTTATTCCAGTTTCAAGAACTTCTGGAGTTGGCTGTATTTAAAATATTTTACTTCAATAGTGATAGAGCACTCACTAATTAGAGCTATTGATAATTATTCAAGCTCCTATTGCTTCTGGATGTTCCTCAGAACTCTGAAACTCCAGAATCTGTATCAGTCACAACAGCCAAGTCTGCTCAGATAACTTAGTTTTCTTTCCCTCTGCTTTTATTACTGAGAAGAAAATTAGATAGCTCAAATAGAGGGAGGAAAAGCTTGTTGCTGTTTCTTGCAGAGTGAGAGGCACAATGCAAAGCTTCTCAAGAAGGCTACTTGAGAAAATCAGAGCCAAATAAAATTCAAATCTGAGTCCTCACAGAAAAGCTTTACTGTCAGCCCTTGATATGTCAATATTACTACTACTTGAAAGAGCAGACTTGAGAGTTTCAAGTCCAGAAAAGAGAGGAGAGAAATTATTTTTATTCCATAATATAGCTCAACAATTTTCTGTTCTTGCAGCTCAGTAGATATTTCTTCTTCAGATCCTTAGTTGGATAAAAAAGTGGGACTTGACCCTGCCTCTATCCGCTGCTGAATCTCCTAATAAGAAATCAGGTCATTTTTCAACTGTTTCAGGAAAATTAGTATAACTCCTCAACAATGCCAAGAAAGTTTCTAGCAAGAATTACATTAGAATAGGTACTGTATAGAATAGAATGAGGTTTGAAGGACTTTCATTCACAAGCAAACTTCCTGGAGAAGATAAAATGTTCACACACACAGAGGAATTTACATTGTCACCAGAGGAGAGGTGGGTAGGAGACCAAGAAACCCTGAGGGACAAGGATGATGATATACCTGCTGTTTCATGCACTGTGTGCTGGGTAATAACATGACAGACTCCCAGTTTCTAAAACTAAACTGGCTCTTTATTAAGGGAACTATTTACAGCAGTGGTGGGCAACCTACTGCCCAAGGGCCGCATGTGACCTATCAGGGTAATCTGATTGGGAGCCAT
This sequence comes from Eretmochelys imbricata, assembly GCF_965152235.1. Classification (NCBI taxonomy): domain Eukaryota; kingdom Metazoa; phylum Chordata; order Testudines; family Cheloniidae; genus Eretmochelys; species Eretmochelys imbricata. Next base: position 230,105,749 of record NC_135572.1, on the reverse strand, counting down.
GAGACATTTTGCTGATGTTGACAGTCTGCAGGCATGGCCCCCCCGCAGCTCCCAGTGGCTGGGGTTCGCCGTTCCCGGCCAATGGGAGCTGCAGGAAGCAGGGACATGCTGGCTGCTGCTTCCCGCAGCTACCATTGGCCAGGAGTGGTAAACCGTGGCCACTGGGAGCTGTGGGGGTCCATGCCTGTGGACAGTCAACATCAGCAAAATGTCTTGCGGCCTGCAATCAGATTACCCTGATGGGCCGCAGGTTGTCCACCACAGATTTATAGAGGTGCTGCAAACTGACTTCCTGGTGCCTCCTCCAAACTCTTCACACCTGAAATCTGTGCTCCTTCCTTCCTTTTCCTGCAGGTTGCTACATCTTTCCTTCTAGTACTTTTTAAAACAATGTTGTCTTTTGTGCCAGCATTTGCCGACTTGCAAGGGCCAGAGTTTACTGGTGCATAACCCATTGCACAGACACGGCTTTACCACAAGGCTGTTGCGGCCTGTTATGCTTCACAGTCCATCAAGTGTGCTGATCTTTGAACCAGCCTCCCATTCCTTGTTTGTGGTGGTGTTCATCGTGGGGGACTATCTTCCATCCTGTTGGTCCTCTGTATTTCTCATTTATCATGTTTGTTCTGACTCTCCCATATCAGGCCAACTAATAGCTGAGGCTCTCTCTAAGTCCTAGCTTTGGCCCTGTATGTCTGGGTGTGTTGTCTGTCTGCCACTACTACACAACTGTGCTTGATTTCATCACCACCACAGTCCTGAGTCTATAGGTACCTCATATTACCTGTGTTCCCCTGCAGCTTTGAGTGTTGCCTTTTGCCATTGCGTTACGTGGCTGTTTGATTGGACCCAGATCGGCTCACCTCTGCATAGTGGCCTCAGATTCTTGGCTTTGTCATAGCTGACTGTATGCCTAGCTTGAGATTCTCTTAACTGCTTCTCTTTCCTGTCCGTCATTCCTCCACTGGGCTGCATCAGACTGCCCTTCATGGAAACAGTCTTGGTTCTCTGGCCTATCCATCAGTCCCTGTTCTGGGCTACTATCTAGTCCCTAGTTAGGTATATTGTGAGGGTCCAAAGTAGTAATAGGATTTTCATTTCTTCTTCTTCCTCCACCAATGTCATGACGTATCTTGATTTTTCTCTTCCATTTGCCTTTGTTTCATTTCTCTCTCCTTTCCTTCCTATCTCTTTCTCTGTGTGTTTAAACTTGGTCATCTCTGAAAGGTGGCTGTAGAATAATTGTACACTGTACAACAGGGGTGGGCAAACTTTTTGGCCCGAGGGCTACATCGGGGTTCTGAAACTGTATGGAGGGCCAGGAGGGCCAAACAGCCTGGCCCCAACTCCCATCCAGGACCCCACCTCCTATCGAACACACCTCTGCCCCTTATCCAACCCACTTGCTCCCAGCCCCCTTACCATGCCAGAGCCAGCCACACTGCCGTGCTGCCCAGCAGGAGCGGCAGGCCAGAGTGATGGCAGTGCAGTGAGCTGAGGCTGTGGGGGAGGGAGGACAGTAGGGGAGGGACTCGGGGCTAGCCTCCATGGCCGGGAGCTCAAGGGCCAGGCAGGATGGTCCCGCGAGCCAGATGTGGCCCGCAGACCATAGTTTGCCCACCTCTGCTCTACAATGTGGCTAACCTTAAGGTTAGATTTTCTTCTCTTTATCACTAATATTTGTGGCCTTTGTGCAATTGTTAAATAGACTTAATTTTGAAATATACTCAATGCATAAAGAATTTCTTGAAAAATGCATGATTGTCTCCTATATATGTATTGACACTTCTTAATTCTGTGATTAAACCTTTGTACACCGGTGTAATAGACTTTATTTAGAATTGTACTCGCTGCATATTTCCCTCATAAAGTGAGGGGAAAAGCCTGAAATCTGTATTTTATTTGTAATGCTTCAATAAATATAAATTAAACCTCATTTTTCAAAATGCTACAATAAAATACTCTTATTTTCTGGGACAGAGGAGGAAATAATCAGCTAAGCTACCATATGAATATTATTGAATGCCTAGTACAACAGCCAAGTAAGGTCCAAGGCAGATAGATCACTTCCTACAAAACACCACTAGGTGTCCTCTGTTAGTAACCGTACTCATATACTGTATATAGTTTTCTATATACTGATGGGAAAGCTAGTTCAGACTATATGAAAAACCATCCTGAACATTTTCCTCAGAAACCAAATGGAATTTACATTTTGGGGTTTGTTTGTTTTTTTTAGGGTCATCAAATTTCAGTGACATACCTGAAACCTAGGAATTACTGGAATGCTGTAAAAAGACCAAGAGTACTTGTGGCACCTTAGAGACTAACAAATTTATTACAGCATAAGCTTTCGTGGGCTACAGCCCACTTCATCGGATGCATAGAATGGAACATATAGTAAGAAGATAAGCACCTATTTGTGTGAGATTTTGTGCATGATTTGTAAATTGTATAGGCTTGGATAAACATCCACTTTTTGAGATGTGTAACAAATCAATGGAATGCTCAAACTAACATCTCTCCTCGACTATCATAATAAATGGATTTTTAGGTCACCTAATAGATAAGCTAACCCTCCCCATGTTAGGACCTCCAGTAGTAAATCCTTAGGAAAAGGATTTACTTATATTACAAATATCTATGTAATGGGAAGAAAAGCATGATCCTGTCATTAAAGCACAGGGGTCTGTTCCTTGTTCTGGTGTAGACTCACTTTGTGCAAGTTACTAAGCCTCTTTTTGCCTCCATTTCCTCATCTGTAAAATGGGAATAATACTACTTGCCTACAACATGGTATCCCAAACTGTCTCTTTTGCGGCTTTCATCATTCACATTTGTAAAGCAATTTGCGGTTCTCGGCTGCAAGGCATTACAGAGGAGCAGAGTAATGTTGGTTCCTAATCTGACCTGGAAAAAATATGAAGAGCTTAATCGTTGCTTTATGGTACATGAGGATGATTTTCAGCGGTGGCACTGAAACAGTGCAAAACAGCAGCTAACTGCAATGCAGCACATTATGTTAATCTGACCTTCCTGAAACCATTAGACCATACAAATGACTTCACATTGTAGCTCCTGCCCCAGCCTTATACCTTTAAGAGTTTGACAGTGTCTTCTTTATTTACACTCACAACTTGCCATCTTTCCTGCCTGCTGGTATTTATGGTGAGCACATGTAGAAGCTGCAAACAGCAGTACTACTGTTGCTCAAGAAATTCAACCTGTCTGAAGTCTCCAGTTAGCTTTCTATTGCATGGCTAGGGCTTAAATCAGCACCTGCTGTTGTTATGAAGGGGCCTCAAGCTCCCAGGTGTTGAGATGTTAATAAGGCCCTCTTTTTACTGTCATACAATTAAAGAGTTAATTGTAGGGTTAGGGTCTTATGTAAAGGGACTCTCGTCTTCATCCACCCCGCAGAAATCTTTGCCAATGTTTATTAAGCATAAAAGAAAAGAACAAGGCAGCAACACAAAAACACTTGGCGTTCAAATATTAAAGAACAAGTCATTCTGGGGATACTGCCCCTTTCCTTAGTTTGCATTCAGTAAAGTCTTCCAGAAGAAAAGCGTTGATTAGAAATATCTCTTGCTGGTGCCAAAATTCTATCTTGTGCGGAAAATATAGTTAATCCACTGTTGGATTTTGGCTCAACAGTTGGTTGTGGGTGCTCAGAGTATTCCTGCTCTTTAGACAAACTCCAAAACTACCCTCAAGGCAGGAAGTTAAAGGATAGTTCAAAAAAGAAATGGTCTCCCCGTTGCTTTCTTTGCTCACATGCTGGAGTCAGGATGTAGTACTCAGGCTAGTCACAAATGGGTGTGCTTTCACCTCTGGACCCCAGATGACTTCCGGCTTGTATGATCTGGTCTGTTCTAACTCGTCCTCCTTTACATTGGGGTGAGGCTGCTTGCAATGTCTTCTCCTGTTTTGCTGGCCACAGCAATAGATTTCAATTAGTTCCAGAGCCGGTTGGACTTTGAATGGATCAGATAAATGACCAGCAGAAAGAGCAAATAGAATGAGGGTGAAGTGAAACGCAAGTGAGGGGATAGCAGGAAACTTAGGGAGGGAATCTTACAAAACCTTCAGTGTTGGCCTAACTTCATAGCAGGGACCATTAGATTATCTATTCTAATCTCCTGTACAACACAGGCCATACAATTTCACACTTTTATTCCTGTATTAAGCCCAATAATTTGTTTGTCTAAAGCAGATCTTCCAGAAACTTAAAGGCATCTAGTCTAGATTTGAAGATGTCAAGAGATGGAGAGTCCACCACTTCCCTAGGCAGTTTGTTCCAATGGTTAGTCATCTTTGCTGATTAAAAATATTGTGCTGTAGTTGAAGTCAATAGTTTTACATTTACTTCAGAGGGGCTAGAGTTAGACCAGTGCTATGGGTTTTTGAAAACCCCACCCTTAAGTATTACATCACAGAGGTGCTTAGGCTTCATTGAATCTGGCAATGATGGCCTGACATCCTCACTGGACCTTTTGCATCTGAATGTATTAAACAAAACCTTCCGAAGACCACAGCAAAAGTCTTGTCCCTACTTTTAAAATAAAGACCTTCTTGACCTCTTTAATGTCTTGTTTTTACTACTAAAAAAAGATTGGAGTAATGCGTAATGCGCTATACAGGGGCGTGATTTCTAAAGTGCACCAATGGGTTGCACGTTCATTGGTCCGTGCAGACTCTTTGAAACAGCAGTGCATTCATGTGCACTAGGGAACCTTGGTGCGCACCAGCAAGTTCTACATGGACCAATTAATGTGCAACAAGTTAGTGAACTTTAGAAATCAGCCCCTCTAGAGTGCATTATTCCTCCCCCCATGTAGACAAGCTCTAACTTGCATCAGGTAAAAACACAGTGAAGACAAAGCATTATAGGTTTACTGTGAGAGAAACTCGGTATTGTTACCATGAGCGGGGGTTTAGTGCTGACCTCACCTTGTTAACTCGGCAGTAAAACTAAAATGCCTTTACGTTCACTGTGCTGTTACCTCAGGATAGTTCACGTGCATTAGTTTCCCTGAGATAAAACACTTTTTATAGCAATGGAGACAAGGCCTGTGACCCGTAAAGACCTAGAGGGCATGGGAGTGCTCCTGTGCTGCCCTCTCTGAATTGTTGACTCCAATGTGTTTAACCATCACTGTTCCATCAGTCTAAGCTTCTGATGTCCAACAGTGGGTGTTTCTTTCAGTCTCAAGGAATCTTTTTCCATTATAAGCGTCCTTTGAAGTAATTTCTTCATTGTTGTATTTCAGCCTAAAGAAATTCAGTCCGTGCAGTTCCTTGCACTTCAATTTGTGCTGCTGCTTATCAATTTTAGATAACAGATTTACAGGTCATGACAGGTTTTTGATACCTTCTACCTACTTTGAATCTGCAAGGCTTTCATCTACTTAGCTAAGTTCTTAACACCATAAAATTATAGGTTCCACCGCAGCACGATGTACCACTTTGCCTATGTAGTCTTTTAGGACTGTTAAGGGTACTGATTCTCTGCTGTCCTGAGTAGCCAATGAGAACCTCTCTCTTTTATTTTGATTCTTTTGTAGTTTTTTAACACAATTTTCTTAGCATCTTATTTTCTACCCTTAGTTACTTGATGGCAAACATTGCTCTGGCATTCCTTTTCTCTGCCTGGGTGGAAATATGATGCCGTTCTGTGTAAAGCATAGGATGGTACTTTGCATATCGGGCCAGGTTCTGTACCTTGGTTCCTGAATCACAAAGGAGCTGGAATCTGTCTGCAGCTGCCCAGTTTTGGGGAAGCACTGTCTGTTATCATAAAGACAGCAGAGCTGGTTCCTACACCAATTGCCCTCTCTCTCTGGTTTAGGGATGTGTGTCAGGGGAAGGAGGAACATGTATGATATGAAGGAGCAGAGCTATGCTCTGCCAATTCACAGCTTCAGATCCATAGGTTCTGTAAGTTTAGAGCAGCCCCAAGGCTGCACTAGCATATGAGAGGGTTTGGGATAAGGTAGGTTGACAATTGGGGAGTGATAACCAGCTTCCTGATGGTCTCCCTTCTTCCTTCTCCACTAAGCAGATCGCAGCATAGGAGATAATCCAACCTATAGTGTTGCCTTCAAGGTACACTATATACTGGTGCTTTACATAAGAGCATATATAAAGCTGTTTGTAGACAGTCAGGCCCTGTTCAGTGTAGGGCACACATCAGGGTGATGTTTTGTGTAAGAATATGGGGTGCTCTTGATAGATCCATGGTGGTACTTTGCACTGAATATTATGACTTTATTGTGTACAGTGCGGGATGTGAAATCTTGCGTAGATGAGAGCGAGATAAAATGCAGATAAAAGCAGGCCAGGCGTCAGTAGAACTCAAGCCTGGGTTAATGAGGACAGTGCCACACAGTTGGCCTTGCCTAGTAGCCAAAGTCAGGCTTATGAAGGGAACATGTAGCTGAGTGCCTTATTAGCATGAGGAGGATGGCATTAAAGCTCCTATTTTTATGGATGCTCCTTTGTCCCAGTTCTTTTTTACCCTGAATACTTGTAAACAAAGGAGCAAGCTTGAAACTTACTCGTCAGTGCAGAGGACTGCATGTAGCACTTCATCTTATTTGAAGCCTACCCTCACACTTGCGCTGAAGCTCAGAAATCTTTCTCATCACACAAGGGGGTTGAGTCTCAGTTTCATCCAAGCTATACTTGGCACGTGAATGAGTTGGGGGGAGGGGGGCATAGAAAGGTTACTTAAAGCCACTTCCATGCATTCAGTCTCTGGCATAAGTTAGGGTATCCCTAAGGCTGCTCTAATTTATACCTGGCTGCAGCAGCCCTCTAGGAGCCATCCAACAGCTGAGAAGGGCCAAAGAACAGAATGCCTCTTGTCCTATACACATCCCCTCTGTCTGCTTCCACTAGGTTTATAGCTCTGCTTTTCACCTACAGTGGCATAAAAAGGCTCAGACAGAATGGAAAATTGGCTCAAAAACTCTTGAAGAGTCCTTTAGTGTTGTCCTGGGCTGCTTATCTTTAATGATTGATCGTTGCCTACCGGTGTGAGGAATCATTAATTATTATTCCTTCATGGCTGCAGTCTGTTGCTTCTCTAAAGGCATGTTTGGTTTGTTTGTTTGACCATTTGCTGCTTGCTCTATGCTGTTTCCCACTGGGGATGTCATTCGTAGCTACATACTACATAGCTTTATTGTTCTGTTTCTAATAAAATATCATGAAACTGTGCATACTGATTATCTTGCTATTGGTTAGTTCATTCCTGAATCGAGATGGTGATTGTACTTTGCCTCAAACAACAATATGCCAGAATTATTGTTCAGTGACCATGTGCCGATCCCTAAAAGAATGTGAAGGTACTAACACTGACTATTTTGCACCAGTCTGAGCCCTGGTCTACACTAGGACTTTAGGTCGAATTTAGCAGCATTACATTGATGTAAACCTGCACCTGTCCACACGATGAAGCCCTTTATTTCGACTTAAAGGGCTCTTAAAATCGATTTCCTTACTCCACCCCTGACAAGTGGATTAGCGCTTAATGGCCTTGACGGCTTGAATTTGGGGTACTGTGGACACAATTCAACGTATTGGCCTCCGGGAGCTATCCCAGAGTGCTCCATTGTGACCGCTCTGGACAGCACTCTCAACTCAGATGCACTGGCCAGGTAGACAGGAAAAGAACCGTGAACTTTTGAATCTCATTTCCTGTTTGGCCAGCGTGGCAAGCTGCAGGTGACCATGCAGAGCTCATCAGCAGAGGTGACCATGATGGAGTCCCAGAATCGCAAAAGAGCTCCAGCATGGACCGAACGGGAGGTACGGGATCTGATCGCTGTATGGGGAGAGGAATCCGTGCTATCAGAACTCCGTTCCAGTTTTCGAAATGCCAAAACCTTTGTCAAAATCTCCCAGGGCATGAAGGACAGAGGCCATAACAGGGACCCGAAGCAGTGCCACGTGAAACTGAAGGAGCTGAGGCAAGCCTACCAGAAAACCAGAGAGGCGAACAGCCGCTCCGGGTCAGAGCCCCAAACATGCCGCTTCTATGATGAGCTGCACGCCATTTTAGGGGGTTCAGCCACCACTACCCTAGCCGTGTTGTTTGACTCCTTCAATGGAGATGGAGGCAATACGGAAGCAGGTTTTGGGGACGAAGAAGATGATGATGATGATGATGATGATGAGGTTGTAGATAGCTCACAGCAAGCAAGCGGAGAAACCGGTTTACCCGACAGCCAGGAACTGTTTCTCACCCTGGACCTGGAGCCAGTACCCCCCGAACCCACCCAAGGCTGCCTCCTGGACCCAGCAGGCGGAGAAGGGACCTCCAGTGAGTGTACCTTTTAAAATACTATACATGGTTTTAAAAGCAAGCATGTGAAAGGATTACTTTGCCCTGGCATTCGCGGCTCTCCTGGATGTACTCCCAAAGCCTTTGCAAAAGGTTTCTGGGGAGGGCAGCCTTATTGCGTCCTTCATGGTAGGACACTTTACCACTCCAGGCCAGTAACACGTACTCGGGAATCATTGTACAACAAAGCATTGCAGTGTATGTTTGCTGGCGTTCAAACAACATCCGTTCTTTATCTCTCTGTTATCCTCAGGAGAGTGAGATATAATTCCTGGTCACCTGGTTGAAATAGAGTGCTTTTCTTCAGGGGACACTCAGAGGAGCCCATTCCTGCTGGGCTGTTTGCCTGTGGCTAAACAGAAATGTTGCCCGCTGTTAGCCATAGGGAGGGGGGAAGGTTGAGGGGGTAGCCACACGGTGGGGGGAGGCAAAATGTGACCTTGTTATGAAAGCACATGTGCTATGTATGTAATGTTAACAGCAAGGTTTACCCTGAAAGAGTGTAGCCACTGTTTTATAAAATGTGTCTTTTTAAATACCGCTGTCCCTTTTTTTTTCCTCCACCAGCTGCATGTGTTTCAATGATCACAGGATCTTCTCCTTCCCAGAGGCTAGTGAAGCTTAGAAAGAAAAAAAAACGCACTCGAGATGAAATGTTCTCCGAGCTCATGCTGTCCTCCCACACTGACAGAGCACAGACAAATGCGTGGAGGCAAATAATGTCAGGAAAGCACAAAATGACCGGGAGGAGAGGTGGCGGGCTGAAGAGAGTAAGTGGTGGGCTGAAGAGAGTAAGTGGAGGGCTGAAGACAGGGCTGAAGCTCAAATGTGGCAGCAGCGTGATGAGAGGAGGCAGGATTCAATGCTGAGGCTGCTGGAGGACCAAACCAGTATGCTCCAGTGTATGGTTGAGCTGCAGCAAAGGCAGCTGGAGCACAGACTGCCACTATAGCCCCTGTGTAACCAACCGCCCTCCTCCCCAAGTTCCATAGCCTCCATGGCATTAAGGGGTAGGCTGGGTCCCCAAGGATACATATAGGCATTTCAACATCCCCAACAGTTATTTTCTGGTCTGGGAATAAAGTCCCTTCCTGCAGCTTTTGAAACAGACCAGAGTCCCTGAAGATGCGAGCGTCATGTACCTTTCCCGGCCATCCCACGCTGATGTTGGTAAAACGTCCCTTGTGATCCACCAGAGCTTGCAGCACTATTGAAAAGTACCCCTTGCGGTTTATGTACTCGGCAGCTTGGTGCTCCGGTGCCAAGATAGGGATATGGGTTCCGTCTATGGCCCCACCACAGTTAGGGAATCCCATTGCAGCAAAGCCATCCACTATGACCTGCACATTTCCCAGGGTCACTACCCTTGATATCAGCAGATCTTTGATTGTGTGGGCTACTTGCATCACAGCAGCCCCAACAGTAGATTTGCCCACTCCAAATTGATTCCCAACTGACCGGTAGCTGTCTGGCGTTGCAAGCTTCCACAGGGCTATCGCCACTCGCTTCTCAACTGTGAGGGCTGCTCTCATCTTGGTATTCATGCGCCTCAGGGCAGGGGAAAGCAAGTCACAAAGTTCCATGAAAGTGCCCTTACGCATGCGAAAGTTTTGCAGCCACTGGGAATCGTCCCAGACCTGCAACACTATGCTGTCCCACCAGTCTGTGCTTGTTTCCCGAGCCCAGAATCGGCGTTCCACAGCATGAACCTGCCCCATTAGCACCATGATGCATGCATTGGCAGGGCCCATGCTTTCAGAGAAATCTGTGTCCACGTCCTGATCACTCACGTGACCGCGCTGACGTCGCCTCCTCGCCCGGTATCGCTCTGCCAGGTTCCGGTGCTGCATATACTGTTGGATAATGCGTGTGGTGTTTAATGTGCTCCTAATTGCCAAAGTGAGCTGAGCAGCCTCCATGCTTGCCTTGGTATGGCGTCCGCACAGAAAAAAGGCGCGGAACGATTGTCTGCCGTTGCTCTGACGGAGTGAGGGGCGCCTGACGACACGGCTTACAGGGTTGGCTTCAGGGAGCTAAAATCAACAAAGGGGGTGGCTTTACATCAAGGAGTATTTCAGGCAGGACTTCATGGAGGGTTCCAATAAGAAATGGTGCACCTAAGTTATTGTTCTTATTGGAACAAGGAGGTTAGCCTGGCCTCTGATTGATACATGGCTAGATTTACCTCGCTGCACCTTCTCTGTGAGTGACTGCAGTGTGACCTAGAGGAATGAGTCCCCTAGACAGGGGAGGAGGCAAATGAATACAAAACAAATCTGGTCTATTTCTTGTTTTGATCCACTCCATCTATCTTTTACATCTTTGGCTGGCAGCAGACGGTGCAGAAGGACTGCATGCCATCCACATCTCATGGCTGCTCAGCAGAAGATGGTGCAGTAGGACTGCTAGCCATCCTCATCTCTTGCCTGCCCGGCAGAAGATGATGCAATAGGACTGCTAACAATCCTCATCTCTTGCCTGCCCGGCAGAAGATGATGCAATAGGACTGCTAACAATCCTCATCTCTTGCCTGCCCGGCAGAAGATGGTACAGTACGACTGCTAGCAATCCATATCGCCTGCCTGCTCACCATAAGACGGTTCAATAGGATTGACTGCAGGACTAAAGGGAACGACCTGGTCAAGTCACTCCAAATTTAGTCCCTGCGCCCATGTCTGCCCAGGCGCTCCCAGCCGACGTGGCCAGGAACACCTCGGACATGACGAGGATGGCTACCAGTCGTACTGCACCGTCTGCTGCCAGAAGGCAAGGGGTTGCTGCTACTGTGCAGCAATGCCGTACCGCGTCAGCACCCAGAAGACATACGGTGACAGTTACCTGAGCGGGCTCCATGCTTACCGTGGTATGGCGTCTGCACAGGTAACTCAGGAAAAAAGGCGCAAAACGATTGTCTGCCCTTGCTTTCACGGAGGGAGGAAGGGAGGGAAGGGGGGCCTGATGATATGTACCCAGAACCACCCGCGACAGTGTTTTAGCCCCATCAGACATTGGGATCTCAACCCAGAATTCCAATGGGCAGCGGAGACTGTGGGAACTGTGGGATAGCTACCCACAGTGCAACGCTCCGGAAGTCGACTCTAGCCTCGGTACTGTGGAAGCACTCCGCCGAGTTAATGCACTTAATGCACTTAGAGCATTTTCTGTGGGGACAGACGCACTCGAATGTATAAAACCGATTTCTAAAAAAATGACTTCTATAAATTCGACCTTATTCCGTAGTGTAGACATACCCTGACAATGTAAATCAGCCATAGATCTGACTTAACTAGTTGATTAAGCCAGAGTGGTGCAGAATAACCAAAAGGTAGAGGTGAATCTGACCATACACACATCAAGGAAAGTTAAATTACAGAGTGTCACATGTGCTTATTATGTTTGATATTTATAGATGCGTGTACTCAATTAATGGTAATAGAGAAATACTGCTAGATCTTAATTTGAATAGAATATTTGTTGCCAGGTACAGAACAAAAGCTAATCGCCAAATTCCTCCTACAGATTCCTACAACAGTTGAGGCTTGGCAGGTACAAGCAAAAATGAATCGCTGGTTTATTATGTTTGGGAATTCACATGGCAGAATTAGAGGCAAACTCTCATTCTTTCTGTCATCACATGAGAGGCCTGGGATCATTGTTAAAGAAGGCTGGGCTCTGCCCTGGTGAGATTTACCATAATTCCAACATGAAGTTTATTGTACTGATCTTTCACCCCCATAAGTTTATATTTAAATCAAGATCTCAAGAGATACGCCTATGGAAAATACACTCCTGCTTACTCACTTGGAGTGAGGTTTATGTTCTGTGTCAACAACACATTCTCTTCACCCTAGGAAGCCAAATTCACAGCAGAGTTATATAAAGGTAAATGACAGTTAATGAGTAAAATTTTATAGTATGTAATATAATTATATTATACCATATAATAACTGGAGTTACCTTCCTCTTTCAACATTTCACAGGAGTTGATGGGCCAGTGTCAAATGCTGCAATCCAGAAATGATAGGTCACACTGTTACTCCCTTAGGGGAGGAGTAGAAAGTTCTGAAAGAGTATCAAGATTAATTTGCTCTGTCTTCTGTAATAACACTCCTCTTTCTCTGTTTCCCCACAATAACTAATGGAAGCGGATTGATCTGAGATGGGGTACTTCATAAAGACTAAATTTAGTTCATTGAGAAGAGTTCAATCTAGCAGAGAGGCATTGGGAAGGAGCCAAAGAAATTTTTATTATCTTTTGATGAAAACAAAAAATAACTCAGGCCTGTCAGGGTCTTCCTCACAAGAGTTGGGCCATTTCTTCAAAGTGTTTGTCAGTGCTCTGTAGGAAACAGCTTGTGGCTTAAGATCTTCTGAGGAAGCTGTTTGAAGGCATTTTTATTTCACAGCATCCTGTAGCTGCTCATCCCTGCCTTTCCTACACTACACTAGTTCCCTATGCAGTTTCACCAGACATCAAGATAGGAGCTAACAATTGTCGATCTGTGTGGAGAACATCTGGACAATACATATAGACTGGTCCTATCTGAAATGTGAAGGTCCTTCTCAGGGGAACTGTGCCAGAAACAAACTACATATCTCAGAATAAGTGCTAGCATAGGTACCAATGCTGCAAGAGGGGGAAGAAGTAGCTTGATCTTACCCTAATTTATTTGCCATAATTTGTTACAGTCACTCCTGGAAAAAATGCTGATAAGCTGTAATCCATTAATTGGTGGTTGTATGTATTTCTTGTGCTTCATCTTTTTTTCTGACTCATTTAGAACTAGTCTAACCTATTCATTACCAAGCAGCCTAGAGGCTATGTTAGAGAATTTGGGGAAATGAGGCTCTTGGGGTCTGTTTCGAGGGGGGTCAATGTGCTTGAAGAGCAATAGGAAAATCTATAGATTGGTTTTCCCATTTAAAGAAAAATGCATTATCTTAACCCACGGTAGAGGCAATACAACTTGGCAAAGAAATTTTGATTTCTTTGCAACATGCTGGAAATATTTACACGTTTTCTCTTTGAAAGAATAGTATATATGATAGTGTAGCTCAGCGTTCAACTTCTCGAGCTTAAAATGGGGCTAGGGTGGGAAGGCCTTCGGGGGGGGGGGTCAGGATTTAAAACACATTTTCCTCTCAACCAAGCCCAGGGGAAAAAAATTATAAAATGTTCAATGAAACACTTTGTGTTAAACTAGTGCAACCCAAATGATTCCCCCCCCCCCCCCACCTTTCCAGTTCATTTTTATGAAAGCTATGTAATCACAGGAGATTTGGTGAGACTCCTAAAGCTGTCATAGCAAAAATATGCAGATGACATGTGGCTCTGGGTCCTTTACAACAGACCACATCACTGTCACTTAACTAACCCAAAGCCTGGCCAAGATCATCTCAGAGAAGAAGGAAAGTTGGTTTAAGTTAAACCCCAGCAATTTGGAGGTTATGCTGATTGGCAGAAGAAAACACTCTGAGGAGTTTGTTGTCATGGTACAGTCCCCACTAATGGAAGAAACACACACACATTCCTCAGTGACACTGAGCTCTGACACAACAGTGTTGATGAATAACACACAACTTTTCTGGCTGGCTAGGAGGCTACATCTCATCCTTGCAGAGACTAACGTGGCTTTGATAGGACATGCTTTTGTCACCTTTCAGAGACTTTAAGCAATGTAATCTGCCTGGGAAGCAACAACTAGTACAGAATTCACCAGCTTGTGTCCTCAAGGATACTGTTTACTGTGAGCATAACCAACCTATCCTCCACTCAGTACTTTGCCTCTGTGATGAGGAGGCATGGTCCCCCTCAGATGCAGACACGGAGGGAACACGGCAGGCTGCCTGGTGGGAGGAGCCAGGAGGGTGATGCCCAGCATGCTGGAAGCAGAGGGGTGGGACAGGAAGGAGAAATATAAAAGGCTGGCCCAGTTGCTCAGTTGAGAAGAAGCCGCCGGAGGCAATAAACTCTTCTTCCCCACTGCTGGAGGCGAGCACCAAGGAGAACTGCTGTTGCCCCAAGGTCCAGCATGAGCTTCTAGGGAGCTCTGACTCTCTCGAGGCAGAGAAGCTGCTACCTCTGTCCTTGACAGTGTACCCAGAAGAGATTGAGGATGACCCCTGGATTCAGGTATGCCCGAGGGGGAGAGAAGCAAGCATCCCAGGGGAATCAGGCAGTAGTCTAGGGGAGAGTGAGCCTGAAGCCAGGTCAGCGTGTGGGCGGATCCCTGCGGACCCAGTGGTGGACTGCTCTGCCACTGATAGCCCCCCAGGCTTAGGACACGGTGGAGTTGGGTGGGCCCATGTCCCTCCTGTCACCCCACCCCTGGGGTGGTAGTATTCCCCCTCTACAGGCCAGGAGGCCTGTTCTTCTGAGTTCCATAGACTGCATGTGGTGCTCAACCCCAAACCTGAGCCCCTACACTGGGCTGCTACGACAGCTCGGCCTGATTGCAGGCCAGAGCCTTAACTTATGGCTGCCCTGCTTTGCCTAAGGGCTGGGTGAATAGACAGCTGCAGCCCACCCTGGTTATCCGCCAGAGCCCAGACTGTGCATGGCCTGCCCCACTTGAAGGATGGGCCCCCTTGTGAATCGCTAATTCCCCTACTCTTGTTCAGCTTAGAGAAGGCTTTAGCAGGCCCAAATTGCGAGGAGGCATGGCCACTCTCAGAAGCAGATGTGGCGGGATGGCCCCGCCAGCCTACAGCCTTCCTAAAGGATATTGTTCCATGTCTTCATCTTTTATCTTCAAGTTTCTTAACAATCTGGGCCCTACAGACATAAAAGATTGTCTAGTGCTCCAGGATGAGGACTCCATTGATCAAACCCCTGCTCTGACACAGTAGAACTCTCTACTGAAAGGATAAAGCTGCTATGTGCAGAAGAGAGTGCTTCCTCATGGGCTGGTCCATAACTGAATGGACTAAACTCCTGCTCAGTCTGAGAGCTACCTCACCACTTTCTGTTTTGAAAGCTGGATGCACTTGTTCAACTTTGCTTTCCCAAATTAAAGCACTTAGCACATTATAACAACAAATATATATATACGTTTCCCTCTGGGTAGAAGAAGAGGGAAAGCACCACACATGACAGATGATGGTCATAGAGCTTCATGGATCACTGGAAAGTGTCCAGATACTGCTGTGATAGGCACGGTATAAGAACATAGAATACAGATCAGGGAGGAACTGCAGTAGTAGAGTCAGAGAAGAGAAATCATCCCAAATTGTAAATTGAAAATTGTAAATTTTCAATGGCAGAGATTGTTTTATTGTGGATTTGAATAGCACCTAGCACAATGGGGCCCTGATCCTGGCTGGGGCCTCTAAGCGCTTTTGCAATGCAAATAAATAACAACAATAACAATCCCTTCAAAGTAGAGTTCAGATTTTAACAAGGGGCTCCTGAGAAACCACAGGTGTACCTTCTAACACATCACTAGTATGTTTCAAAAAAGCTTATGAGTCATAGCTATTAATGAGCTTTCATCTGAAGATACTCCTTTCTTATTTGCCCAGAGGGAGGACACGTGGAATCTGCAGTGAAGCAAAACACACCATGGATCGGAAGACCCTTATCAAGACTATTTGCTGACTGTGCCACAAAACAATATCAATACCTAGAGCTGGATGGGTAGTGTAAGGTATATAAAGAAAGACTTGCAGCTGGAACATGGCTACCACAGCCCCTACTGACTCTGTTTGTGTGAAAGGCTCATTTACAAAGCTACTGTTTTTGGTTGCAAATGAGTCCAGACACTGGGAGAAGGATTCTACTAATTTGGTTTGTTTCTGTTCTGGTGTCTGACACAACACTTGCTTCAGAGCCCGTTTCTCTTAGCTATTGTAAAGGCTGAATTGATATGAATGAGCTAGTCAAACTTGTGTCTCTCTCCCCCGCCCCCCATTCCACTTATTTTTGCTGCCTTCTCTTCTTGTCACTATAGGCCCATGTGGCTATGAAAAGAAAATATTTATGTTGGACTGGAATTTTACATTCTTGCTGCCAGGGCTGAGATGCATAAGCTGACTCTTCACTCGCAAAATAGGGGAGCCTGGGATAAAATCCTTACCTTTAACAATATTCCCAATGATTATACTTTTGTAATCAAGCTGCAAATGTTATTAGCCTTTTAAAAAAAATCAGTTTTTCATCTGTAGAGAGAGACAGGTTCTTCCCTCCACCTCTTAATGACATTCCTACCATGGCAGAGGAATGCATACACAGAATCATTTTCTGTGATGTTGAATGAATGTGGTGTTTGGCACCCACAGGAAGCTGGGGTAAATGCTGTTTCATTAAAACAAGCAACTGAATTTCCATGATCTCTGCAATTTCGGATATGTTCAAGTTTCTCTCTTGTTTGCTCTGACTGCCAAAGAACATGTCAAGTGTCATTCCCATTCAGCCTCACAGACAATGGATTTACAATGCTTTTTATCCAAAAAACAAAACCCCAAATCCCCAAAGCTTTCTGAAATCAAAATGCCACATTCATTATAGGCTATTAACACCATGCCACTGATGCCTCATTAGAATCTTTGAAGAACACTGTATTTAGAAGCTGTTATGTTTTAAACATTATCAGAATAGGCTTGCTATCATTAAGGTTGAGAAGAGCATTTCATTCTAAACCTCTCTCTTCAGCCATTTTCTCAAACAAAAATGTGCACTTAAAGATATAAATAGTCATCGAAAATGCTGCACATGTCACAGCTGCAGAGTGAGTTAGTTACCACTGCTCTGGGGAACTTTTACTTTTGAAATATCTGACTTTTGTGGTCTTGAGAGTGTTCAAGTGGACACAAGTGCACTTGAGCTCATGTACAACTTGGAAGAGTCTCTTAAAACATTTAGCCCTATTGGCTAGTTTCTTAGCTGGAGTAAATCAGCATAGCTCCACTGACCTTAATGGAGCAATAGCCTTTTGACACCGGCTCAGGATCTGGCACTATGAATTCAAATGAGGGGTAGGCAGAGATAACAAACAGACATTAGTTCTCATGAGTAGCCCACATGAAAATAAGTTAGTTAGCAATATCTAGGACTGGAAACAGTTTCTGAGCAGAGACACTTGTGAAAAGGCATATTGGTTGTTTCTGAGATATAACAACAGTTACTGAGGCTACATTCAAATAAAGTGTCACTTTCAGGTCATTTTGAAGTCTCCATCAGTCAAATGACTGCTCATAACAAGAAAAAAGGGATTGTTTTTCAAGGTTGGCACTGCCCCTGTTTCTCAAATGTATGAGAACATGTTCCTAAAAGTATCCTAACTGGAACCATACAAACATCTCTGGAATTATGTATTCATTGCTCACAAAATATGATCAATCCACTATATTTTGAGACCCCCCCATCCACAGTTCTGTTTAGATTCCGTACTGCAAAATCTTGACATACCTAAATTATAGTGACATTCGTTGTGTATCCATAGTTAAAGGTGAGCTTAGTTTTGTACTCAAAGCAGGGATGCAATCTCTGTTATGTATGAAGAATACAGTGTGTGTTTCCTATATTTGTAAAACTTGCTCTTTGAAAAGTGTACCAATTTTTAGAGAATATACAAGTAAATCCATTAATTAGTTTTGAATTAATATTCATTCATGGGATTTTATTAAATTTATTCTGTATTCAGTCTTTTTTGGTCCCAAATGATAAAGACCACCACACACTCTTCACACATTCAATATTATTAAAATTCATTGGAATCTCTTGCATAGGTTTTGTTTGAAGAAATTAATTTACAAATAAGTTATTAATTGTTGCATTAACTATTATGATAGACTATTCTCAGACAAAAACTGCATTAAGATGGAGTTAAGGTTGAGAGTGCACATCAGTAATTTTACAGTCAGAACATTACAGGGCATGTTGTAATTATCCCCAAACCAACTAACATTACAAACCTATGAAATTCAAAGTTAAGATTACCATGTCTGGATTTCTTTCACCTTATCTGAGCATTTCTGTACTCTAAATGTATCTAAACAACCTTAACTCATAGACTTTAAGGTCAGAAGAGATCATCATAATCGTCATGTCTGACCTCCTACAGATTGCAGGCCACAGAACCTCATCCATCCACTCCTGTAGTAGGCCCATAAACTCTGGCTGAGTTACTGAAGTCCTCAAATCATGATTTAAAGACTTCAAGTTATGGAGAATCCACCATTTATACCGGTTTAAACCTGCAAGTGACCCGTGCCCCATGCTGCAGAGAAAGGGGAACACCTCCCCCCCACCCCAGTGTTTCTACCAATCTGACCTGGAGGAAAATTCGTTCCAAACCACAAATATGGCATTCAGTTAGACTCTGATACCTGAGTGAGACCCACCAGCCAGTCACCTGAGAGAGAATTCTCTGTAGTAACTCAGAGCTCTCCCCTATGTAGTGTCCCGTTTCCAGCTGTTGTAGATATTTGCTCATAGCCGTGACGGATGGGCCACATGCCGTTGTAGGCAACATCGTCATACCATTCCCTCCATAAACTTGTCAAGCTCAGTCTTGAAACCAGTTAGGTTTGTTGCCCCCACTGCTGCCATTGGAAGCATGTTGACCCATTGATTTTATGTTCTAGAACTTCATTCCTCTGATGATTAGAAACCTTCATCTAATTTCAAACCGAAACTTATTGATGGCCAGTTTATAACAATTTATTCTTGTGAAGCTATGCAATAACCATAAAGATTATGAATAATGTGCATGCCTCCCTGCCATTTGGGTCATTATTCCCTGGGTTATATTGCCTGGATGTTTTACTCCTTTCTCTCTTGCCCCCCAAACATCATCTCCCACTGCTTGCTGGCAGCTTCTTTCTTTCTGGTGGCTCGGCTCCCCCAAAGCTGGCTTTGGTTTCCTCTCCTTTTCCTTTATCTATATCAGTGATATTAGAAGAGTCAGCAAGGCTAGCTTCTCTTTCCTGTTTCCATCTGCTTTTACAGGCTTTCTCTTTGCAATGAAGATTCAGGAGGAATGGTAGAAGCAGCTGATAACATGGACAGCCATTGCAATGTGACCAGCCACCTCTTTGCAGATTGCCAGTAAGTGTTCTGTGGACAACTAGTCGTGCGTGGACAGCAGATAAGGTGGATATCTGAAAAAAGTCAGAGGTACTAAAAAATGAAGCAAGAATAGTTGGTGTCTTTAATGACTTCTCAGGAGAAAGGTCACTGGTATCGTGTGATTATTGAATAGGGTTTTATTTTTAGAAAAGTGCCTTGAATCAACCTCTTGTTGTTTACTGTGTATAATAAGCCACCAAAAGCAGAACCTTTCCCCACTTATGATAGAGGTGCCCATAAGCCTTTCATTTAAGGGGGAAATCTCTCTGTGCAGAGCCTCATATTAGACTTTAAATATTTAAATAATTACATTAAATTTCCAGTTACAATGCTGAGGGTGAAAGGTATTTTGCCATGTTAACTGACAACGGTCAAAGATTTTGTCAAGTGTACACAAGCTTCAGAGGAGCCCTGAAGGGAATCTATTCCTCTTGGTCAAATGATTTTTCTCCAGTATCACTGGATATTGAGAAGACATTTGACCAGGTAGAGCAGATTACTTATTTCTGTTACCTGAGGACTTGGACTTCGGAATCCAGTATGCAAGTTTTGTTCCAGGTTCTGTTCAAGAATATCCACAGGAAGACTGAATAGCTGAGATTCTGCCTGCTCTGATTAAGAGGAATTCCAGTAAGGAGGGATGTCCCTTGCCCCATTACTATTTGCCTTATTTGTGAGCTCACCGGCACAGACTTTGTGGGCCAGATCCTTGACCCTGATATGACCCACTTTTGATGATCCAGTTCTTCCAGCACTGAGGGCTCCTTGAGTGGCACTGGTTAGGGGATGTGTCAAGGGACATAGCAGGAATACGGAGTGAGGTTGGAGTGCTGATGTGCTCTGGCAATCCTCAGCCAGTTAGAGCTGGCTGATTATTAATTATTATTATTATTATTTATTATTTGGCAAATAGTAAATTCACAGAAAAATGCCTTTGCAGGGCACTAAAACTATTTGGTTCCTAAATGGTTGAAAATGAATAGTTTTGCTTTTTTGATGAAGAATTTATTTATTCATTCATTTTTGCCAAAACTGATTGCTCAATTCAACCCAAATTCTCAAAAGGAATTTTGGGGGTTCATTTTGACACATTTCATCCATTTTGACATGTTTTGTTTCAGCCGCTTCTAAATGAAACGTTTCTGCTTTTCATATCGGAAAGGGGTTTCATTTTGAACTTTAGCTAATTTAATAAAAAACAAAAAAAGGGGAGTGGAAAATATCCCAGGATGACCCCAAATGAAAAAACAGAATAAAAATAGTTCTGGGTCAAATGGAACGTTCAGCCTGAAATGATTTTTTTTTTTTTCAATTTTCTTTTTGTTTTGGCAAGAAAACACAAAACGTTCATTTTTGGTTCAAACTAAACTGAATTTTTTTTTGGTTTGGCCCCTGAACTAAAAAATCAATTATTCACTTAGCACTACAGCTGATGTTAAGGCTTCTTGAGGGGCTGTCACCAGCCTTTGTAACTTAGAGCAGTCTCTGGGCTAATTTAACTTGTGCTGGAGAACAAACTGGCCTCTGGCAAATCCGGGGAGGAATGGAGCTCTGCTGATTGACACCAGTTGAGCAGCAAGAAAATATTATTTGTAGACTCTTTAATGAATGCAGAAGTAAGAGGAGCATTGCAGCAGAACAAATGGGGAAGCCAAAAACACAAAAGAGAGAGAGGGGCTGAGGGAAGCAACCAGCTTAACCATAAAAGTTATTTATTGCCAGGTAATAACCATACAAGGAGAGCCAAACAAACAAAACAGTTACAATATTAAATCTAGCTTAAATTTGATTACAAAGTCAGATTTAGAAAACTATACCTGATCACACAAGTCAGGGTTAGAAAGCTGTACCTAGAGTACAGAGAGAGAGAGAGTTGGGTTCTCACCACTCCATGAAGCTTGAACCAGTCGGGGTTCCCAGGTGGTGGTGGTGGTAGCTGAAGGTCTGGAGTGCTGGAGACAGACGGAGCCCCCAGCACGATCAGTCAAAAGAAGATAAAGTCCCAAAGGAACGGATATGGATTTTGGATCCAGGAGGCATCAGACGCCTTACTTGAGCGTGGGTAGGGATTTTTGTAGGGAAACAAAAATGGTTCAAGGGAGAACACTAGATTTGTTTATGGGTAAACTGGTGGCTCAAGGAAGTATACCAAAGTGTTTTGTTCAGGCTAGTGAGCTGGAGAGTTTGGTAGTGTCCAATGCAGAAAAGGACTCAGCGGAGGAAGGGAACAAAGCAGTGTTCTTAGAATTCCTTCTTGAACTGTTCCAGTGCAGTGCTGTACATTTAAAAGCACAACAGCAGAGTAGTTTAAAACACTTTCTGAGGGAAAATTAGAGATTGCTTTCCCAGTCCAATATTGATGTAGAGCAAACTGTGCTGATACCACACAAGATTAACACTAGGGAAGCCAGACTGGTAAAACAGACACCTTACTGGTTATCAGTTGAAAAGAGGGGAGAAACTTTAAGAGTTACTGAAGAAATGCAACATGAAGGTAGAGTTGAATCTTCAGACAGCCCTTGGGCCTTGCTCATAATACTGGTAAAGAAAAAGGATAGCAGCACTCAAAAGCTGAATGAAGTCATCTTGAAAAATTTGTATCCTTTGCCAAGGATAGATGATACACTGGATGCTGTGGCAGGGTCAGTTTGGTTTTCCACATTGGACCTCGAAAGTGGGTAGTGGCAGGTGCAAGTGGACCCTATGGACAAGGAGAAAATGGCATTTACATCAAGGCAATTTGAGGAGATGCCATTTGGCCTATGTAATGCAGTGTTTGAAAGGCTTATGGACAGGATTTTTCATGGTATGCTCCCTTCCACTTGTTTTCTATATCTAGACAACATATTGGTGCGTGCTAAGGATTTTGAACAAGAAATGATGCATTTGTAAATGGTCTGTGACAGGCTTAATGAAGTTAATTTGAAGCTGATTCCAAAGAAGTGTGAACTGTTTCAAAAGAAGATAACAACATACCTGGGATACGCCATAAGTGCAGAAGAAATTTCCACAGACCAACGCAAAACTGACGTTTTGGAAAACTGGCCAACCCCTAGTACGGATGTTGTTATACCAGTATAAAGGTGCCATGACCAAGGTAACTGAGTCAACGCTAGGTGGCCTTGTACTGCTTTAGCTGTACTGATACAGTTAAAGTGGTACAATTTTATGTGTAGACAAGGCAAAACTTAACCTTGGTTCTAAGAATCAAGCTGGACTCTTTCTTTCCCACACATCATCACCAGCAAAAGGTTCTATAGATCAGATTAGTCCTTCATTTACACCTATTGTTATGAAATCCTATTGTCTTTCTTTTATGGCCCCAGTGGCCTGTGCAAGCCCAATGTATTTAATTTTTTTAATCACTTGATAGCCCTAGTTTTTATCAATTTTTGTTCTGTTTGTACACTATGTACATACAGGAGAATAATTTAATTGCAATTAATCACGTGATTAAAAAATTAATCCTGATTAATCACACTGTTAAACAATAATAGAATACCATTGATTTAAATAGTTTTGGATATTTTCTACATTTTCAAATATATTGATTTCAGTTACAACACAGAATACAAAGTGTACAGTGATCACTTTATATTTATTTTTGATTATAAATATTTGCACTGTAAAAAATGAAAGAAATAGTATTTTTCAATTTACCCAATAAAAGTACTGTCATGTAACTTCTTTATGATGAAAGTTGAACTTACAAGTATAAAATTATGTACAAAAAAACCTGCATTCAAAAATAAAACATTGTAAAACTTTAGAGCCTACAAGTTCACTCAGGCCTACTACTTGTTCAGCCAATCGCTCAGACAAACAAGATTGTTTACATTTTCAGGAGATAATGCTGCCCGCTTCTTGTTTACAATGTCAGAACAGGCATTCTCATGGCACTGTTGTAGCTGGTGTTGCAAGATATTTATGTGCCAGATGTACTAAAGATTAATATGTCTCTTCATGCTTCAACCACCTGTGATTCCAAAGGAGATGCTTCCATGCTGATAACGGGTTCTGGTCGATAACCATCCAAAGCAGTGTGTTCTGACGCATGTTTATTTTCCTCATTTGAGTCAGATGCCGCCAGCAGAAAGGTTGATTTTCTTTTTTGGTAGTTTGGATTCTGTAGTTTCCGTATCAGAGTGTTGCTCTTTCAAAACTTCTGAAAGTTTGCTCTACACCTCATCCCTCTCAGATTTTGGAAGAACCTTCAGATTCTAAAGCCTTGGGTTGAGTGCTGTAGCTATCATTAGAAGTCTCGCATTGGCACCTACTTTTTTTTTTTTTTTTTTTTTAAATCTGCAGTGAAAGTCTCCTTAAAACGAACAACGTGTGCTGGGTCATCATCCAAGACTGCTATAACATGAAATATGTGGCAAAATGTAGGTAAAACAGAGCAGAAGACATACAATTCTCCCCCAAGGAGTTCAGCCACAAATTTAAGTACTGCTGCACTGGGGAAAGGCTCCAGCAATGAGGGAGAGCTCTGGTGGGAGGAGGAAGAGGCAATGGGGAAAGGATCTGGCAGTTGCAAGAGCATTTCCTTGCTGCAGTGAAAGGCTCCAGCAGTGAGGAGTTACTTGAGCCTTTCCCCCCACCTGGGCCTTTCACTGCCACGTGTAGCTACACACCCTGCAGCTAGTGTGGACACAGCCTACCTTTAACTGCAGCATGTAGCTACATGTACTCTACATGCTGCCACAAATGTAGACGTGGTCTACGCGTGCTGCAGTCACGCCTCTGATTGTAATGTACACATACCCAGGGAGCAGGTCTGCAAAGTAAAAAAGTGCCCCTTTTTTTACTTAATCACCTTTGGAAAAGTAGAACTTCACCTTCAGTAGAGATGGGCGAGTGTTCCTAAATTTCTGATTGTTTTCTGATATGAAAAACCGTCCACCAGGGACTAGATGAGACATTACATTCATTTTAATTGTGCCCAAAACAAGATTTGAAGCATCCTTTCTCTGAATGGGAAAAAGCTCACATGTTACGCTTACTGCACCATCAACTTTATTTCTACCCCTGAAATAGTGAGACCCAAAGAATTTTATTTTTATTAATTAACACCAAAAATGTGCTAGATGCTGTATAGAATGTGTAGGGGAAAAATTCTCACCTTAGAGAATTTATGGTCTATATAAAGAGCTGAAACAACAAGCAGATGCAAGGAAAAAAAGAGGAAGGAAACGAAGAGGACAAAGGTTACAGACTTGGCTTAGACAGGTATGGAGCCATCTGAACTGATTTTTAATTGAAGGGGTTTCTTTAAGTGTGTTCTGATATGTTATAAAACATTACTGATTTTGGGGTGAGTTGAAGTGGTGAGGGGAAGGAGAAGAGACTATGGCTGTAATTGTGTGGGAAGATGGGAGGAGGAAAAAAGAGAAACCCAGGGGAGGAGAGGGATCAGATGTATGGTAGGCTGAGACAAACCAGTTAGCGAGCCATGGACGTGGTGGAAGAGGAACATAATTAAGGTGAAACTGACAACCAGATAATGATCAGAATGTTCATTGTTCCGAAACAATGAAGAAAGGCCTTGAATTTATCCTGTGCACCCTCACTGGCAGCAGCAGATGTAGGGAAGGAGATGTGCGGGTCTAGATCTTTTCCAAATCCTTGCTGCTGCTAATTCCCATCTCAGGGGAGGGAGGGAGGAAGGAGAGCAGGATGCTGAGACAGATCCCTAGGCTTGTCCTTCTGGGGCACAGGGTTAGGTTGGACTAGAGTAGTTGCTTTGCGAAAAGGAAATAGAATTGCCTAGATTTAGCAGCTGAATATAAGGAAACCAAACTAGGTCTCATCTTGCTCCAACCAACTTTGAGAGTATCAGCTTTACGTCCTTCAGTGTAATGCAAATGTTATAAAGGGTTAACAAGACATTTAAAAGATAACTAAAGAGCTGGTGATTTGATTGTATTTTTAATGAACTTCCTGTTCTTTACTACTTGCTGGAGTGTCTCAGGTGCTTGCTTTAGACACCATATTAAAAACTGTTGATTACTTGATTGAAGTCAGGTCAATTAGAAATTAAAAGGTGCAAAACTTCAACCCACTGATAAAGGACCATTTCTGTTTGCTCTTAACTTGTACATGGTAGATTCTTCAGTCACTGATTGAAGTATTCTAATAAATGAGGACATGTTGCTATAAAAATGTTGATCCTCCCTTGAAAGAGAATCTGTCTATCTTAGGTACTTCTGTTATCCCTTTTACAGTAATATCCGAGCACCTCACAATCATTCACTTATTTTTACCCGCAACATCACTCTTATTATTGCCGCAGGACAGAAGAGGAGAAGAAGCGGGGGACACTGGAGGGGAGAAGGGAGAACCATCATGTGTTAGGGAAAGCTATTAAACCTCCACCCTTGCTGCAGAAATCATGCACTACTGCTTGGGAGCTGAAAAGCAGCTGATAGTGAAGTGACTGGCTTGCCCAGCTCTCTATTTGCTGATCAGTCCGGCTCCCACTGTAGGCCCTGCCCCAGCTGGCTGTGGAATGGCAGTTAAGTAGCTTACCGAGGGGAGTAGAAGATGGCAGAGGTCCTTTTTACCAGCGACCACCAGCATGGGGGGGGGAGAGGAAGCGGGGCTCTGATGAAGGGCGGGGTTAGAGATTCCAAGTGGGAAGGTGAGGATAGAAACAAAAGGTGCTCAAAGGGACTTAGGTGCCTAGATCCCAGATTTAGATGCCCAAGTCTCAGTTTTAGGCACCATAGCATTCCCTCAAACCCCCGTTGGCTGTAAGAGAAAGGGAACGAAGCACCTAAATTTACACAGCACCTAAATTTTTGCTGTAAAAGTCCCCATGGCACCTACATTTCTGCTTCCAGGCACGTGCACTGCTGCCTCACTCTAGGCATGTGAATTGCTGTCTTATGCCTAAGCCCCAGCATGAGCCACAAACCAGGGAAAGATAGGTGTTCCTCTGCCTAGCTTTCTTGAGGGGCCTGATCTGGTAGGTGTGCTCAGGGCATGCTTAACTCCACACCAACTACCCCGGGGGAGGACACCGCCTCTCTCCTAACTTTTAGACCAGCGGTTGAGGAACTCACCCAGGATGTGGGAGAGAAGGTTCAAGTCCCCCCTCTGCCTGATACGGAGAAAGGATTTGAACAGGAATCTGCCATCTCTCAGGTGAGTAATGTAACTACTGAACAATGGGATATTCTGATGTGGGTCTCTCTCAATTTCTCTTGTTGAAGCCATTCTACTTTTAGTTAAATATTTATTGGGCCAGAAAGAGAATGACAGTCACTCTGTAGTTGATTTCAGTGTTGCTGTAGCTGTGTTGGTCCCAGGCTATGAGAGACACAAGGTGGGATAGGTAATATCTTTTACTACTAGACCAACTTCTGTAGGTAAAAGAGACAAGCTTTCGAGCTACACAGAGTTCTTCTTCAGGTCTGGGGACGGTAATCTGAGTGGCACAGCTAAATACAGGTGGAACAGATTTTTAGCATAAGGAGTTAACAGAGGTTACAAGAGACCATTCAGGACAAAGTGGGCAATTAACACCTCTGCAGTCATAGGAAAAAGGAGAGTTAATGGGTTGCAGATTGCTGTAATGAGACATAAAACCAGTGTGTCTACTGAGTCTATGATTTTCAGTGTCTAGCAAAGTTATATATTTAAGCTGCCAGGCTCATCTTTTGTGCAGGTTTTCTTTGAGCATGGGATGTCAGATATGCAGTGATCATTTTGTGAAAAACATTCACCCGCAGGTGATACAGTGTTTTTGTCTTTTATCATTTTTCTGTGTGAGTTCAGTTGAGAGCAGTGATTCTCTGGTTTCACCTACATATTTGTTGTGGGTGCATTTCATGAACTGGATGAGGTGCACCACACATTGTGAAAGGCATGTGTAGGACCTAGGATCCTCAAAGGTATATTGTGTGGGTGTGACACTCTATACCTCGGGGGACTGCCTTGTAACCCCAGTATTAATCGTTTATATATAAACTGTGATATTTAATCTAAAGCATGTCATGGGAAAGGTTATGATCTGCTGAAACTCACTGGTCTATCTAAATATGTATATCTTTAGTGCATATGAGGTTATGAGATTGTGTTGTATGGTTGTCACTAAAATATGCTGTGAGTTGGGGAATCGACCAGATATTAGATCCCAAGAAGCAACAATTAGGGAGGTAACCGATGCCTGCATGGGTGTCAAAAAAACATCAACAGCCATTGTCCAGCAAGGAAGTTACAATTCAGTGACTCACTTGCACAAGGCCACACCAGGGGAATTGCTCAACCTTGCCTGGGGTGACTCGACAATGCCCACCAAACATGCCATATGAAATAGGGGACAGAGGCCTCATGGTTGGTCCTTTCTTTTCTCCCTACCCACACTGAAAGAAACGAGAACACTGGAACTGAGGAGACTGGTCCCCAGGCTAAGAGGGAGAGCTTGCATATGAAACACTGTAACCAACCTACAAGTATCCAGTGGGGTGAGAAAAACGGCTTAGCCCAGATACTGCCTACTCTATTAAGGCTGAGAATTTAGACACCGTGCTTACCTTTTATTTTCCTTCGGTACCTACTCTGACTTTTGCCTATTACTTATAATCCATCTTTTGTAATCAATACATTTATTCTAACGTTTATCCTTACCAGTGAGTTTGACTGAAGTGTTTGGTAAATCTGCTCAGTTTGCGAAGGCTGGTGTATGTGGTGAATCAATTAATAAACTTGCTTTGCTCAAGAAAGGGTCTTGTATCACTTTCCAGTGATACAAGGCTGGGAGCTGGTGGGATTAGACTGGTGTTTTTCTCTGTATGATTCGTGAGTGGCTCTGGGAGCATTCATGCAATTTGGCTGGCTGTGGGGCTCCATATGCAGTTGTAGTGAGTGGTAACAGCACCTAGAGGGGTTTTCTGCTTGTCACCAATAAGGCATTGTGAGAGACAACCCAGATTAGTGAGTAAAGGGGCACAGTGGTTCCACAGCCCCAGGTTCCATCCGGGGATCCTGCCACAGTGGTGCAGCAAGCAGGATGAACTGCACAACTT
Organism: Eretmochelys imbricata; assembly: GCF_965152235.1. Taxonomy (NCBI): domain Eukaryota; kingdom Metazoa; phylum Chordata; order Testudines; family Cheloniidae; genus Eretmochelys; species Eretmochelys imbricata. Next base: position 230,077,302 of record NC_135572.1, on the reverse strand, counting down.
GTACTGAGCGAATTTGGCACTTCATACACTGTGATAGAGATTTTAAGTGAGGCTTCAAGTGTAGTGCTAAGGATGGTCAAGAGGAGTTTATCAGTTTGTTATATTCTGTTTGCTTATTTTTGGAAAGGGAAGTAGGGACAGAAAAGAAAAGAGAGTGAAAGCAGTGAAGCCATTGTGAAACTGGAGCTGTTCAGGCTGCAGGTGGCAGAAAAAGAGAGAGAGCACCAGAGAATCTTGGAGCTGAAAGAACTGGAGATAAAGGAGAATCAAAGAGAGTGGGAGGAAAGAGAGAGAGCGCAAAAACACCAAGTGGACCTGCTAGAGAAACAGAACCAGAAATCACTGACCCAATGAATCCGGTCACTCCAAAAATCCATAATTAGGGCCATTTATGTCCTGCATACAACAAGGCAGATGATATTACTGAATATCTGACTAGCTTTGAAAGGCTGTGTGCAGTGCACAAAATCCCTGATGCCAAAAGAGTTCCTACCCCGATGGCAAAATTAACTGGTAAAGCTCTAAATGTATTCAGTGAAATGCCCATTGACGATGCGTTAGACTCTTGTAAATTTAAAAATACTGTTTTGCAAAGGTTTCAGATTTACCCCTGAAACATATATAGCTAAATTTAGGACTCTTAAGAGGGGTATTAGTAATGGGGAATAAGTAAACAAATTTGAAAATTTGATCGGAAAATGGGGGAGGGGCAAAGGAGTGGCAAGCTTTGAAGGAATGTTGGATCTTGTTGCTCAAGAGCATTTCCTAAGCACATGTAAGGCAGATGTAAAGCAGTGCCTATGGGACAAAAATGTAGGGACTCTGGATGAGATGGCATCTCTAGCTGATGCCTTTGAATAGACCCAGGCATCTGTTGACAGCAATCCATCAAAAGAGGGGTTTAAACCTGGTGGGAAGGGAGGATCCTGTTTCATCCCTAGCAAGAAATAAGGGGGTTGGGAGCCCAGAAATTCTCTTCCCCAAAAACATCCCGTTACTGGTAAATCCTATCCCAAACCTCCTGTCAAAACAGAGGAGCCCAGAAGGTGTTACCTCTGTAACTCCACTGAGCACCTGAAGAATAAAGGCCCCAAGCTGAAGGAAAATAAGCCACCAATAGCCCATGTTACCGCGTCTGTCTTCAGTCCAGAGGCCCCAGAGGAGAACCAGGCAGGAACACCCACATTTTACCTAGCAAGTTTTGTGGGGACTGGCTCCTGTGAACCAGATGTGGAGCCACATTAAAATTGTCAGAATTAATGGCAGAGAAGATGTGGGGTGGAAAGATACAGGGGCCCAGGCGCCTCTGGTTAAACAGAGCATGGTCCCAAAGGCCAAATGGCAGAGATTGTGGGTGTGAGTGAAACCAGATTCTCCGTACCACTAGCTAAAATTCATGTGGTGTGGGAAGGTCTGGAAAGCAATCTGATTGTTACCATTACCCCCAATGGAGGGCATACCGGCTGACATGTTAGTGGGAAATGGTTTCTTCCACAAGGCTAAGAAGACTGTTAGTGTGGTGACCCATAGCAAGAAGGAATAATATATTGGGTTCCCAGGGGGAGGGGTCGAAGCCCCAGGAGCTGCTGAGGGGAATGGAGGAAGTTTCTTTGATTCTTCTGCTTTCAGGTAGGGGAAGGGCTGGAACGAGCTCCTTCACGCCCAAGGAATACAGAATATCCTTGGGATCAGGGGCAGGGGAAATGTTGCCTGTGACTGAAGATGCTGTCCCAGTTGTTAGCTGCCAGGGTTTTGCAGATGAGCAAAAGATAGACCCCACTCTAAAGAGCACAGGGAGATGTGTCCCAGAGGGGAGCCCAGAGAAGGGTGATGGAATCTTAGAAATCACTGAGGTGGATGATGGTTCCTTTAACTCTACAGCAGGGGGAAGCAGCATGCTTCTAGGTGTGTAGGAGTGGTTGAGACCAGCCTCTGCACTGAAGCTGGAAGCCACACCACCCCCGGAAGGGAGCGGGGTGTAGCATCTGTCAGTGAGAAAACTGTCCAGGCTGTTAGCTGTGAACCCTTCACAGCTGAACAGGGGATAGATCCCACTCTAAAGAACATAGAGGGACATGTCTTAGAGGGCGATCCAGACGGGGAAACTGGGGAAGTGACGGGAATGACTCTTCACTGGTCATTTGGGAGAGGATGCCCAGGACAGAATGGTTGATTCAGCATCTGTGAACCCAGGCATTCATCCTGTGACCCAGGTTTGGAGAAAGAACTGTGTAACTTACCTCCTGGAGGTGATCAGTCACACTGCTGACTTCTTGGGGACAGAAAAAGAAGTGACCGAGGGTACCTTAATCCAGGTCCCTGCTTTTCAGGATGCTGTTCCTGATAGGCTTTTGGAATGTTAACTGTGTCTCTAAATCAAGATGCAGCTCCAACGTCTGTGATAGCAGAGGAGTTGAGACCAGAAAATTGTCAGGTGGTGGTTTGTGAGAATGCAAATGACGCAACTAATGGGGCAGGGTGTTTTCCCCCAGGCTGGTGAGATACAGAAAACAGTTATGAAAAAGCTACTGGGGAAAGGTGCATCTAATCAAAGGGGAAACACACTTAGCACAGATCACAGCCTTCTCGGAAAAGAGGGCTGGAAAGGACTCAGTGCTTGGAAGGGGGAAACACAAGATAACCCTAAAAAGGGAGCTGGATTTTTTGCATATGTACAGTTTTGGGGTTGGGAGACAGCTCCCCAAAGGACCAGCCAATATGCAGGATCCCCCTAAACCCCTATCTTGCCAGACCCAGAACAGCTGTGTCCCTTCTATTCTCCAACCTGGGCTGCCTTTTACCTGACTTTGCAGTCAGAGCTATCAATCCTGGTCTGCTCTCACAGCCTCCAGCATGTAAGTTACTCCCAGTTGTATTATATGAGCAATATAGCCAGCCACTCTTGAATTACACCAGCAAATTCCCAGTCCCAGACTTACGCTAGAAATGTATGTCATGTACTATCCAGCTCTCTCCGGGACAATACAAACTCATATAAAGTCTATCATTTTATTAATAGAAAACTATCTACACAAATCCTGTTATCTCAGATGGGGTTTCCCAAACACTTCAATCCAACACACTGGTTTAGATAACTCAATAAAAAAAGTTTTATTAACTACAGAAGGATAGATTTTAAGTGATTACCAGTAATGAGGCATAAAAGTCAGAATTGGTTACAAGAAAATAAAAGTAAAATGCAACTAAGTGCCTAACTTAACAAGCTAAAGTAAATTCAAAGCAAAGGTCTCTCTCACCACATATTTCAACAGCCTTACTGGCTGAATTTCTTTCAGTCAGGATCCCTCTCGCAGTCTAGTGCTGCTTCCTTTGTTCTTCCATTGTTGTCCATGCCAAGGGTAGAGAGAAAGGGGAGATCATTTGGGGTGTATGGTCTTCCTTCTTTTACTATAAGAATCATCTCCAGCTGAGGTTCAGGAGACAGAAAGTCTGTGTGGGTGGGAACCCCAAGATGTTTCTTTGTCAAGATGTAGGGTTTTTCCCACACCCTCTTGTCTGCCAAAGAATGACCACTTAACCTGGCTGAGGCATCCGCTTTCATTTTGTCTTAGAGGAACTGGTTTGTGGTTGCTCCCCTGACTTGGAACATGTCTCATTAACACCATACAGAGGGATCTTATAACTTTATATACAGTGTTGCCGTACATATTTTACCAGGACAATCATGATCAGCAAATTCTGAGTTTTCAAACAATACCTCACCAGGCCTACTTTGTACAAAATGTATCATCATTTTGTAAAAGGGGTAAACGTAGGGGTACAGACTGTCACAGCCCCCCACAGATACTTTATTCTTGCCCCTGATTTTATCTTTGTATTGTTCTCCTTTTGTGCTTCGAGAACCTTCTCCATCTTTGCTCTGTACAGCCTAAGGAGCCTGCTTCCTCCACACAAACTTCGATGCTGCCTCTTTCCTTGCTGCAATCTGCTGCTTCTAATTTAGTAGCATTTGACATTTTTGCTTTGCAGTCACTTTGCACATGTGTAAATGATATCACAAGGTGAAAAGCACTGAGGTCAGATCCATGCCCTATTCAGGGGATGTGGGGATCAGTGCAACCTTAGCACAGCACAAACTAGGGCAGCCCTAACTCATGTCCCTCTTGCAAGGGCCTCTTAATCATCTGCATTAGCCATACCACTGTTGACCAGCTAAGGCCCAAACATGGGACACAGTGTATGACAGAGACAAAATGAGGAGGACACAAACTGTTCATGGAGGGAATTTAAAATCCTGTAGTGCAGATCATTCTTTCTTCCTCAGCACAGGGTAAGAGACTACGTGATCTCTTAAGTTTCCTTCCAGCCTTATACATCTATAGATTCTTCTTCTTCTTATTATTATTAATATTAACATTTATATTATAGTAGCGCCTAAAGGCCACAACAAACTTATTCTCCATTGTGCGAGGCACTGTACACACACATCAGAAATGACACACAAAAGAACTCATATTCTAGTAGACAAAACATAACAGGAAGATAAGGGAAACCTGGGGGCTGGATTGGGGAGAAGAGAGAAGTTTTTTAATATTATAGGATGTGTGCAATTCTGTACTACTGATGAAAGTAATTTTCAATGAGAATAGTTGAGAGAACTCATATTTGTGTAGAAAGTGAGAAATATGGGAACTCACGTGAGTGATGTCCCTCAAAATGAGGTAGGTTTGAGAGGTATGGCCCTGGTCATGCTTCCCCACAACACACCTCAAAACTCTCCAACCGTGGCCAGCCTCTTACTCAGTGCAAAATAAGAGGCAACACAGAGCAGTCAGAGCAGCTCTGTGCCTGACATAGGAGCTCTCTACACTGGGAGCATTCACCAGAGTTGAGGTCAGGTTTATGTCTACCTTCAAGCCCTTTGACATCATCCTATTTACCTAGTTCCCCCCTTCCCCCCCCCCACGCCCCGAATGTAGGATATTCACCTTGGTACCAATTATTAATGCTAACGGGAATCATGCATATAGCTCCCAGGATGCCCAGGAAGGAAAAGGAGATCCTGTTAAGTTCCATCTTTACAAAAAAGCACCTGCGAAAACAAGAAAAGAATAGGAGACTTTGGGATTGTAGATTTGCGACAGGAATAATTTTTAGAACTCTGGCTACAGGTGGTTGGGAGACATAGATTACCTCACTTGTCCAATCAGAATACTGAACAGCTTTCTGTTCATAGTTGTTGAACAGGTAATAAAGTGAAATAAAAGAAAGAAGGAAATTTCAATGGGGAAAGAAAATGAGGGCCCAATTAGAACTGAGCAAATAACTGATTTTTATTTATTTATTTTTTGATTCAGGTCCAAAATGGGAAATCTGAAAACAAAATTGGTTGTTTTGAAGCTAAACTGATTTTTTAAAAAAAATTTCTCACCAAAACAAAAAATTTGAAGATGATGATTTGTTTTGAATCAAAATATATAATTTTGGGTGGGGTTTTTTACCCTTTTTTTTTTTAAAAAAAAAAAAGCTAAATTTCTAAACAAAGCACAGTTTTGAAACAAAATAATCAAACCATTTCAGTGCAATGTGTGAGCACCTAATTCACTATTCCTCCACACCCATGTCCACTTGATGAGTTGAATTTGGGAACAAGTATATGGCTTTGATTTTTTCTGAGCTTTTTATTTTAGACAAGAAATACTAATAATTATTGGCCTTGTACTGCAAAGCCCATTTATTAGTATTTTCTGATTTTAAAATATTAATTTATACTATTATGGCACTTCTGTGGTCTGGCATCTGCAGGTAGGTCTCAGGGTTCTAATCCTGGCTCTGACACTGCCTCGCTTTGTAACCAGAGACAGTGTCCTTACCTCTCTGTACCTGTTTCACCATCAGTAAATTGAAGAGAAATGATTTGATTAATATTGCTTCACAAAGTTAATGTGAAGGTTAATTGATGTTTTTATGGAATTCTGAAGGTGTGTAGCACTGTATAATTGCTAACTATTACTGCTCAGGCCACATACTGGCTTGAAGGATTTTCATACTTATGCTACACCCAAAGTAGGACAACTTAATATTCCTGGCAAAGCTGCAGTAAGTAGGGTTTTCCCTCCCTTATCTACCTATAGTACCTTAACTAACCTAATTACATTGATTTGCACCACCTTTGTAATTAAACAAAAAAACCTAAAGGCATATTTGTATGGGGAAAATAAATTTGGTCAAGACTCTCTACATTTGTTGGTTGTAAAGTGAAGATGGAATAAGTGGGCAAGAAACAAGGTTGCCATTTAGGGATGGTTGGGGGGCTTCTGCACCGCCCCCAAGTTTTGTATAGGAGGTGCCCTCCCAAATGTCGCTCTTATCTACAGCATGGCATCAGTGTGGAATGTGAGTTCTGCAGTGGAGAGCTGCTGCTCCCAGCTTGTGCCCCTGGGACGGGAAGTCAATATTTTGTTTACAAACAGAGGCAGGGTGATTACGATAAGAAAGGGTGGGTGATTAAATTAAGGATCTAGGAGTCATTAGATGAGCCTGTGAAACAGGAATCCCACTGTAGGGGGTGGGGGATGTTGAAGAGAGAACACAGGGGACTCAGGCCTTCACAGAACAGCTGCATAGGGTAGACACTTTTGGGCTCAGGAAACAAACACTGACTGGTGGGATCATATCGTCATGCAGGTGAGGGATGACGAGCAGTGGCTACAGTTTTGTCAACAAAAGTTATGTCAACACTCAAAAAGCACTATAATAAAAATTAGTATTGCATGTTCACACTCACTCCCTCTGTCAGCAGAGTGTGTCCACAGTTGGGACACTATCATCGACAGTGTGAGCAATGCACTGTTGGTACCTATCCCACAGTCCAGCTCAACACCTTCTGTCGCCAGGTCTTGTGGGAAGGTGGAGCATATCCCAGCACATCTTGGGACTAGGCTCAGTGTCCCATGATGCATTGTTTTCTGTCCCAGCAATCAATGGGCTTCTGGCTTTTGTTTTGTGGCATTTTTCAACAGCCTTTGTTTGCTGTGCACCCCGGCGTCTTTGTGAGAAGGGATGGATCCTGCTCTGCTCTCCTATGCTCTGATAACTGTCATGAAGACATTGCGGATGGCAGTGCAGTTAATCGGAAAGTTCCTAACTGAAGAAGAATCCCAGTTGCCTGACATGCTGTGTGATATGGATAGGAGCAACTTTAGATTGCTTTTGGCATTCACAGAACAGCTGCATAGGGTAGACACTTTTGGGCTCAGGAAACAAACACTGACTGGTGGGATCATATCGTCATGCAGGTGACGGATGACGAGCAGTGGCTACAGAACTTTCAGATGCAGAAAGCCACCTTCCTGGACCTATTTTCAGAGTTCGCCCCAGCACTATGGCACAAGGACACCAAAGTGAGAGCTGCCCTATTGGTAGAGAAGCGTGTGGCAATCGCTGCATGGAAGCTGGCAACTCCAGACTGCTGCTGGTCGGTCACAAATCAATTTGGAGTGGGGAAGTTGACCACTGAGGCTGTGTTAATGCAAGTGTGCAGGGCAATTAATCGCATCTTGCTACGAAGGACCGTGACTCTGGGAAATGTGCGTGAAATAGTGAATGGTTTGCAGAAATGGGTTTCCCTAACGTGGAGGGATGATAGACGGCACTCATACTCCAATTTTGTCACCAGACCACCTTGCAACAGAGTACATCAGTAGGAAAGGGTACTTCTCTATGGTGTTGCAGGCGCTTGTGGATCACCGTGGGCGTTTCATTGACATCAATGCGGGATGGTCTGAGAGTGCATGACACGCGCATCTTCAGGAACACTGGCCTGTACCGAAAGCTAAAAGCGAGGACTTTCTTTCCAGACCAGAAGCTTACAGTGGGGGATACTGAAATGCCCATAGTGATCCTGGGAGACCTGGCATATCTCTTACAGCCCTGGCTCATGAAACCTTACACGGGAAACCTGCACAGCAGTAAGGAGCAGTTCAACAACAGGCTTAGTAGGTGCCAGATGACAGTGGAATGTGCCTTTGGCAGGTTCAAGGCACGCTGGCAATGCCTTTATGGCAGGTTAGACCTCAATGAGGATAATATCCCCATGGTCATAGCTGCCTGCTGTGCTCTGCATAATCTTTATGAAGCTAAGGGTGAAAGGTTTGCTCAGGGGTGGAGTGTTGAGGCAAACCGCTTGGCTGCTGATTTTGAACAGCCAGATACCAGGGTTATCAGAGGGGCCCAGAGGGGAGCAATTTGAATCAGGGAGGCTTTGAGGCAACACTTTGAAAATGAGAAGCACTAATAAAAATGAGAAGCAATTTCTCTGTGATTGGTGCTGCGATGTTACATTGCATGTAGTTTTCATAAGAAGTAACGCTGAAATTTGGGGCCTTACATTCCAGTAAGCAAATGATTAAACTGTCTGTGTGTTTCTTGTTAGTGCCTGCTATCTCAATTTGTAGAAAACAAATAAAGATGAGTTACCGTTCAAAAACTGTTTTTATTGCACAAGAAACAACACACACACACACAGACACACAAAGATGCTTGGTGGGAAAGGAGGTACCAGGGAAGGGCAGACTTTCAGAGCTATGCATAGGTTCAGCAATGATTTTAAAAGTTGTCTGAGGGGGTGGAGTGAAGGGAAAACCGAGAAGTCCCGGAAAGCAGCAGGGACTCTGAGGGTGGAGTCTGGGGGCAAGGAGGCATGGAAAAGAGTTCTGAGTGTGCTGCAGGGGAAGGCAGGCACGCATCTGCTCAGTCTGGAGCATTATTAAGGACTTTAGCATCTGTGTTTGCTCCTCCGTGACTTTAATCATCTGCTCAGTAGCATCCTTAAACTCCTGATTTTCTTTTCTGTCCTGGCTTTCGGCCTCCTTCCACTCCTTGAGTTCCCCTTTCTCTGCTTTGGAGAAGTGCAGTACCTCCTGGATCATGTTGTCTTTGCTTCGTCTTGGGTGCTTTCTTATCTGGCAGAGATGCTCGGCCAGTGTATGTGGAGTGTTCCTCAAAGCCACATCTGCTGAAGCACAGGGAACAATGTACAGAAGCATGATTGTTAAGTTCTCGCTCAGTATTGAAACATCTACTACATGCTTGTGGCGTCTACCCTGATCCCGATGCTGCTGCTTGCCTTTGTGCCACTTTGGTCCCTGCACAAGTGATTGCCAAATGGCACGGGAAAGTTTCCGACAATGGGCCAAGGAACAAAGCAGCTCTTCCAAGAAATCTTCGGCAGACAATTGCCGAGTACCTCCAGGAAACTTTCCTAGAGATCTCTCTGGAAGATTCCCATGAGATCTCTCTGTGCATCAACACCCTGTTCTGCCATACTGATTAGCTACACAGGAAATGTCCAGCTCATGGAAACACAACCAGCCTCCCACATTTCTATACCCCGAACCCACCTCTGCACAACACAAACCACAGCCACTTACCAGGCGTCTCCTCTCCTGCTTCTTGCTCGTCGGAGAGCAACTGCTGAGACGGGCTAGACGCCTCCGGAGTGGAGAACAGTTCCTGGTTACCTGCCCCACCGGGCGACCCTGCCAGGAGCTCCACATTGTTGTCTAACTTCACCTCTTCATCAATGATTTCATCCCCCAGGTTAGGTCCCCTTTCCACCACCTCCAGGCCCACCAAAGTATCCATGGCAGTGGAGGTGGGATTGCCACCAAGGATAGCGTCCAGCTCCTTATAGAACTAGCAGGTCTTAGGTGCAGCATCAGAGCAACAGTTTGCCTCCCTTGCCTTCTGGTATGCCTGCCTCAGCTCCTTTATCTTCACTCTGCACTGCAGCATGTCCCGATCATAGCCCTTTTTGCACAAGCCTTGAGAAATCTGCCGTAGGTATCAAAATTCCTACAACTGGAGCGCAGCTGGGACTGCACAGACTCCTCTCCCCATATACTGATCAGATCCAGCAGTTCCGCAGTGGTCCAAGCAAGAGAGCGTTTGCTGCGATAAGCCATGATCACCTGGGAAGATGCAATGAGACCTTTCTACGCTGAGCTCACAGGAAATGGGATTTCAAAAATTCACATCTTCTAATGGGTAGGGGTGGATGGTTGTTTACCTGGCTGCAGGGCAGTGGAGTTCAAACTGCTGACCAGAGTGGTCAGAATGGGCATTGCAGGACACCTCCTGGAGGCCAATTAAAGCAATGAAATCAAACGTTGTGTCTATACTGGCAGTTTGTCAACAAAAAATTTTGCACAAAAAGCCTTATGTCTCTCTTTGGAGTAATTTTATTTTGTTGCTAAAACAGGCCATTTTTGCCATCAGAAGTCACATCTCAGTGTGTATGCATTCACTGTTTTGTTGACAAAAGGCAGCTTTTGTCGACAAAACTCTGTAGTGTAGACAAGGGCTCAGAAGAAATACAGCCAAGTCCTCTGAGCCAAGGTTACATTCAGAAAAGAGGGGGATTTGAGGGGCATAGTTGAAAAGAAGGGTCCCAAACACCTGGAAAGTTAAGTGCTTTGTAAACCCCACTAGATACCTAGCTACATCTTTGGGTGCCTAAAAGACTTTGAAACTCCGTCCCTAAGGCACTGGCTTGAGGTCAGATAGGACGTCCGTTGTGGGAGTCTCCCAGGTCTCTCAGGGATATCTCCCTATCCACTGGACCAGCCTCTCTCTCTGCTGCATGCTGCAGAGAAAGAGGACTCTGACAGATGGGAGCAAAACGAAGAAGGCCAGTTCTCTGAGACTCCAGCAAAGAGTCTGAGGTGATTGAGAAGGATGTAGTGGTTGACAGCATGAAAAGCAGCACAGAGGTCAGGAAGGATGAAGAAAGAAAGAGAGATAATGAGAAGTAGATGAGAAGAGATCACTTAACGCCTAGGGGGTGGCAGGTTCTGCCCCCTGCTGGGTTGTAGAGAAATGGCTGCTGTGCAATTTTACATTTTAATTGAAAACCTTTTTGTTTTGTCATTTTTTGTTCTGAGTTCGAGAAAAGGAAGAAATGAGAAAGTGTTGGATAAGTATCAGATGTGTTTCCTTATTCTTGTTATGCCTTATTCTTAGGGTTTCTGCTGTGTCCAGGCCAATTCCAGAACAAAGAACAGAAATTGCATTCACAGGGTCCGTAAAGTTGATGATTATTATTGTGATTTGTGTTATTCACTGGGCACCATCTATGTGCTCAGCACTGCTCAGAATATGTCAGAAAATGTAGTCCCCAAGCCAATGCGTGTAAGATGTGTAGCCCTGGATAAGATGGCTCAAATATTTAAGTATGAAGTGTATAGTTATTGAGCACATGTTAATATCTGAGTGGAGGTGCTGATGGCAATAGAATTTTTACATGATTTAAAGACTAGAAGATTTGACCTTCCAAATTTCTTTCAAGAGGAAGAGCTTCCCAGAGCTCCTGTGCCTGTTTATTTTCCTTTCCTGCCTGCAGTGGCCCTGATATACCTCAGAAGCTTCAATTTTTTTCTCCACTTTAATATGTGGAGTTTTCTTGGTATTTGGTTTTAAATATTCTCCTGTGAGAACTGCAACTCAGCTACTCTAGTGTTGTGTTTAAGAGCCTTGTGGAAAGTAACTAGTCTTTGGTAGATGGTGTAATGCCACCCTTACTTCTGCGCTGCTGTTGTGGCTTGTGGTGCCTGGTGCTTGGCTGCATTTTGCCAGAGCCCAGGGCTCTCCTGCATCCCTCTGGCCATTCCTGGCTCACCATTTCAGATTTTTTTGGGGGGTGGGAGAGGAAAGGAAACTTTAACCATGATTCCAGGGACTACTTAGGCACCTGAAAACTCTAGGGTTTTTGCAGATAATAACTTATGAATTAGCTGACAGCAGCACTCTAATTGTTATATAAAAAAGACAAAATATATACAAACTCCAATTAAAGCCACATTTAAAGTTTATATGTAAATTTAGAACAATCAGGAGATAATACAACAAGATATTCTCAATCCCAAGCCTTGAGGTATCATTTCTGGAGCTTTAACACAGATATCAGAAACACGTCTGATACTTTGTACAAAGAAAAGGAGTACTTGTGGCACCTTAGAGACTAACCAATTTATTTGAGCATGAGCTTTCATGAGCTACAGCTCACTTCATCGGATGCATCATCCGGATGCACTGCTAAGGTTAGTACAAGCTAAAGTTACATTCTAGAAGGATACTGTTATTTGATTGTACCACTTTAAATAATGAATGACAAAGCACAATATGATAATAGAAGTAATAATGATAATTACTCTAGCCAGGACAGGTTAGGCATTTTAGAACTCACTACTCAAAGAATTAAAGTTAAGCCTAAGGGAGAAATACAATTATGAAATGCATAGACCAGTCAAAAAAACTAAAATAACAGCACTTTGAAAAAAGAAAAGGAGTACCTGAAGTGAGCTGTAGCTCACGAAAGCTCATGCTCAAATAAATTGGTTAGTCTCTAAGGTGCCACAAGTACTCCTTTTCTTTTTGCGAATACAGACTAACACGGCTGTTACTCTGATACTTTGTACACTATCTTTAGTAGAGATAAATAAAAATAAATAAAATCTGCTTACTTTCTCCAATAGACACACTGTGTTACTGCCATTATTTCTTTTTTTATTAAGACAGGGAATTAATTTTTCTAATTATTTTGGCATTTACCTTTACTGTCACAATCATGTATGTGACTCACTAGCTTGTGACTCTATCACTGCTGTTCGTGTCATAGTTGGAACTGCATTTATTTTCATGCAAATTTTAAGTTATTTTACAGATATAACTAATAGTACAATTTGAAAATAAGCAACCTTCATCTGCCCAGTGTCGAAAGTTATGTGTTTAGCTAATGTTTTTAAAACTGGCACTGCTAAGGTTAGTACAAGCTAAAGTTACATTCTAGAAGGATACTGTTATTTGATTGTACCACTTTAAATAATGAATGACAAAGCACAATATGATAATAAAAGTAATAATGATAATTACTCCAGCCAGGACAGGTTAGGCATTTTAGAACTCACTACTCAAAGAATTAAAATTAAGCCTAAGAGAGAAATACAATTATGAAATGCATAGACCAGTCAAAAAAACTAAAATAACAGCACTTTGAAAAAAGAAAAGGAGTACCTGAAGTGAGCTGTAGCTCACAAAAGCTTATGCTCAAATAAATTGGTTAGTCTCTAAGGTGCCACAAGTACTCCTTTTCTTTTTGCGAATACAGACTAACACGGCTGTTATTCTGAAACCTAGCACTTTGAAAGAATACAATTACAGAGAATATATCTGCACTGCAGGAAGTACCAACAAGTAACAACAACAATATAAGTATGTATTGGGGGCGAGTGTGAAAGAGCCAGAGTACGTGACCTGGGGGAGTGGGTGAGAGACCCCGCGGTGCCCCTTTAAGAGAGCTGCACTCACCAGTCTGAAGGAACGCTCCTTCAGACACAGCAGCAGCTGCCAGCAGCTCCGTCCCACTCTTGGTGAGCCCTGTTGTCCCCCCCGACCCGCTCTGTGGAGATGGAGTACATGGATGGGGGGCGGGGGCAGGGGCCACCCTGACATCAGTGCCCCGTACAGCGAACAGGAAGCTCCAAGCAGCAGCTGGCCAGGGGCAGCTCCAAGGCGGGGAGTGGGGGGGGGGCAGGAGCTGTGGTGCTGCAGACGCCAGCAGAGGGAGGAGCACCCCTGCTCCAGAAACACCCTGTTTATAATGGCGCCCTGGGCTTTCGCCCAGTTTGCCTGTGCCTAAGGCCAGCGCTGCTAGTCTTTAAACAGAAGTGAAAACAGTGATGCCAACTCATGATTTTGCCATGAGTCGCACAATAATTATTGTTTTCCTTAAAGCCCCAGCTCCTGGAGTCAAGTGGATAGGTGATGATTTCAGCCTGCATTCTTAAAGAAACATGAAATTTCTAACCCTCCTGGCTGTGGCGAAAGCTTCAAAATGTGACCACAGTGCACCCTAAAGGCTCAAAAAGCAGACGACAAATAAAAAGAACACCAAATCTATTATTTTTACATAATCTCATGATTTTGGGTGAGCCTGATTCATTATTTTTTAACATGTGGGGTTTTTAACATTTTTCATGAAAGTGACTTGAAAGTGTCAATTTCACTCCTGTTTAAGGTCAGTTTGTAGTCTATTATTTGTAGTGAGGTAAACCCTAGCACCCCAGGTAGGTGCCCTAGTACAATGTTTCCAAAAGTTTAACTATCTATTTCAAGCTTGATGAACCACAAAAGAGTGATCTTGATTTTTTTCTACAATTGTTTCAGTCCTTGTAGTCAAGAGTTAGTAACAGAGTTAGAATATACATTACAATTTTAAACCTAACCAATGTCCCTTAAGGGACTTGACACAAGATATCCTAAGATGTTTGTATCAGAGCTGGGTGGGTCTAATATTTATTTAATTTTTTCTTTGTATAGGAATTAGATACAATGCTCCTGTCAGCTAATTTCTGTTATCTGTAAACCAAACAAACCAACCCCTAGAGTTTTCAGGTCCTCAGTAGCCCCTATAATCAAGGTTCAAGTCCCCCTCCCCAAAAATCTGAAATGGTGCCCCAGCAAGAAAGCCAGGCATTCAAGGCCTAATAGTCTTTTACATGGGCCAGTTCAGGATGAATTTAGAGCATGCTAAATTCCCACCCATCCCTGATGGTTTCCCTTCGCCTGGTGTGAGTACTGGAGACCAGACGGCTCCCGTCCCTTTCTGTCAAGCGTGGCTGCCCCCCACCCCGGCCTCCTTTTACTGAAAGCTGGAATGTAAGAGTAAGAAGTGAGATGATGATGATGATAATAATAATAGAAGAGGCAGGGAGGCGCTGCTCAGCCAGGAAGGCGAGGCAAGCGCAGCTGCAGCTCTAGCGCGCTCTTTCTCTCTCTCCCCTTGCTTCTGTCTTTGCTTCCCAAGTTCCAAGGCGATCCGAGAGCCAGGGAAGCCCGACAGAGGAGATCCATGCTCACGGTAGGGACAGACGTCGCAACAGCCTACCCCAAATATCCCTGCGCTTTCCTTAAAGCGCCACTGCCTAGGGGGGCTCCCTGCGGCATGGCTCAGGGGCACATGGGAAGAGGTGGAGCGAGGCGCGTACAGACTGCAGGGACCCCGCTGCTTTGCATGAGGCGCGGCTGTGCGCGGGCGGGCTGGAGGAGGGGGCGCCCAGAGTTCATTCAGAGCCAGGGAGCGGAGCCGCTGCCGCCCCTCCGCCGCTTTTGTTGTCTTCCGATCAACGGGAAGCAGCCGCCGCCGCCGCCGCGCGTGTCTACTGCAGGTCGGCGCACGCTGATGCCAGCCCCGGGGCCAGAAACGGGAGCGGAACCCGGGCGGGGCGGGCGGGCGGGCGGGTCCGCAGCCTCTCCGCCTGCCTCTTCCCTTCGGGTAGGGGCGGGTGCGCGCGCAAAGGTTGCGCCCAGCGCTCCCTCCAGGAGGCAGAGCCAGGCAGGGCAACTCTTCCCCGCCACCTCCTGACTCAAAGCCGGATCTATAGTATCAGCGGCTGGAGGAGGAGGGAAGAGGTTTTGTGTGCCCCCGCCCCCCGCCTTGCCTAGAGTTGCTTGTGATCGGGGAGGTGAGGGAAGCGTTTTGGAGCCGGGAATTGATCGGAAACGGTCGCGAAGGTAACAGCCCGCTGGAAAACGGGGACAGTCCGGGTTTCAGCCCAGCAGAGACTTTTGCCTTTCGCCCCCCGCCGCGGGGAAGGCGAGGAGGACGGGAGTGAGAGAGCCTGGCTTGGGGTGGGGCTGCTTTGGGCAGCGGGGCGCGCCCGGGAGGGGAAGGTGCCGGGGCAACTCGGGTTGGGCTCCGTGCGGGAGCGAGGGCTGGGAGGACACAAACCGCAACCCAAGGACGCTGCTGACTTGCATAGTGGGTAAGTGTCGAGCTTTAGAGAGAGAGCGAGAGACACGCCCGGACTGGGGACTCGCGAGGGTGCTTCAAAGCCAATGGAAACGGGGGCTGTGCTGGTACCTGCCTCTCCATCGCACAGGAGTCTGTCCTAGGCTGGCTAGTGATCATCTCCAGCCCCCGCACGTGTAGTCGCTTGGGCTCCTCCTTGGGAGAGTGGAACATGAAGTGCAGACATATGAATGAGGACAGGAATGCCATGAGTGGATAGTCACACTCCGTTTCACAAGATTTGCTCTGGGGAGGAATAGAGACTTTGTGGTGCAGTGAGGAGACCCAGTGTGTGTGTGGTTTTTTTTTTAAAGGTGCTTTTAAAATTGCAGGTTTCTTCCCCACCCCTTAATTTTTTTTCTGCCCATCAGTCAGTACAAAGAACAGCATATAACACGCAGCTTGGATGCAACTATTTAGATTTTTAATACATGGGAAGAAGTGTAATTATGATCCCCACAAGCACTACTTCTGCTCACATTTTATTGCAACTAAGGTAGTTCCAGGAAACAGCATAGGTTTTTCAATATGAAGACATATCCTTAATTTTAAATTGGGGTCCTAACTGTTCCTAAATCTGAGATGATCTTCAATTTTTCAGGAACAAGAGGCATCTCTTTGTGCTGTGTTTGTATAGCACTTTGAAGATGCATGCTGATAAACTAATTAAAGTGCTAACTTTTTTTGTGTAGTCATAATGAATTTGCCTCTGTGTCTTTAAAGGATTTAGCTAGAGAAGAGGAGCCGGAAATTATCAGATACATCTTTATCTTTGTAATAATACATTGAACAGCTATTGCTCCATCCGATTGTTTTATAATCCCAGAAATTTGGTGAGCAGATTAGGCACATAAATTGATAACTAAGACTGTAATTTTGTGATAGCTGTAAAGGCTTTCTGTATACCCCAAATTTCACCCCAATTCTGACATTTGAATTGGTGTTAAAACAAAAAGGAACTGAAGTATAAACAGACGCAAAAGGTATCAAACTTCATGAGTTTTTATGAGTTTTTCAATCAGAAATCACAAGTTATGATATTCCCTTTGCAGACTAGTCAGTTTACTGCATTTGTCTGCACTCTTGATTCCTCAGCTCCACCCAAGTGGCTGAGCACGTTATTATTGATGTTACAGGCACATATCATTGTGGCTCTTTTATCTGAAGCTGTAGTGTCTGAAATTTAGCTAGCAGCTAATATAGATTGTTTGTTATTGCTAGAGGGGTAAAGCAATGTTCTTACTAAACAGGGAAATTGCTTCTCTGTGTGTGTGTGTCTATGTCTGTATAATAGAGAGAGGACTCCTCTGTCATAGGGGTAATCATAGTGATTTCTTAGGTAAGGTTGCACTGAGATTTGCACTTAAAACTGGTCTAAATCCTTTCTCTAATATAATTTAGTGATTGAATTTAGTCTCGAAAATTGACAATAACTCTCCAGTGTTGCATGTTCTATGTAATAAGTTTTAGGAAGATACTTACCAATTTTTGTAGTAGCAATGTTTGAAAATGCTCCCTTTTTGAAATTTTGCTGCGTTTTCATTATATTTTTGGGCAGTGGGATGGGGGACTCCTTTAGTTAAACAACCATACTCCCCTCAAACTCCACACTTAACACTCCTGCATATTCAGATGATAGTTCAGCCAGACATATTTTTAAAACACAGTGGCTAAAAAGTTTTAATGAACACTTAAAAAACAATACAAAAAAACATTGCGTAGATAGAATATGTGAGTCGGTCAAGGTGAATCTCTAGAGAGGCTGATAGGCTTGTAGAGAGGGCCAGGAGAGTTGTGGGTCTCTGACAACCAGGCCTTTAACTTGCATCTCTGCTACAGAGATCACTCTGCTGAAACCTCCTGTGATTTTTCAGAGGTCAGCCTTGGTCTGGCAGGCCTGTGGTAGCCCTTTGGGTTGGAACTCATCTGCAGGGCTTAATGACTATGAGGGAGGAAGACTATGTGTTGTGGGGAAAGAAGGGGTATGGATATGGGGGAATGAATAAGGTGCCATTGATGATGTGAGGTAGAGAGACAGAATTGGTTACTGCAGAAGAGTTGGGGAGCAGGAGCGAGCAGCAGAGCTCTTCCCTATCTCCCTGGTCCACTGGTCTCTAGATCTGCTGTAGAGCACAGTTCTCTGGTCGCAGCATGCAGTCTGGTCTCCCTAGTCACATGAACCTTCCACCTGCATTCCACATAGAAAATTATGTCCCCCCTTTATTTGTATATTTGCTTTAATGACCATTTATTTTCATCCATAAAAGGAAATGATCATGTAAATAAAGGGGAAAGATAATTTTCTATTTGGAATGGAAGTGAGGGAACCAGGCAACCAGCTGTGACTAGGGAGCTGGGCTCTGCGCGTGGGGCTGGGAAGTGGTGGGAGTGGGATCAGAGACACTGTCTCTGATTGATATCTGTTTGATACAATGCATTTTCAGTGCATATATTATTTGGCTATGTTGGACTTAGGGGAAACAGCAGGGAGATAGTTGAATATTCTGCATTCTGTTCACTGTGCTCTCTGCCTGAATTTGGACACACACATTTTTGATTAGCCAAAGAGTTTAAACATTTTAGGCACTGTGAATAAAATTGTCAACAGCACCAAAGTCACTTAGACTCAAGGGCTAGATCTACAAAGGGATTTATGCACTTCACTGCTACTTTACCCAATAGCCCAGTAGTTAGACACTCCCCCAGAATGTGGGACACCTGGGTTCAAATCCCTGCTCTGCCTGATATGGAGCAGGGACTGGAACTAGGGCAGGGATCAGTAGCCTTTGGCACCTGGCCCGTCAGGGTAAAGCTGCTGGTGGGCCAGGCCAGTTGGTTTAACTGGAGCATCCGCAGGCACGGAGCCCCGCAGCTCCCACTGGCCTTGGTTCGCCGTTCCCGGCCAGTGGGAGCTGCGGGGCTCTGTGCCTGCGGAGGCTCCAGATAAACCGGCCCGGCCCGCCAGTGGCTTTACCCTGAGGGTCCAGGTGCTAAAGGTTGCCGACCCTGAACTAGGGTGACCAGAGGTCCCAGTTTTATAGGGATAGTCCTGATATTCAGGGCTTTGTCTTATATAGCCACCTATTACCCCCCATACCTGTCCTGATTTTTCACACTTGCTATTTGATCACCTTCATTGGAACCCATGTGACTCCCCCTACCAGGCAATAGAGTCATTGGATCTCTCTCTGGTTACTGCCAGTCTCGCTATGTCATGTAAATGATGGTATTACATT
The DNA here is from genome assembly GCF_965152235.1 of Eretmochelys imbricata. Taxonomy (NCBI): domain Eukaryota; kingdom Metazoa; phylum Chordata; order Testudines; family Cheloniidae; genus Eretmochelys; species Eretmochelys imbricata. Next base: position 230,058,258 of record NC_135572.1, on the reverse strand, counting down.
CTGGCTCTATGGATTTTTGACCCAGTTCAGAAAAATGCTAAGCATGTGCTTATCTACAATGGGACTTAAGCGCATGCTGAATCAGGGCCGTTGGAGTCTCACTGTAAGAACCAAGGTTTTGGCCCAGTGATGCCAGCCTTGCACTGGGTAGTATCTTATCCCATAAGAATGGAGGATCAGGGCCTTAGAAATTAGCTACACGATCATAGTGATGTTTTCGCTCTGGCTTAGTCTGATCCCTCTTTGTGAGGGAACCTGAGCTGCTGTTTGGGCTATTGGGGCTCTGTCGCTGTGGACTCCGGCATAATTCCAACATGACTTAATACATGGTAGCCACTTCAGGGCTAACTCTGGCCTTCAGACACATCTGGCACAGATTCATTTTCATTTTGCTATTACAGGCAGTATTTATAACAGAGGGCATCTTCTGCCTTTTATTATATTACCCCTCCCCCAGTCTTTTTGTGTTTTGCCAAGCATGTAACTCCTCTTTTTTCTGACACCATCTGAGTTAGCATTTTATCCTGTTTCTACTTTTTTCAACAAATTCTTTTTCAAATTAGTGCTTCCAAATTGCTGATGACCCTTCAGAAAAGATAATAGCTATTGGGTGATGCCTTTATACAAAACATGGTATCAAAAATCATGTTTAACAGTGTCTCTGCACTGTAAATAGTGAACAGTATGTAATTAGTCTAGTAATTATGGGTGTTCTGGGAATTATTTTCTTTAATCATTGACTAAGTTTGTTTTATTAAAACACTTGGACACTATTGAAGGCTTGGCAAGAATTTCTGTAATCTGACTACAAGTATGTTCAAACATAATATAATTTTGTCTCTCTCTTGTTCACAAGATTCAACTGTACATACAATCGCCCGAATATACATGCATAGAATCGGGAATGCAAGTGGTGAATAATCACAAAAAGCTAGATTCTTCCATCCTTGATCACAGTGAGTAGCACCCTTACTCCTCCACAAGTTGTGCGATCATACCTCACTCTTTTTATTTTCTACTTGCCAGGAATCAAAGCGGAATAACTAGGCCCGTAGGATGTGTAGTGTATTAGAGTCTTCTCCTGAATTGAACTTTATTTTTATTATGTATGCCTGATTCTGTCGTCCTTGTGTACACTGAGAAGTAGTTTATTCCTCAAGAAGTCTGATTTGAAGTTTAATGGGACAACTTGCAGGATAAAGTACTACTCAGTGTGTGGAAGGGTGGTACTTACAGTTAGGAACCTCATTCAACATAGCACTTCACCATGTGCTGAAGTCCCACTGAAGTTAAGCAAGGGCTTAAGTGCTTTGCTGAAGCAAGGCTAAAATGTATAGAACCAGATTCTGATACCCTCAATTACATGAGGTAGTACCTTACGTCCAGCTCCTCAAAGGTATTTAGGTGCCTAACTTTCCACTGACTTCAAATATCTTTGAGGATCTGGGCCTTACTCCAGATTAGTCCTGTTGACTTCAGTAGGGCTATTTCAGGAATAAGGAACCAATCAACATGAGTAGGGGTATCAGAACCTGGCCAGTATTCAGACCCTGAAATAAAAGTGGCTTGATTTCCAAAGGTGTATGCCCACTTTTATTTAGGTAATTACTATCGACTTAGAAGCCTGTCTTTAAGCACCCAGGTTTGTAAGTAGGAGCCTCTTGTTTTCTGGTAACCCAAGCTCCACTAAAATTCTTTTATAAAGCTGTATTGCAAAACAAATTTATTATTTATAGTGTCTTTAATATCAAATGTATACCTCAGCACTTTTAGAGAGTTCATCATAGCTACCCACCCTGATGTATGAAGTATAAATAATAAAAATTAAATAAAAGAAAAAGATACATTTTTGGATTAAAAAATCATGAAACATTTTCTATCCATATTAGTGTAAAATGCCATCTGACACCAAAATTAAATTTGGGACCAACTACATTGGCAGTGTCCTTTTGCTTTACCTGTCTTGACACAATTACAAAGCCTTTCAGTAAAAGGAATGAAAGGTTCTTTACTTTCACTGTAGCATCTGTAAAAGAGTGCTGTAACCTCTGCTGAATACTGTTTGGTTAATTCCTACAATAGTCCTCCTTAGTGGATCCCAAGAGATTCCTATGTTATACCCAGACACTTGGGTCACTGTTTTTCCTTTCTCTGTTAGCGGAAGCACACCAACTGATAAAATGGTGTGCTGCAGAGTTGAATATATCGGAGGGTTAATAATGGGATACAGAGCCTCGGTTGGTAGTAGCCAAAATTTGATTCCATTTAATGGCTTCTTAGTGGCATATGTGAAATGAGTTGGTCTCAGTTCTCTTAATGCACAGCTGCCCATATCACAAAATTCAGGGCTGTAGTTGACTTTGACTGTAACTTCACTTTAGTGAAGAAGCCAAGGGGTGAATGACTACAGTGACAGCGTATGCCTATCCTCTTACTCTCTTGTATTTGTTTCTAGTTTAAAATATAGCATAGCTTATTATTAATAGGTTAGCCTTACTTACCAAGTAACATGGCAAGAAATGGAAGCTTTAGCAGCCAGCTTTGTTTTAGTGACCTGGAGCCAGTCTAATATTATACTGTAATGAGCTGTTACAGCTGTCTCTACTAATGCTACAAGATGACAATGAGGTGCAGATACCATGGAGATGGGTGCAGTATAAATATTCAAATAGAAAAGACTGCACTTTTCACAGGTACGGTGAATGTTGGTATTACAGCAAACTGTTCTCCACAGACATTGTAGTCACAAGTGTTGCTCCAGCATATTTGGTTCCAGTTATGTAATTCCCCATCTTCACATATTTCTTGGAAGTACCAGCAACCTCATGTCTCTTACAGAAAGCAGAGTGTAGTTTCTAATTTTCTGTTGTCTTCTGGCATTCAGACAGTGGCAGAAGGGAGAAAATGAATCATCCTTTCCACCCGTTTTGGGATGGAACATCTGTAATTGTGCACCCTGAGCTCTGCTCCAAGCTACACTTGTAAATCTCAGGTCATTCTGTAGTGGAGGGTTTTGTTTCAATCTTCAGAAGCACCTCACTTGAAGCACTTCCACAGGTTTTGGCAAGCCTTTAAGAAACTACAACAGGACTAATATTTTTGTGGCTGACTTCTTTACTGCTTCCAAGTGCTGATTTGAAATGGAGGGCATCCTCCTCATCCTACAGGCTGACTTTCCTTGGGCCTTACAATACTTGGGTTGAAATCTTGCCTTGGTTGAAGTCATTGCAAAACTCCCATTGATTTCACAGTAGCCAGGATTTCACCCTGGACTTGTTCATGCGTTTGTGGAATCGCTGTTTTTAGCCACATAACTCAAGCACCAGTCAATGAGTTTCACAGGTCATGCATTGAATTGTTGGTTTTTGGATTAAAAAATCATGAAACATTTTGGCACTTTATAAGCCAGTCTCTGCTCAGCTACCTAATTTATCGTTATTGAACCATTATTGAATGTAATTGATGTGAAGTGCCCAAGTGCCTTGTTATCCAACACATTCATGAAATGATTGGGGGTGTGTTGGTCTCCAGACAGTGAATGAGGCCGTCATCCTGGAATAATACTCTTTGTCTACCACAGGAAACCTGATGCCTCAATTGATTGTCTCTGTCCAAATTTGTAAACTGGAGGTGACAGAAGAATACCTTCGGTTTTCCTTTGCTGAGAACTGTTGCAACCTGACTACTTTTACCTCCGGGCTTGTGGGCAGCAGAGAAATGGGATGTCTGCTTTTCTGGCAGATTCTGTGGTATTCACACACAACCACAGACACTGATAGCTCTGCAGTCTAGTGCTGGAGCCAATATATTCCCCTATGGACAAAACCACTTAATTACCAGCTTCAGTTATCTTTGGGAGAAATCTCTGATTTTGGCTACTTTACTTGTCATTTCATGCCTTTTTCTGCATGCATTCTTCCTTTGTGGATTTGCTTGCACTTCTCTATAGAATTCATCAGCTTGCCATCTTCAGGAAGAAATTAAAATAAGCCTCTAGTCTGGTCAGGGCTTTGGCATAAGATGGGACTGTCTACTGCAGGTCATCTGCTCTAATTGCTGATTGCCTTTTTCTATACTTGTTACTCTGCGGCAAATTTGTCTGAGGTGATTGCCTTGCTTGGAACCTGTTGCATTCTGAGTATGTCTTCGCTTTCATCTGGAATAAGCATGTTTGGTTTGGGTTTTTTTGTTTTTAAACCAGACATATCAGGATATTTATGCTCTGTCCTGACAGACACCTTGGTCAAATTCTGCGTATGTCTTTGCTTTCATCTGGAATAAGCATGTGTTTGTTTTGGGTTTTTGTTTTATTTTTTAAAACCAGAGATACCAGGACATTTATGCTCTGTCCTGACAGACACCTTACTCAAATTCTGCAGAGCCTGTCAACTCAGTGGCAAACATTTGGGGCCCCAAATTGCCACCATACCCAGCTCAAGTTCTGGGGAATTTCTCCACATACTGTCAAATACCTTCCCCGCTCCCCCCAAATAAATAAATACCTAAATGTCCTAGAGTTATTCCAGTTTTGGCCCTAAAGTCTCAGGTCATGATGAGGATCTGGATGATCTGTTAACTTGATGGTGTGCATCACATATTGATACAGACAGTGGTCCCAATTTACTGCCTGTCATTTCTAGCATTTCATCTCCTTCATCCACTTCTTCCATCACCAGGCTGACAGAAGAGTTGAGAGGTTTATTTGCACCCATAAAGAAGGATTGACTTCTCATCTGAGCCACAGGCTCATCCCTTCTATTTGGCACTTCACTGACCCTTCTCTACTGCCATAAGTCTATGCATAGTACTAACATGCATTCTCTTGCCTCCTTTATGCTTGGAAGGGAGTTTAACTGCCCCATTCTTAAGTTGCCTTGGCATGGGGCAGTTAAAGTGTATTATTCTTGTATGCATACATAATTGAATTCCCTAAAGTGTTTGTAAATTACAGGGGCCAAGTTAGCATACTATACGGGGAGCAGAAACTGGCTTCAGAATGGTCTGGGCCTTTGAAGGTCTGGCAGTGTTTCTACTGAGTGACCACAGCAGATGATACACAACTTGTATGCAAGTGATTCCTGATCTGTTGGCTACAGCACCATTCACTCTGTCAGCTGAAAGCTTGATGCTGAGGACACTTGGGTGAGTCCTTGCAGAACTCCCACAGTCACTGGAAGGCCCTGATTGGGCATCACTTACCACTTCCAAACTTGTTACAGAGGACTTCATACACTCTTCTTGGGCTCAGACAAGACCAGCTCTATATCAGGGCGATACGACAATGACACCTGAAAACCGGGGAGACATTGGACTCTACTAAGAGTAACAAAATTGTTTATCTTTGTGGTTGGTTTAAAATAATGTTTAGTGTGCCTTTAATTCTCAAGCAGTGCAAAGTTCATATGGACAAGATGTGGAAGTTTCAACAGCCACCTTTATTTTAGTAACTAGTAAACATTTAAATAGCAGCATATCTCAGTGGCCTTCTCTTTCCCAGTGCTATAGTTCCCGAGGTCAGGATTAAGGCACGTAGGCAGGTAAGACTGTCACTGTCTGTGCTTTGCATAATGACAGGTTTCAGAGTAACAGCCGTGTTAGTCTGTATTCACAAAAAGAAAAGGAGTACTTGTGGCACCTTAGAGACTAACCAATTTATTTGAGCATAAGCTTTTGTGAGCTACAGCTCACTTCATCGGATGCATACTGTGGAAATGCAGTATGCATCCGATGAAGTGAGCTGTAGCTCACGGAAGCTTATGCTCAAATAAATTGGTTAGTCTCTAAGGTGCCACAAGTACTCCTTTTCTTTGTACTGTCTGTGCTGTACCATTTAAGTGGAATAAATAAAAAACTTTAGTCTCTAGGGTGTCTTTTTAGTTATCCTTAAATTCACTTTAAAATTATATTATAACACCACAAAAATATTCTGAAACACGTCTTCCCAGCACTGATAATAGCCCAGTACTTATTTATGGAAGAATCCTAGCCTTTACATGGAACAATACCCGCAGTTCTTTTAAAACAAATATTCTGCTGTTCAATAACATTTAATTTCCATGGCAACTTATGCATCTTGTGCTGCTGAAAGCTGTCAGATACAGACCCCTTTCTTAAAGGAACTCACCTCACTGTTATCTTATCCAGTGTTCAAATATCCACAATATTTTAAAAGAAAAAAAATCTTTAAATAAATGACTTGTCCAGGGTCAGCCTGGATTTCTGATTTGATTGTCAACAAGAAAATGAGCCTGCAACTATTTTGTAGCCAAAATATTTTTTTTCTTTTTCATACATTTGTACTACATGTAAGACTGGCTTGGATGTTTTGGGGGGCTATGGGACATACGGTATATTTCCTTTGGCTGAGTTGACTTGTTGGAGCTGGTCCTGAAGCCTACTAGTGTTCCTCATTTCAATGCAAGATTCTCCCAGACTTGCTATCTTGATGGGTATACTCTGAGTGGAGGGGAGGCTGACCTTTGGCATTATGGATTCAGGGTTGTCAGTTCACTTGATGGGAATGCACTATGTGGCCATTGCCACTTCCCCTTGTGTGTGTAAGCAGTGACACAGCAGTGTTTGAATTTGTGGTAGTTCTTTTTTTCTGTGTTTTTTTTTTTTTTTTAAATTGTGTTATTGCTAAAGAGACGGGGCCATAATGTGTTCTACATGGCAGAGCCAATGTTCACTGGGACCTAGAGCAGTAAGGGGAGAATGCACAGTTTGAACCAAGGTTGCAACAAAGGTAGTAGCTGGGTATGAGAAGAGCGGGCTACCAGGCTGTTTCTCAGTGCTTGAAACCTTGCCTTGAGTTCAGGCAGGAGGAAGACTCCTAGATGTTGTGTGGTTTCCCTCAATGGAAAAGCTGCTGATCTGATTTAACCAGTACTTAAAAATCCTGGCTGCATGGAGTATTCAGCATGGAAAAGCTACAGCTGAAAATAAAAACTCGCCTTCAGCATCATGCCTGTAAATGCCACTGAACAGCAAATGGGGTCCCAAAAAGGCACTTGGAGTTGAGTGTATGTGCAATTAAGCCATGGGCATGTTTCTTAAATGCAGAATGAGTATAACTGGCTAAGTGTCAGAGGAGGAGTTTGAGAAAAGTAGCAGCCTGGTGGGCAAATTTTCCTCCTCTTTTGCTCTTTGGTGCCATTTATGAGGAAACAGAGAGGAAAGGAGGTCATTCTTCACTTTCAGCCACAAGCCTGACCATCTCTCTCTTCCCCTTCTCAAATACCCTCACTGACCTCCTTTCTCTCTTCATAACCAGTTCAAGTTCCCTGTCTTGACCTTAAAGGCTCTGCACAAATCCACCCTACATGCCCATCTCCTCCCACTCACTACATGCTACCCAAGCTCTTCTGACTGTGCTTATTGTTTACTTCACCCATTCGGGTATTTTTGTGACAACTTTGCTGTCTGTCACACTACCAATTAATGTTTGCCAATCTCTCTTCTCCTCCCACTCACTTCTGAAAGTTAAGCTACTCTGCAAAGAAATCCTGCTATCAGGACTGCTCTTCACTTTGAATTAATTCTGTGCCTCTTTGTGTACTCCTGTGATTTTAGATGTTAGGCCTTTTGATATGGTTTGCTGCTCTTTTCATTCATGGTTTTTATTTGCATATTGCACAGCTGCTTACACTAACAGCCTTTATATAAATAATCATTTGAATAATAAAATTGGTCCCAGTGGTCAGAGCTCCCAGGATATTGAAGTGCAGTTTAGTAGTTTGTTGGATGGCTAGAGAGTAAATGTTGGCTCTTCAGATTGGGGTTTTGATTGTTCCAAGCTAACAGAAAATAGGATTCTTCTAAGCATCATGCATACGGTACGAGTTCTTTTGTTATTTAAGGATTTTTAATGTAATTTTTTTTCTTCTCCAGTTCTTTGTACAGGTCTTCACAACTACAGGATTGTCTCAAAGGGTGGCTACTTGACTGCACTATGTTCTAGAAGGCTTTATATAAATTCCACTTGTTGATGTAGTGCTAATTCCTTGCATTTGTAGATCAATAGGATGCTTCCATACACACCTTTTTGTGAAATACGTATCTGACAAATGCAATCCTCTGCCATGCCCATCCGCAGCTCTGAAATAATAATTGCTCTTACATGGTGTTTTCTATCCAAGATGCTCTGAATTCTTCGAAAGTGATTTTCTTGATAACTGATACCTAAAGGGCATGATTTTTCCACTGCATTGTATTGCGTATAATCATTAGCATATGTGCAGAATTGGTGTAAAAATGCAGGCAAACCAGAATTCTCCACTTTCATGAGAGGTAACATTTCACACCCACTTTGCTCATATGTAAATGACTGCAGAAGGTGCAGTGAGAATCAGGCACAGAATCTACATCCAGGGTTTTATATAACTTTATATTTCCATTGTCAAAAGGACAAAACCTGGTGGCTTATCTTCCAAATAGGAAATATGGCACCCATAAATCTTACTATTAAAAAACTAGCAGCAACAAAGATTCATGCCTGCTTCATAGTCTCTCTCCTCTTAGTGCAGCACAGTCGCTGAAAGATTTAGATTTCCAATTGAATTCACTTCTGTTGTCCCACCTGAATAGTTGTCTAAAGGTATTTTACCAGACCAGCTCAAGGCAAGCTTGTCAACATCAATTCAATCTGTAATGTGAGTGGCTACGCAAAGATGTCTTCGTTATTCCCTCTTTATGGCAAATGATAAAATGTAGAACATCACAAAGAGAAAACATCTGTACAATGTTGCATTTACCTGACCTGATCCTCTTTTCTTTTTCAAGGCAGATTTAGAAGAAACCTGACTGAAGAATAAGAGCTAGAAAACAGTGTCCATTTTTGTTTCATCTGTCTGCCTGTTCAGAAGTCTGCTCTGAATGGGTGGTCAGATGTAAGCTAACAACTTTTTTGATGGAATCCCTTTGCTTTTTGTATTTTGTGCCCTCCTCCATCGCTGTTGATTGCATGTCTTTAGTGTACACTGCAAATACATCTTCACAGTAGTGTTTGCAACAGAATGTGCAATTTAGTGTTTTGAGTAGAAGCAACAAAATTCCATTAGGAGATTCCCTTGAAGAAACATGAATACAAGAACAAAATTTGAGTTCCTCTGTTGGGCCAGAGATGTCCTGCATGATCTTGTGGATGGATGTATTGTGTCATCTGTCAGGGTATTTATATCCTGCACTTACGAGTTGAAGATCTCAATGATCTTCTGGGTTTTTACATTTCCGGCTTATACGATCCTTCTTGGATATTCTGTATCATTTATCCTCTTCTTTTGCTATCCATATAACACTATTGGCATTATCGGCCTTCCGTAGTGGAGGTAGCATAGCAGAGGAGAAAAATGATACTCCTGCATACAGCTACAGGAAGGTGAGGTTTACTAAAAGCAGGGTAGACCTCAGGCTGCTGTGAAGATACAGAAAGCTACCAGTGTCTCCTACAGAGGATGCAAACAAGTAAACAACTGCCTCCACTTTGCAAATGTGTCTTCAGCTTCAGTGTAAGCAATTAACATTCGTCTCTGAAGAGGATGAATGCAGGGATGCAGAAAGTTCACGGATACTCTAAGGAGAAATGTTAAACGTATATATGATTATTCCCTTCAGTGGCAATGGCTTGTTCTGTTTCACTGTAATAAGGCATGCATGGCAAGGTGGTAGAATGAAATCTGTTAAGACTGACTTGGTATATCTACATTGCAGTAGCACAGCTATAGCACTCTATCTCCAGTGTTACTCTTGTGGGAATTCTGTGCCAAAAAGTTAAAAATTCTGTGCACAGTATTTTAAAAATGTTCAAATTTCTGCATTTTATTTCTCAAAATAACACAACATAATCATGCCAGTTTCAATTATTATGGTAATTTATTTAAAAATACCTGTCAGCAAGTATGTCTGTAACAATACAGACAACAAAAAAGATTCAGGAAATGATTTTGACAAATAGATTCCTTACTAGGCATATTAATACTGAATTCTGAGTAATAATTCATTTAAACTATCCCTGACTTACCCAAGCCTTTGCACTGCTTCTGAAGGGTGTGGGACATACAATACAGAAATGTATGTCCCGCACCCCTCAGAAGCAGTGCAAAGGCTTGGGTAAGTAGGTGGTAATGGAGGGGCTGAGGGAGAGGGAAGTAATTAATGGGAAGGAGCCTGGGAGGGAACCTGGATTGTTGGGTGTGGATAGGAGAAGTATAGAACAATTTTTTTTTTCCCTCAGGGACGGATTGTTAGGGAGTTGGGGAACCTCCTCCAGGCAGATCCTGGCTGACCCTTAGCCTCTCCCATTCAGTCAGGTACGTCTGCACATGTCCCCATGTGGCCCGTGCACCTTCACTCCCCTCTGTCCACATGCGCCCCTGCACCCCCATTCAGCCAGGCATGGCTGCCCCATCCCAATATGTCCCTGCATCCCCCACTCTCCTGTCACAATGTGGCCTTGCACCCCCACTCCCAATTCAGGCCCTGGCTCAATGTTGTCACCCGTTTAGCTCCTGTGCCCCTGCCCCAGTCTGACCCCCGCCTCACTAACCGTTATGACCCCCAGTCTGTGTGACGCCCCAGCAGCCCTGTGAGCCCTGCTCTGTCCTTCACCCACCCCACCCCCATATCCTGTGTCTCCTCACATGGCCCTGCAGGTAGGGCACTATGAGGAAGGCTGCCTCTGCCTGGTCTGTCCCCGCGGCTGGCTGCTCCAGCCTGTGAGCCAGCTGCCCTGTCTGCTTGTGCCACATCAGCCCCTGGTGGGTGAAAGGTGTAATTGCAGCGTGACCTCTCTCATGGTTTCCCTTCGCCTCAGCATCGGAATCACTTATTCTGTGGGGGTGAAAAATCTCTGGGGGACATTAATTCTGCACTTGCGCAGTGGAGCAGAATTCTCCCAGGAGTACAGTATGTAGACATTTCTTGTGTTGACAGAAGGGGTTTTTCAGTTGATATAGTTAATTCACTTAGCTGAGAATTCTTCCATCAACCTGGATGCATCTACACTGGGGGTTAGGTCAGCCTAACTATGGTGCTCAGAGTGCAAATTTTTTCACAGCCCTGAGCAGTGTAGCTAGGTTGATCTAATTTCTAGGTGTACAAGACCAAGTGTCAGTGATGATGGCTTGATGCAGCACTATACTTAATTCCTGTGGTCATCTTCCTGTGACAACCCTCTGTGGACTTGGAAGCAAGTAGTCACTGTATTCCTTTGTATGGGAAAGCTCAGTAAATCTCAGGTCGATTCAGATGAAGTGGCATGTAGCAGATACACGTTATATGCCAGCAGATACGTATTGTGGAGGCTCTAAATACAGCACTATGTGATATTTCTGGTACTAATGAAATTGGTTTTTATTTTTACCCTTTTCTAACAGAGCACACGTGAAAACCTCTAGTTTTCGTTCCTATAGTTCAGGAATGAACAGTTGCCAAAAAGTGACGTATTGTTCTTCCTCTTTGTTCCTGCTGTTTGGAAGACATAAGAATTGTCTGAAACTCTTTGGTGTCTTTATTTCAAGAGTCCTGTATTTTTGTCCTTTGCTCTTGGTCCAGTTTTTAGAACTCTAGCCTGGAACTTGGTATACTTGGGTTCTGTTTCCTGCTCTGTCACAGACTATGGCTATGTCTACACTAAAAACTTACATCGCTCAGGGTGTGAAAAAACAGAGTGATGTAGTTATATTGACTGAACTCCCAGAGCAGACAGTGCTATGTCGATGGGAAAGCTTCTCCCACCGCCATAACTACAGCCTCTTGTGGAGGTGGTTTAGCTATGCCAATGGGTGAAGTTCTCCCATTGACGTAGTAGCATCTTCCCTAAGGTGCGACAGTGGTACGGCTGCAGTGCTGTCTGTGTAGACAAGCTCTGCATCTGTGACTTTGGGCAGATCACTTAATGTCAGACTTCCTCCGTTCTCCATCCGTAAACGGCAATACAATTTTAGTACTTCCCTACCTCACAGGAGTGTCGTGAGGCTAAATATGGTGAAGATTGTGAGGCACTCAGATACTATATTAATAGGTGCCATATAATTACCTAAGAGAGGTCCCCAGTTGGTCTGATATTTTGTGCATTGGTGGTAGAGAATTAGGTTTTCCTAATTCAGTGCTGCCCTATGCATGCAGCAATGTTTTAACTAGATGGATCACAAACCACCACCCTGGTTTGGTCAATGCTGGTGGTCTAAGGTGACCAGACGTCCCGATTTTAATCCATTTGTCCCGCGTCCCGACCGCACGTCGGTCAGGACGCCCTTTGTCTCGATATCGGGGATGGACCACTCACCATCACAGCCAAAGTCCCGGGGCTGGTGTGGCAGCGCTTCCTGGGGCAGCTCCTGGTGCCCGCCTGCCGGCAGGAGCCTACAGTGCAGGCGGCCCCTGGGCACAGAGGCGGAGGGGGTCTCCGTGTGCTGCACCGGCTCCTTCCTGCCCAGTCAGAGCTGTGGGGGTGCAGCTTGCAGGCGCTGGCAGCGGGCAGAGAGCCCTCCACCCCCCCTCCCACCCCTCCACCTGACCCAACCCTAGGAGCCACAGGGACCTGCCAGATGCTTCCTGGGAGCCGCCCCAGGTAAGCACCGCTGGGACTCCCCGCCTCGCCCCCCGGCAGGTCCCTCTGGCTCTTAAGGTCGTGGCGGGAAGGACAGGAGGCTCTCTGTGCGCTGCCAGCACCTGCAAGCCCCGCTCTGCGGGTCCGGCAGCTGCCATTGGCGCTTTTCCCAGCCAATGGGAGCCACGGAGCTGGCGCTTGTGGCGGGTGCAGCACGTGGACAGTCTGGAGACCCCCTCGCCTCTCTGACCCTAGGAGCCAGAGACCTCCTAGCAGGGCTGGTGAGTGGCCAGGGAAGGGGGCAGGGTGTGATGGAGTGAGTGTCTGGGAGGTGTATGTGCGGTGCTGGGCAGTGAGGGTGTGGAGGGTGCTGGGCAGTGGGAGAGGTTTGTGTGTTTTGGGGTGGTAGGCAGTGGGATCCTGTTGGGGGGTGCTGGGCAATGCGGGAGATCTTTGTGTGTCAGGGCAGTGGGGGTCTGTGTGGGGCATTGTTTAGTTGTGGTGGTGGGGCTGTGGGGAAGGGCCCTGAAGGGGCTGTGAGGAGGGAGGGAGGAGAAACCTGTGCCCCTGGCCCCATGGCTTTTGCTGGGGGCTGGAGCTGGGGTCTTGAGTCCTTGCCCCGTGGATTGTGGTGTGGGCTGCAGCAGGGGCCGTACACCTCTCTTGCAACTTCCTGGGGCTGTCTCGTCGTGTCCCCACCCCCCCCGCTCGCCCAATGTGTCCTGCACTCTTGCAATCTGGTCACCCTGTGGTGTTCTTCAGAATGGAATGTTTTGAAATGGGGTGTTTGGAGGGAAGGTAAAGATTCTTCTCTTGCAAACTGAGCTGCAGAATGAGAGAGAGAGGATTCCTGTTCCAGGTATTGCTTACAGAATACCAAAATGTATCTAGAATGGCAGCACTTAGGAACTGTGTGAGATGAAATGTGGGACACTTTGTCTCTTTAAAACTCCAAAGGAACCCTTTCGGCAGAATGTGATTATCCAATATGGATTTTGGCCTGGACAGCTGGGTTATAACATGCCTACTGTGCACAATGGTCACTGCCATGAGATTTTTAACAACAACAAAATGGGTAGGACATCAATTTTACATCTCATCTAAAAATACTATTTCAAGCAACATGGTGCTTCTCAATATCATCTTGAATGTTTGCCACATGCAAGACCTTGTTACCCTTCAGGCTCCACCATTTTTATGTTAATGTCAATTAACCTTTAAAAGCATCTGAGTGTCCTTTCAACATGTAATGTCTGTGGTGAAAATATGTTTAAAATATAATGGGAAAAATGAGAACCTGAATCATGTTGCTTTAAGCTTAACAACTATATTATTTATTGGTAATTCTTGTGGTAGCACCTTACATGTGCTACATGGTGTACAAATGTACAGGGTTACACGGTCCTCACTCCAATTATTTTATAATCTGTAAGGACAAAAAACGGTGGGAAGAAAGATATGCAGAGTTGTCAGGGTGATGATAGCCAACCATATTGATAGTTCAGGTGTGTGTGTGTGTTTGTTTTTTCTTTAAGATAGTCAATTCAATATTTTATTTACATTATAAAAACATAGGCCCAGATTCAATGGCTTCCATGGGCATTAGCACCTAAATACTTCTGAGGATCTGGGCCTTACAGGCTCTTTGGTAAGGGGTTGAAGAGAGGGAGACAAATAGTAGGAAAGAGAGTGTGTGTTGAGAAAGAGGGGAGAGGGAAGGAGGGACCGTGAAATGAAAAATGTAAAGCCAGGATATTGAGGTTGAGTATCAGAAAGGTCAAAGTGGTAGGAGAGGGGCAAGGGGAAGAAGGATGACAACCAATGCTGTGTTGCAGGAGGAAAAAAATTAGGGATATCCAGAGTCTAGGTTTCACAGTTGAATGGATGATGATGATGTCAGTGGCTGGGAGGACTCCTCTTGGTTGCTGATGTGTGGCATGGGAGACAGAAAGCTGCTGGGCCTGATGCTCTGGATGGGTCCTTCTGGATCTGATGGTGAGGTGGTTTGGGACTGGAAGATCCTGGTTTACCCTCTGCATCCTTAACTATAGCTGGCATTAGCTGCATTGATCCTCAATCTATGTCTATAAACATTAACTTTACTTGACATGCAATCTTTCATTTTCTAGTTCAGGCTGTTTATTCTGTGAGTATAGTAACAGCTATTAACTTTTCCTAGACTACACCCATTTGGTTAGCTCAAAAATTTGGGCTTTGCTGTTGGTTTACTATAACTTCCTGTTAGTAAACTCTGCCAGAGGTGAAGTTGTAATATGCAAAAACGACATTTTGAGTCAATGTGGATTTCCTATGGTTTATATCACCATAGTGACATTTCTGTGGTTTAGAGAGAAATAACTGTAAACGTTGCTGTTGCCCTTAAAAACTATAAAATAAATATATGTATCTATAGAACTATTTACTGAGGAAGTGAACAGCTGAATGTCAAGGGTAGTTAGATAAATCTGGAAAAAAATGCACCATAAACTAGATTTCAGTTCAGCAAAATCATTTATATCAAGACAGCTTTTTCTAATGATGGTCTGGGAAGTTGTCACCAGAAAAGAAATGCATTCGTCATTCTTGTGTCTCAGGATTTCATATATTGGTTAAAGCTTATCGTCTTAGCTGTAAGGCTATTCAGCGGTTAGAGTGGTTTCCCTGAGAAACACTGTTGGTGTGCATGTGTCTCTCTCTGTCACAACAGTTGGATAGTTTTACAAGGGAATAATTATGGACTTGGCTATGTTACTGTGGGGACAGATATTAGCTTGACATGTTGGGTAGAGTGTATGTAGATTTCATAGAGAAAGTAATCTGCTAGGGACCATTTGATTAGTAAATTTGAGCCTCGTAATTTTTGTGGGAAAAGTGTCCATGCTCAAATGTGCTGTAACTATTGAAGAAAGCCAATCATGGATTTTAATTGAATGCATCATAACTGGCTGGATAAATACAGGAAGCAAATTAGCACCTGGAGAGTAGAAATGTTCTAATGATCCTGTTTGGGACTTAAAGATGTGTCATCAAGAGGCAAACTCTGATTGCTTTGCTCAGGCTGCATGGTGCCTTACTTTATGAGTAGTTCCACTGTCATTAATGTCAATGTAAATATTTGCTGCAGTAGGATTACTGGTAGAGGAAGATACTACTCAACCGGAGCAGGGATATTTGAATCTGAGCCTTAAATATTACATTTTTAGTTATGGTTCTTATAATCTGTTACTGACTCAACAGAATACATTGTGTAATGCCTGTGTAACTGTTGCTACAGCACAGGAGGTAACAGAGACCATATATTGGTGAGTGGTCAAGGTCTGATCACAAGCCCAGAATCCTTGTGATGGGAAGAAATGCATAAGCTTAGTTGGTGCTACCTACTTTCTTGTTTTCTCTTTGAAACGTCACTGGATGGTCCAGCCTCCAAGATCCAGAAGAGTTTGCCCCAATGAATGGTGGAGAATCTTATCTATAGCATCAAAATAAATTTAAATCCTACCCTGTTTTGTCCCTCCAAGTTGGTTCAAATAGCATAATTATGACTGGCCTGTTAACTTCACTAGCATTACAATCTGCTCTGGGACCTGGTTTGCGACTGACCTTTTAACATGAGAGCTGCTTGGATCTGGGGATCGGGGAGCTGGGTGGTTTATTGAAGTGGCTTTCTGCCTAAGGAGAATGATTTTTTTCAGCAGTCCTCTTGGGTGCATCATGCCCAAGTGTCTTCAGGGAAGCAAGAGTAGAGAGAGGGAATAGGATCATGTTCCCATTGAGGAAAGTGTCAAGGAACTATAGAGAGGTGAGTGAAAACCACGGGATGGAACTTGGTTGATCATTCCCTGAAGTGTACTGTGTGTCATGGTTCAGTGAGAGAGAAAGAAACTAGTGTTTAGTTTCCTAGCCCATAAAGAGAGAATAAAATACACTGCCATAATAATATGTAGAATAGAATTGAAATCACTGGTCTCTGGAGGAGAGAGAGAGATTACAGCGCATGGATGTCACATCACATTGGTGGCTTTTCTAGCCTCCATATTTGTAACAAAGCTGATTGCAGTGTGTTTAGTGGTGGAAACTATGTGAGTCTTCCAAAGCTATTAGATACACTTGTACACATCAGTATGTATTGGACCGCTGCAGAAGATTGTTGCAAGAGTAGAAGGTTATAAAAAAGTGGCAAAGTGATCCATAATTTCTCTTTTGTTATCACATGGTCTTAGTGGAAACCTCTAAAAACACCAGAACATGACCATTAGGTGTTACAAAGCTCCTTGTTAGTGCGTACTACTCATATGTACAGAACCATGATTAATATGGGTTCTGGAGCTTGTGAGGCCCACACATGACCCCCTCTCATAAATATAAAGGGAAAGGTAAACCCCTTTAAAATCCCTCCTGGCCAGAGGAAAAATCCTCTCACCTGTAAAGGGTTAAGAAGCTAAAGGTAACCTCACTGGCACCTGACCAAAATGACCAATGAGGAGACAAGATACTTTCAAAAGCTGGGAGGAGGGAGAGAAACAAAGGGTCTGGGTCTGCCTATATGCTGCTTTTGCCGCGGATAGACCAGGAATGGAGTCTTAGAACTTTTAGTAAATAATCTAGCTAGGTATGTGTTAGATTATGATTTCTTTAAATGGCTGAGAAAACAATTGTGCTGAATAGAATGACTATCTCTGTCTATGTGTCTTTTTTGTAACTTAAGGTTTTGCCTAGAGGGATTCTCTATGTTTTGAATACCCTGTAAGGTATCTACCATCCTGATTTTACAGGGGTGATTCCTTTACTTCTGTTTACTTCTATTTCTATTAAAAGTCTTCTTGTAAGAAAACTGAATGCTTTTTCATTGTTCTCAGATCCAAGGGTTTGGGTCCGTGGTCACCTATGCAAATTGGTGAGGATTTTTACCAAACCTTTCCCAGGAAGTGGGGTGCAAGGGTTGGGAGGATTTTGGGGGGAAAGACGTGTCCAAACTACGTTTCCCAGTAAACCCAGTTAGAGTTTGGTGTTGGTAGTGGTTATTCCAAGGACAAAGGATAAAATTAATTTGTACTTTAGGGAAGTTTTAACCTAAGGTGGTAAAAGTAAGCTGAGGAGGTTTTCATGCAGGTCCCCGCATCTGTACCCTAGAGTTCAGAGTGGGGGAGGAACCTTGACACCCCCTTCCCCACTTTATAACCCTTTCAGTTTTCTAGGATAATATATTATATTATATTATATATTATATTTTTTTTATTTTACAAATAACAGGTCAGATCTTCCGATGATGTAAATTAGTGCATAGGAGGTACACTGTTTCTCATCAGATGAGGATCTCATGCATGTTACAATGTGGTTTAAAAATAAAAAAATGACAGTGGCAGAGCACTTGTGTGCAACTTTACAAAAACCAAACTTGTGTGCCAAGGAAGAAAATCTTTTAGGGAAGGAAACAAATGCGTGTCTGTATGTAGGAGTTTGTCACTTCATAATTTTAAAGAGACTTTTCACTCCTTAGTGGATAAACAATGTCCTTTCTAAACTCATGAATTTGATCAAAGTTAATACAACTAGTCCTTCAAAAGCTATGATTGTGTAGGTAGAATTTTACTTGCTTTCCATAGTTCCTGTGTTATGAGTTGGTCTTGCAAAGTGGTTGGTTTGTTTTCAGAAGTACTCAAAAAAAGGGATATGTGATATGCCAGTAACCTGCATTCCTATTGCCTTCTGAGACTAGATGGAGTGCAGAACAGAGAACTCTCCAGGCTGCTGAGAAACTGAACTGCAGAAAGGTAATTTGGTAAAGTTCAAAGACAAAGTTTCTATTGTTTTTTGTTAGATTCTGTTGGCATATTAAATCTGGAAATTATGAATATTGAGTAATATAACTAGTGAGGCTGACAGAACAATTTAAAATGCCAATGAAGGAAGTCTACAGTCCTGACTGTTGGTAAAATTGCTGGGTTTACTACCCAAAAATTGTCTTGTATTATCTGCAAATGTCAATAAAATGTAGTTCGTTTAGACCTGAGAAATACAGTAGCATGCAGTCTGTGATTGTATTTGTATTAGGTGACTCATTCAGTGGGGTCCATTAAAATATTAAATTTATAACCTGCAATAGTTGGGATTTTGCCAAGTATCAAATATTTAGTAAATACCATTGGGTAGTAAACATTCATTTGATTAAAAAGATGCCAACTGTAAATTGTTTGTTTAATTAAAGGACATCCCCCGCAAATGGCCTATGAATAAAGGGTTCCACTTTTGGAGCCCTTACTCAAAAAAACCTCCTGCTCATTTTGAATAAAAGCTTCAGGAGGGAGCCCACCTTGAATATTCACTATCTAATAATCCCAGTCTTGCCAGTTCCAAATGGTCATGAATCAGGCCCCCAAAATCATGAGACTGTAAAACAGTAATAAATTTTGGGTTCTTCTCATTCACCTTCTGGTTCTTGATCCTTCATGGCAGTGGTCACATTTTCAAGCTTTTATCTGGAACCATGAGTGCTAGAAACTTAATGAAAGGCAAGATCCTCATGTAATCACAGGGCTCCAGGAGCGGGTACTTTAAGAAAAACAGGAAATATCACAAGACTCATGATAAAATAATGAAAGTTGGTAACACTGTGGTAGCGGTAAGCTTTTTTATAGTTATTTGGCTATACCTGAAAAAAATGGTGTAGATGTTGAAATGAATTTATGGTTCCAATGCATCTTAAACTCCATGTGACTTCATTCTAGCATAACCTGTTTGTTGATGAGTCCGGGCAAAATTTATATGCCTTTTCTGTTCATTCTGGGGAAGACCCTCTTGAGACTTGCCAACACAAGGGTTAATACCATAAGTGTTACATTAGGAGCTGTGGGCCCCTTAAAACCAGACTGGGAGGAAAGAAGCTGTTTCTTTTAGGGGAAGTGGAATGTGCAAGAAGAGGTGACTTATGGTCCATTAGGTTGGGTGCCTGGTGAAAGAAGGCCCCACACAACTAGTTTGAGAAGGTCTTGTAATGGGTTCCTGAACTGCTGATGTGGATACAACAGTTGGGTCTGTTAGGGAAACAAAGGCATCTGTTTTCCTGTAAAGCAGGAACCTTTCTGGAACCTATGCTAGAGCGACTCATGTGATATTATAGCTAACAAATTTGGCTAAGGAGAGCCAGAGAGACTGAATGGAGAGAGAAGAGATTTTTGTGCCATTCTGTTTAGCAAATGTTTCTGTTCTAGGTAACTTAAGTTTATTGCTAGTATAATGATATTTTAGCAATATTAGCCAAATGAGTGTTTATACTGTGAACTTCTGATTATTTAACAGATCTTGAGCTCTTTCTCTCTTCTCCTCACCCTGGTGAGTTTTGGGTTTCAGAAAGTAGGTTTTGCGCAACTTCAGTTGCTTATACACGTCCATTTGATTTGTAGGTTAAAATGAGTGCTATTTGTTGACATATTACTGCTTCTTGAATTACATGATTTAACCGTCTCGCAATATGTCCTAAGTGGAGGAGCTTGCAAGTCATATATCTAACAACTTCCTGGTGTGTTCTTTGAGTAGGGAGATAAAAAAACATTTGCCAAAGAGTTTGCCTGTCAAACCTGTAGCATTTTGGATCTGTAAAACACTTCAGTATTTTTCACCTATCATATTCTCTCTTGTGAGAAAGTGGCTAGTGGTACAACCCCCAGGAAGGTGGGATGAACAGTTCTATTTAAATGGTGATTGTAAAACTGCCTTGCCAAACCAAGCATCTGATCTGGAAGCAAAGGCATGAGAGCAGTGCTGTATAAAAGTGTGCACTGAAATCCCAAGTGGCAAGTCCATTTATTTCCAAAAGTTACGTTACAGAGACAGGCCATAGATACTGCCTTATTTCAGCTGAGTGAATCTTCTGCCCTCTGGGGAATTAAACCTTCCCTAGAGTGAAAGAGGCCTACAGGACTCTGGGGATTCATCCCAAAAGTGGAAATATACTAAGGCAATACTTTCCCTAACTTCCTTAAATTTTCCCTACTTATGATATTTTCATTGACTAATGACAACAATTAATGCCTGTACTCTTTTTATATTGCCATGCCTCCCCTTAGACTTCTTTTCTGAGACTGAACAACTCTATAGGAACATTTAAATATTAGTTTCACAAGCTGTGCTTCAGATACTGTTGTTTTTTTTTCTCTACTCCCCCTTTTCTCAGTAGCAAGTCAGCATTTCACTCATTTTTAAGTGGAATTACACAGAAGTAAAAATCCTTCAGGAAACTCAGTTTTCAATTTGGAATTATGAGAATATAGTAATTTGGTCTGTCATGTTGTCTTCCTGATTTTTAATCCTGGACAACGTTTGGATCTACAAGTACAAGATTACTTTTTAGAAATTTCAAGTGAACCAGAGGCTGCTCCTGAGGAGTGGAAGCGAGTTTTAATAGAGTGCCACCGCCGAATAAATAATTCACCGTTATTCAGAAATGGGACCATCCAGATCTAGTCCTTTGAAAATGTTCTGACGTTTGGCCAGGTGGTTTCATCCTGTGTCTCATAGCACATGCTGGGATTTCAGTATTAATGCGATTTCATCTCTGTGCCCCTCTGCTAGCCTTTTGGAGGGGCTAAGTTACCAAAAACTCCTGGGGAGCCGTAGGTGTGTGCTGGAAATGTGCAATGGTATTAAGGTGTGTAGTTCTCCATTGCTTTGTCTGGTGGCTAGGAATGGACACCCGCCCAGGACAGAAGGAGTAATTGTTACAGGAGGCATGGTACCAGTGCAAATGGGTGGTGGGAACTGTGTAAACCCCTGATGAGCATAAAGTACAGGCCCTCCTCTGTGCCCAGTCCACAAAACCTGTTACAACCCTAGCCAGAGATGTAGCAGCTCATGATTTAGCTCTGGAGATCCCTGCTTTAATTTCTGGTATGTGAGTCAAGATGGCGGCTGTCACAATTGCTCACCCTTTGAGCTGTGATAGCTGCGGGGAACCCAGGAGAAATGTTCTATATACCACAGCTACTTTAGTGTGATAAATAGAATCAGGGTGATAGTGCAAAAATAAACTCAGTACTTCCTGTAGTACTTGCTACAGGTTGTAAATAAGTCACCAACTCTTTTGTTTGTGTAGTTGTTGGCTTTTAGTCTCAGTAAAACTTTAATTGCTCATCCCCTGCCTGCTCTTTGCCATCTCAGTCTCTCTGCTTCTCCATCTCTGCAATCAGGTATTTGACGTTAAAGTCAAAAAGATGAATAGACTAGCAGTGGTCTTTGCAGGGTGAAGTATTTGCATTTAGGCTTCAGTTATATTTGTATTTGTGTTTGTATTTCCTGAGCTGTTCTGACAGTTAGGGTGTTTTTAATTGGTTTGGTAAAACTTGTGATATGGTCTGAGAGTTTCCACCTTTCCTTCCCATTGTATTTATGGCAGTTTTGCTGAGTAAGGACTTCAGATTTGGGCTTCAGAGTAACAGCCGTGTTAGTCTGTATTCGCAAAAAGAAAAGGAGTACTTGTGGCACCTTAGAGACTAACCAATTTATTTGAGCATGAGCTTTCGTGAGCTACAGCTCACTTCATCGGATGCATACCGTGGAAACTGCAGCAGACTTTATATACATACAGAGATCATAAAACAATACCTCCTCCCACCCCACTGTCCTGCTGGTAATAGCTTATCTAAAGTGATCATCAAGTTGGGCCATTTCCAGCACAAATCTAGGTTTTCTCACCCTCCACCCC
Organism: Eretmochelys imbricata; assembly: GCF_965152235.1. NCBI lineage: Eukaryota > Metazoa > Chordata > Testudines > Cheloniidae > Eretmochelys > Eretmochelys imbricata. The sequence continues at coordinate 230,036,014 of NC_135572.1, read as the reverse complement.
CCCCCACACAAACTCACTCTCCTGCTGGTCATAGCCCATCCAAAGTGACAACTCTCTACACAATGTGCATGATAATCAAGGTGGGCCATTTCCTGCACAAATCCAGGTTCTCTCACCCCCCCACCCCCCTCCAAAAACCACACACACATACTCACTATCCTGCTGGTAATAGCTCATCCAAAATGACCACTCTCCCTACAATGTGCATGATAATCAAGGTGGGCCATTTCCAGCACAAATCCAGGTTTTCTCACCCCCCCCCCCACCCCCATACACACACAAACTCACTCTCCTGCTGGTAATAGCTCATCCAAAGTGACCGCTATATTGATGACATCTTCATCATCTGGACCCATGGAAAAGAAGCCCTTGAGGAATTCCACCATGATTTCAACAACTTCCATCCCACCATCAGCCTCAGCCTGGTCCAGTCCACACAAGAGATCCACTTCCTGGACACTACAGTGCTAATAAACAATGGTCACATAAACACCACCCTATACCGGAAACCTACTGACCGCTATTCCTACCTACATGCCTCCAGCTTTCACCCTGAGCACACCACACTATCCATCGTCTACAGCCAAGCTTTGCGATACAACCGCATTTGCTCCAACCCCTCAGACAGAGACAAACACCTGCAAGATCTCTGTCAAGCTTTCTTACAACTACAATACCCACCTGCGGAAGTGAAGAAACAGATTGATAGAGCCAGAAGAGTTCCCAGAAGTCACCTACTACAGGGCAGGCCTAACAAAGAAATAACAGAACGCCACTAGCCGTCACCTTCAGCCCCCAACTAGAACCCCTCCAACGCATTATTAAGGATCTACAACCTATCCTAAAGGATGACCCAACACTCTCACAAATCTTGGGAGACAGGCCAGTCCTTGCCTACAGACAGCCCCGCAACCTGAAGCAAATACTCACCAACAACCACGTACCACACAACAGAACCACTAACCCAGGAACTTATCCTTGCAACAAAGCCCATTGCCAACTGTGCCCACATATCTATTCAGGGGACACCATCACAGGGCCTAATAACATCAGCCACACTATCAGAGGCTCGTTCACCTGCACATCCACCAATGTGATATATGCCATCATGTGCCAGCAATGCCCCTCTGCCATTTACATTGGTCAAACTGGACAGTCTCTACGTAAAAGAATAAATGGACACAAATCAGACGTCAAGAATTATAACATTCATAAACCAGTCGGAGAACACTTCAATCTCTCTGGTCACGCAATCACAGACTTGAAGGTCGCTATCTTAAAACAAAAAAACTTCAAATTCAGACTCCAGCGAGAAACTGCTGAATTGGAATTCATTTGCAAATTGGATACTATTAATTTAGGCTTAAATAGAGACTGGGAGTGGCTAAGTCATTATGCAAGGTAGCCTATTTCCCCTTGTTTTTTCCTACCCCGCCCCCAGACGTTCTGGTTAAACTTGGATTTAAACTTGGAGAGTGGTCAGTTTGGATGAGCTATTGCCAGCAGGAGAGTGAGTTTGTTTGTGTGTGTGTGTCCCCGGGGGGGGTGGGGGGAAGGGGGGGGGGTGAGAGAGCCTGGATTTGTGCTGGACATGGCCCACCTTGATTACCATGCACATTGTAGGGAGAGTGGTCATTTTGGATGAGCTATTACCAGCAGGATAGTGAGTTTGTGTGTGTGGTTTTTGGAGGGGGGTGAGGGGGTGAGAGAACCTGGATTTGTGCAGGAAATGGCCCACCTTGATTATCATGCACATTGTGTAGAGAGTTGTCACTTTGGATGGGCTATTACCAGCAGGAGAGTGAGTTTGTGTGTGGGGGGGTGGAGGGTGAGAAAACCTGGATTTGTGCTGGAAATGGCCCAACTTGATGATCACTTTAGATAAGCTATTACCAGCAGGACAGTGGGGTGGGAGGAGGTATTGTTTTATGATCTCTGTATGTATATAAAGTCTGCTGCAGTTTCCACGGTATGCATCCGATGAAGTGAACTGTAGCTCACGAAAGCTTATGCTCAAATAAATTGGTTAGTCTCTAAGGTGCCACAAGTACTCCTTTTCTTTTTGCAGATTTGGGCTGTAGATAATTAGCATATTGAAAAACTCAGGTGAGGAGATAAAAGAAATATTATCTTATAGTACCATTCATTAACTGTAATAACTTTCATCCCAGAGCATTTTATACATCAGGAATTGCTTCATGTACTGCCAAATACAGTCACTTCTGGGGTAAAAAGGCAGCAGCTGTTGAACTATGCACAATGTTACTATAGGACTGGTTCAACAGGAAACATGCGGTCCAGTTGGATCTACAAGGGAACTTCATCTTGCGATTCTGAGGCAATCACATCTCAAGGTTGTGTGGCTTCAGGCCCTCACTGGTGGGAAAGATAAATGTGTTTTATATTTGTATGTTAGCATTTTTTAATTTTAATTTGGATTCTGTTTTGTTGTTTGTATTGTCTTTTTTTCCAAAGCAAGCACACACACCAAAACTGGTAGCTCAGTAAAATAATGTCATTCATTATTAACATATCCAGGCATGGAACTCCATGTGGGTGAAGTTAAGACTAAAATATCTAACGGAAACATAAGCAGAAAAATCTGTATGAGAATACTGTAGTAAACAATAAATAGACAAATCAGTCAGGAAATTTGGAGGTAGGATTACTTCCAAACATCTGAAATAATGGGAAGACACAGTTAAGACACTTTTTTTTTAAAGTGTATCTTAATTTATATATCCAAATACTATTGTCACTTGTAGTTTATTATTATATTACCTTAAAAAATTCTGTGTTTAAAAGAGTGTTGAGGTTACAAAGTCAAGCTCTCAGGAGTTTCAAATGCCAGCAATAAGGTTCCCCATGAAATTTATCTCCCCTCCCTTTAGAATTTTACTTAAGGATTTTACATTTTAATTGTCTGCTCTTTCTGTTAGCTGCATCTTGAGAACAAATCCTGTGTAATCTGATCCTGGAAGGAAGAACATTGCACTAGATGCACAATAAAGTTCCCTCTCCATTGGGAAAATGAAACATTCCAAGAATTTCCCCATGGGAGCAGGGGATTACTCTCCACTTTTTCATTTTTTATGGTTACTTATAATTATACTGTGGTAGCAACAGGCCTCAGCTTTGTTGGAGCTCTATTGTGCTAAGCACCATTACACTTCATAAATAATAGTCCCTGGTCCAAGTACTTAGAATCGGTCCCCTTCTCTGCTGAGGAAAAAAAACAAACCCAGAAAGGTGTTGCTTGTAAGTACCAAATCAATTTGAGTGCCAATTCAGCGCTGTCCAGAGTGCTGTGGAGGAATGGGGGAAAAAAAACCTGATTAAAAACTGATGATTCTTATGACCTGTTTGAATAATTGTAGAAAAAAATGTCTGGTGTCATGTGATAAAATAGGAAGCAAAGGGATTGAGTTAATGCTGCATGTCCAGTTTTATCTTCTTCTTGGCTTGACTCTTGTGTGATTAAACTGTGCAGCCTCTCGTTACATAGCTTTATTTGAAGGACTTATAGCCAGAGTACACTGTGATGCTTGTTGCTTATATTTAGGGCTCTACCAAATTCACGGTCCATTTTGGTCAATTTCACGGTCATAGGATTTAAAAAATCATAAACGTTCATGGTTTCAGCCATTTAAACCTAAAATTTCATGGTGCTATAATTGTCGGGCTCTGACCCAAAAAGGAGTTGCGGATGGGGGAGCCGCAAGATTATTGTAGGGGGGGTTGCGGTATCGCTACCTATGCTTCTGCGTTGCTGCTGGAGGTGACGCTACCTTAGAGCTGGGCAGCTGGAGAGCGGCGGCTGCTGGCCAGGATCCTGGCTCTGAAGGCAGAACCGCTGCCAGCAGCAGCACAGAAATAAGGATGACATGGTCTGGTGTTGCCACCCTTACTTCTGCACCGCTGATGGTGGGGCACTGCCTTCAGAGCTGGGCACCCAGCCAACAGCTGCCGCTCTGTGGCCGCCCAGCTCTGAAGGCAGCAGGACAGAAGTAAGAGTGGTAATACTGGGACCTCCCCCCATAAAATAACCTTCCAACCCTCTTGCAACTGCCCTTTGGATCAGGACCCGCAATTTGAGAAACGCTGGTCTCCCCTCTGAAATCTGTTTAGTATAGGGTAAAAGCGCACACAAGACCAGATTTCACAGGAGGAGACCAGATGTCATTGTCTGTGGTGTGTTTTTCATGGCCGTGAATTTGGTAGGGCCCTACTTATATTGTACAAGCATTTTTTATTCAAAAGGCTCGTTTTCAGATCTTTACAACTTTGTCAAGCTTTCCCCCTTCAGATTGAAATTTGGCATGTGTGTTCCAAGCCCAGGAAGGGCTCTGATTTGGAAAGAGTGCAGACTTGAATGTGAATGAGGCAGGATTATGTAATGAATAAAACTGGGGTACAGATGATCAAACCTTCATTCTTTCCTAAACTTGGTCATTTGGGTCTGAAGGATCCTTCCCTCATTTAGGGCAAGCATTGGATGGAGTGCATTATATGAAACATGGAGCACCTACATGATGACACTAAGAGAAATATTGAATAGCTGTTTCAATCTCTGAACATCATCCATCGTGTGTACTGGGCATCCAGATTTGACAACCTTATTGACATTTAGTAGTACGTTGCTTTGTGAGTTGTTTCATTGACTTCATTGTGTACAACGTGAGCCAGGGTGACAGAATTGGGGCAAGGGGTCTTATGGAAAAATAGTAAGCAAAGGTATGTTGTTTGTACAGTGCCTTTCACCACAGGGCCTCCTTCCTGACTAGGGTCTCTCAGTGCTACTGGACTATGAATTAACAATGATTGTATAATTAAAGATTGTGTTGTAATGCAAACCTGCAATGACTTTGGTTGCAAAGTGTAGCACTCAAATGTTCTTGCCATGTAGATTGCAGAACAAAATCTAGTGCAGGGACGGCAGTCTTTGGCACGCGGCCCGAGGGTTGTTGGCCACCGCTTCCCGCAGCCCCCATTAGCCTGGAGCGGCGAACTGTGGCCAGCGGGAGCTGCAACTGGCCGAACCTGCAGACGTGGCAGGTAAACAAACTGGCCCGGCCTGCCAGGGGGCTTACCCTGTCGGGCCACGTGCCAAAGGTTGCCAATCCCTGATCTAGTGTGTGCTTGCAGGTACATGGAATTCTGTTATAATCGTCCTTCAATTATCTTGATTTAAATATAGGTATTTACATCACCCCCTTAAAGCACTAGGTCGAGATTGTGCCTTTAGGGTGAGGAGTAACATGCACCACCCCAAAAACCCCAGGAGGCAGTGTGCTTCAGAAACACCTCTCCTAGGCCCAAATCCCTCCCTGTCTTCCCTTCCTTTGGGAGGATCTGTACCAGCAGCAAATTATAGAACCCCCCCTGTGACTGCACAGTTATGCTGGCTGGTATGTGTTAGGAGGTGGATCCAAGACTCCATCCATTATCCATAATTCCCCACCCATTTGTTCTGGATAGCCCACACAGGGATATAGTAGATCCTTATTCCCTTGCACGGGTATACATCCTGAATTACAGTCTAACCTTTCATAAGGGCACGCTATATAACTACAAAGTAGTAGGAAGGTAGACAAATTGACCCAGGATATAATCCTGCCCTCCCTGGTGTCAGTGGCAAAACTCCAATTGATTGCATTAGGGCCAAGATTTTACCTCCAGTGTTACCACAAACCAGAAGAAAATTTAAGCAATGAGTCGGTCAGTAACTATTGCCTAGTACTGAAGTAGTCAAAACACCTTGAAAGTAAAATCCCAGATTTTTCAGAATATGTTCAGTTTCTGTCCACCTTAGTAAGACAGGAAAAACCATAATCTGCATTGTTCTTTTTATATAACTTTGTTCGTGTGCTACCTTTTACATTTA